>NC_092520.1:169740603-170376103 GCF_037038585.1 Patagioenas fasciata | reverse complement strand
AGGGCACACTGTTGCCTCATGTTCAACCTGCCCTCAACCAGAACCAGATCCCTCTCTGCAGAGTTGCTCTCCAGCATCTTGTCCCCCAGTCTGTATGTACAGCCAGGGTTGCCGTGTCCCAGGTGCAAAATCTGACACTTGTCCTTATGTCCTTAATATTCGGTTTTGCTAGATGATAGGCAAAATATCCTATAGTTTCAAATGACTTGAAAATTATGTCTCTGGGGGATGATTCTGACCTTTGATTCCTTACTAAAAGTAACACTAAGAGTACTTTATTAATTAATAACCTTTTGACTTTGAAATTGAACATTCTAGTGGGTATTCATGCCTCTGCTCCTTGCCTTAGAAAAGCAGGCAGTGCAGTGTTTGCTTTCTGCTTCTTGGAACTGAGTTTGCTTCCAGGGAAGGACATCTAAATGAAATTACATCTTTTCTCTTAGGATGTTATTTTCTAATATTTAAAAGATAAGCCAAACCAAACCAAAATGGGTGTCGTAGGGAAGAATGTTGGTAGGGAAGAAGGGGAAATGGGCTGGAAAAAACTGTCTCGTGGTAGCGGGAGCTTCTGGAGTATGGTAGTTACATCTATCCACCAGAGGCGCTGCTGCTGCACCCCCTCACACATAAGTATAGGTGGATAGTGGTCTTTGTGTTGCGGGATCTAAGAAGTCAAAGTAATAGACAACTACATTTTATTCAGCTCTAAAACCAGAAAAATAATGACCAGAGTAAATATCAGATAAGCATGTCCCTCTCACACCCCCCAACCTCCAATCCCTCTGGCTTTTATTAAAATAAACTTTAGTTTCAATTATAGGGTTGAGCATTTATTCAATTATGCAGAAAGACACTGGTTCCAGCACTTTTCTGTAGGTGTACAATTTGACATTTCTGCATAGTGTCTCCCAGAAATAACATCATCTCTTCCGTGTCTTACTTTCTTCCCTCATTTGGAATCATTATCTTGAGTGACTCACAAGGTCTTCATAGCACTCCAAATTAAGAGAGCCGGTATTAAAATGTAGTGACCGTCAACTTGTGCGCTTGGCTCAGTGACAGGAATAATAACTGGTTACGTGGAAATCAATGTTTCCAGATTGCATCTCCTGCTAGCTCTGATTTGATTTCAGAAAGCCTGAAATGCTTAGGGGCCAAACAAATCCTTCTTTGGACCGCATCCTCTTCTGATGCAGCGCTTTGCATGGAGACAAAGAGTATTCAGTCATCTCAGAGGCAAATGCGGTGGGATTTACAGTGGACATCTACACCTACAGTAGAATTGGCTCAAAACATTATTGGAAATATTTGAAAAGTGAAAACTGGAATGTGGAAAAAACATCTTCAGTAGACAGCTACCTACAGTAGAAACTAACTAACTAACTAACTAACTAACTAACTAACTAACTAACTAGTTAACTTACTGTCTAACTAACTAACTAACGAACGAATGAACTAACAAACTCTCTCGCCCTACTGGCAAAAAAACCTCTTATAAATATCTGAAAACTGCCAACTGGCATGTGAAAACAAATGTGTTAAAACTTCTCAAGTGCCCTTTCTGCAGCTCTTTTCACGGCTCGCATGGACAACACTTGTGAGACTTCTTCATGGGCTGGTGAAAGTTCTGCAGAAAGGACAAGATGTGATCTTCTTTCTCAGAAGCCCCACTAGACCGTCCAGCTGAGCCGAAAGGGTGGCAGCATGAGGGTGATTTCTTCGGCCACCTCTACAGCCTGCCTTGAGAAAGATGGGGGGAAAAGACAGGCATTAGGCACCAGGTTGAGAGGTGAACAAGCAACTTGTGCTTTGACGTGAAAGGCAATATCCATCCACAGATCTCCACTGCAGAATTCCTTAAAGCTGGTTATATTAGGCTTTGGTGGTTTTCTCTTAATTATTTAGGTTGCAGAAGCTTGGGGACGCTTAAGTGAGCACACAAGATTTTCACTCAACTACTGTACAAATCTCTGCTTGAATGGCCATGCCTGGGTACAGCTGCCGTAAGAATGCAGGGTGGTAGAGAGGTTGTAGATGTCCCCTCCCTGGAAACAATTAAGGCCAGCTTGGATGGGGCTCTGAGCAACCTGATCTAGTTGAAGATGTCCCTGCTCATTGCAGGGGGTTGGACTGGATGACCTTGGAAGGTCGCTTCCATCCCAAACTATACTGCCCAAGGGTGGGTGACCGCTTACTCTCTGGGACCATGTCTGGGCACCACAGAACAATTTCCTATACTCAGAGCAGCGTGAAAATTCTCAAGAGGGAGAACAGGCTCTGTTACATGCCTGGGTTCCTTGGTCTTCTCACCCTGCTTGGCTGGTCTCACTTACCCATCGCTGAGCTCTCTGTTCACAGCTTTCGGCTTCTCTTGGGTGGCGGGCCACCACTCTCCTCTTCGCAGGTGTGCTTTCTCTTCCTGGGGGCTGGTGTTAACCCTTCCTGCGAAGAGCTTGGACACCTGTCCATTCAGGAGGATTGTTAGACAGGTACAGCCATCATCACCATGAATCAATTCTACTCTTCATCAAAGCTGGCTCATGTTACCTGCTCTGCCCAGAGGTGCTCTCCTGGGCTTCACATTCTGGAGCAACTGGAGGCACCTGCAATGGAAACATAGAAGATGACACCTGCCCACTCCCCAGCTCAGCTCCAAAAGGCAGATCCCTTGGATGGGTTTGCTCAGCCCAGCTGTGCCACTTCTGCTGGGATCATGGCACAAAGAGGCCCTGCAGTGGCCATCCAACCTTCTGAGCGGGGAGGCATTCTCTCACGCTGCGTGTGGACCTCACATACCTCGGCAGTTTCTCCTTCTTCTTCTGGTGCCAGAGACCCCTCGGCTTGTTCGCCGGCAAGCCCACCCTCGGCCGGTGCACCTGGAAGCTCAGCCTCCTCCTCCTCCTCCTGCTCCTCAAAGAGTTCCTCTTGGTGTTGGATGAGGAACTCAACCAGCTCTGCCACCTGCACACAGTAAACCATTGGTTTCCAGCCCGCTGACGGCAAACGGGTCCAACAGCCCTTCCCACTCCTGATCCTGCCTTCTGCACAGAGATCTGCAGCTGTGGGGCTGCTCTTCGCAGCAGCTCCCCCACGAGCATTTGCTGAAGAGAGAAGGCAGCCAGGAAGCCCCGAAGAGCAAAGCTGGCACGGGTCTGGAAGGCTGCAGCGGGCTGGCAAACACAACGTACCTTCCCTGTCACCTGCATCAGGACATCCAGGGCCAGCGTGTCCTCCTCGGGTGGGCCGAGGAGGTTGGGCCCCACACAGATGGCCAGGTTCCTGGCGGTCATCTTGGTGACAGGGACATTCATGCTGATCTTGTGGAGCAGGCTGAGCAAGGTTCGGAGGAGGAGGAGGTTGGCCTCAGGTAACTTGCTGGCCACCCTGCGGGAACAGGAACGCAACGTTAATGAATGAAGTAGGTGTTGTCCGGACAGGTGTCCCACGCTGGTGTCAGCCAAGCCCATCCCAAGGAAGGCTCCTTGACCAAGCTGGCTCTACAGCAGAGGGACTGCCTTCGCTGAGACACGGGCACCTCCCTCCCTGCCAGCCCTGCTGCTGAGAGTCCCTTTGTGGAGCCACCCCCAATGCCTGCAGGCAGTGCTACAAGGAGACAGACAAATGCTTTTCTGTGCCACTTTCCCCCCAGAATGCTGAGCCCACAGCAGCAGCAAGGGGTGGGTGGCCAAAAGCACAGCTTGTTCACGCAGGCTGTGGCTTTGCGGGCAGGTGTCGGGCTCTGGCAGTCCCTGTGGAGCCACCAGGCTGCTGGCCACACTTACTCTCTCAGCCCCGCCAGCCTCTCCTGCCTGCTGGTCTTTTGCAGGGCGTCCATCCACTGCTGGTACAGCTCCGAGTGGAGGAGCTTGGAGGGGATCTTACGCAGGAAGTCCTGCAATGCCAAGGGCTGCTGGTGAGGCTGTGAGCAGTGCTGCCGGGAGCACAGGCAGCATCCCCAGCACGCTGGGTGCCGAGCAGCTCCTGGGTTTGGGCTCCTGCTCGGACAGGTGCCCATCAGCAGCGCCAGACTCCAGGTCAGCGGGGCTCACCTTCAAGATGACAGCCAGGACGTGCACCGGCTGGCTGGCGAGGTGGACCTGAGCGCCGGTGTCCAGGGCCTCCCTGATGTCCCGGGAGGCGCGCTCACTGGCCGCCAGCCGGAAGATCCCCTCCGTGGATGGGCCCTGCTCGTGCAGCAGAGCCAGCAGGTCCTGCAGGGGAGAGAGGAGGACATTGCTGGGCTGGAGACTGGCCCTGGGACAGGCCAAGGCTCATCAGGGATGCCTCCGATGGGGACACCGCCCCTGCAGAGGAGGCAATGCCATGGGCATCCCCTGGCTGGGCTTGCTTACCTGGATGGGCTGGGGCAGCGCACCATCCTGGCTGCAGAGAGCTGCCAGGGGCCGGCCGAAGAGAACCCCCGACCGGGAAGGGTGCGACGGCCCCTGTGCCTCTGCAGCCGCCGAGGTCCCTGGCCGCGCAAAGTACCAGCGCAGCCACCTCCTCTGGCTGCGGGTCTCACCTTCTGCCAAGGAGAAGAGAACAAAGCAAGGTGGAGCAGAAGCACCAGAGCAATGCTCCTGGAACCTCTCACACTGTACCCCACCCGCGAGCGCAGGGGACAAGTGTCATTTGGGTAGAAGGGACCCCGGGGGCTCAGGTCTCCCTGCTGCAGAATAACAGGGACAGACTTGCCCTGCAGGAAGGGCAGCAGCAGCCCCAGGGCAGCACGAGTGCCCGTTTGCAAGAGGAGGAGGGAAGGGCTGTTCTGCGCCCGTCTTCTCCCAACTCACCAGCCAACTGGCCACTTCTACCTGGGCCACCAGAGGGGATGACAGGTGCGGGCCGCTGCTCTGCATCAGCCTGCAAGAAGTGTGCTGTGCTCACCCAACAGCCCTGCAGCAGAAAGGGCCCCCAGTGAGCTGCATCATGCCCTGGCCACGTGTGAGAGGTGGGGATGGCTGAGATTTCTCTCTGTGCGATCCTCACCTTGGCCTGGCCCTCAAGCAGCCTCTCCAGGCTGCCGGCGTGCAGGGTCATGGCCTGGGCAAGGAAAAAAGAGAAGAAGGTGAGAAGTGGTGCAGCTGGTGCTGGGCTGGAACAGCCTCTGGGGACAGAGCGGAAACAGGAGGGACACTCACAGCGTTGCGGCCCCTCAACTCCTTTAGCAGCGCCTTGAAGGAGGGCAGCTGGGTGACCTGGGCTCCCTCCACTCCTTCTGGTGGTCTGTGCGTGGGAAAGGAGCAAAGAAAGAGCAGTGTGAGACACAAGCCACATTTTCCCTCGCCTGCCAGCCCAGGGAGCCCTTCCAAGCTGCCCAAAGCACCCGAGTACCACTCGCAATCCAAGCAGAGAGCAGCAGCAAAGGTCCAGGTGGGGTTGGGCAGGTGTTGTGTGGACACAGTTGGGTGAAGGTGCTCCACCAGCTTTGCCCACTCAAGAGCTGCCCCCTGTCCAGGGTCCAGCTCTTCCCAGGTGGGGAGCCCTGTTTCCACATCGTAGGGCTATGATACCTAGAGCATCCCCCTATGATGTGGGCACAGGTCCCCCAGCCTTCACTGCCAGGCAGGGCTTACCCAAGGAGAGCGCTGAGCCAGAGCTCCTTCACTGCCCGGCAGCTGCAGAAAGAGGAGACACAGCCTGAGTGCCGCTGCTCCCCAGCCTGCGGGCACAGGCAGGCGCTGGCACAGCCCTGCCCCGTGGGGATGGTCAGAGAGGCAGGACAAAGCCCTGTGCGGCAGGACACAGGCGCTGCCCAGCCCTGCCCTGGGAGGCGGCACCGAGACTCACCGGAAAGTGATGACACACGAGCCGCAGGGCCAGACGAGGAGGAGTGAGGTGGTGTGCTTGCCTTCCTCCTCTTCAGACACATCGCCGGCTGCCCCCTTGGTGCTGCCCAGCACCTGCAGCTGGCCCAGGGCCAGGCAGAGCTTTGGGCGTGGGGCGCTGCCACGTCTGCAGAGAGGAGCGGCAGGGAGTGAGCTGGAGGAGTCTGAGCCCGCTGGCTCCACTCCCGAGTCCCCCTGCCACAGCCACGGCCATGGGTGTATCCAGCAGCAGGGTGCCGGTGGCCTGGGGCTGCTCCTGGGATGTCCCTGCCCTGGTGCCAGGGCCAGTGTTTGGGAGGAAAGGCAGCTGGGCTCTGCAAATCTTACTGGTGCTTGGCGATGACCAGCGTGTCCCTGAAGAGGAGGAGGTCCCTCTTCCTCGTCACACGGCCCTGGGTCACCCGCACACGCTGCCGGAGCAGTGGTTCCCATGATGCCGGGATGGGCGCGCACTGCTGCACGGGCTCGGGATCATCCCTGCAGAGCAAACGGTGTCGGGCGTGAGAAATTTGGCTGCTGCGGTGTACGGCTGTTCTGGGGTGTCCCTGAGCCTTGCATGGGGACGCCTACCTGGAGCCACGGCAGCAGTTGACCTGTCCCATCCCGACGAGGCAAGGAGAAGCCTCCTGTAAATCTTGCTTCTGGGGCGCAAGAGAGTGGCCAGACAGGTGGCAAAAGCCAGCCAGAGGGACGCCCAGTGCCGAGTGGTGCTTCTGGGCAAGAGCTTGGCTCCTGCCCGAGACGCTCCGTGTTGGCACAGAACCGTTGCCAGGACAGCGCCGGGTTAACCCAGCACCCCATTCTAATGACCTCAGCGGTGGGGGAGGGGCACTGGGGGCTCTCCCCAGTACGCCCATGTCTCTGTCGGACTGGGAGCCCAGACCTGGGCACAGCACTTCAGGCCTGGGCTCAGCAGCGCTGAGCAGAGGGGAAGGGTCACCTCCCTCCAGCTGCTGGCAGTGCTCTGCCTCGTGCAGCCCAGGGTACCCCTCGCCGCCACCTTTGGCCAAGGGCACCTCGCTGGCTCCTGGTTAACTTGGTGTCCCCCAAGAGCCCAAGACCATTTGTGCCACGCTCTTTACCAGCAGCTTTGCCAAGCTGTTTTGGGTCGGAAGTCTGTGTGGATGTGTCTCAGGATGCTTCATGCCCATAGCATTGTCAGAGATTTCCTGTTTTTTAGCAAATTCAGAACAATTATAGGTTTTCATTCTATCATAAAGCATGGCTCTCTATATCAAGTACATTTTGATACAACAAAACTGCCCATGTAATACAAGGTTTCTCGATGTAACCATCTGTCCTGGTTCTGTTAAAAACAAGTTTCTCTCTCAGTGAATTTGCCTGTCAGCTAAAGCTTTCCTATTAGCCACATTTTGCTGGAGAACCAGATACGTGTTTTGGTAAACCCAGCAATGGAATGCGAAGTTTTTGCTAAGCATGGATGCACCTCTCACGAGAGGGGCAACGAGAAACGGGTGACCAAGAAACTGACCAATGGAGTATAACATCCCATTCACGTGAACACTTCATATAAAAGTGGGCGATCACGAGGACCTCGTTCCTTTTTCCTTATGGCCGACATTAGGAGAGGACTTTGCGAGTCGTCCCTGCGAACTGAGGCCTAGTGAGAGACTGAATCCAGCTCTGGTTGGCTGCAGACTCCAATCCAGGACTTCGGGTGTCGGCTCTGCAGCTGCTGGGACTTTCAAGATTGGTTTTGTAGATATTGTACTACTTTCTCTATTCTTAGTAGTAGCATTAGTAAAACATTTTTAATTTTTCCAACTCTCTTCTCTCTGTCCTTCTTTCCCTCCCAATCGCCTGTCTTTAGTAGGAAGCGGGGAGAGGGAGAGGCTGAATGGGGAACAGGGTGGAGAAGGGGTTTCTTGGTTTGGTTGGTTTTGTTTTTTGTAGGACTCAAAGCAAGTTGCTTTTAGCACTGTCAGGCTAAGGAATGATATTGCGATACAGTTAACACGTAATAGATGTATGGTCATTCCAGAAGACCTGCCCAGTCAAACAGTATAAAGCCCACAGCTTGCTTGCGTGCTGCAGCTCTGGATACACGCTCACTCTAATACAGTAAGAAGAGCACAAGGGAGCAGCATTTCAGAAGTCACGTACGCACCACCCATACGCTTGTGTGTTCATGCGATGTGGAGGTCATGGCAGTGCTTGCTACCCATTTTCTCCAACCTGCAGAAAATGTCTTCAAATGGCTCTTTCATTACCTACGTCCTTAGAGGAAATTCTTGCAGCTCAACACGTGCCTTTTGCAGCAGGTGCAAGGGAGTAGAATTAAAAGTGCAGGGAGAGGAGCCTTTTAGAGGAAGTTTCTGCTCTTAGAATCTAACGCACATCGGGGTTTGGGTTAAAGCAGTTGCCGTTGGCTCACCGCTTGGGAAAAGGTGTGTTTGCAGCGTGCCAGCCAAGGCGGTCAGCATAGTCCTTGCCAATGACAGTGAGTGCAAATAGAGCAGCACCACTTCTTCCAGCTTGCTGGATCACAAGCTGCTTGGTCTGCAGCTCAAAAGTGAGACGTGGCTCCAAAGTATCTGTCACATCAAATGAGCAAGAAGTCTTCAAAGATGGTCAGGATTTAAAATTACTTCTTTTGCAAGCATGTACACGGGACATCTTAGCTCATCTCTCCATACTTGTCAATGCAGTAACTTGTTGACATTAAATGGAATTATAAGGTTTCCAGCGAAAGTATCCCAGTTTCATACAGACTGGGTAGTCACCTATGTTCAAGAGGAAAAGTGCATCCTCTTGGAGAAACGCAGCTGTTGCTCAGTCTCTAAGTGGCAGCACGATGGCCATAAAGTGCAAAGAAAATGCCTCCGGTGGTACAAATTCTGACAAGTTTTTGAAGAAAAGGCCACAGCAGTCCTATTACCTCTGCGAAGAAAATGGTTAAAAGCGAGGGGAGGTTTAGGTTGGATATTAGGGAAAGGTTCTTCCCCCAGAGGGTGGTGTCACGGCCCCAAGCCTGACAGTGTTCAAGAAGAGACTGGAAAACACCCTCAGGCACATGATGTGAATGGTGGGGTTGTCACATGCAGGGGCAGGAGCTGGACTCAATGTTCCTAGTGGGTCCCTTCCAACTCAGGACATTCTATGATTCTACCAGTTCATTCAAGAATATCACTCCTGCAAAGTCCCAGTGATGTCATGAGCATTTACATTATCTTTCTAGTAGTTTATGAGTGACAGCACAGCGGGATGTCTTATTGACCTCCTCTATGTAGTACACAGGTACCTATAGCAGAAACTAACTAACTAGCTCTCTCTCATTGAAATCAGAGCCAAATTCAGTGGGACTTTACAGTGAACACTGAGCAGCTTCCTAGATCTTCCGTATGAGAAGGCACCTGGTCGATAGAAGATTGCCCCAGAGCAGGTGCTGGGTGGCGGCAGGCACACTGGCCAAGGAGCAAGTAGGACATGGACAGGGTAGGTGTTTCCTGCAGGCAGCAGCAGTGAGGGATAGATGCGGCTTGTGGAAATGCAGTGGGCTGGCAGAGATACACCTTGTTGTGCAGCACTAACACGGTTCCCCGCCTCTCCAAGTCTGGGCATCTCTTTGTGCCAGGTCTTCTTGAAACAAGGCTGAGAATCAGTTTCCTGTCTCCTTTTCAAGCCTTGTGCATCAGAGACAGCAGAGGTTCTAGCTTTCGATGGATGGAGATAGTTCATATGGAAGTTCTCTCTACTAAGAGGTTAATCCAATATGCATATATTGTAGTGCTTTTAAATTCTAGGAAACACAACGTCATTGGTGTCTGTCCTGGTTTGGTTGAAAACGAAGTTTCTCTTTTAGCGTATTTGCCTGTCAGCTAAAGCCTTCATATTAGCTGCATTTGCTTGGAGAACCAGATACATGTTTTGGGAAACATAGCAATGGAATGCAAACTTATTGATAAGCACGGATGGACATCTCACAAGAGGGGCAACAAGAAACTGGTGACCAAGAAACTGACCGACTGTATACAACATTCCATTCACGTGAATACTTCATATAAAAGTGGGAGATCACGAGGATCTCATCCCTTTTCCTTTTCTCTTTCTCCCTTTTTTCCCGTTTTCCTCATGGCTGACATTAGGACAGAACCTTGCTGGTCGTCCCTGCGAACTGAGGCCTAGTGAGAGACTGAATCCAGCTCCGGTTGGCTGCAGAGTCTAATCCAGGACTTTGGGTGCCGGCTCTGCAGTTGCTGAGACTTTCAAGATTGGTTTTGTATATTTTGTATTATTTTCTCTATTCTTACGAGCAGCATTAGTAAAACATTTTTAATTTTTCTGACTCTCTTCTCTCTGTCCTTTTTTTCCTCCCGATTGCCTGTCCTTAGTGGGAAGGGGGAGAGGGAGGGGCAAAAAGGGGGAAGTGGGGGGGAGAGGAGGTTAACAATACATCTGCCAGGGTTTCATTGTCACCCTCCACTCTAACCCTTGACAGATAATTGGCGCCCAATGTGGGGCGAGAGAAAGGGGTAAATTTGGAGATTTTTGGCTTTTCTACCGCTCTAAGGTACCTTTCAATTTTCTTGGCACGGTGCCAACTCAAAAAACTCAGAGAAGACACGTACCATTCATGACCTGCACAAACCTATGTTTCAGCTATTAGGAGAAGGCGTTTCCAATCTCGAGAGAGAGGACAGAGGCAGCCCACAAAAAGAGATTCACTGTGGTTCTTCCTAAGTGACCAGGGAGAGAAGAGAGTTGGAAAAGTTAAAGATGTTTTACTAATGCTACTAATAAGAATAGAGAAAATAATACAAAATCTACAAAACCAATCTTGAAAGTCTCAGCAACTGCAGAGCCAGCACCCAAAGTCCTGGATTAGACTCTGTAGCCAACCGGAGCTGGATTCAGTCTCTCACTAGGCCTCAGTTCGCAGGGGACGACCAGCAAGGTCCTCTCCTAATGTCAGCCATGAGGAAAAATAAAGGGAAAAAGGCAAAAAGGGACGAGATCCTCGTGATCTCCCACTTTTATATGAAGTATTCACGTGAATGGAATGTTATACACCATTGGTCAGCCTCTCGGTCATCAGTTTTCTCGTTGCCCCTCTTGCGAGATGTCCATCCGTGCTTATCAATAAGTTTGCATTCCATTGCTAGGTTTAACCAAAACATGCGCTGAGTTCTCCAGGAAAATGCAGCTAATATGAAGGCTTTAGCTGACAGGCAAAAATTCACTAAAAGAGAAACTTGTTTTTAACAAAACCAGGACACTGTGTACTGCATAGAGGAGGTCCATAAGACATCCCGCTGTGCTGTCACTCATAAACTACTAGAAAGATAATGTAAATGCTCATGACATCACTGGGACTTTGCAGGAGTGATATTCTTGAATGAACTGGTAGAATCATAGAATGTCCTGAGTTGGAAGGGACCCACTAGAAACATTGAGTCCAGCTCCTGCCCCTGCATGTGACAACCCCACCATTCACACCATGTGCCTGAGGGCGTTTTCCAGTCTCTTCTTGAACAGTCAGGCTTGGGGCCGTGACACCTCCCTGGGGAGCCTGTTCCAGTGCTCCGCCACCCTCTGGGGGAAGAATCTTTCCCTAATATCCAACCTAAACCTCCCCTCCCTTTTAGCCATTTTCTTCACTGAGGTAATAGGACTGCTGTGGCCTTTTCTTCAAAAACTTGTCAGAATTTGTACCACCGGAGGCATTTTCTTTGCACTTTATGGCCATCGTGCTGCCACTTAGAGACTGAGCAACAGCTGCGTTTCTCCAAGAGAATGCACTTTTCCTCTTGAACATAGGTGACTACCCAGTCTGTATGAAGCCGGGATACTTTCGCTGGAAACCTTATAATTCCATTTAATGTCGACAAGTTACTGCATTGACAAGTATGGAGAGATGAGCTAAGATGTCCCGTGTACATGCTTGCAAAAGCAGTAATTTTAAATCCTGACCATCTTTGAAGACTTCTTGCTCATTTGATGTGACAGATACTTTGGAGCCACGTCTCACTTTTGAGCTGCAGACCAAGCAGCTTGTGATCCAGCAAGCTGGAAGAAGTGGTGCTGCTCTATTCGCACTCACTGTCATTGGCAAGGACTATGCTGACCGCCTTGGCTGGCACGCTGCAAACACACCTTTTCCCAAGCGGTGAGCCAACGGCAACTGCTTTAAACCAAACCCCGATGTGCGTTAGATTCCAAGAGCAGAAACTTCCTCTAAAAGGCTCCTCTCCCTGCACTTTTACTTCTACCCAGTTGCACCTGCTGCATAAGGCACATGTTGAGCCGCAAGAATTTCCTCTAAGGACGTAGGTAATGAAACAGTCATTTGAAGACATTTTCTGCAGGTTGGAGAAAACGGGTAGCAAGCACTGCCATGACCTCCACATCGCATGAACACACAAGCGTATGGGTGGTGCGTACGTGACTTCTGAAATGCTGCTCCCTTGTGCCCTTCTTACTGTATTAGAGTGAGCGTGTATCCAGAGCTGCAGCACGCAAGCAAGCTGTGCGCTTTACCCTGTTTGACTGTGCAGATCTTCTGGAAAGACCATACATCTATTACGTGTTAACTGTATCGCAATATCATTCCTTAGCCTGACAGTGCTAAAAGCAACTTGCTTTGAGTCCTACAAAAACCAAAACCAACCAAACCAAGAAAAGCCACCAAAGTGGAAGTCCTGAAGAGCCTCCAAGGTAATCTTAGACATGTTTTCATGGAAGATAAGAAACAGTAAAATAGACACCATGAACAGTCTGTAATGCAGTTTACAGAAATACGACGGTGTTGAGGTTTTAATTGCGGGGTGAGAATTAAACCGTGGCAGCTGTTTTGTTAACACCCTCTCCCCACTGTTCACCATTCAGCCTCTCCCTCTCCCCGCTTCCCACTAAGGACAGGCGATCGGGAGGGAAAGAAGGACAGAGAGAAGAGAGTTGGAAAAACTAAAAATGTTTTACTAATGCTACTAAGAAGAATAGAGAAAATAATACAAAATCTACAAAACCAATTTTGAAAGTCCCAGCAGCTGCAGAGCTGGCACCCGAAGTCCAGGATTGGACTCTGCAGCCAACCGGAGCTGGATTCAGTCTCTCACTAGGCCTCAGTTCGCAGGGACGACTCGCAACATCCTCTCCTAATGTCGACCATGAGGAAAAAGGAACGAGGTCCTCGTGATCGTGCACTTTTATATGAAGTGTTCACGTGAATGGGATGTTATACTCCATTGGTCAGTTTCTTGGTCACCCGTTTCTCGTTGCCCCTCTCGTGAGAGGTGCATCCATGCTTAGCAAAAACTTCGCATTCCATTGCTGGGTTTACCAAAACACGTATCTGGTTTTCCAGCAAAATGTGGCTAATAGGAAAGCTTTAGCTGACAGGCAAATTCACTGAGAGAGAAACTTGTTTTTAACAGAACCAGGACAGATGGTTACATCGAGAAACCTTGTATTACATGGGCAGTTTTGTTGTATCAAAATGTATTTAATATAGAGAGCCATGCTTTGCGATAGAATGAAAATCTATAATTGTCCTGGTTTTGTTAAAAACCAGGAAATCTCTGACAATGCGATGGGCATGAAGCATCCTGAGACACATCCACACAGACTTCCGACCCAAAACAGCTTGGCAAAGCTGCTGGTAAAGAGCGTGGCACAAATGGCCTTGGGCTCTTGGGGGACACCAAGTTAACCAGGAGCCAGCGAGGTGCCCTTGGCCAAAGGCGGCGGCGAGGGGTACCCTGGGCTGCACGAGGCAGAGCACTGCCAGCAGCTGGAGGGAGGTGACCCTTCCCCTCTGCTCAGCGCTGCTGAGCCCAGGCCTGAAGTGCTGTGCCCAGGTCTGGGCTCCCAGTCCGACAGAGACATGGGCGTACTGGGGAGAGCCCCCAGTGCCCCTCCCCCACCGCTGAGGTCATTAGAATGGGGTGCTGGGTTAACCCGGCGCTGTCCTGGCAACGGTTCTGTGCCAACACGGAGCGTCTCGGGCAGGAGCCAAGCTCTTGCCCAGAAGCACCACTCGGCACTGGGCGTCCCTCTGGCTGGCTTTTGCCACCTGTCTGGCCACTCTCTTGCGCCCCAGAAGCAAGATTTACAGGAGGCTTCTCCTTGCCTCGTCGGGATGGGACAGGTCAACTGCTGCCGTGGCTCCAGGTAGGCGTCCCCATGCAAGGCTCAGGGACACCCCAGAACAGCCGTACACCGCAGCAGCCAAATTTCTCACGCCCGACACCGTTTGCTCTGCAGGGATGATCCCGAGCCCGTGCAGCAGTGCGCGCCCATCCCGGCATCATGGGAACCACTGCTCCGGCAGCGTGTGCGGGTGACCCAGGGCCGTGTGACGAGGAAGAGGGACCTCCTCCTCTTCAGGGACACGCTGGTCATCGCCAAGCACCAGTAAGATTTGCAGAGCCCAGCTGCCTTTCCTCCCAAACACTGGCCCTGGCACCAGGGCAGGGACATCCCAGGAGCAGCCCCAGGCCACCGGCACCCTGCTGCTGGATACACCCATGGCCGTGGCTGTGGCAGGGGGACTCGGGAGTGGAGCCAGCGGGCTCAGACTCCTCCAGCTCACTCCCTGCCGCTCCTCTCTGCAGACGTGGCAGCGCCCCACGCCCAAAGCTCTGCCTGGCCCTGGGCCAGCTGCAGGTGCTGGGCAGCACCAAGGGGGCAGCCGGCGATGTGTCTGAAGAGGAGGAAGGCAAGCACACCACCTCACTCCTCCTCGTCTGGCCCTGCGGCTCGTGTGTCATCACTTTCCGGTGAGTCTCGGTGCCACCTCCCAGGGCAGGGCTGGGCAGCGCCTGTGTCCTGCCGCACAGGGCTTTGTCCTGCCTCTCTGACCATCCCCACGGGGCAGGGCTGTGCCAGCGCCTGCCTGTGCCCGCAGGCTGGGGAGCAGCGGCACTCAGGCTGTGTCTCCTCTTTCTGCAGCTGCCGGGCAGTGAAGGAGCTCTGGCTCAGCGCTCTCCTTGGGTAAGCCCTGCCTGGCAGTGAAGGCTGGGGGACCTGTGCCCACATCATAGGGGGATGCTCTAGGTATCATAGCCCTACGATGTGGAAACAGGGCTCCCCACCTGGGAAGAGCTGGACCCTGGACAGGGGGCAGCTCTTGAGTGGGCAAAGCTGGTGGAGCACCTTCACCCAACTGTGTCCACACAACATCTGCCCAACCCCACCTGGACCTTTGCTGCTGCTCTCTGCTTGGATTGCGAGTGGTACTCGGGTGCTTTGGGCAGCTTGGAAGGGCTCCCTGGGCTGGCAGGTGAGGGAAAATGTGGCTTGTGTCTCACACTGCTCTTTCTTTGCTCCTTTCCCACGCACAGACCACCAGAAGGAGTGGAGGGAGCCCAGGTCACCCAGCTGCCCTCCTTCAAGGCGCTGCTAAAGGAGTTGAGGGGCCGCAACGCTGTGAGTGTCCCTCCTGTTTCCGCTCTGTCCCCAGAGGCTGTTCCAGCCCAGCACCAGCTGCACCACTTCTCACCTTCTTCTCTTTTTTCCTTGCCCAGGCCATGACCCTGCACGCCGGCAGCCTGGAGAGGCTGCTTGAGGGCCAGGCCAAGGTGAGGATCGCACAGAGAGAAATCTCAGCCATCCCCACCTCTCACACGTGGCCAGGGCATGATGCAGCTCGCTGGGGGCCCTTTCTGCTGCAGGGCTGTTGGGTGAGCACAGCACACTTCTTGCAGGCTGATGCAGAGCAGCGGCCCGCACCTGTCATCCCCTCTGGTGGCCCAGGTAGAAGTGGCCAGTTGGCTGGTGAGTTGGGAGAAGACGGGCGCAGAACAGCCCTTCCCTCCTCCTCTTGCAAACGGGCACTCGTGCTGCCCTGGGGCTGCTGCTGCCCTTCCTGCAGGGCAAGTCTGTCCCTGTTATTCTGCAGCAGGGAGACCTGAGCCCCCGGGGTCCCTTCTACCCAAATGACACTTGTCCCCTGCGCTCGCGGGTGGGGTACAGTGTGAGAGGTTCCAGGAGCATTGCTCTGGTGCCTCTGCTCCACCTTGCTTAGTTCTCTTCTCCTTGGCAGAAGGTGAGACCCGCAGCCAGAGGAGGTGGCTGCGCTGGTACTTTGCGCGGCCAGGGACCTCGGCGGCTGCAGAGGCACAGGGGCCGTCGCACCCTTCCCGGTCGGGGGTTCTCTTCGGCCAGCCCCTGGCAGCTCTCTGAAGCCAGGATGGTGCGCTGCCCCAGCCCATCCAGGTAAGCAAGCCCAGCCAGGGGATGCCCATGGCATTGCCTCCTCTGCAGGGGCGGTGTCCCCATCGGAGGCATCCCTGATGAGCCTTGGCCTGTCCCAGGGTCAGTCTCCAGACCAGCAATGTCCTCCTCTCTCCCCTGCAGGACCTGCTGGCTCTGCTGCACGAGCAGGGCCCATCCACGGAGGGGATCTTCCGGCTGGCGGCCAGTGAGCGCGCCTCCCGGGACATCAGGGAGGCCCTGGACACCGGCGCTCAGGTCCACCTCGCCAGCCAGCCGGTGCACGTCCTGGCTGTCATCTTGAAGGTGAGCCCTGCTGACCTGGAGTCTGGCGCTGCTGATGGGCACCTGTCCGAGCAGGAGCCCAAACCCAGGAGCTGCTCGGCACCCAGCGTGCTGGGGATGCTGCCTGTGCTCCCGGCGGCACTGCTCACAGCCTCACCAGCAGCCCTTGGCATTGCAGGACTTCCTGCGTAAGATCCCCTCCAAGCTCCTCCACTCGGAGCTGTACCAGCAGTGGATGGACGCCCTGCAAAAGACCAGCAGGCAGGAGAGGCTGGCGGGGCTGAGAGAGTAAGTGTGGCCAGCAGCCTGGTGGCTCCACAGGGACTGCCAGAGCCCGACACCTGCCCGCAAAGCCACAGCCTGCGTTAACAAGCTGTGCTTTTGGCCACCCACCCCTTGCTGCTGCTGTGGGCTCAGCATTCTGGGGGGAAAGTGGCACAGAAAAGCATTTGTCTGTCTCCTTGTAGCACTGCCTGCAGGCATTGGGGGTGGCTCCACAAAGGGACTCTCAGCAGCAGGGCTGGCAGGGAGGGAGGTGCCCGTGTCTCAGCGAAGGCAGTCCCTCTGCTGTAGAGCCAGCTTGGTGAAGGAGCCTTCCTTGGGATGGGCTTGGCTGACACCAGCGTGGGACACCTGTCCGGACAACACCTACTTCATTCATTAACGTTGCGTTCCTGTTCCCGCAGGGTGGCCAGCAAGTTACCTGAGGCCAACCTCCTCCTCCTCCGAACCTTGCTCAGCCTGCTCCACAAGATCAGCATGAATGTCCCTGTCACCAAGATGACCGCCAGGAACCTGGCCATCTGTGTGGGGCCCAACCTCCTCGGCCCACCCGAGGAGGACACGCTGGCCCTGGATGTCCTGATGCAGGTGACAGGGAAGGTACGTTGTGTTTGCCAGCCCGCTGCAGCCTTCCAGACCCGTGCCAGCTTTGCTCTTCGGGGCTTCCTGGCTGCCTTCTCTCTTCAGCAAATGCTCGTGGGGGAGCTGCTGCGAAGAGCAGCCCCACAGCTGCAGATCTCTGTGCAGAAGGCAGGATCAGGAGTGGGAAGGGCTGTTGGACCCGTTTGCCGTCAGCGGGCTGGAAACCAATGGTTTACTGTGTGCAGGTGGCAGAGCTGGTTGAGTTCCTCATCCAACACCAAGAGGAACTCTTTGAGGAGCAGGAGGAGGAGGAGGAGGCTGAGCTTCCAGGTGCACCGGCCGAGGGTGGGCTTGCCGGCGAACAAGCCGAGGGGTCTCTGGCACCAGAAGAAGAAGGAGAAACTGCCGAGGTATGTGAGGTCCACACGCAGCGTGAGAGAATGCCTCCCCGCTCAGAAGGTTGGATGGCCACTGCAGGGCCTCTTTGTGCCATGATCCCAGCAGAAGTGTCACAGCTGGGCTGAGCAAACCCATCCAAGGGATCTGCCTTTTGGAGCTGAGCTGGGGAGTGGGCAGGTGTCATCTTCTATGTTTCCATTGCAGGTGCCTCCAGTTGCTCCAGAATGTGAAGCCCAGGAGAGCACCTCTGGGCAGAGCAGGTAACATGAGCCAGCTTTGATGAAGAGTAGAATTGATTCATGGTGATGATGGCTGTACCTGTCTAACAATCCTCCTGAATGGACAGGTGTCCAAGCTCTTCGCAGGAAGGGTTAACACCAGCCCCCAGGAAGAGAAAGCACACCTGCGAAGAGGAGAGTGGTGGCCCGCCACCCAAGAGAAGCCGAAAGCTGTGAACAGAGAGCTCAGCGATGGGTAAGTGAGACCAGCCAAGCAGGGTGAGAAGACCAAGGAACCCAGGCATGTAACAGAGCCTGTTCTCCCTCTTGAGAATTTTCACGCTGCTCTGAGTATAGGAAATTGTTCTGTGGTGCCCAGACATGGTCCCAGAGAGTAAGCGGTCACCCACCCTTGGGCAGTATAGTTTGGGATGGAAGCGACCTTCCAAGGTCATCCAGTCCAACCCCCTGCAATGAGCAGGGACATCTTCAACTAGATCAGGTTGCTCAGAGCCCCATCCAAGCTGGCCTTAATTGTTTCCAGGGAGGGGACATCTACAACCTCTCTACCACCCTGCATTCTTACGGCAGCTGTACCCAGGCATGGCCATTCAAGCAGAGATTTGTACAGTAGTTGAGTGAAAATCTTGTGTGCTCACTTAAGCGTCCCCAAGCTTCTGCAACCTAAATAATTAAGAGAAAACCACCAAAGCCTAATATAACCAGCTTTAAGGAATTCTGCAGTGGAGATCTGTGGATGGATATTGCCTTTCACGTCAAAGCACAAGTTGCTTGTTCACCTCTCAACCTGGTGCCTAATGCCTGTCTTTTCCCCCCATCTTTCTCAAGGCAGGCTGTAGAGGTGGCCGAAGAAATCACCCTCATGCTGCCACCCTTTCGGCTCAGCTGGACGGTCTAGTGGGGCTTCTGAGAAAGAAGATCACATCTTGTCCTTTCTGCAGAACTTTCACCAGCCCATGAAGAAGTCTCACAAGTGTTGTCCATGCGAGCCGTGAAAAGAGCTGCAGAAAGGGCACTTGAGAAGTTTTAACACATTTGTTTTCACATGCCAGTTGGCAATTTTCAGATATTTATAAGAGGTTTTTTTGCCAGTAGGGCGAGAGAGTTTGTTAGTTCATTCGTTCGTTAGTTAGTTAGTTAGACAGTAAGTTAACTAGTTAGTTAGTTAGTTAGTTAGTTAGTTAGTTAGTTAGTTAGTTAGTTAGTTTCTACTGTAGGTAGCTGTCTACTGAAGATGTTTTTTCCACATTCCAGTTTTCACTTTTCAAATGTTTGCAATAATGTTTTGAGCCAATTCTACTGTAGGTGTAGATGTCCACTGTAAATCCCACCGCATTTGCCTCTGAGATGACTGAATACTCTTTGTCTCCATGCAAAGCGCTGCATCAGAAGAGGATGCGGTCCAAAGAAGGATTTGTTTGGCCCCTAAGCATTTCAGGCTTTCTGAAATCAAATCAGAGCTAGCAGGAGATGCAAACTGGAAACATTGATTTCCACGTAACCAGTTATTATTCCTGTCGCTGAGCCAAGCGCACAAGTTGACGGTCACTACATTTTAATACCGGCTCTCTTAATTTGGAGTTCTATGAAGACCTTGTGAGTCACTCAAGATAATGATTCCAAATGAGGGAAGAAAGTAAGACACGGAAGAGATGATGTTATTTCTGGGAGACACTATGCAGAAATGTCAAATTGTACACCTACAGAAAAGTGCTGGAACCAGTGTCTTTCTGCATAATTGAATAAATGCTCAACCCTATAATTGAAACTAAAGTTTATTTTAATAAAAGCCAGAGGGATTGGAGGTTGGGGGGTGTGAGAGGGACATGCTTATCTGATATTTACTCTGGTCATTATTTTTCTGGTTTTAGAGCTGAATAAAATGTAGTTGTCTATTACTTTGACTTCTTAGATCCCGCAACACAAAGACCACTATCCACCTATACTTATGTGTGAGGGGGTGCAGCAGCAGCGCCTCTGGTGGATAGATGTAACTACCATACTCCAGAAGCTCCCGCTACCATGAGACAGTTTTTTCCAGCCCATTTCCCCTTCTTCCCTATCAACATTCTTCGCTACGACATCCATTTTGGTTTGGTTTGGCTTATCTTTTAAACATTAGAAAATAACATCCTAAGAGAAAAGATGTAATTTCATTTAGGTGTCCTTCTCTGGAAGCAAACTCAGTTCCCAAAAGCAGAAAGCGAACACTGCACAGCCTGCTTTTCTAAGCAGTAGCATGAATACCCACTAGAATGTTCAATTTCAAAGTCAAAAGGTTATTAATTAATAAAGTACTCTTAGTGTTACTTTTAGTAAGGAATCAAAGGTCAGAATCACCATGCTGAGACATAATTTTCAACTCATTTGAAACCATAGGATATTTTGCGTATCTAGCAAAACCTGACATTAAGGACATAATCAAAACCATACTTGCCCATTCAAGAGTTATTTAGTAAAATTTAGAGAAATCTGTTAGGTATCTCTGTGCCCACCTTCTACAAAATGGAACAAAACCCAAATGGGTTTGGGTTTTTGGCTTTTCCTGACTTTGCTTCATGGATTTGGAGCCAAGGAGACAACAGGACTTGCTCGAGGAGGTAGAAGGACAGCTTTCTTCTGTCTACCAACTGTCTGAGGCATCCTAGGAAGAGAAGGAAGAAGGCAATCCCCCTGGGTTGCACAGTTCTGATCTGCTCTGTTTCTTGGGAGTTTCTCCTCGATGTTTTAGAGGCTGGGGTCTAAAAGGGAGTACCAGCCACTGTCTCTCACAGTATGCTCCTGGACAAGATGTCCAGCATAGGGGTGAATAAACAAGCAATGCAGTGGGTTAGCAGCTGGCTGATGGGCTGATATCAAAGGGTTCTGATAAATGGGGTAATTTTGGGCTGGTGACCAGTCACAAGCAGGGTTCCACAGAGACCCGTCTTAGGGCCAGCACACTTCAATGTCTTCATAAACGACTTGGACACAGGACTTGAGGGATTGCTTAACAAGTTTGCCGATGACACAAAATTGGGGAGAGCTGTTCACGCTCTGGAGGGCAGAGAGGATCTGCAGAGGGATCTGAACAAATTGGAAAACTGAACAGTCACCAACCTCATGAAGTTCACCAAGGGCAAGTGTCAGATTTTGCACCTGGGACACGGCAACCCTGGCTGTACATACAGACTGGGGGGCGCGATGCTGGAGAGCAGCTCTGCAGAGAGGGATCTGGTTCTGGTTGAGGGCAGGTTGAACATGAGGCAACAGTGTGCCCTGGCAGCCAAGAGGATCAACCGTGTCCTGCGGTGCATCAAGCACAGCATTGCCAACCTGAGGTGAGAGGGAGGTGATTTTCCCACTCTACCCTTCACTGCTGCGATCTCACCGGGAGCACTGGGTGCAGTTCTGGGCGCTGCAGGATAAGAAGGATATCAAGCTACTGGAGAGTATCCAGAAGAGGGTTACCAAGTTGGGGAAGGATTTGGAGAGGGACTTTGTTTGGAAAGGAGTAGCTAAAGTCACTTGGTTTGTTGAGCTTCAAGAAGAGGAGACTGAGAAGAGACCTCATTGTGGTCTACAGCTTCCTCCCAAGGGAAGGACGAAGTGTAGGCGTCGAACTCTTCTCCTTAGTGACCAAGGACAGAACCTGAGGCAACGGCAGGACGATGTGCCAGGGGAGGTGTAGACTGGACATTAGGAAAAGGTTCTTCACCCAGAGGGCGGGGGAGCACTGCAACAGGCTCCCTCGCGAGATGTCACAGCCCCAAGCCTGACAGTGTTCAAGAAGAGACTGAACAATGCCCTCAGACACATGGCGTGAATGGTGGGGTTGTCCTGTGCAGGGACAGGAGCTGGACACGATGATCCCTGCGGGGCTCTTCACACTGAAGACATTCTGTGATTCCACGGTTCCATGAACCACCACCTTTCACCCAGATGTATTGTGAAGAACAAAGTTGGTGTGAAAAAGCTGGACTTAGGGAAAAAAGACAAAGATGGAGTTCTATGGAAACTCCATCTCTGGACCCTGTCAACAGGGTGCATCCTCTTTCTCCCTGTCCCATAACAAGAAAGAGCCTTTCCACCTGCACCACTGCTTTGGCTGCAGGAAACGTGCCCTCCTCATCCTCATGCCCGTGACACCAGGAGACCTGCAGAAAGAGGGTGGAACTGACTGCAGATGGCACCGGTACGGGTATGGAGCATCCCAGGACACATCCACATAGACTTGTGACCCGAAGCAGCTTGGCCAAGCTGCTGGAAAGCAACATGGCAGAATATGTCCTGGGTGTCCTAGTGGACACCAGTTTGACCAGGAACCAGGTAGGTGCCCTGATTGCTATGCAGCATACCCCATAGCAGCTAAAACATGTGTTTGCCACAAAACAATATTGTGTTATTCACCTGATATGCTCCACAAATCCAGTCCAGGCCCTTTAGTAGTTGACCAATTCGAGTAAGATAAAGCTCCGGAGATTGGTTATTATTAGTTCTCTATGGGCTTGTGACTCTGCTCTGGAGAAACTGTGTGAAAAGCTGTTGCAGGACATCAAAGAACTCAGAGAAGACACGTACCATTCATGACCTGTACGAACCTATGTTTCAGCTATTAGGAGAAGGTATTTCCAATCTCGAGAGGGAGGACAGGGGCAGCCCACAAAAAGAGATTCACTGTGGTTCTTCCTAAGTGAGCAGGGAGAAAACATGAATAAGTGGCATGGAAGACCCACCTCAGAACTTCAGGAAGGAGTATGTGAGATAAAAGGACAAACTTCTAAGAAGGTGGCTGCTCCAGTTTACAAAAGGAGCAGAAGAGACTCTGATGCTCTTGAAGGAACCTCTAATTCACACCCAGAGACTGTGCAAAACAGAAATCAGAGATGCCCTGCCTCCAACCAGGTGGAGGAAAAGGATAACAGAGTTTATTGGACTGTACAGGTACGATGGCCTGGTACAACACACCCCCAGGAGTACAAAGCTTTAGTGGACACCGGTGCTCAGTGCACAATAATTCCTTCTAATTATAAAGGAACGCAGTCCATCAGTATTGTTGGAGTGACTGGGGGATCCCAGGAACTGACGGTTGTAGAGGCTGAAATGAGCCTAACTGGAAAAAACTGGCAAAAGCATCCCATTGTGACTGGTCCAGATGCTCTGTGCATCCTTGGCATAGACTACCTCAGGAGAGGGTATTTTAAGGACCCAAAAGGGTATAGGTGGGCATTTGGTATAGCAGCTGTGGACATTGAGAAAATTGAACAGCTGTCTGATTTGCCTGGTCTTTCAGATGACCCTTCTGTTGTAGGACTGCTGATGGTTGACGATCAGCAGGTGCCAAGTGCTACCACGATGCTGCATCGCCGGCATTATCGCACCAATCGAGACTCTTTGATTCCTATCCAGAAGTTGATCTGTCAATTGGAAAGCCAGGGTGTGATCAGTAAGACGCGCTCATCTTTTAACAGCCCAATTTGGCCAGTGCCTAAGCCTAGTGATGAGTGGAGACTAACTGTAAACTATCGTGGCCTAAATGAAGTTACACCACCATTGAGTGCTGCTGTGCCTGACATGCTAGAACTGCAATTTGAACTGGAGTCAAAGGCAGCTAAGTGATATGCTACAATTGACATTGCTAATGCATTTTCCCCTGTTCCTTTAGCAGCAGAGTGCAGGCCGCAGTTTGCTTTCACCTGGAGGGGCATCCAGTACACGTGGAATTGCTGGCCCCAGGCGTGGAAACACAGTCCTACCATCTGCCATGGACTGATCCAGACAACGCTGCAGCAAGGTAAAGCTCCAGAACACTTGCAATATATTGATGACATCATTGTACGGGGCGACGCAGTGAAAGAAATCTTTGAGAAAGGTGAGAGAATAATTCAGATTCTTTTGGATGCTGGTTTTGACATAAAACGAAGCAAGGTCAAGAGACCTGCATGAGAGATCCAGTTTTTAGGAATAAAATGGCAAGATGGCCGTCGTCAGATCCCAATGGATGTGATCAACAAAATTGCAGCAATGCCTCCACCTACTAATAAAAAGGAGACACAGACTTTCTTGGGCATTGTAGGTTTTTGGAGAATGCATATTCCCGACTACAGCCAGATTGTGAGCCCTCTCTGTCGAGTGACTCGTCAAAAGAACCAATCTGAGTGCAGCCCGAAACAGTGACAAGCTTTTGAACAAATGAACCGTGAGATAACTCATGCAGTGGCTCTTGGACCAGTTCGGCCTGGACTAGGTGTTAAAAATGTGCTCTACACTGCAGCCGGAGATAATGGACTTACCTGGAGCCTCTGGCAGAAAGCACCAGGACAAACTCGAGGTCGACTCTTAGGTTTTTGGACTCGAGGATACAAAGGATCTGAGGCCAATTATACTCCAACTGAAAAAGAGATATTAGCAGCATATGAAGGAGTTCAAGATGCTTCAGAAGTGATTGGTACTGAAGCACAGCTCCTCCTAGCACCTCGACTGCCAGTGATGAGCTGGATGTTCAAAGGGACGGTTCCCTCTCCACATCATTCAACTGATGTTACGTGGAGTAAATGGATTGCATTAATCACGCAACGAGCTCGAACTGGAAATCCCAATCGCCCAGGGATCTTAGAAGTGATTACAGACTGGCCAGAGAGCAAAGACTTTGGGATGTCTCCAGATGAGGAGGAAGTAAAATGTGCTGAAGAAGCACCACTGTATAATACTCTTTCAGAGACTGATAAGCAGTATGCACTGTTCACAGGCGGATCCTGTCGTCTTGTAGGAAAAAATCGAAGATGGAAAGCTGCTGTGTGGAGTCCCACACGATGAGTTACAGAAGCCACTGAAGGACAAGGTGAATCTAGTCAATTTGCAGAAGACAAAGCCATCCAGCTGGCTTTGGACATTGCTGAATGAGAGAAGTGGCCAATACTCTATCTCTATACTGACTCATGGATGGTAGCAAATGCCTTGTGGGGGTAGCTACAGCAATGGAAGAAAAGCAACCGGCAGCGCAGAGGTAAACCCATTTGGGCTGCCACACTTTGACAAGACATTGCTGCTCAGCTAGAGAGCCTGCCTGTGAAAGTTCGTCATGTAGATGCTCATGTGCCTAAAAGTCAAGCCACCGAGGAGCATCTGAACAACCAACAAGCAGATCAAGCTGCTAAGATTCAAGTAGCTGAGGTGAACTTGGAGCGGCAACATAAAAGTGAAGTTTTCCTAGCTCGGTGGGCCAATCATGCTTCAGGGCAATAAGGTAGAGATGCAACACATAAATGGCCTCGCGATTGAGGGGTGGATTTAACTATGGACACTATTTCACAGGTTATTCATGAATGTGAATCTTGCGCCGAAATTCCACAAGCTAAACAGTTAAAGCCTGTATGGGATGGGCTCGATGGTTAAAGTATAAGTATGGAGAAGCTTGGCAGATTGATTATATTACACTTCCACAAACACGTCAAGGTAAGCGTTATGTACTTACAATGGTGGAAGCAACCACTGGATGGTTGGAAACACATGCCGTACCTCACGCTACAGCCCAGAATACTATCTTGGGCCTTGAAAAACAAGTTCTTTGGTGACACAGTATGCCAGAAAGAATTGAATCAAACAATGGTACTCATTTCAGAAACAAATTGTAGACAATTGGGCCAAAGAACATGGTATTGAGTGGGTATATCATATTCCATATCATGCACCAGCCTCTGGGAAAATTGAAAGGTACAATGGTTTGTTGAAAACTACACTAAAGGCACTTGGTGGTGGAACCTTTAAAAACTGGGATTCATATTTAGCAAAAGCCACTTGGCTGGTCAACACTAGGGGATCAACCAATTGAGCTGGGCCTGCCCAATCAGGAATTCTTCGTACTGTGAAAGGAGATAAAGTCCCTGTAGTACACATGAAAAATATCTTAGGAAAGGCAGTCTGGGTTACTCCTGCCTCAGGCAAAGGCAAGCCCATTCGTGGGACTGTTTTTGCCCAGGGACCTGGCAGCACCTGGTGGGTGATGCTTAAGGATGGAGAAGTCCGGTGTATACCTCAAGGGATTTAATTTTAGTTGAAAATATTCAATACTGAACTGCATGATGTGAGTTGTCATATAGCAGTGTTCAATAAGTGTATTTGAGATCAAGACAGTGTGATGAAGCCAGACCTAGCTTCTTCAATGGCGCCTGACAGCATCTTCGAAGTTGATTTCTTTAACCCACAAACAGTGGTCACGAGATGCACTTGTACCATTTTTCCTGCCCTGGGAGACTGTCGTGACAAAATGAACTCAATGAACATTTCAAAGAATGGTCCACTGATTAATTACTCCTGTGTACATATGTGTACATATATATATACAGTAGTAGTGATTAATTCGATTGTATTGAAAGATTTTATTGATAAGGTTTAAGTATTCAGTGAATGGCATATCATAAGGGGTGGAATGTCCTGGTTTTGCTAAAAACCAAGTTTCTCTTTTCGTGAATTTGCCTGGCAGCTAAAGCTTTCCTATTAGCTGCATTTTCCTGGAGAACCAGATACATGTTTTGGGAAACCTAGCAATGGAATGCAAAGTTATTGATAAGCACGGATGGACATCTCACGAGAGGGGCAACAAGAAACTGGTGACCAAGAAACTGACTAACTGTGTATAACATTCCATTCACGTGAATACTTCATATGAAAGTGGAGATCACGAGGATCTCGTTCGTTTTCCTTTGCTCTTTTTCTTTTTTTTCCCGTTTTCCTTATGGCTGACATTAGGAGAGGACCTTGCTGGTCGTCCCTGCGAACTGAGGCCTAGTGAGAGACTGAATCCAGCTCCGGTTGGCTGCAGAGTCTAATCCAGGACTTCAGGTGCCGGCTCTGCAGTTGCTGAGACTTTCAAGATTGGTTTTGTAGATTTTGTATTATTTTCTCTATTCTTATTAGTAGCATTAGTAAAACATTTTTAATTTTCCAACTCTCTTCTGTCTGCACTTCTTTTCCTCCCGATCGCCTGTCCTTAGTGGGAAGGGGGAGAGGGAGGGACAAGAGGGGGAAGTGGGGGGGAGAGGAGGTTAACAATACATCTGCCAGGGTTTATTGTCACCCCGCAATCAAACCCTTGACAGTGTCCTTTTGATTGCCAGTGATCTCTGAGGTAAGTATTTTATTCAGATTCATGGTAGGTTTAAGACTATAGAGACTCATTAAATTAGAAGCATTTAACTTACTTGTAATGAAAATCAACCGTGTTCTAAAATACCTTGCTACTGAGGAAATCAGATTTCTGAGATCAGAGAAAGGGAGTACATGTAAGGGAGATTTTTCTCAGGTAAATCATTTGCATAGAGTCGTCCTGCAGGGTACATTGTATACTAATAACCAATCTCCAGAGCTTTATCTTACCGACATTGGTCACCTACTGAAGGACCCACTAAAGGAATTGTGGAATCACGGAAGGTCTTAGTGTGAAGAGACCCACAAGGATCATTGTGTCCAGCTCCTGTCCCTGCACAGGACAACCCCACCATTCACACCATGTGTCTGAGGGCATTGTCCAGTCTCTTCTTGAACACTGTCAGGCTTGGGGCTGTGACACCTCCCTGGGGAGCCTGTTGCAGTGCTCCACCGCCCTCTGGGTGAAGAATCTTTGTATCCTCGACTCCTAAAACCCAAGGGTTGACCTCAGGTATCTCCTGGTGCTTTCTGCCAGAGGCTCCAGGTAAGTCCATTATGTTTGGCTGCAGTATAGAGCACATTTTTAACATCTAGTCCAGTCCGAACTGGTCCAACTGCCACCGCATGAGTTATCTCACGCTTAATTTCTTCAAAGGCTTGTCGTTGTTCCGGACCCCACTCAAATTGGTTCTTTTGACAAGTCACTCAATAGAGCGGGCTCACAATCTGGCTGTAGTCAGCAATATGCATTCTCCAAAAACCTACAATGCCCAGGAAAGACTGTGTCTCCTTTTCATTAGTAGATGGAAGCATTGCTGCAATTTTGTTGATCACATCCATTGGGATCTGACGACGGCCATTAGAGGTTCCTTCAAGAGCATCAGAGTCCCTTCCGCTCCTTTTGTAAACTAGAGCAGCCACCTTCTTAGGAGTTTGTTCTTTCATCTCACATACTCATTCCTGAAGGTCTGAGGTAGGTCTTCCATGCCACTTATTCATGTTTTCTCCCTGCTCACTTAGGTAGAACCACAGTGAACCTCTTTTTGTGGGCTGCCTCTGTACTCTCTCTTGAGATTGAAACATAGGTTCGTACAGGTCGTGAATGGTACGTGTCTTCTCTGAGTTCTTTGATGTCCTGCAACAGCTTTTCACACAGTTTCTCCACAGCAGAGTCACAAGCCCATAGAGAACTAATAATAACCAATCTCCGGAGCTTTATCTTACTCGAATTGGTCAACTACTAAAGGGCCTGGACTGGATTTGTGGAGCATATCAGGTGAATAACACAATATTGTTTTGTGGCAAACATATTTTTTAGCTGCTATGGGGTATGCTGCATAGCAATCAGGGCACCTACCTGGTTCCTGGTCAAACTGGTGTCCACTAGGACACCCAGGACATATTCTGCCATGTTGCTTTCCAGCAGCTTGGCCAAGCTGCTTCGGGTCACAAGTCTATGTGGATGTGTCCTGGGATGCTCCATACCCGTACCGGTGCCATCTGCAGTCAGTTCCACCCTCTTTCTGCAGGTCTCCTGGTGTCACGGGCATGAGGATGAGGAGGGCACGTTTCCTGCAGCCAAAGCAGTGGTGCAGGTGGAAAGGCTCTTTCTTGTTATGGGACAGGGAGAAAGAGGATGCACCCTGTTGACAGGGTCCAGAGATGGAGTTTCCAGAGAACTCCATCTTTGTCTTTTTTCCCTAAGTCCAGCTTTTTCACACCAACTTTGTTCTTCACAATACATCTGGGTGAAAGGTGGTGGTTCATAGAACCGTGGAATCACAGAATGTCTTCAGTGTGAAGAGCCCCGCGGGGATCATCGTGTCCAGCTCCTGTCCCTGCACAGGACAACCCCACCATTCACGCCATGTGTCTGAGGGCATTGTTCAGTCTCTTCTTGAACACTGTCAGGCTTGGGGCTGTGACATCTCGCAAGGGAGCCTGTTGCAGTGCTCCCCTGCCCTCTGGGTGAAGAACCTTTTCCTAATGTCCAGTCTACACCTCCCCTGGCACATCGTCCTGCCGTTGCCTCAGGTTCTGTCCTTGGTCACTAAGAAGAGTTCGACGCCTACACTTCGTCCTTCCCTTGGGAGGAAGCTGTAGACCACAATGAGGTCTCTTCTCAGTCTCCTCTTCTTGAAGCTCAACAAACCAAGTGAATTTAGCTGCTCCTCAGATGACTTCCTCTCCAAACCCTTCCCCAACTTGGTAGCTCTCTTCTGGATACTCTCCAGTAGCTTTATATCCTTTTTATCCTGCAGCACCCAGAACTGCAGCCAGTGCTCCAGGTGAGGCCGCACCAATGCAGGGTAGAGTGGCAAAATCACCTCCCTCTCACCTCAGGTTGGCAATGCTGTGCTTGATGCACGGCTGGACACAGTTGGCCCTCTTGGCTGCCAGGGCACACTGTTGCCTCATGTTCAACCTGCCCTCAACCAGAACCAGATCCCTCTCTGCAGAGTTGCTCTCCAGCATCTCGTCCCCCAGTCTGTATGTACAGCCAGGGTTGCCGTGTCCCAGGTGCAAAATCTGACACTTGCCCTTATGTCCTTAATATTCGGTTTTGCTAGATAGGCAAAATATCCTATAGTTTTAAATGACTTGAAAATTATGTCTCTGGGGGATGATTCTGATCTTTGATTCATTACTAAAAGTAACACTAAGAGTACTTTATTAATTAATAACCTTTTGACTTTGAAATTCATGCCTCTGCTTCTTGCCTTAGAAAAGCAGGCAGTGCAGTGTTTGCTTTCTGCTTCTTGGAACTGAGTTTGCTTCCAGGGAAGGACATCTAAATGAAATTACATCTTTTCTCTTAGGATGTTATTTTCTAATGTTTAAAAGATAAGCCAAACCAAACCAAAATGGGTGTCGTAGGGAAGAATGTTGGTAGGGGAGAAGGGGAAATGGGCTGGAAAAAACTGTCTCGTGGTAGCGGGAGCTTCTGGAGTATGGTAGTTACATCTATCCACCAGAGGCGCTGCTGCTGCACCCCCTCACACATAAGTATAGGTGGATAGTGGTCTTTGTGTTGCGGGATCTAAGAAGTCAAAGTAATAGACAACTACATTTTATTCAGCTCTAAAACCAGAAAAATAATGACCAGAGTAGATATCAGATAAGCATGTCCCTCTCACACCCCCCAACCTCCAATCCCTCTGGCTTTTATTAAAATAAACTTTAGTTTCAATTATAGGGTTGAGCATTTATTCAATTATGCAGAAAGACACTGGTTCCAGCACTTTTCTGTAGGTGTACAATTTGACATTTCTGCATAGTGTCTCCCAGAAATAACATCATCTCTTCCGTGTCTTACTTTCTTCCCTCATTTGGAATCATTATCTTGAGTGACTCACAAGGTCTGCATAGCACTCCAAATTAAGAGAGCCGGTATTAAAATGTAGTGACCGTCAACTTGTGCGCTTGGCTCAGCGACAGGAATAATAACTGGTTACGTGGAAATCAATGTTTCCAGTTTGCATCTCCTGCTAGCTCTGATTTGATTTCAGAAAGCCTGAAATGCTTAGGGGCCAAACAAATCCTTCTTTGGACCGCATCCTCTTCTGATGCAGCGCTTTGCATGGAGACAAAGAGTATTCAGTCATCTCAGAGGCAAATGCGGTGGGATTTACAGTGGACATCTACACCTACAGTAGAATTGGCTCAAAACATTATTGCAAACATTTGAAAAGTGAAAACTGGAATGTGGAAAAAACATCTTCAGTAGACAGCTACCTACAGTAGAAACTAACTAACTAACTAACTAACTAACTAACTAACTAGTTAACTTACTGTCTAACTAACTAACTAACAAACGAACGAACTAACAAACTCTCTCGCCCTACTGGCAAAAAAACCTCTTATAAATATCTGAAAATTGCCAACTGGCATGTGAAAACAAATGTGTTAAAACTTCTCAAGTGCCCTTCTGCAGCTCTTTTCACGGCTCGCATGGACAACACTTGTGAGACTTCTTCATGGGCTGGTGAAAGTTCTGCAGAAAGGACAAGATGTGATCTTCTTTCTCAGAAGCCCCACTAGACCGTCCAGCTGAGCCGAAAGGGTGGCAGCATGAGGGTGATTTCTTCGGCCACCTCTACAGCCTGCGTTGAGAAAGATGGGGGGGGAAAAGACAGGCATTAGGCACCAGGTTGAGAGGCGAACAAGCAACTTGTGCTTTGACGTGAAAGGCAATATCCATCCACAGATCTCCACTGCAGAATTCCTTAAAGCTGGTTATATTAGGCTTTGGTGGTTTTCTCTTAATTATTTAGGTTGCAGAAGCTTGGGGACGCTTAAGTGAGCACACAAGATTTTCACTCAACTACTGTACAAATCTCTGCTTGAATGGCCATGCCTGGGTACAGCTGCCGTAAGAATGCAGGGTGGTAGAGAGGTTGTAGATGTCCCCTCCCTGGAAACAATTAAGGCCAGCTTGGATGGGGCTCTGAGCAACCTGATCTAGTTGAAGATGTCCCTGCTCATTGCAGGGGTTGGACTGGATGACCTTGGAAGGTCGCTTCCATCCCAAACTATACTGCCCAAGGGTGGGTGACCGCTTACTCTCTGGGACCATGTCTGGGCACCACAGAACAATTTCCTATACTCAGAGCAGCGTGAAAATTCTCAAGAGGGAGAACAGGCTCTGTTACATGCCTGGGTTCCTTGGTCTTCTCACCCTGCTTGGCTGGTCTCACTTACCCATCGCTGAGCTCTCTGTTCACAGCTTTCGGCTTCTCTTGGGTGGCGGGCCACCACTCTCCTCTTCGCAGGTGTGCTTTCTCTTCCTGGGGGCTGGTGTTAACCCTTCCTGCGAAGAGCTTGGACACCTGTCCATTCAGGAGGATTGTTAGACAGGTACAGCCATCATCACCATGAATCAATTCTACTCTTCATCAAAGCTGGCTCATGTTACCTGCTCTGCCCAGAGGTGCTCTCCTGGGCTTCACGTTCTGGAGCAACTGGAGGCACCTGCAATGGAAACATAGAAGATGACACCTGCCCACTCCCCAGCTCAGCTCCAAAAGGCAGATCCCTTGGATGGGTTTGCTCAGCCCAGCTGTGCCACTTCTGCTGGGATCATGGCACAAAGAGGCCCTGCAGTGGCCATCCAACCTTCTGAGCGGGGAGGCATTCTCTCACGCTGCGTGTGGACCTCACATACCTCGGCAGTTTCTCCTTCTTCTTCTGGTGCCAGAGACCCCTCGGCTTGTTCGCCGGCAAGCCCACCCTCGGCCGGTGCACCTGGAAGCTCAGCCTCCTCCTCCTCCTCCTGCTCCTCAAAGAGTTCCTCTTGGTGTTGGATGAGGAACTCAACCAGCTCTGCCACCTGCACACAGTAAACCATTGGTTTCCAGCCCGCTGACTGCAAACGGGTCCAACAGCCCTTCCCACTCCTCATCCTGCCTTCTGCACAGAGATCTGCAGCTGTGGGGCTGCTCTTCGCAGCAGCTCCCCCACGAGCATTTGCTGAAGAGAGAAGGCAGCCAGGAAGCCCCGAAGAGCAAAGCTGGCACGGGTCTGGAAGGCTGCAGCGGGCTGGCAAACACAACGTACCTTCCCTGTCACCTGCATCAGGACATCCAGGGCCAGCGTGTCCTCCTCGGGTGGGCCGAGGAGGTTGGGCCCCACACAGATGGCCAGGTTCCTGGCGGTCATCTTGGTGACAGGGACATTCATGCTGATCTTGTGGAGCAGGCTGAGCAAGGTTCGGAGGAGGAGGAGGTTGGCCTCAGGTAACTTGCTGGCCACCCTGCGGGAACAGGAACGCAACGTTAATGAATGAAGTAGGTGTTGTCCGGACAGGTGTCCCACGCTGGTGTCAGCCAAGCCCATCCCAAGGAAGGCTCCTTGACCAAGCTGGCTCTACAGCAGAGGGACTGCCTTCGCTGAGACACGGGCACCTCCCTCCCTGCCAGCCCTGCTGCTGAGAGTCCCTTTGTGGAGCCACCCCCAATGCCTGCAGGCAGTGCTACAAGGAGACAGACAAATGCTTTTCTGTGCCACTTTCCCCCCAGAATGCTGAGCCCACAGCAGCAGCAAGGGGTGGGTGGCCAAAAGCACAGCTTGTTCACACAGGCTGTGGCTTTGCGGGCAGGTGTCGAGCTCTGGCAGTCCCTGTGGAGCCACCAGGCTGCTGGCCACACTTACTCTCTCAGCCCCGCCAGCCTCTCCTGCCTGCTGGTCTTTTGCAGGGCGTCCATCCACTGCTGGTACAGCTCCGAGTGGAGGAGCTTGGAGGGGATCTTACGCAGGAAGTCCTGCAATGCCAAGGGCTGCTGGTGAGGCTGTGAGCAGTGCCGCCGGGAGCACAGGCAGCATCCCCAGCACGCTGGGTGCCGAGCAGCTCCTGGGTTTGGGCTCCTGCTCAGACAGGTGCCCATCAGCAGCGCCAGACTCCAGGTCAGCGGGGCTCACCTTCAAGATGACAGCCAGGACGTGCACCGGCTGGCTGGCGAGGTGGACCTGAGCGCCGGTGTCCAGGGCCTCCCTGATGTCCCGGGAGGCGCGCTCACTGGCCGCCAGCCGGAAGATCCCCTCCGTGGATGGGCCCTGCTCGTGCAGCAGAGCCAGCAGGTCCTGCAAGGGAGAGAGGAGGACATTGCTGGGCTGGAGACTGACCCTGGGACAGGCCAAGGCTCATCAGGGATGCCTCCAATGGGGACACCGCCCCTGCAGAGGAGGCAATGCCATGGGCATCCCCTGGCTGGGCTTGCTTACCTGGATGGGCTGGGGCAGCGCACCATCCTGGCTGCAGAGAGCTGCCAGGGGCCGGCCGAAGAGAACCCCCGACCGGGAAGGGTGCGACGGCCCCTGTGCCTCTGCAGCCGCCGAGGTCCCTGGCCGCGCAAAGTACCAGCGCAGCCACCTCCTCTGGCTGCGGGTCTCACCTTCTGCCAAGGAGAAGAGAACAAAGCAAGGTGGAGCAGAAGCACCAGAGCAATGCTCCTGGAACCTCTCACACTGTACCCCACCCGCGAGCGCAGGGGACAAGTGTCATTTGGGTAGAAGGGACCCCGGGGGCTCAGGTCTCCCTGCTGCAGAATAACAGGGACAGACTTGCCCTGCAGGAAGGGCAGCAGCAGCCCCAGGGCAGCACGAGTGCCCGTCTGCAAGAGGAGGAGGGAAGGGCTGTTCTGCGCCCGTCTTCTCCCAACTCACCAGCCAACTGGCCACTTCTACCTGGGCCACCAGAGGGGATGACAGGTGCAGGCCGCTGCTCTGCATCAGCCTGCAAGAAATGTGCTGTGCTCACCCAACAGCCCTGCAGCAGAAAGGGCCCCCAGCGAGCTGCATCATGCCCTGGCCACGTGTGAGAGGTGGGGATGGCTGAGATTTCTCTCTATGCGATCCTCACCTTGGCCTGGCCCTCAAGCAGCCTCTCCAGGCTGCCGGCGTGCAGGGTCATGGCCTGGGCAAGGAAAAAAGAGAAGAAGGTGAGAAGTGGTGCAGCTGGTGCTGGGCTGGAACAGCCTCTGGGGACAGAGCGGAAACAGGAGGGACACTCACAGCGTTGCGGCCCCTCAACTCCTTTAGCAGCGCCTTGAAGGAGGGCAGCTGGGTGACCTGGGCTCCCTCCACTCCTTCTGGTGGTCTGTGCGTGGGAAAGGAGCAAAGAAAGAGCAGTGTGAGACACAAGCCACATTTTCCCTCGCCTGCCAGCCCAGGGAGCCCTTCCAAGCTGCCCAAAGCACCCGAGTACCACTTGCAATCCAAGCAGAGAGCAGCAGCAAAGGTCCAGGTGGGGTTGGGCAGGTGTTGTGTGGACACAGTTGGGTGAAGGTGCTCCACCAGCTTTGCCCACTCAAGAGCTGCCCCCTGTCCAGGGTCCAGCTCTTCCCAGGTGGGGAGCCCTGTTTCCACATCGTAGGGCTATGATACCTAGAGCATCCCCCTATGATGTGGGCACAGGTCCCCCAGCCTTCACTGCCAGGCAGGGCTTACCCAAGGAGAGCGCTGAGCCAGAGCTCCTTCACTGCCCGGCAGCTGCAGAAAGAGGAGACACAGCCTGAGTGCCGCTGCTCCCCAGCCTGCGGGCACAGGCAGGCGCTGGCACAGCCCTGCCCCGTGGGGATGGTCAGAGAGGCAGGACAAAGCCCTGTGCGGCAGGACACAGGCGCTGCCCAGCCCTGCCCTGGGAGGTGGCACCGAGACTCACCGGAAAGTGATGACACACGAGCCGCAGGGCCAGACGAGGAGGAGTGAGGTGGTGTGCTTGCCTTCCTCCTCTTCAGACACATCGCCGGCTGCCCCCTTGGTGCTGCCCAGCACCTGCAGCTGGCCCAGGGCCAGGCAGAGCTTTGGGCGTGGGGCGCTGCCACGTCTGCAGAGAGGAGCGGCAGGGAGTGAGCTGGAGGAGTCTGAGCCCGCTGGCTCCACTCCCGAGTCCCCCTGCCACAGCCACGGCCATGGGTGTATCCAGCAGCAGGGTGCCGGTGGCCTGGGGCTGCTCCTGGGATGTCCCTGCCCTGGTGCCAGGGCCAGTGTTTGGGAGGAAAGGCAGCTGGGCTCTGCAAATCTTACTGGTGCTTGGCGATGACCAGCGTGTCCCTGAAGAGGAGGAGGTCCCTCTTCCTCGTCACACGGCCCTGGGTCACCCGCACACGCTGCCGGAGCAGTGGTTCCCATGATGCCGGGATGGGCGCGCACTGCTGCACGGGCTCGGGATCATCCCTGCAGAGCAAACGGTGTCGGGCGTGAGAAATTTGGCTGCTGCGGTGTACGGCTGTTCTGGGGTGTCCCTGAGCCTTGCATGGGGACGCCTACCTGGAGCCGCGGCAGCAGTTGACCTGTCCCATCCCGACGAGGCAAGGAGAAGCCTCCTGTAAATCTTGCTTCTGGGGCGCAAGAGAGTGGCCAGACAGGTGGCAAAAGCCAGCCAGAGGGACGCCCAGTGCCGAGTGGTGCTTCTGGGCAAGAGCTTGGCTCCTGCCCGAGACGCTCCGTGTTGGCACAGAACCGTTGCCAGGACAGCGCCGGGTTAACCCAGCACCCCATTCTAATGACCTCAGCGGTGGGGGAGGGGCACTGGGGGCTCTCCCCAGTACGCCCATGTCTCTGTCGGACTGGGAGCCCAGACCTGGGCACAGCACTTCAGGCCTGGGCTCAGCAGCGCTGAGCAGAGGGGAAGGGTCACCTCCCTCCAGCTGCTGGCAGTGCTCTGCCTCGTGCAGCCCAGGGTACCCCTCGCCGCCACCTTTGGCCAAGGGCACCTCGCTGGCTCCTGGTTAACTTGGTGTCCCCCAAGAGCCCAAGACCATTTGTGCCACGCTCTTTACCAGCAGCTTTGCCAAGCTGTTTTGGGTCGGAAGTCTGTGTGGATGTGTCTCAGGATGCTTCATGCCCATAGCATTGTCAGAGATTTCCTGTTTTTTAGCAAATTCAGAACAATTATAGGTTTTCATTCTATCATAAAGCATGGCTCTCTATATCAAGTACATTTTGATACAACAAAACTGCCCATGTAATACAAGGTTTCTCGATGTAACCATCTGTCCTGGTTCTGTTAAAAACAAGTTTCTCTCTCAGTGAATTTGCCTGTCAGCTAAAGCTTTCCTATTAGCCACATTTTGCTGGAGAACCAGATACGTGTTTTGGTAAACCCAGCAATGGAATGCGAAGTTTTTGCTAAGCATGGATGCACCTCTCACGAGAGGGGCAACGAGAAACGGGTGACCAAGAAACTGACCAATGGAGTATAACATCCCATTCACGTGAACACTTCATATAAAAGTGGGAGATCATGAGGATCTCTTTCCTTTTTCCTCATGGTCGACATTAGGAGAGGATGTTGCGAGTCGTCCCTGCGAACTGAGGCCTAGTGAGAGACTGAATCCAGCTCCGGTTGGCTGCAGACTCCAATCCTGGACTTCGGGTGCCAGCTCTGCAGCTGCTGGGACTTTCAAAATTGGTTTTGTAGATTTTGTATTATTTTCTCTATTCTTCTTAGTAGCATTAGTAAAACATTTTTAGTTTTTCCAACTCTCTTCTCTCTGTCCTTCTTTCCCTCCCGATCGCCTGTCCTTAGTGGGAAGCGGGGAGAGGGAGAGGCTGAATGGTGAACAGAGGGGAGAGGGTGTTAACAAAACAGCTGCCACGGTTTAATTCTCACCCCGCAATTAAAACCTCAACACCGTCGTATTTCTGTAAACTTCATTACAGACTGTTCATGGTGTCTATTTTACTGTTTCTTATCTTCCATGAAAACATGTCTAAGATTACCTTGGAGGCTCTTCAGGACTTCCACTTTGGTGGCTTTTCTTGGTTTGGTTGGTTTTGTTTTTTGTAGGACTCAAAGCAAGTTGCTTTTAGCACTGTCAGGCTAAGGAATGATATTGCGATACAGTTAACACGTAATAGATGTATGGTCTTTCCAGAAGATCTGCACAGTCAAACAGGGTAAAGCGCACAGATTGCTTGCGTGCTGCAGCTCTGGATACACGCTCACTCTAATACAGTAAGAAGGGCACAAGGGAGCAGCATTTCAGAAGTCACGTACGCACCACCCATACGCTTGTGTGTTCATGCGATGTGGAGGTCATGGCAGTGCTTGCTACCCATTTTCTCCAACCTGCAGAAAATGTCTTCAAATGACTGTTTCATTACCTACGTCCTTAGAGGAAATTCTTGCGGCTCAACACGTGCCTTATGCAGCAGGTGCAACTGGGTAGAAGTAAAAGTGCAGGGAGAGGAGCCTTTTAGAGGAAGTTTCTGCTCTTGGAATCTAACGCACATTGGGGTTTGGGTTAAAGCAGTTGCCGTTGGCTCACCGCTTGGGAAAAGGTGTGTTTGCAGCGTGCCAGCCAAGGCGGTCAGCATAGTCCTTGCCAATGACAGTGAGTGCGAATAGAGCAGCACCACTTCTTCCAGCTTGCTGGATCACAAGCTGCTTGGTCTGCAGCTCAAAAGTGAGACGTGGCTCCAAAGTATCTGTCACATCAAATGAGCAAGAAGTCTTCAAAGATGGTCAGGATTTAAAATTACTGCTTTTGCAAGCATGTACACGGGACATCTTAGGTCATCTCTCCATACTTGTCAATGCAGTAACTTGTCGACATTAAATGGAATTATAAGGTTTCCAGCGAAAGTATCCCGGCTTCATACAGACTGGGTAGTCACCTATGTTCAAGAGGAAAAGTGCATTCTCTTGGAGAAACGCAGCTGTTGCTCAGTCTCTAAGTGGCAGCACGATGGCCATAAAGTACAAAGAAAATGCCTCCGGTGGTACAAATTCTGACAAGTTTTTGAAGAAAAGGCCACAGCAGTCCTATTACCTCTGCGAAGAAAATGGCTAAAAGGGAGGGGAGGTTTAGGTTGGATATTAGGGAAAGATTCTTCCCCCAGAGGGTGGCGGAGCACTGGAACAGGCTCCCCAGGGAGGTGTCACGGCCCCAAGCCTGACTGTTCAAGAAGAGACTGGAAAACGCCCTCAGGCACATGATGTGAATGGTGGGGTTGTCACATGCAGGGGCAGGAGCTGGACTCAATGTTTCTAGTGGGTCCCTTCCAACTCAGGACATTCTATGATTCTACCAGTTTGTTCAAGAATATCATTCCTGCAAAGTCCCAGTGATGTCATGAGCATTTACATTATCTTTCTAGTAGTTTATGAGTGACAGCACAGTGGGATGTCTTATGGACCTCCTCTATGCAGTACACAGTGTCCTGGTTTTGTTAAAAACAAGTTTCTCTTTTAGTGAATTTTTGCCTGTCAGCTAAAGCCTTCATATTAGCTGCATTTTCCTGGAGAACTCAGCACATGTTTTGGTTAAACCTAGCAATGGAATGCAAACTTATTGATAAGCACGGATGGACATCTCGCAAGAGGGGCAACGAGAAAACTGATGACCGAGAGGCTGACCAATGGTGTATAACATTCCATTCACGTGAATACTTCATATAAAAGTGGGAGATCACGAGGATCTCGTCCCTTTTTGCCTTTTTCCCTTTATTTTTCCTCATGGCTGACATTAGGAGAGGACCTTGCTGGTCGTCCCTGCGAACTGAGGCCTAGTGAGAGACTGAATCCAGCTCTGGTTGGCTACAGAGTCTAATCCAGGACTTTGGGTGCTGGCTCTGCAGTTGCTGAGACTTTCAAGATTGGTTTTGTAGATTTTGTATTATTTTCTCTATTCTTATTAGTAGCATTAGTAAAACATCTTTAACTTTTCCAACTCTCTTCTCTCCCTGCTCACTTAGGAAGAACCACAGTGAATCTCTTTTTGTGGGCTGCCTCTGTCCTCCCTGTCGAGATTGGAAACGCCTTCTCCTAATAGCTGAAACATAGGTTTGTGCAGGTCATGAATGGTACGTGTCTTCTCTGAGTTTTTTGAGTTGGCACCGTGCCAAGAAAATTGAAAGGGGACTTTGCAGGAGTGATATTCTTGAATGAACTGGTAGAATCATAGAATGTCCTGAGTTGGAAGGGACCCACTAGGAACATTGAGTCCAGCTCCTGCCCCTGCATGTGACAACCCCACCATTCACATCATGTGCCTGAGGGCGTTTTCCAGTCTCTTCTTGAACACTGTCAGGCTTGGGGCCGTGACACCACCCTCTGGGGAAAGAACCTTTCCCTAATATCCAACCTAAACCTCCCCTCGCTTTTAACCATTTTCTTCGCAGAGGTAATAGGACTGCTGTGGCCTTTTCTTCAAAAACTTGTCAGAATTTGTACCACCGGAGGCATTTTCTTTGCACTTTATGGCCATCGTGCTGCCACTTAGAGACTGAGCAACAGCTGCGTTTCTCCAAGAGGATGCACTTTTCCTCTTGAACATAGGTGACTACCCAGTCTGTATGAAACTGGGATACTTTCGCTGGAAACCTTATAATTCCATTTAATGTCAACAAGTTACTGCATTGACAAGTATGGAGAGATGAGCTAAGATGTCCCGTGTACATGCTTGCAAAAGAAGTAATTTTAAATCCTGACCATCTTTGAAGACTTCTTGCTCATTTCATATGACAAATACATGGAGCCACATCTCACTTTTGAGCTGCAGACCAAGCAGCTTGTGATCCAGCAAGCTGGAAGAAGTGGTGCTGCTCTATTTGCACTTACTGTCATTGGCAAGGACTATGCTGACCGCCTTGGTTGACATGCTGCAAACACACCTTTTCCCACGTGGTGAGCCAACGGCAACTGCTTTAACCCCAACCCCGATGTGCGTTAGATTCCAAGAGCAGAAACTTCCTCTGAAAGGCTCCTCTCCCTGCACTTTTAATTCTACTCACTTGCACCTGCTGCAAAAGGCACGTGTTGAGCCGCAAGAATTTCCTCTAAGGACGTAGGTAATGAAAGAGCCATTTGAAGACATTTTCTGCAGGTTGGAGAAAATGGGTAGCAAGCACTGCCATGACCTCCACATCGCATGAACACACAAGCGTATGGGTGGTGCGTACGTGACTTCTGAAATGCTGCTCCCTTGTGCCCTTCTTACTGTATTAGAGTGAGCGTGTATCCAGAGCTGCAGCACGCAAGCAAGCTGTGGGCTTTATACTGTTTGACTGGGCAGGTCTTCTGGAATGACCATACATCTATTACGTGTTAACTGTATCGCAATATCATTCCTTAGCCTGACAGTGCTAAAAGCAACTTGCTTTGAGTCCTACAAAAAACAAAACCAACCAAACCAAGAAACCCCTTCTCCACCCTGTTCCCCATTCAGCCTCTCCCTCTCCCCGCTTCCTACTAAAGACAGGCGATTGGGAGGGAAAGAAGGACAGAGAGAAGAGAGTTGGAAAAATTAAAAATGTTTTACTAATGCTACTACTAAGAATAGAGAAAGTAGTACAATATCTACAAAACCAATCTTGAAAGTCCCAGCAGCTGCAGAGCCGACACCCGAAGTCCTGGATTGGAGTCTGCAGCCAACCAGAGCTGGATTCAGTCTCTCACTAGGCCTCAGTTCGCAGGGACGACTCGCAAAGTCCTCTCCTAATGTCGGCCATAAGGAAAAAGGAACGAGGTCCTCGTGATCGCCCACTTTTATATGAAGTGTTCACGTGAATGGGATGTTATACTCCATTGGTCAGTTTCTTGGTCACCCGTTTCTCGTTGCCCCTCTCGTGAGAGGTGCATCCATGCTTAGCAAAAACTTCGCATTCCATTGCTGGGTTTACCAAAACACGTATCTGGTTCTCCAGCAAAATGTGGCTAATAGGAAAGCTTTAGCTGACAGGCAAATTCACTGAGAGAGAAACTTGTTTTTAACAGAACCAGGACAGATGGTTACATCGAGAAACCTTGTATTACATGGGCAGTTTTGTTGTATCAAAATGTACTTGATATAGAGAGCCATGCTTTATGATAGAATGAAAATCTATAATTGTCCTGGTTTTGTTAAAAAACAGGAAATCTCTGACAATGCTATGGGCATGAAGCATCCTGAGACACATCCACACAGACTTCCGACCCAAAACAGCTTGGCAAAGCTGCTGGTAATGAGCGTGGCACAAATGGCCTTGGGCTCTTGGGGGACACCAAGTTAACCAGGAGCCAGCGAGGTGCCCTTGGCCAAAGGTGGCGGCAAGGGGTACCCTGGGCTGCACGAGGCAGAGCACTGCCAGCAGCTGGAGGGAGGTGACCCTTCCCCTCTGCTCAGCGCTGCTGAGCCCAGGCCTGAAGTGCTGTGCCCAGGTCTGGGCTCCCAGTCCGACAGAGACATGGGCGTACTGGGGAGAGCCCCCAGTACCCCTCCCCCACCGCTGAGGTCATTAGAATGGGGTGCTGGGTTAACCCGGCGCTGTCCTGGCAACGGTTCTGTGCCAACACGGAGCGTCTCGGGCAGGAGCCAAGCTCTTGCCCAGAAGCACCACTCGGCACTGGGCGTCCCTCTGGCTGGCTTTTGCCACCTGTCTGGCCACTCTCTTGCGCCCCAGAAGCAAGATTTACAGGAGGCTTCTCCTTGCCTCGTCGGGATGGGACAGGTCAACTGCTGCCGCGGCTCCAGGTAGGCGTCCCCATGCAAGGCTCAGGGACACCCCAGAACAGCCGTACACCGCAGCAGCCAAATTTCTCACGCCCGACACCGTTTGCTCTGCAGGGATGATCCCGAGCCCGTGCAGCAGTGCGCGCCCATCCCGGCATCATGGGAACCACTGCTCCGGCAGCGTGTGCGGGTGACCCAGGGCCGTGTGACGAGGAAGAGGGACCTCCTCCTCTTCAGGGACACGCTGGTCATCGCCAAGCACCAGTAAGATTTGCAGAGCCCAGCTGCCTTTCCTCCCAAACACTGGCCCTGGCACCAGGGCAGGGACATCCCAGGAGCAGCCCCAGGCCACCGGCACCCTGCTGCTGGATACACCCATGGCCGTGGCTGTGGCAGGGGGACTCGGGAGTGGAGCCAGCGGGCTCAGACTCCTCCAGCTCACTCCCTGCCGCTCCTCTCTGCAGACGTGGCAGCGCCCCACGCCCAAAGCTCTGCCTGGCCCTGGGCCAGCTGCAGGTGCTGGGCAGCACCAAGGGGGCAGCCGGCGATGTGTCTGAAGAGGAGGAAGGCAAGCACACCACCTCACTCCTCCTCGTCTGGCCCTGCGGCTCGTGTGTCATCACTTTCCGGTGAGTCTCGGTGCCACCTCCCAGGGCAGGGCTGGGCAGCGCCTGTGTCCTGCCGCACAGGGCTTTGTCCTGCCTCTCTGACCATCCCCACGGGGCAGGGCTGTGCCAGCGCCTGCCTGTGCCCGCAGGCTGGGGAGCAGCGGCACTCAGGCTGTGTCTCCTCTTTCTGCAGCTGCCGGGCAGTGAAGGAGCTCTGGCTCAGCGCTCTCCTTGGGTAAGCCCTGCCTGGCAGTGAAGGCTGGGGGACCTGTGCCCACATCATAGGGGGATGCTCTAGGTATCATAGCCCTACGATGTGGAAACAGGGCTCCCCACCTGGGAAGAGCTGGACCCTGGACAGGGGGCAGCTCTTGAGTGGGCAAAGCTGGTGGAGCACCTTCACCCAACTGTGTCCACACAACACCTGCCCAACCCCACCTGGACCTTTGCTGCTGCTCTCTGCTTGGATTGCGAGTGGTACTCGGGTGCTTTGGGCAGCTTGGAAGGGCTCCCTGGGCTGGCAGGCGAGGGAAAATGTGGCTTGTGTCTCACACTGCTCTTTCTTTGCTCCTTTCCCACGCACAGACCACCAGAAGGAGTGGAGGGAGCCCAGGTCACCCAGCTGCCCTCCTTCAAGGCGCTGCTAAAGGAGTTGAGGGGCCGCAACGCTGTGAGTGTCCCTCCTGTTTCCGCTCTGTCCCCAGAGGCTGTTCCAGCCCAGCACCAGCTGCACCACTTCTCACCTTCTTCTCTTTTTTCCTTGCCCAGGCCATGACCCTGCACGCCGGCAGCCTGGAGAGGCTGCTTGAGGGCCAGGCCAAGGTGAGGATCGCATAGAGAGAAATCTCAGCCATCCCCACCTCTCACACGTGGCCAGGGCATGATGCAGCTCGCTGGGGGCCCTTTCTGCTGCAGGGCTGTTGGGTGAGCACAGCACATTTCTTGCAGGCTGATGCAGAGCAGCGGCCTGCACCTGTCATCCCCTCTGGTGGCCCAGGTAGAAGTGGCCAGTTGGCTGGTGAGTTGGGAGAAGACGGGCGCAGAACAGCCCTTCCCTCCTCCTCTTGCAGACGGGCACTCGTGCTGCCCTGGGGCTGCTGCTGCCCTTCCTGCAGGGCAAGTCTGTCCCTGTTATTCTGCAGCAGGGAGACCTGAGCCCCCGGGGTCCCTTCTACCCAAATGACACTTGTCCCCTGCGCTCGCGGGTGGGGTACAGTGTGAGAGGTTCCAGGAGCATTGCTCTGGTGCTTCTGCTCCACCTTGCTTTGTTCTCTTCTCCTTGGCAGAAGGTGAGACCCGCAGCCAGAGGAGGTGGCTGCGCTGGTACTTTGCGCGGCCAGGGACCTCGGCGGCTGCAGAGGCACAGGGGCCGTCGCACCCTTCCCGGTCGGGGGTTCTCTTCGGCCGGCCCCTGGCAGCTCTCTGCAGCCAGGATGGTGCGCTGCCCCAGCCCATCCAGGTAAGCAAGCCCAGCCAGGGGATGCCCATGGCATTGCCTCCTCTGCAGGGGCGGTGTCCCCATCGGAGGCATCCCTGATGAGCCTTGGCCTGTCCCAGGGTCAGTCTCCAGCCCAGCAATGTCCTCCTCTCTCCCCTGCAGGACCTGCTGGCTCTGCTGCACGAGCAGGGCCCATCCACGGAGGGGATCTTCCGGCTGGCGGCCAGTGAGCGCGCCTCCCGGGACATCAGGGAGGCCCTGGACACCGGCGCTCAGGTCCACCTCGCCAGCCAGCCGGTGCACGTCCTGGCTGTCATCTTGAAGGTGAGCCCTGCTGACCTGGAGTCTGGCGCTGCTGATGGGCACCTGTCCGAGCAGGAGCCCAAACCCAGGAGCTGCTCGGCACCCAGCGTGCTGGGGATGCTGCCTGTGCTCCCGGCGGCACTGCTCACAGCCTCACCAGCAGCCCTTGGCATTGCAGGACTTCCTGCGTAAGATCCCCTCCAAGCTCCTCCACTCGGAGCTGTACCAGCAGTGGATGGACGCCCTGCAAAAGACCAGCAGGCAGGAGAGGCTGGCGGGGCTGAGAGAGTAAGTGTGGCCAGCAGCCTGGTGGCTCCACAGGGACTGCCAGAGCCCGACACCTGCCCGCAAAGCCACAGCCTGCGTGAACAAGCTGTGCTTTTGGCCACCCACCCCTTGCTGCTGCTGTGGGCTCAGCATTCTGGGGGGAAAGTGGCACAGAAAAGCATTTGTCTGTCTCCTTGTAGCACTGCCTGCAGGCATTGGGGGTGGCTCCACAAAGGGACTCTCAGCAGCAGGGCTGGCAGGGAGGGAGGTGCCCGTGTCTCAGCGAAGGCAGTCCCTCTGCTGTAGAGCCAGCTTGGTCAAGGAGCCTTCCTTGGGATGGGCTTGGCTGACACCAGCGTGGGACACCTGTCCGGACAACACCTACTTCATTCATTAACGTTGCGTTCCTGTTCCCGCAGGGTGGCCAGCAAGTTACCTGAGGCCAACCTCCTCCTCCTCCGAACCTTGCTCAGCCTGCTCCACAAGATCAGCATGAATGTCCCTGTCACCAAGATGACCGCCAGGAACCTGGCCATCTGTGTGGGGCCCAACCTCCTCAGCCCACCCGAGGAGGACACGCTGGCCCTGGATGTCCTGATGCAGGTGACAGGGAAGGTACGTTGTGTTTGCCAGCCCGCTGCAGCCTTCCAGACCCGTGCCAGCTTTGCTCTTCGGGGCTTCCTGGCTGCCTTCTCTCTTCAGCAAATGCTCTTGGGGGAGCTGCTGCGAAGAGCAGCCCCACAGCTGCAGATCTCTGTGCAGAAGGCAGGATCAGGAGTGGGAAGGGCTGTTGGACCCGTTTGCCGTCAGCGGGCTGGAAACCAATGGTTTACTGTGTGCAGGTGGCAGAGCTGGTTGAGTTCCTCATCCAACACCAAGAGGAACTCTTTGAGGAGCAGGAGGAGGAGGAGGAGGCTGAGCTTCCAGGTGCACCGGCCGAGGGTGGGCTTGCCGGCGAACAAGCCGAGGGGTCTCTGGCACCAGAAGAAGAAGGAGAAACTGCCGAGGTATGTGAGGTCCACACGCAGCGTGAGAGAATGCCTCCCCGCTCAGAAGGTTGGATGGCCACTGCAGGGCCTCTTTGTGCCATGATCCCAGCAGAAGTGGCACAGCTGGGCTGAGCAAACCCATCCAAGGGATCTGCCTTTTGGAGCTGAGCTGGGGAGTGGGCAGGTGTCATCTTCTATGTTTCCATTGCAGGTGCCTCCAGTTGCTCCAGAATGTGAAGCCCAGGAGAGCACCTCTGGGCAGAGCAGGTAACATGAGCCAGCTTTGATGAAGAGTAGAATTGATTCATGGTGATGATGGCTGTACCTGTCTAACAATCCTCCTGAATGGACAGGTGTCCAAGCTCTTCGCAGGAAGGGTTAACACCAGCCCCCAGGAAGAGAAAGCACACCTGCGAAGAGGAGAGTGGTGGCCCGCCACCCAAGAGAAGCCGAAAGCTGTGAACAGAGAGCTCAGCGACGGGTAAGTGAGACCAGCCAAGCAGGGTGAGAAGACCAAGGAACCCAGGCATGTAACAGAGCCTGTTCTCCCTCTTGAGAATTTTCACGCTGCTCTGAGTATAGGAAATTGTTCTGTGGTGCCCAGACATGGTCCCAGAGAGTAAGCGGTCACCCACCCTTGGGCAGTATAGTTTGGGATGGAAGCGACCTTCCAAGGTCATCCAGTCCAACCCCTGCAATGAGCAGGGACATCTTCAACTAGATCAGGTTGCTCAGAGCCCCATCCAAGCTGGCCTTAATTGTTTCCAGGGAGGGGACATCTACAACCTCTCTACCACCCTGCATTCTTACGGCAGCTGTACCCAGGCATGGCCATTCAAGCAGAGATTTGTACAGTAGTTGAGTGAAAATCTTGTGTGCTCACTTAAGCGTCCCCAAGCTTCTGCAACCTAAATAATTAAGAGAAAACCACCAAAGCCTAATATAACCAGCTTTAAGGAATTCTGCAGTGGAGATCTGTGGATGGATATTGCCTTTCACGTCAAAGCACAAGTTGCTTGTTCACCTCTCAACCTGGTGCCTAATGCCTGTCTTTTCCCCCCATCTTTCTCAAGGCAGGCTGTAGAGGTGGCCGAAGAAATCACCCTCATGCTGCCACCCTTTCGGCTCAGCTGGACGGTCTAGTGGGGCTTCCGAAAAAGAAGATCACATCTCGTCCTTTCTGCAGAACTTTCACCAGCCCATGAAGAAGTCTCACAAGTGTTGTCCGTGCGAGCCATGAAAAGAGCTGCAGAAAGGGCACTTGAGAAGTTTTAACACATTTGTTTTCACATGCCAGTTGGCAATTTTCAGATATTTATAAGAGGTTTTTTTGCCAGTAGGGCGAGAGAGTTTGTTTGTTCGTTCGTTCGTTAGTTAGTTAGTTAGACAGTAAGTTAACTAGTTAGTTAGTTAGTTAGTTAGTTAGTTAGTTAGTTAGTTAGTTAGTTAGTTTCTACTGTAGGTAGCTGTCTACTGAAGATGTTTTTTCCACATTCCAGTTTTCACTTTTCAAATGTTTCCAATAATGTTTTGAGCCAATTCTACTGTAGGTGTAGATGTCCACTGTAAATCCCACCGCATTTGCCTCTGAGATGACTGAATACTCTTTGTCTCCATGCAAAGCGCTGCATCAGAAGAGGATGCGGTCCAAAGAAGGATTTGTTTGGCCCCTAAGCATTTCAGGCTTTCTGAAATCAAATCAGAGCTAGCAGGAGATGCAATCTGGAAACATTGATTTCCACGTAACCAGTTATTATTCCTGTCGCTGAGCCAAGCGCACAAGTTGACGGTCACTACATTTTAATACCGGCTCTCTTAATTTGGAGTGCTATGAAGACCTTGTGAGTCACTCAAGATAATGATTCCAAATGAGGGAAGAAAGTAAGACACGGAAGAGATGATGTTATTTCTGGGAGACACTATGCAGAAATGTCAAATTGTACACCTACAGAAAAGTGCTGGAACCAGTGTCTTTCTGCATAATTGAATAAATGCTCAACCCTATAATTGAAACTAAAGTTTATTTTAATAAAAGCCAGAGGGATTGGAGGTTGGGGGGTGTGAGAGGGACATGCTTATCTGATATTTACTCTGGTCATTATTTTTCTGGTTTTAGAGCTGAATAAAATGTAGTTGTCTATTACTTTGACTTCTTAGATCCCGCAACACAAAGACCACTATCCACCTATACTTATGTGTGAGGGGGTGCAGCAGCAGCGCCTCTGGTGGATAGATGTAACTACCATACTCCAGAAGCTCCCGCTACCACGAGACAGTTTTTTCCAGCCCATTTCCCCTTCTTCCCTACCAACATTCTTCCCTACGACACCCATTTTGGTTTGGTTTGGCTTATCTTTTAAATATTAGAAAATAACATCCTAAGAGAAAAGATGTAATTTCATTTAGATGTCCTTCCCTGGAAGCAAACTCAGTTCCAAGAAGCAGAAAGCAAACACTGCACTGCCTGCTTTTCTAAGGCAAGAAGCAGAGGCATGAATACCCACTAGAATGTTCAATTTCAAAGTCAAAAGGTTATTAATTAATAAAGTACTCTTAGTGTTACTTTTAGTAAGGAATCAAAGGTCAGAATCATCCCCCAGAGACATAATTTTCAAGTCATTTGAAACTATAGGATATTTTGCCTATCTAGCAAAACCGAATATTAAGGACATAAGGGCAAGTGTCAGATTTTGCACCTGGGACACGGCAACCCTGGCTGTACATACAGACTGGGGGACACGATGCTGGAGAGCAACTCTGCAGAGAGGGATCTGGTTCTGGTTGAGGGCAGGTTGAACATGAGGCAACAGTGTGCCCTGGCAGCCAAGAGGGCCAACTGTGTCCAGCCGTGCATCAAGCACAGCATTGCCAACCTGAGGTGAGAGGGAGGTGATTTTGCCACTCTACCCTGCATTGGTGCGGCCTCACCTGGAGCACTGGCTGCAGTTCTGGGTGCTGCAGGATAAAAAGGACATAAAGCTACTGGAGAGTATCCAGAAGAGAGCTACCAAGTTGGGGAAGGGTTTGGAGAGGAAGTCATCTGAGGAGCAGCTAAATTCACTTGGTTTGTTGAGCTTCAAGAAGAGGAGACTGAGAGGAGACCTCATTGTGGTCTACAGCTTCCTCCCAAGGGAAGGACGAAGTGTAGGCGTCGAACTCTTCTCCTTAGTGACCAAGGACAGAACCTGAGGCAACGGCAGGACGATGTGCCAGGGGAGGTGTAGACTGGACATTAGGAAAAGGTTCTTCACCCAGAGGGCGGGGGAGCACTGCAACAGGCTCCCTCGCGAGATGTCACAGCCCCAAGCCTGACAGTGTTCAAGAAGAGACTGAACAATGCCCTCAGACACATGGCGTGAATGGTGGGGTTGTCCTGTGCAGGGACAGGAGCTGGACACGATGATCCCTGCGGGGCTCTTCACACTGAAGACATTCTGTGATTCCACGGTTCTATGAACCACCACCTTTCACCCAGATGTATTGTGAAGAACAAAGTTGGTGTGAAAAAGCTGGACTTAGGGAAAAAAGACAAAGATGGAGTTCTATGGAAACTCCATCTCTGGACCCTGTCAACAGGGTGCATCCTCTTTCTCCCTGTCCCATAACAAGAAAGAGCCTTTCCACCTGCACCACTGCTTTGGCTGCAGGAAACGTGCCCTCCTCATCCTCATGCCCGTGACACCAGGAGACCTGCAGAAAGAGGGTGGAACTGACTGCAGATGGCACCGGTACGGGTATGGAGCATCCCAGGACACATCCACATAGACTTGTGACCCGAAGCAGCTTGGCCAAGCTGCTGGAAAGCAACATGGCAGAATATGTCCTGGGTGTCCTAGTGGACACCAGTTTGACCAGGAACCAGGTAGGTGCCCTGATTGCTATGCAGCATACCCCATAGCAGCTAAAAAATATGTTTGCCACAAAACAATATTGTGTTATTCACCTGATATGCTCCACAAATCCAGTCCAGGCCCTTTAGTAGTTGACCAATTCGAGTAAGATAAAGCTCCGGAGATTGGTTATTATTAGTTCTCTATGGGCTTGTGACTCTGCTGTGGAGAAACTGTGTGAAAAGCTGTTGCAGGACATCAAAGAACTCAGAGAAGACACGTACCATTCACGACCTGTACGAACCTATGTTTCAATCTCAAGAGAGAGTACAGAGGCAGCCCACAAAAAGAGGTTCACTGTGGTTCTACCTAAGTGAGCAGGGAGAAAACATGAATAAGTGGCATGGAAGACCTACCTCAGACCTTCAGGAATGAGTATGTGAGATGAAAGGACAAACTCCTAAGAAGGTGGCTGCTCTAGTTTACAAAAGGAGCGGAAGGGACTCTGATGCTCTTGAAGGAACCTCTAATGGCCGTTGTCAGATCCCAATGGATGTGATCAACAAAATTGCAGCAATGCTTCCATCTACTAATGAAAAGGAGACACAGTCTTTCCTGGGCATTGTAGGTTTTTGGAGAATGCATATTGCTGACTACAGCCAGATTGTGAGCCCGCTCTATTGAGTGACTCGTCAAAAGAACCAATTTGAGTGGGGTCCGGAACAACGACAAGCCTTTGAAGAAATTAAGCGTGAGATAACTCATGCGGTGGCTCTTGGACCAGTTTGGACTGGACTAGATGTTAAAAATGTGCTCTATACTGCAGCCAAACATAATGGACTTACCTGGAGCCTCTGGCAGAAAGCACCAGGAGATACCTGAGGTCAACCCTTAGGTTTTAGGAGTCGAGGATACAAAGATTCTTCACCCAGAGGGCGGTGGAGCACTGCAACAGGCTCCCCAGGGAGGTGTCACAGGCCCAAGCCTGACAGTGTTCAAGAAGAGACTGGACAATGCCCTCAGACACATGGTGTGAATGGTGGGGTTGTCCTGTGCAGGGACAGGAGCTGGACACAATGATCCTTGTGGGTCTCTTCACACTAAGACCTTCCGTGATTCCACAATTCCTTTAGTGGGTCCTTCAGTAGGTGACCAATGTCGGTAAGATAAAGCTCCGGAGATTGGTTATTAGTATACAATGTACCCTGCAGGACGACTCTATGCAAATGATTTACCTGAGAAAAATCTCCCTTACATGTACTCCCTTTCTCTGATCTCAGAAATCTGATTTCCTCAGTAGCAAGGTATTTTAGAACACGGTTGATTTTCATTACAAGTAAGTTAAATGCTTCTAATTTAATGAGTCTCTATAGTCTTAAACCTACCATGAATCTGAATAAAATACTTACCTCAGAGATCACTGGCAATCAAAAGGACACTGTCGAGGGTTTGATTGCGGGGTGACAATAAACCCTGGCAGATGTATTGTTAACCTCCTCTCCCCCCCACTTCCCCCTCTTGTCCCTCCCTCTCCCCCTTCCCACTAAGGAAAGGCGATCGGGAGGAAAAGAAGTGCAGACAGAAGAGAGTTGGAAAATTAAAAATGTTTTACTAATGCTACTAATAAGAATAGAGAAAATAATACAAAATCTACAAAACCAATCTTGAAAGTCTCAGCAACTGCAGAGCCGGCACCTGAAGTCCTGGATTAGACTCTGCAGCCAACCGGAGCTGGATTCAGTCTCTCACTAGGCCTCAGTTCGCAGGGACGACCAGCAAGGTCCTCTCCTAATGTCAGCCATAAGGAAAACGGGAAAAAAAAGAAAAAGAGAAAAGGAAAATGAACGAGATCCTCGTGATCTCCACTTTCATATGAAGTATTCACGTGAATGGAATGTTATACACAGTTGGTCAGTTTCTTGGTCACCAGTTTCTTGTTGCCCCTCTCGTGAGATGTCCATCCGTGCTTATCAATAACTTTGCATTCCATTGTTAGGTTTCCCAAAACATGTATCTGGTTCTCCAGGAAAATGCAGCTAATAGGAAAGCTTTAGCTGCCAGGCAAATTCACGAAAAGAGAAACTTGGTTTTTAGCAAAACCAGGACATTCCACCCCTTATGATATGCCATTCACTGAATACTTAAACCTTATCAATAAAATCTTTCAATACAATCGAATTAATCACTACTACTGTATATATGTATGTACACATATGTACACAGGAGTAATTAATCAGTGGACCATTCTTTGAAATGTTCATTGAGTTCATTTTGTCACGACAGTCTCCCAGGGCAGGAAAAATGGTACAAGTGCATCTCATGACCACTGTTTGTGGGTTAAAGAAATCAACTTCGAAGATGCTGTCAGGCGCCATTGAAGAAGCTAGCTCTGGCTTCATCACACTGTCTTGATCTCAAATACACTTATTGAACGCTGCTATATGACAACTCACATCATGCAGTTCAGTATTGAATATTTTCAACTAAAATTAAATCCCTTGAGGTATACACCGGACTTCTCCATCCTTAAGCATCACCCACCAGGTGCTGCCAGGTCCCTGGGCAAAAACAGTCCCACGAATGGGCTTGCCTTTGCCTGAGGCAGGAGTAACCCAGACTGCCTTTCCTAAGATATTTTTCATGTGTACTACAGGGACTTTATCTCCTTTCACAGTACGAAGAATTCCTGATTGGGCAGGCCCAGCTCAATTGGTTGATCCCCTAGTGTTGACCAGCCAAGTGGCTTTTGCTAAATATGAATCCCAGTTTTTAAAGGTTCCACCACCAAGTGCCTTTAGTGTAGTTTTCAACAAACCATTGTACCTTTCAATTTTCCCAGAGGCTGGTGCATGATATGGAATATGATACACCCACTCAATACCATGTTCTTTGGCCCAATTGTCTACAATACTGTTTCTGAAATGAGTACCATTGTTTGATTCAATTCTTTCTGGCATACTGTGTCACCAAAGAACTTGCTTTTCAAGGCCCAAGATAGTATTCTGGGCTGTAGCGTGAGGTACGGCATGTGTTTCCAACCATCCAGTGGTTGCTTCCACCATTGTAAGTACATAACGCTTACCTTGACGTGTTTGTGGAAGTGTAATATAATCAATCTGCCAAGCTTCTCCATACTTATACTTTAACCATCGAGCCCATACCATACAGGCTTTAACTGTTTAGCTTGTGGAATTTCGGCGCAAGATTCACATTCATGAATAACCTGTGAAATAGTGTCCATAGTTAAATCCACCCCTCAATCGCGAGGCCATTTATGTGTTGCATCTCTACCTTATTGCCCTGAAGCATGATTGGCCCACCGAGCTAGGAAAACTTCACTTTTATGTTGCCACTCCAAGTTCACCTCAGCTACTTGAATCTTAGCAGCTTGATCTGCTTGTTGGTTGTTCAGATGCTCCTCGGTGGCTCGACTTTTAGGCACATGAGCATCTACATGACGAACTTTCACAGGCAGGCTCTCTAGCTGAGCAGCAATGTCTTGTCAAAGTGTGGCAGCCCAAATGGGTTTACCTCTGCGCTGCCGGTTGCTTTTCTTCCATTGCTGTAGCTACCCCCACAAGGCATTTGCTACCATCCACGAGTCAGTATAGAGATAGAGTATTGGCCACTTCTCTCATTCAGCAATGTCCAAAGCCAGCTGGATGGCTTTGTCTTCTGCAAATTGACTAGATTCACCTTGTCCTTCAGTGGCTTCTGTAACTCATCGTGTGGGACTCCACACAGCAGCTTTCCATCTTCGATTTTTTCCTACAAGACGACAGGATCCGCCTGTGAACAGTGCATGCTGCTTATCAGTCTCTGAAAGAGTATTATACAGTGGTGCTTCTTCAGCACATTTTACTTCCTCCTCATCTGGAGACATCCCAAAGTCTTTGCTCTCTGGCCAGTCTGTAATCACTTCTAAGATCCCTGGGCGATTGGGATTTCCAGTTCGAGCTCGTTGCGTGATTAATGCAATCCATTTACTCCAAGTAACATCAGTTGAACGATGTGGAGAGGGAACCGTCCCTTTGAACATCCAGCTCATCACTGGCAGTCGAGGTGCTAGGAGGAGCTGTGCTTCAGTACCAATCACTTCTGAAGCATCTTGAACTCCTTCATATGCTGCTAATATCTCTTTTTCAGTTGGAGTATAATTGGCCTCAGATCCTTTGTATCCTCGAGTCCAAAAACCTAAGAGTCGACCTCGAGTTTGTCCTGGTGCTTTCTGCCAGAGGCTCCAGGTAAGTCCATTATCTCCGGCTGCAGTGTAGAGCACATTTTTAACACCTAGTCCAGGCCGAACTGGTCCAAGAGCCACTGCATGAGTTATCTCACGGTTCATTTGTTCAAAAGCTTGTCACTGTTTCGGGCTGCACTCAGATTGGTTCTTTTGACGAGTCACTCGATAGAGAGGGCTCACAATCTGGCTGTAGTCGGGAATATGCATTCTCCAAAAGCCTACAATGCCCAAGAAAGTCTGTGTCTCCTTTTTATTAGTAGGTGGAGACATTGCTGCAATTTTGTTGATCACATCCATTGGGATCTGACGACGGCCATCTTGCCATTTTATTCCTAAAAACTGGATCTCTCATGCAGGTCTCTTGACCTTGCTTCGTTTTATGGCAAAACCAGCATCCAAAAGAATCTGAATTATTCTCTCACCTTTCTCAAAGATTTCTTTCACTGCGTCGCCCCGTACAATGATGTCATCAATATATTGCAAGTGTTCTGGAGCTTTACCTTGCTGCAGCGTTGTCTGGATCAGTCCATGGCAGATGGTAGGGCTGTGTTTCCACGCCTGGGGCCAGCAATTCCACGTGTACTGGATGCCCCTCCAGGTGAAAGCAAACTGCGGCCTGCACTCTGCTGCTAAAGGAACAGGGGAAAATGCATTAGCAATGTCAATTGTAGCATATCACTTAGCTGCCTTTGACTCCAGTTCAAATTGCAGTTCTAGCATGTCAGGCACAGCAGCACTCAATGGTGGTGTAACTTCATTTAGGCCACGATAGTTTACAGTTAGTCTCCACTCATCACTAGGCTTAGGCACTGGCCAAATTGGGCTGTTAAAAGATGAGCGCGTCTTACTGATCACACCCTGGCTTTCCAATTGACAGATCAACTTCTGGATAGGAATCAAAGAGTCTCGATTGGTGCGATAATGCCGGCGATGCAGCATCGTGGTAGCACTTGGCACCTGCTGATCGTCAACCATCAGCAGTCCTACAACAGAAGGGTCATCTGAAAGACCAGGCAAATCAGACAGCTGTTCAATTTTCTCAATGTCCACAGCTGCTATACCAAATGCCCACCTATACCCTTTTGGGTCCTTAAAATACCCTCTCCTGAGGTAGTCTATGCCAAGGATGCACAGAGCATCTGGACCAGTCACAATGGGATGCTTTTGCCAGTTTTTTCCAGTTAGGCTCATTTCAGCCTCTACAACCGTCAGTTCCTGGGATCCCCCAGTCACTCCAACAATACTGATGGACTGCGTTCCTTTATAATTAGAAGGAATTATTGTGCACTGAGCACCGGTGTCCACTAAAGCTTTGTACTCCTGGGGGTGTGTTGTACCAGGCCATCGTACCTGTACAGTCCAATAAACTCTGTTATCCTTTTCCTCCACCTGGTTGGAGGCAGGGCATCTCTGATTTCTGTTTTGCACAGTCTCTGGGTGTGAATTAGAGGTTCCTTCAAGAGCATCAGAGTCTCTTCTGCTCCTTTTGTAAGCTGGAGCAGCCACCTTCTTAGAAGTTTGTCCTTTTATCTCACATACTCCTTCCTGAAGTTCTGAGGTGGGTCTTCCATGCCACTTATTCATGTTTTCTCCCTGCTCACTTAGGAAGAACCACAGTGAATCTCTTTTTGTGGGCTGCCCCTGTCCTCCCTCTCGAGATTGGAAATACCTTCTCCTAATAGCTGAAACATAGGTTCGTACAGGTCATGAATGGTACGTGTCTTCTCTGAGTTCTTTGATGTCCTGCAACAGCTTTTCACACAGTTTCTCCACAGCAGAGTCACAAGCCCATAGAGAACTAATAGTAACCAATCTCCGGAGCTTTATCTTACTCGAATTGGTCAACTACTAAAGGGCCTGGACTGGATTTGTGGAGCATATCAGGTGAATAACACAATATTGTTTTGTGGCAAACACATGTTTTAGCTGCTATGGGGTATGCTGCATAGCAATCAGGGCACCTACCTGGTTCCTGGTCAAACTGGTGTCCACTAGGACACCCAGGACATATTCTGCCATGTTGCTTTCCAGCAGCTTGGCCAAGCTGCTTCGGGTCACAAGTCTATGTGGATGTGTCCTGGGATGCTCCATACCCGTACCGGTGCCATCTGCAGTCAGTTCCACCCTCTTTCTGCAGGTCTCCTGGTGTCACGGGCATGAGGATGAGGAGGGCACGTTTCCTGCAGCCAAAGCAGTGGTGCAGGTGGAAAGGCTCTTTCTTGTTATGGGACAGGGAGAAAGAGGATGCACCCTGTTGACAGGGTCCAGAGATGGAGTTTCCATAGAACTCCATCTTTGTCTTTTTTCCCTAAGTCCAGCTTTTTCACACCAACTTTGTTCTTCACAATACATCTGGGTGAAAGGTGGTGGTTCATAGAACCGTGGAATCACAGAATGTCTTCAGTGTGAAGAGCCCCGCAGGGATCATCGTGTCCAGCTCCTGTCCCTGCACAGGACAACCCCACCATTCACGCCATGTGTCTGAGGGCATTGTTCAGTCTCTTCTTGAACACTGTCAGGCTTGGGGCTGTGACATCTCGCGAGGGAGCCTGTTGCAGTGCTCCCCCGCCCTCTGGGTGAAGAACCTTTTCCTAATGTCCAGTCTACACCTCCCCTGGCACATCGTCCTGCCGTTGCCTCAGGTTCTGTCCTTGGTCACTAAGGAGAAGAGTTCGACGCCTACACTTCGTCCTTCCCTTGGGAGGAAGCTGTAGACCACAATGAGGTCTCTTCTCAGTCTCCTCTTCTTGAAGCTCAACAAACCAAGTGACTTTAGCTACTCCTTTCCAAACGAAGTCCCTCTCCAAACCCTTCCCCAACTTGGTAGCTCTCTTCTGGATACTCTCCAGTAGCTTTATGTCCTTTTTATCCTGCAGCACCCAGAACTGCAGCCAGTGCTCCAGGTGAGGCCGCACCAATGCAGGGTAGAGTGGCAAAATCACCTCCCTCTCACCTCAGGTTGGCAATGCTGTGCTTGATGCACGGCTGGACACAGTTGGCCCTCTTGGCTGCCAGGGCACACTGTTGCCTCATGTTCAACCTGCCCTCAACCAGAACCAGATCCCTCTCTGCAGAGTTGCTCTCCAGCATCTCGTCCCCCAGTCTGTATGTACAGCCAGGGTTGCCGTGTCCCAGGTGCAAAATCTGACACTTGCCCTTATGTCCTTAATATTCAGTTTTGCTAGATGAAAGGCAAAATATCCTATAGTTTCAAATGACTTGAAAATTATGTCTCTGGGGGATGATTCTGATCTTTGATTCATTACTAAAAGTAACACTAAGAGTACTTTATTAATTAATAACCTTTTGACTTTGAAATTGAACATTCTAGTGGGTATTCATGCCTCTGCTTCTTGCCTTAGAAAAGCAGGCAGTGCAGTGTTTGCTTTCTGCCTCTTGGAACTGAGTTTGCTTCCAGGGAAGGACATCTAAATGAAATTACATCTTTTCTCTTAGGATGTTATTTTCTAATATTTAAAAGATAAGCCAAACCAAACCAAAATGGGTGTCGTAGGGAAGAATGTTGGTAGGGGAGAAGGGGAAATGGGCTGGAAAAAACTGTCTCGTGGTAGCGGGAGCTTCTGGAGTATGGTAGTTACATCTATCCACCAGAGGCGCTGCTGCTGCACCCCCTCACACATAAGTATAGGTGGATAGTGGTCTTTGTGTTGCGGGATCTAAGAAGTCAAAGTAATAGACAACTACATTTTATTCAGCTCTAAAACCAGAAAAATAATGACCAGAGTAAATATCAGATAAGCATGTCCCTCTCACACCCCCCAACCTCCAATCCCTCTGGCTTTTATTAAAATAAACTTTAGTTTCAATTATAGGGTTGAGCATTTATTCAATTATGCAGAAAGACACTGGTTCCAGCACTTTTCTGAAGGTGTACAATTTGACATTTCTGCATAGTGTCTCCCAGAAATAACATCATCTCTTCCGTGTCTTACTTTCTTCCCTCATTTGGAATCATTATCTTGAGTGACTCACAAGGTCTTCATAGCACTCCAAATTAAGAGAGCCGGTATTAAAATGTAGTGACCGTCAACTTGTGCGCTTGGCTCAGCGACAGGAATAATAACTGGTTACGTGGAAATCAATGTTTCCAGTTTGCATCTCCTGCTAGCTCTGATTTGATTTCAGAAAGCCTGAAATGCTTAGGGGCCAAACAAATCCTTCTTTGGACCGCATCCTCTTCTGATGCAGCGCTTTGCATGGAGACAAAGAGTATTCAGTCATCTCAGAGGCAAATGCGGTGGGATTTACAGTGGACATCTACACCTACAGTAGAATTGGCTGAAAACATTATTGGAAACATTTGAAAAGTGAAAACTGGAATGTGGAAAAAACATCTTCAGTAGACAGCTACCTACAGTAGAAACTAACTAACTAACTAACTAACTAACTAACTAGTTAACTTACTGTCTAACTAACTAACTAACGAACGAACGAACGAACAAACTCTCTCGCCCTACTGGCAAAAAAACCTCTTATAATTATCTGAAAATTGCCAACTGGCATGTGAAAACAAATGTGTTAAAACTTCTCAAGTGCCCTTTCTGCAGCTCTTTTCACGGCTCGCACGGACAACACTTGTGAGACTTCTTCATGGGCTGGTGAAAGTTCTGCAGAAAGGACGAGATGTGATCTTCTTTTTCGGAAGCCCCACTAGACCGTCCAGCTGAGCCGAAAGGGTGGCAGCATGAGGGTGATTTCTTCGGCCACCTCTACAGCCTGCCTTGAGAAAGATGGGGGGAAAAGACAGGCATTAGGCACCAGGTTGAGAGGTGAACAAGCAACTTGTGCTTTGACGTGAAAGGCAATATCCATCCACAGATCTCCACAGCAGAATTCCTTAAAGCTGGTTATATTAGGCTTTGGTGGTTTTCTCTTAATTATTTAGGTTGCAGAAGCTTGGGGACGCTTAAGTGAGCACACAAGATTTTCACTCAACTACTGTACAAATCTCTGCTTGAATGGCCATGCCTGGGTACAGCTGCCGTAAGAATGCAGGGTGGTAGAGAGGTTGTAGATGTCCCCTCCCTGGAAACAATTAAGGCCAGCTTGGATGGGGCTCTGAGCAACCTGATCTAGTTGAAGATGTCCCTGCTCATTGCAGGGGGTTGGACTGGATGACCTTGGAAGGTCGCTTCCATCCCAAAGTATACTGCCCAAGGGTGGGTGACCGCTTACTCTCTGGGACCATGTCTGGGCACCACAGAACAATTTCCTATACTCAGAGCAGCGTGAAAATTCTCAAGAGGGAGAACAGGCTCTGTTACATGCCTGGGTTCCTTGGTCTTCTCACCCTGCTTGGCTGGTCTCACTTACCCATCGCTGAGCTCTCTGTTCACAGCTTTCGGCTTCTCTTGGGTGGCGGGCCACCACTCTCCTCTTTGCAGGTGTGCTTTCTCTTCCTGGGGGCTGGTGTTAACCCTTCCTGCGAAGAGCTTGGACACCTGTCCATTCAGGAGGATTGTTAGACAGGTACAGCCATCATCACCATGAATCAATTCTACTCTTCATCAAAGCTGGCTCATGTTACCTGCTCTGCCCAGAGGTGCTCTCCTGGGCTTCACATTCTGGAGCAACTGGAGGCACCTGCAATGGAAACATAGAAGATGACACCTGCCCACTCCCCAGCTCAGCTCCAAAAGGCAGATCCCTTGGATGGGTTTGCTCAGCCCAGCTGTGCCACTTCTGCTGGGATCATGGCACAAAGAGGCCCTGCAGTGGCCATCCAACCTTCTGAGCGGGGAGGCATTCTCTCACGCTGCGTGTGGACCTCACATACCTCGGCAGTTTCTCCTTCTTCTTCTGGTGCCAGAGACCCCTCGGCTTGTTCGCCGGCAAGCCCACCCTCGGCCGGTGCACCTGGAAGCTCAGCCTCCTCCTCCTCCTCCTGCTCCTCAAAGAGTTCCTCTTGGTGTTGGATGAGGAACTCAACCAGCTCTGCCACCTGCACACAGTAAACCATTGGTTTCCAGCCCGCTGACGGCAAACGGGTCCAACAGCCCTTCCCACTCCTGATCCTGCCTTCTGCACAGAGATCTGCAGCTGTGGGGCTGCTCTTCGCAGCAGCTCCCCCACGAGCATTTGCTGAAGAGAGAAGGCAGCCAGGAAGCCCCGAAGAGCAAAGCTGGCACGGGTCTGGAAGGCTGCAGCGGGCTGGCAAACACAACGTACCTTCCCTGTCACCTGCATCAGGACATCCAGGGCCAGCGTGTCCTCCTCGGGTGGGCTGAGGAGGTTGGGCCCCACACAGATGGCCAGGTTCCTGGCGGTCATCTTGGTGACAGGGACATTCATGCTGATCTTGTGGAGCAGGATGAGCAAGGTTCGGAGGAGGAGGAGGTTGGCCTCAGGTAACTTGCTGGCCACCCTGCGGGAACAGGAACGCAACGTTAATGAATGAAGTAGGTGTTGTCCGGACAGGTGTCCCACGCTGGTGTCAGCCAAGCCCATCCCAAGGAAGGCTCCTTGACCAAGCTGGCTCTACAGCAGAGGGACTGCCTTCGCTGAGACACGGGCACCTCCCTCCCTGCCAGCCCTGCTGCTGAGAGTCCCTTTGTGGAGCCACCCCCAATGCCTGCAGGCAGTGCTACAAGGAGACAGACAAATGCTTTTCTGTGCCACTTTCCCCCCAGAATGCTGAGCCCACAGCAGCAGCAAGGGGTGGGTGGCCAAAAGCACAGCTTGTTCACGCAGGCTGTGGCTTTGCGGGCAGGTGTCGGGCTCTGGCAGTCCCTGTGGAGCCACCAGGCTGCTGGCCACACTTACTCTCTCAGCCCCGCCAGCCTCTCCTGCCTGCTGGTCTTTTGCAGGGCGTCCATCCACTGCTGGTACAGCTCCGAGTGGAGGAGCTTGGAGGGGATCTTACGCAGGAAGTCCTGCAATGCCAAGGGCTGCTGGTGAGGCTGTGAGCAGTGCCGCCGGGAGCACAGGCAGCATCCCCAGCACGCTGGGTGCCGAGCAGCTCCTGGGTTTGGGCTCCTGCTCGGACAGGTGCCCATCAGCAGCGCCAGACTCCAGGTCAGCGGGGCTCACCTTCAAGATGACAGCCAGGACGTGCACCGGCTGGCTGGCGAGGTGGACCTGAGCGCCGGTGTCCAGGGCCTCCCTGATGTCCCGGGAGGCGCGCTCACTGGCCGCCAGCCGGAAGATCCCCTCCGTGGATGGGCCCTGCTCGTGCAGCAGAGCCAGCAGGTCCTGCAGGGGAGAGAGGAGGACATTGCTGGGCTGGAGACTGACCCTGGGACAGGCCAAGGCTCATCAGGGATGCCTCCGATGGGGACACCGCCCCTGCAGAGGAGGCAATGCCATGGGCATCCCCTGGCTGGGCTTGCTTACCTGGATGGGCTGGGGCAGCGCACCATCCTGGCTGCAGAGAGCTGCCAGGGGCCGGCCGAAGAGAACCCCCGACCGGGAAGGGTGCGACGGCCCCTGTGCCTCTGCAGCCGCCGAGGTCCCTGGCCGCGCAAAGTACCAGCGCAGCCACCTCCTCTGGCTGCGGGTCTCACCTTCTGCCAAGGAGAAGAGAACAAAGCAAGGTGGAGCAGAAGCACCAGAGCAATGCTCCTGGAACCTCTCACACTGTACCCCACCCGCGAGCGCAGGGGACAAGTGTCATTTGGGTAGAAGGGACCCCGGGGGCTCAGGTCTCCCTGCTGCAGAATAACAGGGACAGACTTGCCCTGCAGGAAGGGCAGCAGCAGCCCCAGGGCAGCACGAGTGCCCGTCTGCAAGAGGAGGAGGGAAGGGCTGTTCTGCGCCCGTCTTCTCCCAACTCACCAGCCAACTGGCCACTTCTACCTGGGCCACCAGAGGGGATGACAGGTGCAGGCCGCTGCTCTGCATCAGCCTGCAAGAAATGTGCTGTGCTCACCCAACAGCCCTGCAGCAGAAAGGGCCCCCAGCGAGCTGCATCATGCCCTGGCCACGTGTGAGAGGTGGGGATGGCTGAGATTTCTCTCTATGCGATCCTCACCTTGGCCTGGCCCTCAAGCAGCCTCTCCAGGCTGCCGGCGTGCAGGGTCATGGCCTGGGCAAGGAAAAAAGAGAAGAAGGTGAGAAGTGGTGCAGCTGGTGCTGGGCTGGAACAGCCTCTGGGGACAGAGCGGAAACAGGAGGGACACTCACAGCGTTGCGGCCCCTCAACTCCTTTAGCAGCGCCTTGAAGGAGGGCAGCTGGGTGACCTGGGCTCCCTCCACTCCTTCTGGTGGTCTGTGCGTGGGAAAGGAGCAAAGAAAGAGCAGTGTGAGACACAAGCCACATTTTCCCTCGCCTGCCAGCCCAGGGAGCCCTTCCAAGCTGCCCAAAGCACCCGAGTACCACTCGCAATCCAAGCAGAGAGCAGCAGCAAAGGTCCAGGTGGGGTTGGGCAGGTGTTGTGTGGACACAGTTGGGTGAAGGTGCTCCACCAGCTTTGCCCACTCAAGAGCTGCCCCCTGTCCAGGGTCCAGCTCTTCCCAGGTGGGGAGCCCTGTTTCCACATCGTAGGGCTATGATACCTAGAGCATCCCCCTATGATGTGGGCACAGGTCCCCCAGCCTTCACTGCCAGGCAGGGCTTACCCAAGGAGAGCGCTGAGCCAGAGCTCCTTCACTGCCCGGCAGCTGCAGAAAGAGGAGACACAGCCTGAGTGCCGCTGCTCCCCAGCCTGCGGGCACAGGCAGGCGCTGGCACAGCCCTGCCCCGTGGGGATGGTCAGAGAGGCAGGACAAAGCCCTGTGCGGCAGGACACAGGCGCTGCCCAGCCCTGCCCTGGGAGGTGGCACCGAGACTCACCGGAAAGTGATGACACACGAGCCGCAGGGCCAGACGAGGAGGAGTGAGGTGGTGTGCTTGCCTTCCTCCTCTTCAGACACATCGCCGGCTGCCCCCTTGGTGCTGCCCAGCACCTGCAGCTGGCCCAGGGCCAGGCAGAGCTTTGGGCGTGGGGCGCTGCCACGTCTGCAGAGAGGAGCGGCAGGGAGTGAGCTGGAGGAGTCTGAGCCCGCTGGCTCCACTCCCGAGTCCCCCTGCCACAGCCACGGCCATGGGTGTATCCAGCAGCAGGGTGCCGGTGGCCTGGGGCTGCTCCTGGGATGTCCCTGCCCTGGTGCCAGGGCCAGTGTTTGGGAGGAAAGGCAGCTGGGCTCTGCAAATCTTACTGGTGCTTGGCGATGACCAGCGTGTCCCTGAAGAGGAGGAGGTCCCTCTTCCTCGTCACACGGCCCTGGGTCACCCGCACACGCTGCCGGAGCAGTGGTTCCCATGATGCCGGGATGGGCGCGCACTGCTGCACGGGCTCGGGATCATCCCTGCAGAGCAAACGGTGTCGGGCGTGAGAAATTTGGCTGCTGCGGTGTACGGCTGTTCTGGGGTGTCCCTGAGCCTTGCATGGGGACGCCTACCTGGAGCCGCGGCAGCAGTTGACCTGTCCCATCCCGACGAGGCAAGGAGAAGCCTCCTGTAAATCTTGCTTCTGGGGCGCAAGAGAGTGGCCAGACAGGTGGCAAAAGCCAGCCAGAGGGACGCCCAGTGCCGAGTGGTGCTTCTGGGCAAGAGCTTGGCTCCTGCCCGAGACGCTCCGTGTTGGCACAGAACCGTTGCCAGGACAGCGCCGGGTTAACCCAGCACCCCATTCTAATGACCTCAGCGGTGGGGGAGGGGTACTGGGGGCTCTCCCCAGTACGCCCATGTCTCTGTCGGACTGGGAGCCCAGACCTGGGCACAGCACTTCAGGCCTGGGCTCAGCAGCGCTGAGCAGAGGGGAAGGGTCACCTCCCTCCAGCTGCTGGCAGTGCTCTGCCTCGTGCAGCCCAGGGTACCCCTCGCCGCCACCTTTGGCCAAGGGCACCTCGCTGGCTCCTGGTTAACTTGGTGTCCCCCAAGAGCCCAAGACCATTTGTGCCACGCTCTTTACCAGCAGCTTTGCCAAGCTGTTTTGGGTCGGAAGTCTGTGTGGATGTGTCTCAGGATGCTTCATGCCCATAGCATTGCCAGAGATTTCCTGTTTTTTAACAAATTCAGAACAATTACAGGTTTTCATTCTATCATAAAGCATGGCTCTCTATATCAAGTACATTTTGATACAACAAAACTGCCCATGTAATACAAGGTTTCTCGATGTAACCATCTGTCCTGGTTCTGTTAAAAACAAGTTTCTCTCTCAGTGAATTTGCCTGTCAGCTAAAGCTTTCCTATTAGCCACATTTTGCTGGAGAACCAGATACGTGTTTTGGTAAACCCAGCAATGGAATGCGAAGTTTTTGCTAAGCATGGATGCACCTCTCACGAGAGGGGCAACGAGAAGCGGGTGACCAAGAAACTGACCAATGGAGTATAACATCCCATTCACGTGAACACTTCATATAAAAGTGCACGATCACGAGGACCTCGTTCCTTTTTCCTTACGGCCGACATTAGGAGAGGACTTTGCGAGTCGTCCCTGCGAACTGAGGCCTAGTGAGAGACTGAATCCAGCTCTGGTTGGCTGCAGACTCCAATCCAGGACTTCGGGTGTCGGCTCGGCAGCTGCTGGGACTTTCAAGATTGGTTTTGTAGATATTGTACTACTTTCTCTATTCTTAGTAGTAGCATTAGTAAAACATTTTTAATTTTTCCAACTCTCTTCTCTCTGCCCTTCTTTCCCTCCCAATCGCCTGTCTTTAGTAGGAAGCGGGGAGAGGGAGAGGCTGAATGGGGAACAGGGTGAAGAAGGGGTTTCTTGGTTTGGTTGGTTTTGTTTTTTGTAGGACTCAAAGCAAGTTGCTTTTAGCACTGTCAGGCTAAGGAATGATATTGCGATACAGTTAATATGTAATAGATGTATGGTCATTCCAGAAGACCTCCCCAGTCAAACAGTATAAAGCCCACAGCTTGCTTGCGTGCTGCAGCTCTGGATACACGCTCACTCTAATACAGTAAGAAGGGCACAAGGGAGCAGCATTTCAGAAGTCACATACGCACCACCCATACGCTTGTGTGTTCATGCGATGTGGAGTTCATGGCAGTGCTTGCTACCCGTTTTCTCCAACCTGCAGAAAATGTCTTCAAATGGCTCTTTCATTACCTACGTCCTTAGAGGAAATTCTTGCAGCTCAACACGTGCCTTTTGCAGCAGGTGCAAGTGAGTAGAAGTAAAAGTGCAGGGAGAGGAGCCTTTCAGAGGAAGTTTCTGCTCTTGGAATCTAACGCACATCGGGGTTTGGGTTAAAGCAGTTGCCGTTGGCTCACCACTTGGGAAAAGGTGTGTTTGCAGCATGTCAACCAAGGCGGTCAGCATAGTCCTTGCCAATGACAGTAAGTGCAAATAGAGCAGCACCACTTCTTCCAGCTTGCTGGATCACAAGCTGCTTGGTCTGCAGCTCAAAAGTGAGATGTGGCTCCATGTATTTGTCATATGAAATGAGCAAGAAGTCTTCAAAGATGGTCAGGATTTAAAATTACTTCTTTTGCAAGCATGTACACGGGACATCTTAGCTCATCTCTCCATACTTGTCAATGCAGTAACTTGTTGACATTAAATGGAATTATAAGGTTTCCAGCGAAAGTATCCCAGTTTCATACAGACTGGGTAGTCACCTATGTTCAAGAGGAAAAGTGCATCCTCTTGGAGAAACGCAGCTGTTGCTCAGTCTCTAAGTGGCAGCACGATGGCCATAAAGTGCAAAGAAAATGCCTCCGGTGGTACAAATTCTGACAAGTTTTTGAAGAAAAGGCCACAGCAGTCCTATTACCTCTGCGAAGAAAATGGTTAAAAGCGAGGGGAGGTTTAGGTTGGATATTAGGGAAAGGTTCTTCCCCCAGAGGGTGGTGTCACGGCCCCACGCCTGACAGTGTTCAAGAAGAGACTGGAAAACGCCCTCAGGCACATGATGTGAATGGTGGGGTTGTCACATGCAGGGGCAGGAGCTGGACTCAATGTTCCTAGTGGGTCCCTTCCAACTCAGGACATTCTATGATTCTACCAGTTCATTCAAGAATATCACTCCTGCAAAGTCCCAGTGATGTCATGAGCATTTACATTATCTTTCTAGTAGTTTATGAGTGACAGCACAGCGGGATGTCTTACGGACCTCCTCTATGTAGTACACAGGTACCTATAGCAGAAACTAACTAACTAGCTCTCTGCCATTGAAATCAGAGCCAAATTCAGTGGGAATTTCAGTGAACACTGAGCAGCTTCCTAGATCTTCCGTATGAGAAGGCACCTGGTCGATAGAAGATTGCCCCAGAGCAGGTGCTGGGTGGCGGCAGGCACACTGGCCAAGGAGCAAGTAGGACATGGACAGGGTAGGTGTTTCCTGCAGGCAGCAGCAGTGAGGGATAGACGCGGCTTGTGGAAATGCAGTGGGCTGGCAGAGATGCACCTTGTTGTGCAGCACTAACACGGTTCCCCGCCTCTCCAAGTCTGGGCATCTCTTTGTGCCAGGTCTTCTTGAAACAAGGCTGAGAATCAATTTCCTGTCTCCTTTACAAGCCTTGTGCATCAGAGACAGCAGAGGTTCTAGCTTTCGATGGATGGAGATAGTTCAGATGGAAGTTCTCTCTACTAAGAGGTTAATCCAATATGCATATATTGTAGTGCTTTTAAATTCTAGGAAACACAACGTCATTGGTGTCTGTCCTGGTTTGGTTGAAAACGAAGTTTCTCTTTTAGCGTATTTGCCTGTCAGCTAAAGCCTTCATATTAGCTGCATTTGCTTGGAGAACCAGATACATGTTTTGGGAAACCTAGCAATGGAATGCAAACTTATTGATGAGCACGGATGGACATCTCACAAGAGGGGCAACAAGAAACTGGTGACCAAGAAACTGACCGAGTGTATACAACATTCCATTCACGTGAATACTTCATATAAAAGTGGGAGATCACGAGGATCTCATCCCTTTTCCTTTTCTCTTTCTCCCTTTTTTCCCGTTTTCCTCATGGCTGACATTAGGACAGAACCTTGCTGGTCGTCCCTGCGAACTGAGGCCTAGTGAGAGACTGAATCCAGCTCTGGTTGGCTGCAGAGTCTGATCCAGGACTTTGGGTGCCGGCTCTGCAGTTGCTGAGACTTTCAAGATTGGTTTTGTATATTTTGTATTATTTTCTCTATTCTTACGAGCAGCATTAGTAAAACATTTTTAATTTTTCTGACTCTTCTCTCTGTCCTTCTTTTCCTACCGACTGCCAGTCCTTAGTGGGAAGCGGGGAGAGGGAGGGGCAAAAAGGGGGAAGTGGGGGGGAGAGGAGATTAACAATACATCTGCCAGGGTTTGATTGTCACCCTCCACTCTAACCCTCGACAGATAATTGGCGCCCAATGTGGGGCGAGAGAAAGGGGTAAATTTGGAGATTTTTGGCTTTTCTACCGCTCTAACGTACCTTTCAATTTTCTTGGCACGGTGCCAACTCAAAAAACTCAGAGAAGACACGTACCATTCATGACCTGCACAAACCTATGTTTCAGCTATTAGGAGAAGGCGTTTCCAATCTCGACAGAGAGGACAGAGGCAGCCCACAAAAAGAGATTCACTGTGGTTCTTCCTAAGTGAGCAGGGAGAGAAGAGAGTTGGAAAAGTTAAAGATGTTTTACTAATGCTACTAATAAGAATAGAGAAAATAATACAAAATCTACAAAACCAATCTTGAAGGTCTCAGCAACTGCAGAGCCAGCACCCAAAGTCCTGGATTAGACTCTGTAGCCAACCGGAGCTGGATTCAGTCTCTCACTAGGCCTCAGTTCGCAGGGGACGACCAGCAAGGTCCTCTCCTAATGTCAGCCATGAGGAAAAATAAAGGGAAAAAGGCAAAAAGGGACGAGATCCTCGTGATCTCCCACTTTTATATGAAGTATTCACGTGAATGGAATGTTATACACCATTGGTCAGCCTCTCGGTCATCAGTTTTCTCGTTGCCCCTCTTGCGAGATGTCCATCCGTGCTTATCAATAAGTTTGCATTCCATTGCTAGGTTTAACCAAAACATGTGCTGAGTTCTCCAGGAAAATGCAGCTAATATGAAGGCTTTAGCTGACAGGCAAAAATTCACTAAAAGAGAAACTTGTTTTTAACAAAACCAGGACACTGTGTACTGCATAGAGGAGGTCCATAAGACATCCCGCTGTGCTGTCACTCATAAACTACTAGAAAGATAATGTAAATGCTCATGACATCACTGGGACTTTGCAGGAGTGATATTCTTGAATGAACTGGTAGAATCATAGAATGTCCTGAGTTGGAAGGGACCCACTAGAAACATTGAGTCCAGCTCCTGCCCCTGCATGTGACAACCCCACCATTCACACCATGTGCCTGGGGCGTTTTCCAGTCTCTTCTTGAACACTGTCAGGCTTGGGGCCGTGACACCTCCCTGGGGAGCCTGTTCCAGTGCTCCGCCACCCTCTGGGGGAAGAATCTTTCCCTAATATCCAACCTAAACCTCCCCTCCCTTTTAGCCATTTTCTTCACTGACGTAATAGGACTGCTGTGGCCTTTTCTTCAAAAACTTGTCAGAATTTGTACCACCGGAGGCATTTTCTTTGTACTTTATGGCCATCGTGCTGCCACTTAGAGACTGAGCAACAGCTGCGTTTCTCCAAGAGAATGCACTTTTCCTCTTGAACATAGGTGACTACCCAGTCTGTATGAAGCCGGGATACTTTCGCTGGAAACCTTATAATTCCATTTAATGTCGACAAGTTACTGCATTGACAAGTATGGAGAGATGACCTAAGATGTCCCGTGTACATGCTTGCAAAAGTAGTAATTTTAAATCCTGACCATCTTTGAAGACTTCTTGCTCATTTGATGTGACAGATACATGGAGCCACGTCTCACTTTTGAGCTGCAGACCAAGCAGCTTGTGATCCAGCAAGCTGGAAGAAGTGGTGCTGCTCTATTCGCACTCACTGTCATTGGCAAGGACTATGCTGACCGCCTTGGCTGGCACGCTGCAAACACACCTTTTCCCAAGCGGTGAGCCAACGGCAACTGCTTTAACCCAAACCCCGATGTGCGTTAGATTCCAAGAGCAGAAACTTCCTCTAAAAGGCTCCTCTCCCTGCACTTTTACTTCTACCCAGTTGCACCTGCTGCATAAGGCACGTGTTGAGCCGCAAGAATTTCCTCTAAGGACATAGGTAATGAAACAGTCATTTGAAGACATTTTCTGAAGGTTGGAGAAAATGGGTAACAAGCACTGCCATGACCTCCACATCGCATGAACACACAAGCGTATGGGTGGTGCGTACGTGACTTCTGAAATGCTGCTCCCTTGTGCCCTTCTTACTGTATTAGAGTGAGCGTGTATCCAGAGCTGCAGCACGCAAGCAATCTGTGCGCTTTACCCTGTTTGACTGTGCAGATCTTCTGGAAAGACCATACATCTATTACGTGTTAACTGTATCGCAATATCATTCCTTAGCCTGACAGTGCTAAAAGCAACTTGCTTTGAGTCCTACAAAAACCAAAACCAACCAAACCAAGAAAAGCCACCAAAGTGGAAGTCCTGAAGAGCCTCCAAGGTAATCTTAGACATGTTTTCATGGAAGATAAGAAACAGTAAAATAGACACCATGAACAGTCTGTAATGAAGTTTACAGAAATACGACGGTGTTGAGGTTTTAATTGCGGGGTGAGAATTAAACCGTGGCAGCTGTTTTGTTAACACCCTCTCCCCTCTGTTCACCATTCAGCCTCTCCCTCTCCCCGCTTCCCACTAAGGACAGGCGATCGGGAGGGAAAGAAGGACAGAGAGAAGAGAGTTGGAAAAACTAAAAATGTTTTACTAATGCTACTAAGAAGAATAGAGAAAATAATACAAAATCTACAAAACCAATTTTGAAAGTCCCAGCAGCTGCAGAGCTGGCACCCGAAGTCCTGGATTGGACTCTGCAGCCAACCGGAGCTGGATTCAGTCTCTCACTAGGCCTCAGTTCGCAGGGACGACTCGCAACATCCTCTCCTAATGTCGACCATGAGGAAAAAGGAAAGAGATCCTCATGATCTCCCACTTTTATATGAAGTGTTCACGTGAATGGGATGTTATACTCCATTGGTCAGTTTCTTGGTCACCCGTTTCTCGTTGCCCCTCTCGTGAGAGGTGCATCCATGCTTAGCAAGAACTTCGCATTCCATTGCTGGGTTTACCAAAACACGTATCTGGTTTTCCAGCAAAATGTGGCTAATAGGAAAGCTTTAGCTGACAGGCAAATTCACTGAGAGAGAAACTTGTTTTTAACAGAACCAGGACAGATGGTTACATCGAGAAACCTTGTATTACATGGGCAGTTTTGTTGTATCAAAATGTATTTAATATAGAGAGCCATGCTTTGCGATAGAATGAAAATCTATAATTGTCCTGGTTTTGTTAAAAACCAGGAAATCTCTGACAATGCTATGGGCATGAAGCATCCTGAGACACATCCACACAGACTTCCGACCCAAAACAGCTTGGCAAAGCTGCTGGTAATGAGCGTGGCACAAATGGCCTTGGGCTCTTGGGGGACACCAAGTTAACCAGGAGCCAGAGAGGTGCCCTTGGCCAAAGGTGGCGGCGAGGGGTACCCTGGGCTGCACGAGGCAGAGCACTGCCAGCAGCTGGAGGGAGGTGACCCTTCCCCTCTGCTCAGCGCTGCTGAGCCCAGGCCTGAAGTGCTGTGCCCAGGTCTGGGCTCCCAGTCCGACAGAGACATGGGCGTACTGGGGAGAGCCCCCAGTGCCCCTCCCCCACCGCTGAGGTCATTAGAATGGGGTGCTGGGTTAACCCGGCGCTGTCCTGGCAACGGTTCTGTGCCAACACGGAGCGTCTCGGGCAGGAGCCAAGCTCTTGCCCAGAAGCACCACTCGGCACTGGGCGTCCCTCTGGCTGGCTTTTGCCACCTGTCTGGCCACTCTCTTGCGCCCCAGAAGCAAGATTTACAGGAGGCTTCTCCTTGCCTCGTCGGGATGGGACAGGTCAACTGCTGCCGCGGCTCCAGGTAGGCGTCCCCATGCAAGGCTCAGGGACACCCCAGAACAGCCGTACACCGCAGCAGCCAAATTTCTCACGCCCGACACCGTTTGCTCTGCAGGGATGATCCCGAGCCCGTGCAGCAGTGCGCGCCCATCCCGGCATCATGGGAACCACTGCTCCGGCAGCGTGTGCGGGTGACCCAGGGCCGTGTGACGAGGAAGAGGGACCTCCTCCTCTTCAGGGACACGCTGGTCATCGCCAAGCACCAGTAAGATTTGCAGAGCCCAGCTGCCTTTCCTCCCAAACACTGGCCCTGGCACCAGGGCAGGGACATCCCAGGAGCAGCCCCAGGCCACCGGCACCCTGCTGCTGGATACACCCATGGCCGTGGCTGTGGCAGGGGGACTCGGGAGTGGAGCCAGCGGGCTCAGACTCTTCCAGCTCACTCCCTGCCGCTCCTCTCTGCAGACGTGGCAGCGCCCCACGCCCAAAGCTCTGCCTGGCCCTGGGCCAGCTGCAGGTGCTGGGCAGCACCAAGGGGGCAGCCGGCGATGTGTCTGAAGAGGAGGAAGGCAAGCACACCACCTCACTCCTCCTCGTCTGGCCCTGCGGCTCGTGTGTCATCACTTTCCGGTGAGTCTCGGTGCCGCCTCCCAGGGCAGGGCTGGGCAGCGCCTGTGTCCTGCCGCACAGGGCTTTGTCCTGCCTCTCTGACCATCCCCACGGGGCAGGGCTGTGCCAGCGCCTGCCTGTGCCCGCAGGCTGGGGAGCAGCGGCACTCAGGCTGTGTCTCCTCTTTCTGCAGCTGCCGGGCAGTGAAGGAGCTCTGGCTCAGCGCTCTCCTTGGGTAAGCCCTGCCTGGCAGTGAAGGCTGGGGGACCTGTGCCCACATCATAGGGGGATGCTCTAGGTATCATAGCCCTACGATGTGGAAACAGGGCTCCCCACCTGGGAAGAGCTGGACCCTGGACAGGGGGCAGCTCTTGAGTGGGCAAAGCTGGTGGAGCACCTTCACCCAACTGTGTCCACACAACACCTGCCCAACCCCACCTGGACCTTTGCTGCTGCTCTCTGCTTGGATTGCGAGTGGTACTCGGGTGCTTTGGGCAGCTTGGAAGGGCTCCCTGGGCTGGCAGGCGAGGGAAAATGTGGCTTGTGTCTCACACTGCTCTTTCTTTGCTCCTTTCCCACGCACAGACCACCAGAAGGAGTGGAGGGAGCCCAGGTCACCCAGCTGCCCTCCTTCAAGGCGCTGCTAAAGGAGTTGAGGGGCCGCAACGCTGTGAGTGTCCCTCCTGTTTCCGCTCTGTCCCCAGAGGCTGTTCCAGCCCAGCACCAGCTGCACCACTTCTCACCTTCTTCTCTTTTTTCCTTGCCCAGGCCATGACCCTGCACGCCGGCAGCCTGGAGAGGCTGCTTGAGGGCCAGGCCAAGGTGAGGATCGCATAGAGAGAAATCTCAGCCATCCCCACCTCTCACACGTGGCCAGGGCATAATGCAGCTCGCTGGGGGCCCTTTCTGCTGCAGGGCTGTTGGGTGAGCACAGCACATTTCTTGCAGGCTGATGCAGAGCAGCGGCCCGCACCTGTCATCCCCTCTGGTGGCCCAGGTAGAAGTGGCCAGTTGGCTGGTGAGTTGGGAGAAGACGGGCGCAGAACAGCCCTTCCCTCCTCCTCTTGCAGACGGGCACTCGTGCTGCCCTGGGGCTGCTGCTGCCCTTCCTGCAGGGCAAGTCTGTCCCTGTTATTCTGCAGCAGGGAGACCTGAGCCCCCGGGGTCCCTTCTACCCAAATGACACTTGTCCCCTGCGCTCGCGGGTGGGGTACAGTGTGAGAGGTTCCAGGAGCATTGCTCTGGTGCTTCTGCTCCACCTTGCTTTGTTCTCTTCTCCTTGGCAGAAGGTGAGACCCGCAGCCAGAGGAGGTGGCTGCGCTGGTACTTTGCGCGGCCAGGGACCTCGGCGGCTGCAGAGGCACAGGGGCCGTCGCACCCTTCCCGGTCGGGGGTTCTCTTCGGCCAGCCCCTGGCAGCTCTCTGCAGCCAGGATGGTGCGCTGCCCCAGCCCATCCAGGTAAGCAAGCCCAGCCAGGGGATGCCCATGGCATTGCCTCCTCTGCAGGGGCGGTGTCCCCATCGGAGGCATCCCTGATGAGCCTTGGCCTGTCCCAGGGTCAGTCTCCAGCCCAGCAATGTCCTCCTCTCTCCCCTGCAGGACCTGCTGGCTCTGCTGCACGAGCAGGGCCCATCCACGGAGGGGATCTTCCGGCTGGCGGCCAGTGAGTGCGCCTCCCGGGACATCAGGGAGGCCCTGGACACCGGCGCTCAGGTCCACCTCGCCAGCCAGCCGGTGCACGTCCTGGCTGTCATCTTGAAGGTGAGCCCCGCTGACCCGGAGTCTGGCGCTGCTGATGGGCACCTGTCTGAGCAGGAGCCCAAACCCAGGAGCTGCTCGGCACCCAGCGTGCTGGGGATGCTGCCTGTGCTCCCGGCGGCTCTGCTCACAGCCTCACCAGCAGCCCTTGGCATTGCAGGACTTCCTGCGTAAGATCCCCTCCAAGCTCCTCCACTCGGAGCTGTACCAGCAGTGGATGGACGCCCTGCAAAAGACCAGCAGGCAGGAGAGGCTGGCGGGGCTGAGAGAGTAAGTGTGGCCAGCAGCCTGGTGGCTCCACAGGGACTGCCAGAGCCCGACACCTGCCCGCAAAGCCACAGCCTGCGTGAACAAGCTGTGCTTTTGGCCACCCACCCCTTGCTGCTGCTGTGGGCTCAGCATTCTGGGGGGAAAGTGGCACAGAAAAGCATTTGTCTGTCTCCTTGTAGCACTGCCTGCAGGCATTGGGGGTGGCTCCACAAAGGGACTCTCAGCAGCAGGGCTGGCAGGGAGGGAGGTGCCCGTGTCTCAGCGAAGGCAGTCCCTCTGCTGTAGAGCCAGCTTGGTCAAGGAGCCTTCCTTGGGATGGGCTTGGCTGACACCAGCGTGGGACACCTGTCCGGACAACACCTACTTCATTCATTAACGTTGCGTTCCTGTTCCCGCAGGGTGGCCAGCAAGTTACCTGAGGCCAACCTCCTCCTCCTCCGAACCTTGCTCAGCCTGCTCCACAAGATCAGCATGAATGTCCCTGTCACCAAGATGACCGCCAGGAACCTGGCCATCTGTGTGGGGCCCAACCTCCTCGGCCCACCCGAGGAGGACACGCTGGCCCTGGATGTCCTGATGCAGGTGACAGGGAAGGTACGTTGTGTTTGCCAGCCCGCTGCAGCCTTCCAGACCCGTGCCAGCTTTGCTCTTCGGGGCTTCCTGGCTGCCTTCTCTTTTCAGCAAATGCTCGTGGGGGAGCTGCTGCGAAGAGCAGCCCCACAGCTGCAGATCTCTGTGCAGAAGGCATGATCAGGAGTGGGAAGGGCTGTTGGACCCGTTTGCAGTCAGCGGGCTGGAAACCAATGGTTTACTGTGCGCAGGTGGCAGAGCTGGTTGAGTTCCTCATCCAACACCAAGAGGAACTCTTTGAGGAGGAGGAGGAGGAGGAGGAGGCTGAGCTTCCAGGTGCACCGGCCGAGGGTGGGCTTGCCGGCGAACAAGCCGAGGGGTCTCTGGCACCAGAAGAAGAAGGAGAAACTGCCGAGGTATGTGAGGTCCACACGCAGCGTGAGAAAATGCCTCCCCGCTCAGAAGGTTGGATGGCCACTGCAGGGCCTCTTTGTGCCATGATCCCAGCAGAAGTGGCACAGCTGGGCTGAGCAAACCCATCCAAGGGATCTGCCTTTTGGAGCTGAGCTGGGGAGTGGGCAGGTGTCATCTTCTATGTTTCCATTGCAGGTGCCTCCAGTTGCTCCAGAATGTGAAGCCCAGGAGAGCACCTCTGGGCAGAGCAGGTAACATGAGCCAGCTTTGATGAAGAGTAGAATTGATTCATGGTGATGATGGCTGTACCTGTCTAACAATCCTCCTGAATGGACAGGTGTCCAAGCTCTTTGCAGGAAGGGTTAACACCAGCCCCCAGGAAGAGAAAGCACACCTGCGAAGAGGAGAGTGGTGGCCCGCCACCCAAGAGAAGCCGAAAGCTGTGAACAGAGAGCTCAGCGATGGGTAAGTGAGACCAGCCAAGCAGGGTGAGAAGACCAAGGAACCCAGGCATGTAACAGAGCCTGTTCTCCCTCTTGAGAATTTTCACGCTGCTCTGAGTATAGGAAATTGTTCTGTGGTGCCCAGACATGGTCCCAGAGAGTAAGCGGTCACCCACCCTTGGGCAGTATAGTTTGGGATGGAAGCGACCTTCCAAGGTCATCCAGTCCAACCCCCTGCAATGAGCAGGGACATCTTCAACTAGATCAGGTTGCTCAGAGCCCCATCCAAGCTGGCCTTAATTGTTTCCAGGGAGGGGACATCTACAACCTCTCTACCACCCTGCATTCTTACGGCAGCTGTACCCAGGCATGGCCATTCAAGCAGAGATTTGTACAGTAGTTGAGTGAAAATCTTGTGTGCTCACTTAAGCGTCCCCAAGCTTCTGCAACCTAAATAATTAAGAGAAAACCACCAAAGCCTAATATAACCAGCTTTAAGGAATTCTGCTGTGGAGATCTGTGGATGGATATTGCCTTTCACGTCAAAGCACAAGTTGCTTGTTCACCTCTCAACCTGGTGCCTAATGCCTGTCTTTTCCCCCCATCTTTCTCAAGGCAGGCTGTAGAGGTGGCCGAAGAAATCACCCTCATGCTGCCACCCTTTCGGCTCAGCTGGACGGTCTAGTGGGGCTTCCGAAAAAGAAGATCACATCTCGTCCTTTCTGCAGAACTTTCACCAGTTCATGAAGAAGTCTCACAAGTGTTGTCCGTGCGAGCCGTGAAAAGAGCTGCAGAAAGGGCACTTGAGAAGTTTTAACACATTTGTTTTCACATGCCAGTTGGCAATTTTCAGATATTTATAAGAGGTTTTTTTGCCAGTAGGGCGAGAGAGTTTGTTTGTTCGTTCGTTCGTTAGTTAGTTAGTTAGACAGTAAGTTAACTAGTTAGTTAGTTAGTTAGTTAGTTAGTTAGTTAGTTAGTTTCTACTGTAGGTAGCTGTCTACTGAAGATGTTTTTTCCACATTCCAGTTTTCACTTTTCAAATGTTTCCAATAATGTTTTGAGCCAATTCTACTGTAGGTGTAGATGTCCACTGTAAATCCCACCGCATTTGCCTCTGAGATGACTGAATACTCTTTGTCTCCATGCAAAGCGCTGCATCAGAAGAGGATGCGGTCCAAAGAAGGATTTGTTTGGCCCCTAAGCATTTCAGGCTTTCTGAAATCAAATCAGAGCTAGCAGGAGATGCAATCTGGAAACATTGATTTCCACGTAACCAGTTATTATTCCTGTTGCTGAGCCAAGCGCACAAGTTGACGGTCACTACATTTTAATACCGGCTCTCTTAATTTGGAGTTCTATGAAGACCTTGTGAGTCACTCAAGATAATGATTCCAAATGAGGGAAGAAAGTAAGACACGGAAGAGATGATGTTATTTCTGGGAGACACTATGCAGAAATGTCAAATTGTACACCTTCAGAAAAGTGCTGGAACCAGTGTCTTTCTGCATAATTGAATAAATGCTCAACCCTATAATTGAAACTAAAGTTTATTTTAATAAAAGCCAGAGGGATTGGAGGTTGGGGGGTGTGAGAGGGACATGCTTATCTGATATTTACTCTGGTCATTATTTTTCTGGTTTTAGAGCTGAATAAAATGTAGTTGTCTATTATTTTGACTTTTTAGATCCCCCAACACAAAGACCACTATCCACCTATACTTATGTGTGAGGGGGTGCAGCAGCAGCGCCTCTGGTGGATAGATGTAACTACCATACTCCAGAAGCTCCCGCTACCATGAGACAGTTTTTTCCAGCCCATTTCCCCTTCTTCCCTATCAACATTCTTCGCTACGACATCCATTTTGGTTTGGTTTGGCTTATCTTTTAAACATTAGAAAATAACATCCTAAGAGAAAAGATGTAATTTCATTTAGGTGTCCTTCTCTGGAAGCAAACTCAGTTCCCAAAAGCAGAAAGCGAACACTGCACAGCCTGCTTTTCTAAGCAGTAGCATGAATACCCACTAGAATGTTCAATTTCAAAGTCAAAAGGTTATTAATTAATAAAGTACTCTTAGTGTTACTTTTAGTAAGGAATCAAAGGTCAGAATCACCATGCTGAGACATAATTTTCAACTCATTTGAAACCATAGGATATTTTGCGTATCTAGCAAAACCTGACATTAAGGACATAATCAAAACCATACTTGCCCATTCAAGAGTTATTTAGTAAAATTTAGAGAAATCTGTTAGGTATCTCTGTGCCCACCTTCTACAAAATGGAACAAAACCCAAATGGGTTTGGGTTTTTGGCTTTTCCTGACTTTGCTTCATGGATTTGGAGCCAAGGAGACAACAGGACTTGCTCGAGGAGGTAGAAGGACAGCTTTCTTCTGTCTACCAACTGTCTGAGGCATCCTAGGAAGAGAAGGAAGAAGGCAATCCCCCTGGGTTGCACAGTTCTGATCTGCTCTGTTTCTTGGGAGTTTCTCCTCGATGTTTTAGAGGCTGGGGTCTAAAAGGGAGTACCAGCCACTGTCTCTCACAGTATGCTCCTGGACAAGATGTCCAGCATAGGGGTGAATAAACAAGCAATGCAGTGGGTTAGCAGCTGGCTGATGGGCTGATATCAAAGGGTTCTGATAAATGGGGTAATTTTGGGCTGGTGACCAGTCACAAGCAGGGTTCCACAGAGACCCGTCTTAGGGCCAGCACTCTTCAATGTCTTCATAAACGACTTGGACACAGGACTTGAGGGATTGCTTAACAAGTTTGCCGATGACACAAAATTGGGGAGAGCTGTTCACGCTCTGGAGGGCAGAGAGGATCTGCAGAGGGATCTGAACAAATTGGAAAACTGAACAGTCACCAACCTCATGAAGTTCACCAAGGGCAAGTGTCAGATTTTGCACCTGGGACACGGCAACCCTGGCTGTACATACAGACTGGGGGGCGCGATGCTGGAGAGCAGCTCTGCAGAGAGGGATCTGGTTCTGGTTGAGGGCAGGTTGAACATGAGGCAACAGTGTGCCCTGGCAGCCAAGAGGATCAACCGTGTCCTGCGGTGCATCAAGCACAGCATTGCCAACCTGAGGTGAGAGGGAGGTGATTTTCCCACTCTACCCTTCACTGCTGCGATCTCACCGGGAGCACTGGGTGCAGTTCTGGGCGCTGCAGGATAAGAAGGATATCAAGCTACTGGAGAGTATCCAGAAGAGGGTTACCAAGTTGGGGAAGGATTTGGAGAGGGACTTCGTTTGGAAAGGAGTAGCTAAAGTCACTTGGTTTGTTGAGCTTCAAGAAGAGGAGACTGAGAAGAGACCTCATTGTGGTCTACAGCTTCCTCCCAAGGGAAGGACGAAGTGTAGGCGTCGAACTCTTCTCCTTAGTGACCAAGGACAGAACCTGAGGCAACGGCAGGACGATGTGCCAGGGGAGGTGTAGACTGGACATTAGGAAAAGGTTCTTCACCCAGAGGGCGGGGGAGCACTGCAACAGGCTCCCTCGCGAGATGTCACAGCCCCAAGCCTGACAGTGTTCAAGAAGAGACTGAACAATGCCCTCAGACACATGGCGTGAATGGTGGGGTAGTCCTGTGCAGGGACAGGAGCTGGACACGATGATCCCTGCGGGGCTCTTCACACTGAAGACATTCTGTGATTCCACGGTTCTATGAACCACCACCTTTCACCCAGATGTATTGTGAAGAACAAAGTTGGTGTGAAAAAGCTGGACTTAGGGAAAAAAGACAAAGATGGAGTTCTATGGAAACTCCATCTCTGGACCCTGTCAACAGGGTGCATCCTCTTTCTCCCTGTCCCATAACAAGAAAGAGCCTTTCCACCTGCACCACTGCTTTGGCTGCAGGAAACGTGCCCTCCTCATCCTCATGCCCGTGACACCAGGAGACCTGCAGAAAGAGGGTGGAACTGACTGCAGATGGCACCGGTACGGGTATGGAGCATCCCAGGACACATCCACATAGACTTGTGACCCGAAGCAGCTTGGCCAAGCTGCTGGAAAGCAACATGGCAGAATATGTCCTGGGTGTCCTAGTGGACACCAGTTTGACCAGGAACCAGGTAGGTGCCCTGATTGCTATGCAGCATACCCCACAGCAGCTAAAAAATATGTTTGCCACAAAACAATATTGTGTTATTCACCTGATATGCTCCACAAATCCAGTCCAGGCCCTTTAGTAGTTGACCAATTCGAGTAAGATAAAGCTCCGGAGATTGGTTACTATTAGTTCTCTATGGGCTTGTGACTCTGCTGTGGAGAAACTGTGTGAAAAGCTGTTGCAGGACATCAAAGAACTCAGAGAAGACACGTACCATTCATGACCTGTACGAACCTATGTTTCAGCTATTAGGAGAAGGTATTTCCAATCTCGAGAGGGAGGACAGGGGCAGCCCACAAAAAGAGATTCACTGTGGTTCTTCCTAAGTGAGCAGGGAGAAAACATGAATAAGTGGCATGGAAGACCCACCTCAGAACTTCAGGAAGGAGTATGTGAGATAAAAGGACAAACTTCTAAGAAGGTGGCTGCTCCAGCTTACAAAAGGAGCAGAAGAGACTCTGATGCTCTTGAAGGAACCTCTAATTCACACCCAGAGACTGTGCAAAACAGAAATCAGAGATGCCCTGCCTCCAACCAGGTGGAGGAAAAGGATAACAGAGTTTATTGGACTGTACAGGTACGATGGCCTGGTACAACACACCCCCAGGAGTACAAAGCTTTAGTGGACACCGGTGCTCAGTGCACAATAATTCCTTCTAATTATAAAGGAACGCAGTCCATCAGTATTGTTGGAGTGACTGGGGGATCCCAGGAACTGACGGTTGTAGAGGCTGAAATGAGCCTAACTGGAAAAAACTGGCAAAAGCATCCCATTGTGACTGGTCCAGATGCTCTGTGCATCCTTGGCATAGACTACCTCAGGAGAGGGTATTTTAAGGACCCAAAAGGGTATAGGTGGGCATTTGGTATAGCAGCTGTGGACATTGAGAAAATTGAACAGCTGTCTGATTTGCCTGGTCTTTCAGATGACCCTTCTGTTGTAGGACTGCTGATGGTTGACGATCAGCAGGTGCCAAGTGCTACCACGATGCTGCATCGCCGGCATTATCGCACCAATCGAGACTCTTTGATTCCTATCCAGAAGTTGATCTGTCAATTGGAAAGCCAGGGTGTGATCAGTAAGACGCGCTCATCTTTTAACAGCCCAATTTGGCCAGTGCCTAAGCCTAGTGATGAGTGGAGACTAACTGTAAACTATCGTGGCCTAAATGAAGTTACACCACCATTGAGTGCTGCTGTGCCTGACATGCTAGAACTGCAATTTGAACTGGAGTCAAAGGCAGCTAAGTGATATGCTACAATTGACATTGCTAATGCATTTTCCCCTGTTCCTTTAGCAGCAGAGTGCAGGCCGCAGTTTGCTTTCACCTGGAGGGGCATCCAGTACACGTGGAATTGCTGGCCCCAGGCGTGGAAACACAGTCCTACCATCTGCCATGGACTGATCCAGACAACGCTGCAGCAAGGTAAAGCTCCAGAACACTTGCAATATATTGATGACATCATTGTACGGGGCGACGCAGTGAAAGAAATCTTTGAGAAAGGTGAGAGAATAATTCAGATTCTTTTGGATGCTGGTTTTGCCATAAAACGAAGCAAGGTCAAGAGACCTGCATGAGAGATCCAGTTTTTAGGAATAAAATGGCAAGATGGCCGTCGTCAGATCCCAATGGATGTGATCAACAAAATTGCAGCAATGCCTCCACCTACTAATAAAAAGGAGACACAGACTTTCTTGGGCATTGTAGGTTTTTGGAGAATGCATATTCCCGACTACAGCCAGATTGTGAGCCCTCTCTATCGAGTGACTCGTCAAAAGAACCAATCTGAGTGCAGCCCGAAACAGTGACAAGCTTTTGAACAAATGAACCATGAGATAACTCATGCAGTGGCTCTTGGACCAGTTCGGCCTGGACTAGGTGTTAAAAATGTGCTCTACACTGCAGCCGGAGATAATGGACTTACCTGGAGCCTCTGGCAGAAAGCACCAGGACAAACTCGAGGTCGACTCTTAGGTTTTTGGACTCGAGGATACAAAGGATCTGAGGCCAATTATACTCCAACTGAAAAAGAGATATTAGCAGCATATGAAGGAGTTCAAGATGCTTCAGAAGTGATTGGTACTGAAGCACAGCTCCTCCTAGCACCTCGACTGCCAGTGATGAGCTGGATGTTCAAAGGGACGGTTCCCTCTCCACATCATTCAACTGATGTTACGTGGAGTAAATGGATTGCATTAATCACGCAACGAGCTCGAACTGGAAATCCCAATCGCCCAGGGATCTTAGAAGTGATTACAGACTGGCCAGAGAGCAAAGACTTTGGGATGTCTCCAGATGAGGAGGAAGTAAAATGTGCTGAAGATGCACCACTGTATAATACTCTTTCAGAGACTGATAAGCAGTATGCACTGTTCACAGGCGGATCCTGTCGTCTTGTAGGAAAAAATCGAAGATGGAAAGCTGCTGTGTGGAGTCCCACACGATGAGTTACAGAAGCCACTGAAGGACAAGGTGAATCTAGTCAATTTGCAGAAGACAAAGCCATCCAGCTGGCTTTGGACATTGCTGAATGAGAGAAGTGGCCAATACTCTATCTCTATACTGACTCATGGATGGTAGCAAATGCCTTGTGGGGGTAGCTACAGCAATGGAAGAAAAGCAACCGGCAGCGCAGAGGTAAACCCATTTGGGCTGCCACACTTTGACAAGACATTGCTGCTCAGCTAGAGAGCCTGCCTGTGAAAGTTCGTCATGTAGATGCTCATGTGCCTAAAAGTCAAGCCACCGAGGAGCATCTGAACAACCAACAAGCAGATCAAGCTGCTAAGATTCAAGTAGCTGAGGTGAACTTGGAGCGGCAACATAAAAGTGAAGTTTTCCTAGCTCGGTGGGCCAATCATGCTTCAGGGCAATAAGGTAGAGATGCAACACATAAATGGCCTCGCGATTGAGGGGTGGATTTAACTATGGACACTATTTCACAGGTTATTCATGAATGTGAATCTTGCGCCGAAATTCCACAAGCTAAACAGTTAAAGCCTGTATGGGATGGGCTCGATGGTTAAAGTATAAGTATGGAGAAGCTTGGCAGATTGATTATATTACACTTCCACAAACACGTCAAGGTAAGCGTTATGTACTTACAATGGTGGAAGCAACCACTGGATGGTTGGAAACACATGCCGTACCTCACGCTACAGCCCAGAATACTATCTTGGGCCTTGAAAAGCAAGTTCTTTGGTGACACAGTATGCCAGAAAGAATTGAATCAAACAATGGTACTCATTTCAGAAACAAATTGTAGACAATTGGGCCAAAGAACATGGTATTGAGTGGGTATATCATATTCCATATCATGCACCAGCCTCTGGGAAAATTGAAAGGTACAATGGTTTGTTGAAAACTACACTAAAGGCACTTGGTGGTGGAACCTTTAAAAACTGGGATTCATATTTAGCAAAAGCCACTTGGCTGGTCAACACTAGGGGATCAACCAATTGAGCTGGGCCTGCCCAATCAGGAATTCTTCGTACTGTGAAAGGAGATAAAGTCCCTGTAGTACACATGAAAAATATCTTAGGAAAGGCAGTCTGGGTTACTCCTGCCTCAGGCAAAGGCAAGCCCATTCGTGGGACTGTTTTTGCCCAGGGACCTGGCAGCACCTGGTGGGTGATGCTTAAGGATGGAGAAGTCCGGTGTATACCTCAAGGGATTTAATTTTAGTTGAAAATATTCAATACTGAACTGCATGATGTGAGTTGTCATATAGCAGCGTTCAATAAGTGTATTTGAGATCAAGACAGTGTGATGAAGCCAGACCTAGCTTCTTCAATGGCGCCTGACAGCATCTTCGAAGTTGATTTCTTTAACCCACAAACAGTGGTCACGAGATGCACTTGTACCATTTTTCCTGCCCTGGGAGACTGTCGTGACAAAATGAACTCAATGAACATTTCAAAGAATGGTCCACTGATTAATTACTCCTGTGTACATATGTGTACATATATATATACAGTAGTAGTGATTAATTCGATTGTATTGAAAGATTTTATTGATAAGGTTTAAGTATTCAGTGAATGGCATATCATAAGGGGTGGAATGTCCTGGTTTTGCTAAAAACCAAGTTTCTCTTTTCGTGAATTTGCCTGGCAGCTAAAGCTTTCCTATTAGCTGCATTTTCCTGGAGAACCAGATACATGTTTTGGGAAACCTAGCAATGGAATGCAAAGTTATTGATAAGCACGGATGGACATCTCACGAGAGGGGCAACAAGAAACTGGTGACCAAGAAACTGACTAACTGTGTATAACATTCCATTCACGTGAATACTTCATATGAAAGTGGAGATCACGAGGATCTCGTTCGTTTTCCTTTGCTCTTTTTCTTTTTTTTCCCGTTTTCCTTATGGCTGACATTAGGAGAGGACCTTGCTGGTCGTCCCTGCGAACTGAGGCCTAGTGAGAGACTGAATCCAGCTCCGGTTGGCTGCAGAGTCTAATCCAGGACTTCAGGTGCCGGCTCTGCAGTTGCTGAGACTTTCAAGATTGGTTTTGTAGATTTTGTATTATTTTCTCTATTCTTATTAGTAGCATTAGTAAAACATTTTTAATTTTCCAACTCTCTTCTGTCTGCACTTCTTTTCCTCCCGATCGCCTGTCCTTAGTGGGAAGGGGGAGAGGGAGGGACAAGAGGGGGAAGTGGGGGGGAGAGGAGGTTAACAATACATCTGCCAGGGTTTATTGTCACCCCGCAATCAAACCCTCGACAGTGTCCTTTTGATTGCCAGTGATCTCTGAGGTAAGTATTTTATTCAGATTCATGGTAGGTTTAAGACTATAGAGACTCATTAAATTAGAAGCATTTAACTTACTTGTAATGAAAATCAACCGTGTTCTAAAATACCTTGCTACTGAGGAAATCAGATTTCTGAGATCAGAGAAAGGGAGTACATGTAAGGGAGATTTTTCTCAGGTAAATCATTTGCATAGAGTCGTCCTGCAGGGTACATTGTATACTAATAACCAATCTCCAGAGCTTTATCTTACCGACATTGGTCACCTACTGAAGGACCCACTAAAGGAATTGTGGAATCACGGAAGGTCTTAGTGTGAAGAGACCCACAAGGATCATTGTGTCCAGCTCCTGTCCCTGCACAGGACAACCCCACCATTCACACCATGTGTCTGAGGGCATTGTCCAGTCTCTTCTTGAACACTGTCAGGCTTGGGGCTGTGACACCTCCCTGGGGAGCCTGTTGCAGTGCTCCACCGCCCTCTGGGTGAAGAATCTTTGTATCCTCGACTCCTAAAACCTAAGGGTTGACCTCAGGTATCTCCTGGTGCTTTCTGCCAGAGGCTCCAGGTAAGTCCATTATGTTTGGCTGCAGTATAGAGCACATTTTTAACATCTAGTCCAGTCCAAACTGGTCCAACTGCCACCGCATGAGTTATCTCACGCTTAATTTCTTCAAAGGCTTGTCGTTGTTCCGGACCCCACTCAAATTGGTTCTTTTGACGAGTCACTCAATAGAGCGGGCTCACAATCTGGCTGTAGTCAGCAATATGCATTCTCCAAAAACCTACAATGCCCAGGAAAGACTGTGTCTCCTTTTCATTAGTAGATGGAAGCATTGCTGCAATTTTGTTGATCACATCCATTGGGATCTGACAACGGCCATTAGAGGTTCCTTCAAGAGCATCAGAGTCCCTTCCGCTCCTTTTGTAAACTAGAGCAGCCACCTTCTTAGGAGTTTGTCCTTTCATCTCACATACTCATTCCTGAAGGTCTGAGGTAGGTCTTCCATGCCACTTATTCATGTTTTCTCCCTGCTCACTTAGGTAGAACCACAGTGAACCTCTTTTTGTGGGCTGCCTCTGTACTCTCTCTTGAGATTGAAACATAGGTTCGTACAGGTCGTGAATGGTACGTGTCTTCTCTGAGTTCTTTGATGTCCTGCAACAGCTTTTCACACAGTTTCTCCACAGCAGAGTCACAAGCCCATAGAGAACTAATAATAACCAATCTCCGGAGCTTTATCTTACTCGAATTGGTCAACTACTAAAGGGCCTGGACTGGATTTGTGGAGCATATCAGGTGAATAACACAATATTGTTTTGTGGCAAACATATTTTTTAGCTGCTATGGGGTATGCTGCATAGCAATCAGGGCACCTACCTGGTTCCTGGTCAAACTGGTGTCCACTAGGACACCCAGGACATATTCTGCCATGTTGCTTTCCAGCAGCTTGGCCAAGCTGCTTCGGGTCACAAGTCTATGTGGATGTGTCCTGGGATGCTCCATACCCGTACCGGTGCCATCTGCAGTCAGTTCCACCCTCTTTCTGCAGGTCTCCTGGTGTCACGGGCATGAGGATGAGGAGGGCACGTTTCCTGCAGCCAAAGCAGTGGTGCAGGTGGAAAGGCTCTTTCTTGTTATGGGACAGGGAGAAAGAGGATGCACCCTGTTGACAGGGTCCAGAGATGGAGTTTCCATAGAACTCCATCTTTGTCTTTTTTCCCTAAGTCCAGCTTTTTCACACCAACTTTGTTCTTCACAATACATCTGGGTGAAAGGTGGTGGTTCATAGAACCGTGGAATCACAGAATGTCTTCAGTGTGAAGAGCCCCGCGGGGATCATCGTGTCCAGCTCCTGTCCCTGCACAGGACAACCCCACCATTCACGCCATGTGTCTGAGGGCATTGTTCAGTCTCTTCTTGAACACTGTCAGGCTTGGGGCTGTGACATCTCGCAAGGGAGCCTGTTGCAGTGCTCCCCCGCCCTCTGGGTGAAGAACCTTTTCCTAATGTCCAGTCTACACCTCCCCTGGCACATCGTCCTGCCGTTGCCTCAGGTTCTGTCCTTGGTCACTAAGGAGAAGAGTTCGACGCCTACACTTCGTCCTTCCCTTGGGAGGAAGCTGTAGACCACAATGAGGTCTCTTCTCAGTCTCCTCTTCTTGAAGCTCAACAAACCAAGTGAATTTAGCTGCTCCTCAGATGACTTCCTCTCCAAACCCTTCCCCAACTTGGTAGCTCTCTTCTGGATACTCTCCAGTAGCTTTATATCCTTTTTATCCTGCAGCACCCAGAACTGCAGCCAGTGCTCCAGGTGAGGCCGCACCAATGCAGGGTAGAGTGGCAAAATCACCTCCCTCTCACCTCAGGTTGGCAATGCTGTGCTTGATGCACGGCTGGACACAGTTGGCCCTCTTGGCTGCCAGGGCACACTGTTGCCTCATGTTCAACCTGCCCTCAACCAGAACCAGATCCCTCTCTGCAGAGTTGCTCTCCAGCATCTCGTCCCCCAGTCTGTATGTACAGCCAGGGTTGCCGTGTCCCAGGTGCAAAATCTGACACTTGCCCTTATGTCCTTAATATTCGGTTTTGCTAGATAGGCAAAATATCCTATAGTTTTAAATGACTTGAAAATTATGTCTCTGGGGGATGATTCTGATCTTTGATTCATTACTAAAAGTAACACTAAGAGTACTTTATTAATTAATAACCTTTTGACTTTGAAATTCATGCCTCTGCTTCTTGCCTTAGAAAAGCAGGCAGTGCAGTGTTTGCTTTCTGCTTCTTGGAACTGAGTTTGCTTCCAGGGAAGGACATCTAAATGAAATTACATCTTTTCTCTTAGGATGTTATTTTCTAATATTTAAAAGATAAGCCAAACCAAACCAAAATGGGTGTCGTAGGGAAGAATGTTGGTAGGGGAGAAGGGGAAATGGGCTGGAAAAAACTGTCTCGTGGTAGCGGGAGCTTCTGGAGTATGGTAGTTACATCTATCCACCAGAGGCGCTGCTGCTGCACCCCCTCACACATAAGTATAGGTGGATAGTGGTCTTTGTGTTGCGGGATCTAAGAAGTCAAAGTAATAGACAACTACATTTTATTCAGCTCTAAAACCAGAAAAATAATGACCAGAGTAAATATCAGATAAGCATGTCCCTCTCACACCCCCCAACCTCCAATCCCTCTGGCTTTTATTAAAATAAACTTTAGTTTCAATTATAGGGTTGAGCATTTATTCAATTATGCAGAAAGACACTGGTTCCAGCACTTTTCTGTAGGTGTACAATTTGACATTTCTGCATAGTGTCTCCCAGAAATAACATCATCTCTTCCGTGTCTTACTTTCTTCCCTCATTTGGAATCATTATCTTGAGTGACTCACAAGGTCTTCATAGCACTCCAAATTAAGAGAGCTGGTATTAAAATGTAGTGACCGTCAACTTGTGCGCTTGGCTCAGCGACAGGAATAATAACTGGTTACGTGGAAATCAATGTTTCCAGTTTGCATCTCCTGCTAGCTCTGATTTGATTTCAGAAAGCCTGAAATGCTTAGGGGCCAAACAAATCCTTCTTTGGACCGCATCCTCTTCTGATGCAGCGCTTTGCATGGAGACAAAGAGTATTCAGTCATCTCAGAGGCAAATGCGGTGGGATTTACAGTGGACATCTACACCTACAGTAGAATTGGCTGAAAACATTATTGCAAACATTTGAAAAGTGAAAACTGGAATGTGGAAAAAACATCTTCAGTAGACAGCTACCTACAGTAGAAACTAACTAACTAACTAACTAACTAACTAGTTAACTTACTGTCTAACTAACTAACTAACGAACGAATGAACTAACAAACTCTCTCGCCCTACTGGCAAAAAAACCTCTTATAATTATCTGAAAATTGCCAACTGGCATGTGAAAACAAATGTGTTAAAACTTCTCAAGTGCCCTTTCTGCAGCTCTTTTCACGGCTCGCATGGACAACACTTGTGAGACTTCTTCATGGGCTGGTGAAAGTTCTGCAGAAAGGACAAGATGTGATCTTCTTTCTCGGAAGCCCCACTAGACCGTCCAGCTGAGCCGAAAGGGTGGCAGCATGAGGGTGATTTCTTCGGCCACCTCTACAGCCTGCCTTGAGAAAGATGGGGGGAAAAGACAGGCATTAGGCACCAGGTTGAGAGGTGAACAAGCAACTTGTGCTTTGACGTGAAAGGCAATATCCATCCACAGATCTCCACAGCAGAATTCCTTAAAGCTGGTTATATTAGGCTTTGGTGGTTTTCTCTTAATTATTTAGGTTGCAGAAGCTTGGGGACGCTTAAGTGAGCACACAAGATTTTCACTCAACTACTGTACAAATCTCTGCTTGAATGGCCATGCCTGGGTACAGCTGCCGTAAGAATGCAGGGTGGTAGAGAGGTTGTAGATGTCCCCTCCCTGGAAGCAATTAAGGCCAGCTTGGATGGGGCTCTGAGCAACCTGATCTAGTTGAAGATGTCCCTGCTCATTGCAGGGGGTTGGACTGGATGACCTTGGAAGGTCGCTTCCATCCCAAAGTATACTGCCCAAGTGTGGGTGACCGCTTACTCTCTGGGACCATGTCTGGGCACCACAGAACAATTTCCTATACTCAGAGCAGCATGAAAATTCTCAAGAGGGAGAACAGGCTCTGTTACATGCCTGGGTTCCTTGGTCTTCTCACCCTGCTTGGCTGGTCTCACTTACCCATCGCTGAGCTCTCTGTTCACAGCTTTCGGCTTCTCTTGGGTGGCGGGCCACCACTCTCCTCTTCGCAGGTGTGCTTTCTCTTCCTGGGGGCTGGTGTTAACCCTTCCTGTGAAGAGCTTGGACACCTGTCCATTCAGGAGGATTGTTAGACAGGTACAGCCATCATCACCATGAATCAATTCTACTCTTCATCAAAGCTGGCTCATGTTACCTGCTCTGCCCAGAGGTGCTCTCCTGGGCTTCACATTCTGGAGCAACTGGAGGCACCTGCAATGGAAACATAGAAGATGACACCTGCCCACTCCCCAGCTCAGCTCCAAAAGGCAGATCCCTTGGATGGGTTTGCTCAGCCCAGCTGTGCCACTTCTGCTGGGATCATGGCACAAAGAGGCCCTGCAGTGGCCATCCAACCTTCTGAGCGGGGAGGCATTCTCTCACGCTGCGTGTGGACCTCACATACCTCGGCAGTTTCTCCTTCTTCTTCTGGTGCCAGAGACCCCTCGGCTTGTTCGCCGGCAAGCCCACCCTCGGCCGGTGCACCTGGAAGCTCAGCCTCCTCCTCCTCCTCCTGCTCCTCAAAGAGTTCCTCTTGGTGTTGGATGAGGAACTCAACCAGCTCTGCCACCTGCACACAGTAAACCATTGGTTTCCAGCCCGCTGACGGCAAACGGGTCCAACAGCCCTTCCCACTCCTGATCCTGCCTTCTGCACAGAGATCTGCAGCTGTGGGGCTGCTCTTCGCAGCAGCTCCCCCACGAGCATTTGCTGAAGAGAGAAGGCAGCCAGGAAGCCCCGAAGAGCAAAGCTGGCACGGGTCTGGAAGGCTGCAGCGGGCTGGCAAACACAACGTACCTTCCCTGTCACCTGCATCAGGACATCCAGGGCCAGCGTGTCCTCCTCGGGTGGGCCGAGGAGGTTGGGCCCCACACAGATGGCCAGGTTCCTGGCGGTCATCTTGGTGACAGGGACATTCATGCTGATCTTGTGGAGCAGGATGAGCAAGGTTCGGAGGAGGAGGAGGTTGGCCTCAGGTAACTTGCTGGCCACCCTGCGGGAACAGGAACGCAACGTTAATGAATGAAGTAGGTGTTGTCCGGACAGGTGTCCCACGCTGGTGTCAGCCAAGCCCATCCCAAGGAAGGCTCCTTGACCAAGCTGGCTCTACAGCAGAGGGACTGCCTTCGCTGAGACACGGGCACCTCCCTCCCTGCCAGCCCTGCTGCTGAGAGTCCCTTTGTGGAGCCACCCCCAATGCCTGCAGGCAGTGCTACAAGGAGACAGACAAATGCTTTTCTGTGCCACTTTCCCCCCAGAATGCTGAGCCCACAGCAGCAGCAAGGGGTGGGTGGCCAAAAGCACAGCTTGTTCACGCAGGCTGTGGCTTTGCGGGCAGGTGTCGGGCTCTGGCAGTCCCTGTGGAGCCACCAGGCTGCTGGCCACACTTACTCTCTCAGCCCCACTAGCCTCTCCTGCCTGCTGGTCTTTTGCAGGGCGTCCATCCACTGCTGGTACAGCTCCGAGTGGAGGAGCTTGGAGGGGATCTTACGCAGGAAGTCCTGCAATGCCAAGGGCTGCTGGTGAGGCTGTGAGCAGTGCCGCCGGGAGCACAGGCAGCATCCCCAGCACGCTGGGTGCCGAGCAGCTCCTGGGTTTGGGCTCCTGCTCGGACAGGTGCCCATCAGCAGCGCCAGACTCCAGGTCAGCGGGGCTCACCTTCAAGATGACAGCCAGGACGTGCACCGACTGGCTGGCGAGGTGGACCTGAGCGCCGGTGTCCAGGGCCTCCCTGATGTCCCGGGAGGCGCGCTCACTGGCCGCCAGCCGGAAGATCCCCTCCGTGGATGGGCCCTGCTCGTGCAGCAGAGCCAGCAGGTCCTGCAGGGGAGAGAGGAGGACATTGCTGGGCTGGAGACTGACCCTGGGACAGGCCAAGGCTCATCAGGGATGCCTCCGATGGGGACACCGCCCCTGCAGAGGAGGCAATGCCATGGGCATCCCCTGGCTGGGCTTGCTTACCTGGATGGGCTGGGGCAGCGCACCATCCTGGCTGCAGAGAGCTGCCAGGGGCCGGCCGAAGAGAACCCCCGACCGGGAAGGGTGCGACGGCCCCTGTGCCTCTGCAGCCGCCGAGGTCCCTGGCCGCGCAAAGTACCAGCGCAGCCACCTCCTCTGGCTGCGGGTCTCACCTTCTGCCAAGGAGAAGAGAACAAAGCAAGGTGGAGCAGAAGCACCAGAGCAATGCTCCTGGAACCTCTCACACTGTACCCCACCCGCGAGCGCAGGGGACAAGTGTCATTTGGGTAGAAGGGACCCCGGGGGCTCAGGTCTCCCTGCTGCAGAATAACAGGGACAGACTTGCCCTGCAGGAAGGGCAGCAGCAGCCCCAGGGCAGCACGAGTGCCCGTCTGCAAGAGGAGGAGGGAAGGGCTGTTCTGCGCCCGTCTTCTCCCAACTCACCAGCCAACTGGCCACTTCTACCTGGGCCACCAGAGGGGATGACAGGTGCGGGCCGCTGCTCTGCATCAGCCTGCAAGAAATGTGCTGTGCTCACCCAACAGCCCTGCAGCAGAAAGGGCCCCCAGCGAGCTGCATCATGCCCTGGCCACGTGTGAGAGGTGGGGATGGCTGAGATTTCTCTCTATGCGATCCTCACCTTGGCCTGGCCCTCAAGCAGCCTCTCCAGGCTGCCGGCATGCAGGGTCATGGCCTGGGCAAGGAAAAAAGAGAAGAAGGTGAGAAGTGGTGCAGCTGGTGCTGGGCTGGAACAGCCTCTGGGGACAGAGCGGAAACAGGAGGGACACTCACAGCGTTGCGGCCCCTCAACTCCTTTAGCAGCGCCTTGAAGGAGGGCAGCTGGGTGACCTGGGCTCCCTCCACTCCTTCTGGTGGTCTGTGCGTGGGAAAGGAGCAAAGAAAGAGCAGTGTGAGACACAAGCCACATTTTCCCTCGCCTGCCAGCCCAGGGAGCCCTTCCAAGCTGCCCAAAGCACCCGAGTACCACTCGCAATCCAAGCAGAGAGCAGCAGCAAAGGTCCAGGTGGGGTTGGGCAGGTGTTGTGTGGACACAGTTGGGTGAAGGTGCTCCACCAGCTTTGCCCACTCAAGAGCTGCCCCCTGTCCAGGGTCCAGCTCTTCCCAGGTGGGGAGCCCTGTTTCCACATCGTAGGGCTATGATACCTAGAGCATCCCCCTATGATGTGGGCACAGGTCCCCCAGCCTTCACTGCCAGGCAGGGCTTACCCAAGGAGAGCGCTGAGCCAGAGCTCCTTCACTGCCCGGCAGCTGCAGAAAGAGGAGACACAGCCTGAGTGCCGCTGCTCCCCAGCCTGCGGGCACAGGCAGGCGCTGGCACAGCCCTGCCCCGTGGGGATGGTCAGAGAGGCAGGACAAAGCCCTGTGCGGCAGGACACAGGCGCTGCCCAGCCCTGCCCTGGGAGGTGGCACCGAGACTCACCGGAAAGTGATGACACACGAGCCGCAGGGCCAGACGAGGAGGAGTGAGGTGGTGTGCTTGCCTTCCTCCTCTTCAGACACATCGCCGGCTGCCCCCTTGGTGCTGCCCAGCACCTGCAGCTGGCCCAGGGCCAGGCAGAGCTTTGGGCGTGGGGCGCTGCCACGTCTGCAGAGAGGAGCGGCAGGGAGTGAGCTGGAGGAGTCTGAGCCCGCTGGCTCCACTCCCGAGTCCCCCTGCCACAGCCACGGCCATGGGTGTATCCAGCAGCAGGGTGCCGGTGGCCTGGGGCTGCTCCTGGGATGTCCCTGCCCTGGTGCCAGGGCCAGTGTTTGGGAGGAAAGGCAGCTGGGCTCTGCAAATCTTACTGGTGCTTGGCGATGACCAGCGTGTCCCTGAAGAGGAGGAGGTCCCTCTTCCTCGTCACACGGCCCTGGGTCACCCGCACACGCTGCCGGAGCAGTGGTTCCCATGATGCCGGGATGGGCGCGCACTGCTGCACGGGCTCGGGATCATCCCTGCAGAGCAAACGGTGTCGGGCGTGAGAAATTTGGCTGCTGCGGTGTACGGCTGTTCTGGGGTGTCCCTGAGCCTTGCATGGGGACGCCTACCTGGAGCCGCGGCAGCAGTTGACCTGTCCCATCCCGACGAGGCAAGGAGAAGCCTCCTGTAAATCTTGCTTCTGGGGCGCAAGAGAGTGGCCAGACAGGTGGCAAAAGCCAGCCAGAGGGACGCCCAGTGCCGAGTGGTGCTTCTGGGCAAGAGCTTGGCTCCTGCCCGAGACGCTCCGTGTTGGCACAGAACCGTTGCCAGGACAGCGCCGGGTTAACCCAGCACCCCATTCTAATGACCTCAGCGGTGGGGGAGGGGTACTGGGGGCTCTCCCCAGTACGCCCATGTCTCTGTCGGACTGGGAGCCCAGACCTGGGCACAGCACTTCAGGCCTGGGCTCAGCAGCGCTGAGCAGAGGGGAAGGGTCACCTCCCTCCAGCTGCTGGCAGTGCTCTGCCTCGTGCAGCCCAGGGTACCCCTCGCCGCCACCTTTGGCCAAGGGCACCTCGCTGGCTCCTGGTTAACTTGGTGTCCCCCAAGAGCCCAAGACCATTTGTGCCACGATCATTACCAGCAGCTTTGCCAAGCTGTTTTGGGTCGGAAGTCTGTGTGGATGTGTCTCAGGATGCTTCATGCCCATAGCATTGTCAGAGATTTCCTGTTTTTTAACAAATTCAGAACAATTACAGGTTTTCATTCTATCATAAAGCATGGCTCTCTATATCAAGTACATTTTGATACAACAAAACTGCCCATGTAATACAAGGTTTCTCGATGTAACCATCTGTCCTGGTTCTGTTAAAAACAAGTTTCTCTCTCAGTGAATTTGCCTGTCAGCTAAAGCTTTCCTATTAGCCACATTTTGCTGGAGAACCAGATACGTGTTCTGGTAAACCCAGCAATGGAATGCGAAGTTTTTGCTAAGCATGGATGCACCTCTCACGAGAGGGGCAACGAGAAACGGGTGACCAAGAAACTGACCAATGGAGTATAACATCCCATTCACGTGAACACTTCATATAAAAGTGGGAGATCATGAGGATCTCTTTCCTTTTTCCTCATGGTCGACATTAGGAGAGGATGTTGCGAGTCGTCCCTGCGAACTGAGGCCTAGTGAGAGACTGAATCCAGCTCCGGTTGGCTGCAGAGTCCAATCCAGGACTTCGGGTGCCAGCTCTGCAGCTGCTGGGACTTTCAAAATTGGTTTTGTAGATTTTGTATTATTTTCTCTATTCTTCTTAGTAGCATTAGTAAAACATTTTTAGTTTTTCCAACTCTCTTCTCTCTGTCCTTCTTTCCCTCCCGATCGCCTGTCCTACTAAGAATAGAGAAAATAATACAAAATATACAAAACCAATCTTGAAAGTCTCAGCAACTGCAGAGCCGGCACCCAAAGTCCTGGATCAGACTCTGCAGCCAACCAGAGCTGGATTCAGTCTCTCACTAGGCCTCAGTTCGCAGGGACGACCAGCAAGGTTCTGTCCTAATGTCAGCCATGAGGAAAACGGGAAAAAAGGGAGAAAGAGAAAAGGAAAAGGGATGAGATCCTCGTGATCTCCCACTTTTATATGAAGTATTCACGTGAATGGAATGTTGTATACACTCGGTCAGTTTCTTGGTCACCAGTTTCTTGTTGCCCCTCTTGTGAGATGTCCATCCGTGCTCATCAATAAGTTTGCATTCCATTGCTAGGTTTCCCAAAACATGTATCTGGTTCTCCAAGCAAATGCAGCTAATATGAAGGCTTTAGCTGACAGGCAAATACGCTAAAAGAGAAACTTCGTTTTCAACCAAACCAGGACAGACACCGATGACGTTGTGTTTCCTAGAATTTAAAAGCACTACAATATATGCATATTGGATTAACCTCTTAGTAGAGAGAACTTCCATCTGAACTATCTCCATCCATCGAAAGCTAGAACCTCTGCTGTCTCTGATGCACAAGGCTTGTAAAGGAGACAGGAAATTGATTCTCAGCCTTGTTTCAAGAAGACCTGGCACAAAGAGATGCCCAGACTTGGAGAGGCGGGGAACCGTGTTAGTGCTGCACAACAAGGTGCATCTCTGCCAGCCCACTGCATTTCCACAAGCCGCGTCTATCCCTCACTGCTGCTGCCTGCAGGAAACACCTACCCTGTCCATGTCCTACTTGCTCCTTGGCCAGTGTGCCTGCCGCCACCCAGCACCTGCTCTGGGGCAATCTTCTATCGACCAGGTGCCTTCTCATACGGAAGATCTAGGAAGCTGCTCAGTGTTCACTGAAATTCCCACTGAATTTGGCTCTGATTTCAATGGCAGAGAGCTAGTTAGTTAGTTTCTGCTATAGGTACCTGTGTACTACATAGAGGAGGTCCGTAAGACATCCCGCTGTGCTGTCACTCATAAACTACTAGAAAGATAATGTAAATGCTCATGACATCACTGGGACTTTGCAGGAGTGATATTCTTGAATGAACTGGTAGAATCATAGAATGTCCTGAGTTGGAAGGGACCCACTAGGAACATTGAGTCCAGCTCCTGCCCCTGCATGTGACAACCCCACCATTCACATCATGTGCCTGAGGGCGTTTTCCAGTCTCTTCTTGAACACTGTCAGGCGTGGGGCCGTGACACCACCCTCTGGGGAAAGAACCTTTCCCTAATATCCAACCTAAACCTCCCCTCGCTTTTAACCATTTTCTTCGCAGAGGTAATAGGACTGCTGTGGCCTTTTCTTCAAAAACTTGTCAGAATTTGTACCACCGGAGGCATTTTCTTTGCACTTTATGGCCATCGTGCTGCCACTTAGAGACTGAGCAACAGCTGCGTTTCTCCAAGAGGATGCACTTTTCCTCTTGAACATAGGTGACTACCCAGTCTGTATGAAACTGGGATACTTTCGCTGGAAACCTTATAATTCCATTTAATGTCAACAAGTTACTGCATTGACAAGTATGGAGAGATGAGCTAAGATGTCCCGTGTACATGCTTGCAAAAGAAGTAATTTTAAATCCTGACCATCTTTGAAGACTTCTTGCTCATTTCATATGACAAATACATGGAGCCACATCTCACTTTTGAGCTGCAGACCAAGCAGCTTGTGATCCAGCAAGCTGGAAGAAGTGGTGCTGCTCTATTTGCACTTACTGTCATTGGCAAGGACTATGCTGACCGCCTTGGTTGACATGCTGCAAACACACCTTTTCCCAAGTGGTGAGCCAACGGCAACTGCTTTAACCCAAACCCCGATGTGCGTTAGATTCCAAGAGCAGAAACTTCCTCTGAAAGGCTCCTCTCCCTGCACTTTTACTTCTACTCACTTGCACCTGCTGCAAAAGGCACGTGTTGAGCTGCAAGAATTTCCTCTAAGGACGTAGGTAATGAAAGAGCCATTTGAAGACATTTTCTGCAGGTTGGAGAAAATGGGTAGCAAGCACTGCCATGAACTCCACATCGCATGAACACACAAGCGTATGGGTGGTGCGTATGTGACTTCTGAAATGCTGCTCCCTTGTGCCCTTCTTACTGTATTAGAGTGAGCGTGTATCCAGAGCTGCAGCACGCAAGCAAGCTGTGGGCTTTATACTGTTTGACTGGGCAGGTCTTCTGGAATGACCATACATCTATTACATATTAACTGTATCGCAATATCATTCCTTAGCCTGACAGTGCTAAAAGCAACTTGCTTTGAGTCCTACAAAAAACAAAACCAACCAAACCAAGAAACCCCTTCTTCACCCTGTTCCCCATTCAGCCTCTCCCTCTCCCCGCTTCCTACTAAAGACAGGCGATTGGGAGGGAAAGAAGGGCAGAGAGAAGAGAGTTGGAAAAATTAAAAATGTTTTACTAATGCTACTACTAAGAATAGAGAAAGTAGTACAATATCTACAAAACCAATCTTGAAAGTCCCAGCAGCTGCCGAGCCGACACCCGAAGTCCTGGATTGGAGTCTGCAGCCAACCAGAGCTGGATTCAGTCTCTCACTAGGCCTCAGTTCGCAGGGACGACTCGCAAAGTCCTCTCCTAATGTCGGCCATAAGGAAAAAGGAACGAGGTCCTCGTGATCGCCCACTTTTATATGAAGTGTTCACGTGAATGGGATGTTATACTCCATTGGTCAGTTTCTTGGTCACCCGCTTCTCGTTGCCCCTCTCGTGAGAGGTGCATCCATGCTTAGCAAAAACTTCGCATTCCATTGCTGGGTTTACCAAAACACGTATCTGGTTTTCCAGCAAAATGTGGCTAATAGGAAAGCTTTAGCTGACAGGCAAATTCACTGAGAGAGAAACTTGTTTTTAACAGAACCAGGACAGATGGTTACATCGAGAAACCTTGTATTACATGGGCAGTTTTGTTGTATCAAAATGTACTTGATATAGAGAGCCATGCTTTATGATAGAATGAAAACCTGTAATTGTTCTGAATTTGTTAAAAAACAGGAAATCTCTGGCAATGCTATGGGCATGAAGCATCCTGAGACACATCCACACAGACTTCCGACCCAAAACAGCTTGGCAAAGCTGCTGGTAAAGAGCGTGGCACAAATGGTCTTGGGCTCTTGGGGGACACCAAGTTAACCAGGAGCCAGCGAGGTGCCCTTGGCCAAAGGTGGCGGCGAGGGGTACCCTGGGCTGCACGAGGCAGAGCACTGCCAGCAGCTGGAGGGAGGTGACCCTTCCCCTCTGCTCAGCGCTGCTGAGCCCAGGCCTGAAGTGCTGTGCCCAGGTCTGGGCTCCCAGTCCGACAGAGACATGGGCGTACTGGGGAGAGCCCCCAGTGCCCCTCCCCCACCGCTGAGGTCATTAGAATGGGGTGCTGGGTTAACCCGGCGCTGTCCTGGCAACGATTCTGTGCCAACACGGAGCGTCTCGGGCAGGAGCCAAGCTCTTGCCCAGAAGCACCACTCGGCACTGGGCGTCCCTCTGGCTGGCTTTTGCCACCTGTCTGGCCACTCTCTTGCGCCCCAGAAGCAAGATTTACAGGAGGCTTCTCCTTGCCTCGTCGGGATGGGACAGGTCAACTGCTGCCGCGGCTCCAGGTAGGCGTCCCCATGCAAGGCTCAGGGACACCCCAGAACAGCCGTACACCGCAGCAGCCAAATTTCTCACGCCCGACACCGTTTGCTCTGCAGGGATGATCCCGAGCCCGTGCAGCAGTGCGCGCCCATCCCGGCATCATGGGAACCACTGCTCCGGCAGCGTGTGCGGGTGACCCAGGGCCGTGTGACGAGGAAGAGGGACCTCCTCCTCTTCAGGGACACGCTGGTCATCGCCAAGCACCAGTAAGATTTGCAGAGCCCAGCTGCCTTTCCTCCCAAACACTGGCCCTGGCACCAGGGCAGGGACATCCCAGGAGCAGCCCCAGGCCACCGGCACCCTGCTGCTGGATACACCCATGGCCGTGGCTGTGGCAGGGGGACTCGGGAGTGGAGCCAGCGGGCTCAGACTCCTCCAGCTCACTCCCTGCCGCTCCTCTCTGCAGACGTGGCAGCGCCCCACGCCCAAAGCTCTGCCTGGCCCTGGGCCAGCTGCAGGTGCTGGGCAGCACCAAGGGGGCAGCCGGCGATGTGTCTGAAGAGGAGGAAGGCAAGCACACCACCTCACTCCTCCTCGTCTGGCCCTGCGGCTCGTGTGTCATCACTTTCCGGTGAGTCTCGGTGCCACCTCCCAGGGCAGGGCTGGGCAGCGCCTGTGTCCTGCCGCACAGGGCTTTGTCCTGCCTCTCTGACCATCCCCACGGGGCAGGGCTGTGCCAGCGCCTGCCTGTGCCCGCAGGCTGGGGAGCAGCGGCACTCAGGCTGTGTCTCCTCTTTCTGCAGCTGCCGGGCAGTGAAGGAGCTCTGGCTCAGCGCTCTCCTTGGGTAAGCCCTGCCTGGCAGTGAAGGCTGGGGGACCTGTGCCCACATCATAGGGGGATGCTCTAGGTATCATAGCCCTACGATGTGGAAACAGGGCTCCCCACCTGGGAAGAGCTGGACCCTGGACAGGGGGCAGCTCTTGAGTGGGCAAAGCTGGTGGAGCACCTTCACCCAACTGTGTCCACACAACACCTGCCCAACCCCACCTGGACCTTTGCTGCTGCTCTCTGCTTGGATTGCGAGTGGTACTCGGGTGCTTTGGGCAGCTTGGAAGGGCTCCCTGGGCTGGCAGGCGAGGGAAAATGTGGCTTGTGTCTCACACTGCTCTTTCTTTGCTCCTTTCCCACGCACAGACCACCAGAAGGAGTGGAGGGAGCCCAGGTCACCCAGCTGCCCTCCTTCAAGGCGCTGCTAAAGGAGTTGAGGGGCCGCAACGCTGTGAGTGTCCCTCCTGTTTCCGCTCTGTCCCCAGAGGCTGTTCCAGCCCAGCACCAGCTGCACCACTTCTCACCTTCTTCTCTTTTTTCCTTGCCCAGGCCATGACCCTGCACGCCGGCAGCCTGGAGAGGCTGCTTGAGGGCCAGGCCAAGGTGAGGATCGCATAGAGAGAAATCTCAGCCATCCCCACCTCTCACACGTGGCCAGGGCATGATGCAGCTCGCTGGGGGCCCTTTCTGCTGCAGGGCTGTTGGGTGAGCACAGCACATTTCTTGCAGGCTGATGCAGAGCAGCGGCCTGCACCTGTCATCCCCTCTGGTGGCCCAGGTAGAAGTGGCCAGTTGGCTGGTGAGTTGGGAGAAGACGGGCGCAGAACAGCCCTTCCCTCCTCCTCTTGCAGACGGGCACTCGTGCTGCCCTGGGGCTGCTGCTGCCCTTCCTGCAGGGCAAGTCTGTCCCTGTTATTCTGCAGCAGGGAGACCTGAGCCCCCGGGGTCCCTTCTACCCAAATGACACTTGTCCCCTGCGCTCGCGGGTGGGGTACAGTGTGAGAGGTTCCAGGAGCATTGCTCTGGTGCTTCTGCTCCACCTTGCTTTGTTCTCTTCTCCTTGGCAGAAGGTGAGACCCGCAGCCAGAGGAGGTGGCTGCGCTGGTACTTTGCGCGGCCAGGGACCTCGGCGGCTGCAGAGGCACAGGGGCCGTCGCACCCTTCCCGGTCGGGGGTTCTCTTCGGCCGGCCCCTGGCAGCTCTCTGCAGCCAGGATGGTGCGCTGCCCCAGCCCATCCAGGTAAGCAAGCCCAGCCAGCGGATGCCCATGGCATTGCCTCCTCTGCAGGGGCGGTGTCCCCATCGGAGGCATCCCTGATGAGCCTTGGCCTGTCCCAGGGTCAGTCTCCAGCCCAGCAATGTCCTCCTCTCTCCCCTGCAGGACCTGCTGGCTCTGCTGCACGAGCAGGGCCCATCCACGGAGGGGATCTTCCGGCTGGCGGCCAGTGAGCGCGCCTCCCGGGACATCAGGGAGGCCCTGGACACCGGCGCTCAGGTCCACCTCGCCAGCCAGCCGGTGCACGTCCTGGCTGTCATCTTGAAGGTGAGCCCCGCTGACCTGGAGTCTGGCGCTGCTGATGGGCACCTGTCCGAGCAGGAGCCCAAACCCAGGAGCTGCTCGGCACCCAGCGTGCTGGGGATGCTGCCTGTGCTCCCGGCGGCACTGCTCACAGCCTCACCAGCAGCCCTTGGCATTGCAGGACTTCCTGCGTAAGATCCCCTCCAAGCTCCTCCACTCGGAGCTGTACCAGCAGTGGATGGACGCCCTGCAAAAGACCAGCAGGCAGGAGAGGCTGGCGGGGCTGAGAGAGTAAGTGTGGCCAGCAGCCTGGTGGCTCCACAGGGACTGCCAGAGCCCGACACCTGCCCGCAAAGCCACAGCCTGCGTGAACAAGCTGTGCTTTTGGCCACCCACCCCTTGCTGCTGCTGTGGGCTCAGCATTCTGGGGGGAAAGTGGCACAGAAAAGCATTTGTCTGTCTCCTTGTAGCACTGCCTGCAGGCATTGGGGGTGGCTCCACAAAGGGACTCTCAGCAGCAGGGCTGGCAGGGAGGGAGGTGCCCGTGTCTCAGCGAAGGCAGTCCCTCTGCTGTAGAGCCAGCTTGGTCAAGGAGCCTTCCTTGGGATGGGCTTGGCTGACACCAGCGTGGGACACCTGTCCGGACAACACCTACTTCATTCATTAACGTTGCGTTCCTGTTCCCGCAGGGTGGCCAGCAAGTTACCTGAGGCCAACCTCCTCCTCCTCCGAACCTTGCTCATCCTGCTCCACAAGATCAGCATGAATGTCCCTGTCACCAAGATGACCGCCAGGAACCTGGCCATCTGTGTGGGGCCCAACCTCCTCAGCCCACCCGAGGAGGACACGCTGGCCCTGGATGTCCTGATGCAGGTGACAGGGAAGGTACGTTGTGTTTGCCAGCCCGCTGCAGCCTTCCAGACCCGTGCCAGCTTTGCTCTTCGGGGCTTCCTGGCTGCCTTCTCTCTTCAGCAAATGCTCGTGGGGGAGCTGCTGCGAAGAGCAGCCCCACAGCTGCAGATCTCTGTGCAGAAGGCAGGATCAGGAGTGGGAAGGGCTGTTGGACCCGTTTGCCGTCAGCGGGCTGGAAACCAATGGTTTACTGTGTGCAGGTGGCAGAGCTGGTTGAGTTCCTCATCCAACACCAAGAGGAACTCTTTGAGGAGGAGGAGGAGGAGGAGGAGGCTGAGCTTCCAGGTGCACCGGCCGAGGGTGGGCTTGCCGGCGAACAAGCCGAGGGGTCTCTGGCACCAGAAGAAGAAGGAGAAACTGCCGAGGTATGTGAGGTCCACACGCAGCGTGAGAGAATGCCTCCCCGCTCAGAAGGTTGGATGGCCACTGCAGGGCCTCTTTGTGCCATGATCCCAGCAGAAGTGGCACAGCTGGGCTGAGCAAACCCATCCAAGGGATCTGCCTTTTGGAGCTGAGCTGGGGAGTGGGCAGGTGTCATCTTCTATGTTTCCATTGCAGGTGCCTCCAGATGCTCCAGAATGTGAAACCCAGGAGAGCACCTCTGGGCAGAGCAGGTAACATGAGCCAGCTTTGATGAAGAGTAGAATTGATTCATGGTGATGATGGCTGTACCTGTCTAACAATCCTCCTGAATGGACAGGTGTCCAAGCTCTTCGCAGGAAGGGTTAACACCAGCCCCCAGGAAGAGAAAGCACACCTGCAAAGAGGAGAGTGGTGGCCCGCCACCCAAGAGAAGCCGAAAGCTGTGAACAGAGAGCTCAGCGATGGGTAAGTGAGACCAGCCAAGCAGGGTGAGAAGACCAAGGAACCCAGGCATGTAACAGAGCCTGTTCTCCCTCTTGAGAATTTTCACGCTGCTCTGAGTATAGGAAATTGTTCTGTGGTGCCCAGACATGGTCCCAGAGAGTAAGCGGTCACCCACCCTTGGGCAGTATACTTTGGGATGGAAGCGACCTTCCAAGGTCATCCAGTCCAACCCCCTGCAATGAGCAGGGACATCTTCAACTAGATCAGGTTGCTCAGAGCCCCATCCAAGCTGGCCTTAATTGTTTCCAGGGAGGGGACATCTACAACCTCTCTACCACCCTGCATTCTTACGGCAGCTGTACCCAGGCATGGCCATTCAAGCAGAGATTTGTACAGTAGTTGAGTGAAAATCTTGTGTGCTCACTTAAGCGTCCCCAAGCTTCTGCAACCTAAATAATTAAGAGAAAACCACCAAAGCCTAATATAACCAGCTTTAAGGAATTCTGCAGTGGAGATCTGTGGATGGATATTGCCTTTCACGTCAAAGCACAAGTTGCTTGTTCACCTCTCAACCTGGTGCCTAATGCCTGTCTTTTCCCCCCATCTTTCTCAAGGCAGGCTGTAGAGGTGGCCGAAGAAATCACCCTCATGCTGCCACCCTTTCGGCTCAGCTGGACGGTCTAGTGGGGCTTCCGAAAAAGAAGATCACATCTCGTCCTTTCTGCAGAACTTTCACCAGCCCATGAAGAAGTCTCACAAGTGTTGTCCGTGCGAGCCGTGAAAAGAGCTGCAGAAAGGGCACTTGAGAAGTTTTAACACATTTGTTTTCACATGCCAGTTGGCAATTTTCAGATATTTATAAGAGGTTTTTTTGCCAGTAGGGCGAGAGAGTTTGTTCGTTCGTTCGTTCGTTAGTTAGTTAGTTAGACAGTAAGTTAACTAGTTAGTTAGTTAGTTAGTTAGTTAGTTAGTTTCTACTGTAGGTAGCTGTCTACTGAAGATGTTTTTTCCACATTCCAGTTTTCACTTTTCAAATGTTTCCAATAATGTTTTCAGCCAATTCTACTGTAGGTGTAGATGTCCACTGTAAATCCCACCGCATTTGCCTCTGAGATGACTGAATACTCTTTGTCTCCATGCAAAGCGCTGCATCAGAAGAGGATGCGGTCCAAAGAAGGATTTGTTTGGCCCCTAAGCATTTCAGGCTTTCTGAAATCAAATCAGAGCTAGCAGGAGATGCAAACTGGAAACATTGATTTCCACGTAACCAGTTATTATTCCTGTCGCTGAGCCAAGCGCACAAGTTGACGGTCACTACATTTTAATACCGGCTCTCTTAATTTGGAGTGCTATGAAGACCTTGTGAGTCACTCAAGATAATGATTCCAAATGAGGGAAGAAAGTAAGACACGGAAGAGATGATGTTATTTCTGGGAGACACTATGCAGAAATGTCAAATTGTACACCTTCAGAAAAGTGCTGGAACCAGTGTCTTTCTGCATAATTGAATAAATGCTCAACCCTATAATTGAAACTAAAGTTTATTTTAATAAAAGCCAGAGGGATTGGAGGTTGGGGGGTGTGAGAGGGACATGCTTATCTGATATTTACTCTGGTCATTATTTTTCTGGTTTTAGAGCTGAATAAAATGTAGTTGTCTATTACTTTGACTTCTTAGATCCCGCAACACAAAGACCACTATCCACCTATACTTATGTGTGAGGGGGTGCAGCAGCAGCGCCTCTGGTGGATAGATGTAACTACCATACTCCAGAAGCTCCCGCTACCACGAGACAGTTTTTTCCAGCCCATTTCCCCTTCTCCCCTACCAACATTCTTCCCTACGACACCCATTTTGGTTTGGTTTGGCTTATCTTTTAAATATTAGAAAATAACATCCTAAGAGAAAAGATGTAATTTCATTTAGATGTCCTTCCCTGGAAGCAAACTCAGTTCCAAGAGGCAGAAAGCAAACACTGCACTGCCTGCTTTTCTAAGGCAAGAAGCAGAGGCATGAATACCCACTAGAATGTTCAATTTCAAAGTCAAAAGGTTATTAATTAATAAAGTACTCTTAGTGTTACTTTTAGTAATGAATCAAAGATCAGAATCATCCCCCAGAGACATAATTTTCAAGTCATTTGAAACTATAGGATATTTTGCCTTTCATCTAGCAAAACTGAATATTAAGGACATAAGGGCAAGTGTCAGATTTTGCACCTGGGACACGGCAACCCTGGCTGTACATACAGACTGGGGGACGAGATGCTGGAGAGCAACTCTGCAGAGAGGGATCTGGTTCTGGTTGAGGGCAGGTTGAACATGAGGCAACAGTGTGCCCTGGCAGCCAAGAGGGCCAACTGTGTCCAGCCGTGCATCAAGCACAGCATTGCCAACCTGAGGTGAGAGGGAGGTGATTTTGCCACTCTACCCTGCATTGGTGCGGCCTCACCTGGAGCACTGGCTGCAGTTCTGGGTGCTGCAGGATAAAAAGGACATAAAGCTACTGGAGAGTATCCAGAAGAGAGCTACCAAGTTGGGGAAGGGTTTGGAGAGGGACTTCGTTTGGAAAGGAGTAGCTAAAGTCACTTGGTTTGTTGAGCTTCAAGAAGAGGAGACTGAGAAGAGACCTCATTGTGGTCTACAGCTTCCTCCCAAGGGAAGGACGAAGTGTAGGCGTCGAACTCTTCTCCTTAGTGACCAAGGACAGAACCTGAGGCAACGGCAGGACGATGTGCCAGGGGAGGTGTAGACTGGACATTAGGAAAAGGTTCTTCACCCAGAGGGCGGGGGAGCACTGCAACAGGCTCCCTCGCGAGATGTCACAGCCCCAAGCCTGACAGTGTTCAAGAAGAGACTGAACAATGCCCTCAGACACATGGCGTGAATGGTGGGGTTGTCCTGTGCAGGGACAGGAGCTGGACACGATGATCCCTGCGGGGCTCTTCACACTGAAGACATTCTGTGATTCCACGGTTCTATGAACCACCACCTTTCACCCAGATGTATTGTGAAGAACAAAGTTGGTGTGAAAAAGCTGGACTTAGGGAAAAAAGACAAAGATGGAGTTCTATGGAAACTCCATCTCTGGACCCTGTCAACAGGGTGCATCCTCTTTCTCCCTGTCCCATAACAAGAAAGAGCCTTTCCACCTGCACCACTGCTTTGGCTGCAGGAAACGTGCCCTCCTCATCCTCATGCCCGTGACACCAGGAGACCTGCAGAAAGAGGGTGGAACTGACTGCAGATGGCACCGGTACGGGTATGGAGCATCCCAGGACACATCCACATAGACTTGTGACCCGAAGCAGCTTGGCCAAGCTGCTGGAAAGCAACATGGCAGAATATGTCCTGGGTGTCCTAGTGGACACCAGTTTGACCAGGAACCAGGTAGGTGCCCTGATTGCTATGCAGCATACCCCATAGCAGCTAAAACATGTGTTTGCCACAAAACAATATTGTGTTATTCACCTGATATGCTCCACAAATCCAGTCCAGGCCCTTTAGTAGTTGACCAATTCGAGTAAGATAAAGCTCCGGAGATTGGTTACTATTAGTTCTCTATGGGCTTGTGACTCTGCTGTGGAGAAACTGTGTGAAAAGCTGTTGCAGGACATCAAAGAACTCAGAGAAGACACGTACCATTCATGACCTGTACGAACCTATGTTTCAGCTATTAGGAGAAGGTATTTCCAATCTCGAGAGGGAGGACAGGGGCAGCCCACAAAAAGAGATTCACTGTGGTTCTTCCTAAGTGAGCAGGGAGAAAACATGAATAAGTGGCATGGAAGACCCACCTCAGAACTTCAGGAAGGAGTATGTGAGATAAAAGGACAAACTTCTAAGAAGGTGGCTGCTCCAGCTTACAAAAGGAGCAGAAGAGACTCTGATGCTCTTGAAGGAACCTCTAATTCACACCCAGAGACTGTGCAAAACAGAAATCAGAGATGCCCTGCCTCCAACCAGGTGGAGGAAAAGGATAACAGAGTTTATTGGACTGTACAGGTACGATGGCCTGGTACAACACACCCCCAGGAGTACAAAGCTTTAGTGGACACCGGTGCTCAGTGCACAATAATTCCTTCTAATTATAAAGGAACGCAGTCCATCAGTATTGTTGGAGTGACTGGGGGATCCCAGGAACTGACGGTTGTAGAGGCTGAAATGAGCCTAACTGGAAAAAACTGGCAAAAGCATCCCATTGTGACTGGTCCAGATGCTCTGTGCATCCTTGGCATAGACTACCTCAGGAGAGGGTATTTTAAGGACCCAAAAGGGTATAGGTGGGCATTTGGTATAGCAGCTGTGGACATTGAGAAAATTGAACAGCTGTCTGATTTGCCTGGTCTTTCAGATGACCCTTCTGTTGTAGGACTGCTGATGGTTGACGATCAGCAGGTGCCAAGTGCTACCACGATGCTGCATCGCCGGCATTATCGCACCAATCGAGACTCTTTGATTCCTATCCAGAAGTTGATCTGTCAATTGGAAAGCCAGGGTGTGATCAGTAAGACGCGCTCATCTTTTAACAGCCCAATTTGGCCAGTGCCTAAGCCTAGTGATGAGTGGAGACTAACTGTAAACTATCGTGGCCTAAATGAAGTTACACCACCATTGAGTGCTGCTGTGCCTGACATGCTAGAACTGCAATTTGAACTGGAGTCAAAGGCAGCTAAGTGATATGCTACAATTGACATTGCTAATGCATTTTCCCCTGTTCCTTTAGCAGCAGAGTGCAGGCCGCAGTTTGCTTTCACCTGGAGGGGCATCCAGTACACGTGGAATTGCTGGCCCCAGGCGTGGAAACACAGCCCTACCATCTGCCATGGACTGATCCAGACAACGCTGCAGCAAGGTAAAGCTCCAGAACACTTGCAATATATTGATGACATCATTGTACGGGGCGACGCAGTGAAAGAAATCTTTGAGAAAGGTGAGAGAATAATTCAGATTCTTTTGGATGCTGGTTTTGCCATAAAACGAAGCAAGGTCAAGAGACCTGCATGAGAGATCCAGTTTTTAGGAATAAAATGGCAAGATGGCCGTCGTCAGATCCCAATGGATGTGATCAACAAAATTGCAGCAATGTCTCCACCTACTAATAAAAAGGAGACACAGACTTTCTTGGGCATTGTAGGCTTTTGGAGAATGCATATTCCCGACTACAGCCAGATTGTGAGCCCTCTCTATCGAGTGACTCGTCAAAAGAACCAATCTGAGTGCAGCCCGAAACAGTGACAAGCTTTTGAACAAATGAACCGTGAGATAACTCATGCAGTGGCTCTTGGACCAGTTCGGCCTGGACTAGGTGTTAAAAATGTGCTCTACACTGCAGCCGGAGATAATGGACTTACCTGGAGCCTCTGGCAGAAAGCACCAGGACAAACTCGAGGTCGACTCTTAGGTTTTTGGACTCGAGGATACAAAGGATCTGAGGCCAATTATACTCCAACTGAAAAAGAGATATTAGCAGCATATGAAGGAGTTCAAGATGCTTCAGAAGTGATTGGTACTGAAGCACAGCTCCTCCTAGCACCTCGACTGCCAGTGATGAGCTGGATGTTCAAAGGGACGGTTCCCTCTCCACATCGTTCAACTGATGTTACTTGGAGTAAATGGATTGCATTAATCACGCAACGAGCTCGAACTGGAAATCCCAATCGCCCAGGGATCTTAGAAGTGATTACAGACTGGCCAGAGAGCAAAGACTTTGGGATGTCTCCAGATGAGGAGGAAGTAAAATGTGCTGAAGAAGCACCACTGTATAATACTCTTTCAGAGACTGATAAGCAGCATGCACTGTTCACAGGCGGATCCTGTCGTCTTGTAGGAAAAAATCGAAGATGGAAAGCTGCTGTGTGGAGTCCCACACGATGAGTTACAGAAGCCACTGAAGGACAAGGTGAATCTAGTCAATTTGCAGAAGACAAAGCCATCCAGCTGGCTTTGGACATTGCTGAATGAGAGAAGTGGCCAATACTCTATCTCTATACTGACTCGTGGATGGTAGCAAATGCCTTGTGGGGGTAGCTACAGCAATGGAAGAAAAGCAACCGGCAGCGCAGAGGTAAACCCATTTGGGCTGCCACACTTTGACAAGACATTGCTGCTCAGCTAGAGAGCCTGCCTGTGAAAGTTCGTCATGTAGATGCTCATGTGCCTAAAAGTCGAGCCACCGAGGAGCATCTGAACAACCAACAAGCAGATCAAGCTGCTAAGATTCAAGTAGCTGAGGTGAACTTGGAGTGGCAACATAAAAGTGAAGTTTTCCTAGCTCGGTGGGCCAATCATGCTTCAGGGCAATAAGGTAGAGATGCAACACATAAATGGCCTCGCGATTGAGGGGTGGATTTAACTATGGACACTATTTCACAGGTTATTCATGAATGTGAATCTTGCGCCGAAATTCCACAAGCTAAACAGTTAAAGCCTGTATGGTATGGGCTCGATGGTTAAAGTATAAGTATGGAGAAGCTTGGCAGATTGATTATATTACACTTCCACAAACACGTCAAGGTAAGCGTTATGTACTTACAATGGTGGAAGCAACCACTGGATGGTTGGAAACACATGCCGTACCTCACGCTACAGCCCAGAATACTATCTTGGGCCTTGAAAAGCAAGTTCTTTGGTGACACAGTATGCCAGAAAGAATTGAATCAAACAATGGTACTCATTTCAGAAACAGTATTGTAGACAATTGGGCCAAAGAACATGGTATTGAGTGGGTGTATCATATTCCATATCATGCACCAGCCTCTGGGAAAATTGAAAGGTACAATGGTTTGTTGAAAACTACACTAAAGGCACTTGGTGGTGGAACCTTTAAAAACTGGGATTCATATTTAGCAAAAGCCACTTGGCTGGTCAACACTAGGGGATCAACCAATTGAGCTGGGCCTGCCCAATCAGGAATTCTTCGTACTGTGAAAGGAGATAAAGTCCCTGTAGTACACATGAAAAATATCTTAGGAAAGGCAGTCTGGGTTACTCCTGCCTCAGGCAAAGGCAAGCCCATTCGTGGGACTGTTTTTGCCCAGGGACCTGGCAGCACCTGGTGGGTGATGCTTAAGGATGGAGAAGTCCGGTGTATACCTCAAGGGATTTAATTTTAGTTGAAAATATTCAATACTGAACTGCATGATGTGAGTTGTCATATAGCAGCGTTCAATAAGTGTATTTGAGATCAAGACAGTGTGATGAAGCCAGAGCTAGCTTCTTCAATGGCGCCTGACAGCATCTTCGAAGTTGATTTCTTTAACCCACAAACAGTGGTCATGAGATGCACTTGTACCATTTTTCCTGCCCTGGGAGACTGTCGTGACAAAATGAACTCAATGAACATTTCAAAGAATGGTCCACTGATTAATTACTCCTGTGTACATATGTGTACATACATATATACAGTAGTAGTGATTAATTCGATTGTATTGAAAGATTTTATTGATAAGGTTTAAGTATTCAGTGAATGGCATATCATAAGGGGTGGAATGTCCTGGTTTTGCTAAAAACCAAGTTTCTCTTTTCGTGAATTTGCCTGGCAGCTAAAGCTTTCCTATTAGCTGCATTTTCCTGGAGAACCAGATACATGTTTTGGGAAACCTAACAATGGAATGCAAAGTTATTGATAAGCACGGATGGACATCTCACGAGAGGGGCAACAAGAAACTGGTGACCAAGAAACTGACCAACTGTGTATAACATTCCATTCACGTGAATACTTCATATGAAAGTGGAGATCACGAGGATCTCGTTCATTTTCCTTTGCTCTTTTTCTTTTTTTTCCCGTTTTCCTTATGGCTGACATTAGGAGAGGACCTTGCTGGTCGTCCCTGCGAACTGAGGCCTAGTGAGAGACTGAATCCAGCTCCGGTTGGCTGCAGAGTCTAATCCAGGACTTCAGGTGCCGGCTCTGCAGTTGCTGAGACTTTCAAGATTGGTTTTGTAGATTTTGTATTATTTTCTCTATTCTTATTAGTAGCATTAGTAAAACATTTTTAATTTTCCAACTCTCTTCTGTCTGCACTTCTTTTCCTCCCGATCGCCTTTCCTTAGTGGGAAGGGGGAGAGGGAGGGACAAGAGGGGGAAGTGGGGGGGAGAGGAGGTTAACAATACATCTGCCAGGGTTTATTGTCACCCCGCAATCAAACCCTCGACAGTGTCCTTTTGATTGCCAGTGATCTCTGAGGTAAGTATTTTATTCAGATTCATGGTAGGTTTAAGACTATAGAGACTCATTAAATTAGAAGCATTTAACTTACTTGTAATGAAAATCAACCGTGTTCTAAAATACCTTGCTACTGAGGAAATCAGATTTCTGAGATCAGAGAAAGGGAGTACATGTAAGGGAGATTTTTCTCAGGTAAATCATTTGCATAGAGTCGTCCTGCAGGGTACATTGTATACTAATAACCAATCTCCGGAGCTTTATCTTACCGACATTGGTCACCTACTGAAGGACCCACTAAAGGAATTGTGGAATCACGGAAGGTCTTAGTGTGAAGAGACCCACAAGGATCATTGTGTCCAGCTCCTGTCCCTGCACAGGACAACCCCACCATTCACACCATGTGTCTGAGGGCATTGTCCAGTCTCTTCTTGAACACTGTCAGGCTTGGGGCTGTGACACCTCCCTGGGGAGCCTGTTGCAGTGCTCCACCGCCCTCTGGGTGAAGAATCTTTGTATCCTCGACTCCTAAAACCTAAGGGTTGACCTCAGGTATCTCCTGGTGCTTTCTGCCAGAGGCTCCAGGTAAGTCCATTATGTTTGGCTGCAGTATAGAGCACATTTTTAACATCTAGTCCAGTCCAAACTGGTCCAACTGCCACCGCATGAGTTATCTCACGCTTAATTTCTTCAAAGGCTTGTCGTTGTTCCGGACCCCACTCAAATTGGTTCTTTTGACGAGTCACTCAATAGAGCGGGCTCACAATCTGGCTGTAGTCAGCAATATGCATTCTCCAAAAACCTACAATGCCCAGGAAAGACTGTGTCTCCTTTTCATTAGTAGATGGAAGCATTGCTGCAATTTTGTTGATCACATCCATTGGGATCTGACAACGGCCATTAGAGGTTCCTTCAAGAGCATCAGAGTCCCTTCCGCTCCTTTTGTAAACTAGAGCAGCCACCTTCTTAGGAGTTTGTCCTTTCATCTCACATACTCATTCCTGAAGGTCTGAGGTAGGTCTTCCATGCCACTTATTCATGTTTTCTCCCTGCTCACTTAGGTAGAACCACAGTGAACCTCTTTTTGTGGGCTGCCTCTGTACTCTCTCTTGAGATTGAAACATAGGTTCGTACAGGTCGTGAATGGTACGTGTCTTCTCTGAGTTCTTTGATGTCCTGCAACAGCTTTTCACACAGTTTCTCCACAGCAGAGTCACAAGCCCATAGAGAACTAATAATAACCAATCTCCGGAGCTTTATCTTACTCGAATTGGTCAACTACTAAAGGGCCTGGACTGGATTTGTGGAGCATATCAGGTGAATAACACAATATTGTTTTGTGGCAAACATATTTTTTAGCTGCTATGGGGTATGCTGCATAGCAATCAGGGCACCTACCTGGTTCCTGGTCAAACTGGTGTCCACTAGGACACCCAGGACATATTCTGCCATGTTGCTTTCCAGCAGCTTGGCCAAGCTGCTTCGGGTCACAAGTCTATGTGGATGTGTCCTGGGATGCTCCATACCCGTACCGGTGCCATCTGCAGTCAGTTCCACCCTCTTTCTGCAGGTCTCCTGGTGTCACGGGCATGAGGATGAGGAGGGCACGTTTCCTGCAGCCAAAGCAGTGGTGCAGGTGGAAAGGCTCTTTCTTGTTATGGGACAGGGAGAAAGAGGATGCACCCTGTTGACAGGGTCCAGAGATGGAGTTTCCATAGAACTCCATCTTTGTCTTTTTTCCCTAAGTCCAGCTTTTTCACACCAACTTTGTTCTTCACAATACATCTGGGTGAAAGGTGGTGGTTCATAGAACCGTGGAATCACAGAATGTCTTCAGTGTGAAGAGCCCCGCAGGGATCATCGTGTCCAGCTCCTGTCCCTGCACAGGACAACCCCACCATTCACGCCATGTGTCTGAGGGCATTGTTCAGTCTCTTCTTGAACACTGTCAGGCTTGGGGCTGTGACATCTCGCGAGGGAGCCTGTTGCAGTGCTCCCCCGCCCTCTGGGTGAAGAACCTTTTCCTAATGTCCAGTCTACACCTCCCCTGGCACATCGTCCTGCCGTTGCCTCAGGTTCTGTCCTTGGTCACTAAGGAGAAGAGTTCGACGCCTACACTTCGTCCTTCCCTTGGGAGGAAGCTGTAGACCACAATGAGGTCTCCTCTCAGTCTCCTCTTCTTGAAGCTCAACAAACCAAGTGAATTTAGCTGCTCCTCAGATGACTTCCTCTCCAAACCCTTCCCCAACTTGGTAGCTCTCTTCTGGATACTCTCCAGTAGCTTTATGTCCTTTTTATCCTGCAGCACCCAGAACTGCAGCCAGTGCTCCAGGTGAGGCCGCACCAATGCAGGGTAGAGTGGCAAAATCACCTCCCTCTCACCTCAGGTTGGCAATGCTGTGCTTGATGCACGGCTGGACACAGTTGGCCCTCTTGGCTGCCAGGGCACACTGTTGCCTCATGTTCAACCTGCCCTCAACCAGAACCAGATCCCTCTCTGCAGAGTTGCTCTCCAGCATCGTGTCCCCCAGTCTGTATGTACAGCCAGGGTTGCCGTGTCCCAGGTGCAAAATCTGACACTTGCCCTTATGTCCTTAATATTCGGTTTTGCTAGATAGGCAAAATATCCTATAGTTTCAAATGACTTGAAAATTATGTCTCTGGGGGATGATTCTGACCTTTGATTCCTTACTAAAAGTAACACTAAGAGTACTTTATTAATTAATAACCTTTTGACTTTGAAATTGAACATTCTAGTGGGTATTCATGCCTCTGCTTCTTGCCTTAGAAAAGCAGGCAGTGCAGTGTTTGCTTTCTGCTTCTTGGAACTGAGTTTGCTTCCAGGGAAGGACATCTAAATGAAATTACATCTTTTCTCTTAGGATGTTATTTTCTAATATTTAAAAGATAAGCCAAACCAAACCAAAATGGGTGTCGTAGGGAAGAATGTTGGTAGGGAAGAAGGGGAAATGGGCTGGAAAAAACTGTCTCGTGGTAGCGGGAGCTTCTGGAGTATGGTAGTTACATCTATCCACCAGAGGCGCTGCTGCTGCACCCCCTCACACATAAGTATAGGTGGATAGTGGTCTTTGTGTTGCGGGATCTAAGAAGTCAAAGTAATAGACAACTACATTTTATTCAGCTCTAAAACCAGAAAAATAATGACCAGAGTAAATATCAGATAAGCATGTCCCTCTCACACCCCCCAACCTCCAATCCCTCTGGCTTTTATTAAAATAAACTTTAGTTTCAATTATAGGGTTGAGCATTTATTCAATTATGCAGAAAGACACTGGTTCCAGCACTTTTCTGTAGGTGTACAATTTGACATTTCTGCATAGTGTCTCCCAGAAATAACATCATCTCTTCCGTGTCTTACTTTCTTCCCTCATTTGGAATCATTATCTTGAGTGACTCACAAGGTCTTCATAGCACTCCAAATTAAGAGAGCCAGTATTAAAATGTAGTGACCGTCAACTTGTGCGCTTGGCTCAGCGACAGGAATAATAACTGGTTACGTGGAAATCAATGTTTCCAGATTGCATCTCCTGCTAGCTCTGATTTGATTTCAGAAAGCCTGAAATGCTTAGGGGCCAAACAAATCCTTCTTTGGACCGCATCCTCTTCTGATGCAGCGCTTTGCATGGAGACAAAGAGTATTCAGTCATCTCAGAGGCAAATGCGGTGGGATTTACAGTGGACATCTACACCTACAGTAGAATTGGCTCAAAACATTATTGGAAACATTTGAAAAGTGAAAACTGGAATGTGGAAAAAACATCTTCAGTAGACAGCTACCTACAGTAGAAACTAACTAACTAACTAACTAACTAACTAACTAACTAACTAACTAACTAACTAACTAACTAGTTAACTTACTGTCTAACTAACTAACTAACGAACGAACGAACAAACAAACTCTCTCGCCCTACTGGCAAAAAAACCTCTTATAAATATCTGAAAATTGCCAACTGGCATGTGAAAACAAATGTGTTAAAACTTCTCAAGTGCCCTTTCTGCAGCTCTTTTCATGGCTCGCACGGACAACACTTGTGAGACTTCTTCATGGGCTGGTGAAAGTTCTGCAGAAAGGACGAGATGTGATCTTCTTTTTCGGAAGCCCCACTAGACCGTCCAGCTGAGCCGAAAGGGTGGCAGCATGAGGGTGATTTCTTCGGCCACCTCTACAGCCTGCCTTGAGAAAGATGGGGGGAAAAGACAGGCATTAGGCACCAGGTTGAGAGGTGAACAAGCAACTTGTGCTTTGACGTGAAAGGCAATATCCATCCACAGATCTCCACTGCAGAATTCCTTAAAGCTGGTTATATTAGGCTTTGGTGGTTTTCTCTTAATTATTTAGGTTGCAGAAGCTTGGGGACGCTTAAGTGAGCACACAAGATTTTCACTCAACTACTGTACAAATCTCTGCTTGAATGGCCATGCCTGGGTACAGCTGCCGTAAGAATGCAGGGTGGTAGAGAGGTTGTAGATGTCCCCTCCCTGGAAACAATTAAGGCCAGCTTGGATGGGGCTCTGAGCAACCTGATCTAGTTGAAGATGTCCCTGCTCATTGCAGGGGTTGGACTGGATGACCTTGGAAGGTCGCTTCCATCCCAAACTATACTGCCCAAGGGTGGGTGACCGCTTACTCTCTGGGACCATGTCTGGGCACCACAGAACAATTTCCTATACTCAGAGCAGCGTGAAAATTCTCAAGAGGGAGAACAGGCTCTGTTACATGCCTGGGTTCCTTGGTCTTCTCACCCTGCTTGGCTGGTCTCACTTACCCGTCGCTGAGCTCTCTGTTCACAGCTTTCGGCTTCTCTTGGGTGGCGGGCCACCACTCTCCTCTTCGCAGGTGTGCTTTCTCTTCCTGAGGGCTGGTGTTAACCCTTCCTGCAAAGAGCTTGGACACCTGTCCATTCAGGAGGATTGTTAGACAGGTACAGCCATCATCACCATGAATCAATTCTACTCTTCATCAAAGCTGGCTCATGTTACCTGCTCTGCCCAGAGGTGCTCTCCTGGGCTTCACATTCTGGAGCAACTGGAGGCACCTGCAATGGAAACATAGAAGATGACACCTGCCCACTCCCCAGCTCAGCTCCAAAAGGCAGATCCCTTGGATGGGTTTGCTCAGCCCAGCTGTGCCACTTCTGCTGGGATCATGGCACAAAGAGGCCCTGCAGTGGCCATCCAACCTTCTGAGCGGGGAGGCATTCTCTCACGCTGCGTGTGGACCTCACATACCTCGGCAGTTTCTCCTTCTTCTTCTGGTGCCAGAGACCCCTCGGCTTGTTCGCCGGCAAGCCCACCCTCGGCCGGTGCACCTGGAAGCTCAGCCTCCTCCTCCTCCTCCTGCTCCTCAAAGAGTTCCTCTTGGTGTTGGATGAGGAACTCAACCAGCTCTGCCACCTGCACACAGTAAACCATTGGTTTCCAGCCCGCTGACGGCAAACGGGTCCAACAGCCCTTCCCACTCCTGATCCTGCCTTCTGCACAGAGATCTGCAGCTGTGGGGCTGCTCTTCGCAGCAGCTCCCCCACGAGCATTTGCTGAAGAGAGAAGGCAGCCAGGAAGCCCCGAAGAGCAAAGCTGGCACGGGTCTGGAAGGCTGCAGCGGGCTGGCAAACACAACGTACCTTCCCTGTCACCTGCATCAGGACATCCAGGGCCAGCGTGTCCTCCTCGGGTGGGCTGAGGAGGTTGGGCCCCACACAGATGGCCAGGTTCCTGGCGGTCATCTTGGTGACAGGGACATTCATGCTGATCTTGTGGAGCAGGCTGAGCAAGGTTCGGAGGAGGAGGAGGTTGGCCTCAGGTAACTTGCTGGCCACCCTGCGGGAACAGGAACGCAACGTTAATGAATGAAGTAGGTGTTGTCCGGACAGGTGTCCCACGCTGGTGTCAGCCAAGCCCATCCCAAGGAAGGCTCCTTGACCAAGCTGGCTCTACAGCAGAGGGACTGCCTTCGCTGAGACACGGGCACCTCCCTCCCTGCCAGCCCTGCTGCTGAGAGTCCCTTTGTGGAGCCACCCCCAATGCCTGCAGGCAGTGCTACAAGGAGACAGACAAATGCTTTTCTGTGCCACTTTCCCCCCAGAATGCTGAGCCCACAGCAGCAGCAAGGGGTGGGTGGCCAAAAGCACAGCTTGTTCACGCAGGCTGTGGCTTTGCGGGCAGGTGTCGGGCTCTGGCAGTCCCTGTGGAGCCACCAGGCTGCTGGCCACACTTACTCTCTCAGCCCCGCCAGCCTCTCCTGCCTGCTGGTCTTTTGCAGGGCGTCCATCCACTGCTGGTACAGCTCCGAGTGGAGGAGCTTGGAGGGGATCTTACGCAGGAAGTCCTGCAATGCCAAGGGCTGCTGGTGAGGCTGTGAGCAGTGCCGCCGGGAGCACAGGCAGCATCCCCAGCACGCTGGGTGCCGAGCAGCTCCTGGGTTTGGGCTCCTGCTCGGACAGGTGCCCATCAGCAGCGCCAGACTCCAGGTCAGCAGGGCTCACCTTCAAGATGACAGCCAGGACGTGCACCGGCTGGCTGGCGAGGTGGACCTGAGCGCCGGTGTCCAGGGCCTCCCTGATGTCCCGGGAGGCGCGCTCACTGGCCGCCAGCCGGAAGATCCCCTCCGTGGATGGGCCCTGCTCGTGCAGCAGAGCCAGCAGGTCCTGCAAGGGAGAGAGGAGGACATTGCTGGGCTGGAGACTGACCCTGGGACAGGCCAAGGCTCATCAGGGATGCCTCCAATGGGGACACCGCCCCTGCAGAGGAGGCAATGCCATGGGCATCCCCTGGCTGGGCTTGCTTACCTGGATGGGCTGGGGCAGCGCACCATCCTGGCTGCAGAGAGCTGCCAGGGGCCGGCCGAAGAGAACCCCCGACCGGGAAGGGTGCGACGGCCCCTGTGCCTCTGCAGCCGCCGAGGTCCCTGGCCGCGCAAAGTACCAGCGCAGCCACCTCCTCTGGCTGCGGGTCTCACCTTCTGCCAAGGAGAAGAGAACAAAGCAAGGTGGAGCAGAAGCACCAGAGCAATGCTCCTGGAACCTCTCACACTGTACCCCACCCGCGAGCGCAGGGGACAAGTGTCATTTGGGTAGAAGGGACCCCGGGGGCTCAGGTCTCCCTGCTGCAGAATAACAGGGACAGACTTGCCCTGCAGGAAGGGCAGCAGCAGCCCCAGGGCAGCACGAGTGCCCGTCTGCAAGAGGAGGAGGGAAGGGCTGTTCTGCGCCCGTCTTCTCCCAACTCACCAGCCAACTGGCCACTTCTACCTGGGCCACCAGAGGGGATGACAGGTGCAGGCCGCTGCTCTGCATCAGCCTGCAAGAAATGTGCTGTGCTCACCCAACAGCCCTGCAGCAGAAAGGGCCCCCAGCGAGCTGCATCATGCCCTGGCCACGTGTGAGAGGTGGGGATGGCTGAGATTTCTCTCTATGCGATCCTCACCTTGGCCTGGCCCTCAAGCAGCCTCTCCAGGCTGCCGGCGTGCAGGGTCATGGCCTGGGCAAGGAAAAAAGAGAAGAAGGTGAGAAGTGGTGCAGCTGGTGCTGGGCTGGAACAGCCTCTGGGGACAGAGCGGAAACAGGAGGGACACTCACAGCGTTGCGGCCCCTCAACTCCTTTAGCAGCGCCTTGAAGGAGGGCAGCTGGGTGACCTGGGCTCCCTCCACTCCTTCTGGTGGTCTGTGCGTGGGAAAGGAGCAAAGAAAGAGCAGTGTGAGACACAAGCCACATTTTCCCTCGCCTGCCAGCCCAGGGAGCCCTTCCAAGCTGCCCAAAGCACCCGAGTACCACTCGAAATCCAAGCAGAGAGCAGCAGCAAAGGTCCAGGTGGGGTTGGGCAGGTGTTGTGTGGACACAGTTGGGTGAAGGTGCTCCACCAGCTTTGCCCACTCAAGAGCTGCCCCCTGTCCAGGGTCCAGCTCTTCCCAGGTGGGGAGCCCTGTTTCCACATCGTAGGGCTATGATACCTAGAGCATCCCCCTATGATGTGGGCACAGGTCCCCCAGCCTTCACTGCCAGGCAGGGCTTACCCAAGGAGAGCGCTGAGCCAGAGCTCCTTCACTGCCCGGCAGCTGCAGAAAGAGGAGACACAGCCTGAGTGCCGCTGCTCCCCAGCCTGCGGGCACAGGCAGGCGCTGGCACAGCCCTGCCCCGTGGGGATGGTCAGAGAGGCAGGACAAAGCCCTGTGCGGCAGGACACAGGCGCTGCCCAGCCCTGCCCTGGGAGGTGGCACCGAGACTCACCGGAAAGTGATGACACACGAGCCGCAGGGCCAGACGAGGAGGAGTGAGGTGGTGTGCTTGCCTTCCTCCTCTTCAGACACATCGCCGGCTGCCCCCTTGGTGCTGCCCAGCACCTGCAGCTGGCCCAGGGCCAGGCAGAGCTTTGGGCGTGGGGCGCTGCCACGTCTGCAGAGAGGAGCGGCAGGGAGTGAGCTGGAGGAGTCTGAGCCCGCTGGCTCCACTCCCGAGTCCCCCTGCCACAGCCACGGCCATGGGTGTATCCAGCAGCAGGGTGCCGGTGGCCTGGGGCTGCTCCTGGGATGTCCCTGCCCTGGTGCCAGGGCCAGTGTTTGGGAGGAAAGGCAGCTGGGCTCTGCAAATCTTACTGGTGCTTGGCGATGACCAGCGTGTCCCTGAAGAGGAGGAGGTCCCTCTTCCTCGTCACACGGCCCTGGGTCACCCGCACACGCTGCCGGAGCAGTGGTTCCCATGATGCCGGGATGGGCGCGCACTGCTGCACGGGCTCGGGATCATCCCTGCAGAGCAAACGGTGTCGGGCGTGAGAAATTTGGCTGCTGCGGTGTACGGCTGTTCTGGGGTGTCCCTGAGCCTTGCATGGGGACGCCTACCTGGAGCCGCGGCAGCAGTTGACCTGTCCCATCCCGACGAGGCAAGGAGAAGCCTCCTGTAAATCTTGCTTCTGGGGCGCAAGAGAGTGGCCAGACAGGTGGCAAAAGCCAGCCAGAGGGACGCCCAGTGCCGAGTGGTGCTTCTGGGCAAGAGCTTGGCTCCTGCCCGAGACGCTCCGTGTTGGCACAGAACCGTTGCCAGGACAGCGCCGGGTTAACCCAGCACCCCATTCTAATGACCTCAGCGGTGGGGGAGGGGTACTGGGGGCTCTCCCCAGTACGCCCATGTCTCTGTCGGACTGGGAGCCCAGACCTGGGCACAGCACTTCAGGCCTGGGCTCAGCAGCGCTGAGCAGAGGGGAAGGGTCACCTCCCTCCAGCTGCTGGCAGTGCTCTGCCTCGTGCAGCCCAGGGTACCCCTTGCCGCCACCTTTGGCCAAGGGCACCTCGCTGGCTCCTGGTTAACTTGGTGTCCCCCAAGAGCCCAAGGCCATTTGTGCCACGCTCATTACCAGCAGCTTTGCCAAGCTGTTTTGGGTCGGAAGTCTGTGTGGATGTGTCTCAGGATGCTTCATGCCCATAGCATTGTCAGAGATTTCCTGTTTTTTAACAAAACCAGGACAATTATAGATTTTCATTCTATCATAAAGCATGGCTCTCTATATCAAGTACATTTTGATACAACAAAACTGCCCATGTAATACAAGGTTTCTCGATGTAACCATCTGTCCTGGTTCTGTTAAAAACAAGTTTCTCTCTCAGTGAATTTGCCTGTCAGCTAAAGCTTTCCTATTAGCCACATTTTGCTGGAGAACCAGATACGTGTTTTGGTAAACCCAGCAATGGAATGCGAAGTTTTTGCTAAGCATGGATGCACCTCTCACGAGAGGGGCAACGAGAAACGGGTGACCAAGAAACTGACCAATGGAGTATAACATCCCATTCACGTGAACACTTCATATAAAAGTGGGCGATCACGAGGACCTCGTTCCTTTTTCCTTATGGCCGACATTAGGAGAGGACTTTGCGAGTCGTCCCTGCGAACTGAGGCCTAGTGAGAGACTGAATCCAGCTCTGGTTGGCTGCAGACTCCAATCCAGGACTTCGGGTGTCGGCTCTGCAGCTGCTGGGACTTTCAAGATTGGTTTTGTAGATATTGTACTACTTTCTCTATTCTTAGTAGTAGCATTAGTAAAACATTTTTAATTTTTCCAACTCTCTTCTCTCTGTCCTTCTTTCCCTCCCAATCGCCTGTCTTTAGTAGGAAGCGGGGAGAGGGAGAGGCTGAATGGGGAACAGGGTGGAGAAGGGGTTTCTTGGTTTGGTTGGTTTTGTTTTTTGTAGGACTCAAAGCAAGTTGCTTTTAGCACTGTCAGGCTAAGGAATGATATTGCGATACAGTTAACACGTAATAGATGTATGGTCATTCCAGAAGACCTGCCCAGTCAAACAGTATAAAGCCCACAGCTTGCTTGCGTGCTGCAGCTCTGGATACACGCTCACTCTAATACAGTAAGAAGGGCACAAGGGAGCAGCATTTCAGAAGTCACGTACGCACCACCCATACGCTTGTGTGTTCATGCGATGTGGAGGTCATGGCAGTGCTTGCTACCCATTTTCTCCAACCTGCAGAAAATGTCTTCAAATGGCTCTTTCATTACCTACGTCCTTAGAGGAAATTCTTGCGGCTCAACACGTGCCTTTTGCAGCAGGTGCAAGTGAGTAGAATTAAAAGTGCAGGGAGAGGAGCCTTTCAGAGGAAGTTTCTGCTCTTGGAATCTAACGCACATCGGGGTTGGGGTTAAAGCAGTTGCCGTTGGCTCACCACGTGGGAAAAGGTGTGTTTGCAGCATGTCAACCAAGGCGGTCAGCATAGTCCTTGCCAATGACAGTAAGTGCAAATAGAGCAGCACCACTTCTTCCAGCTTGCTGGATCACAAGCTGCTTGGTCTGCAGCTCAAAAGTGAGATGTGGCTCCATGTATTTGTCATATGAAATGAGCAAGAAGTCTTCAAAGATGGTCAGGATTTAAAATTACTTCTTTTGCAAGCATGTACACGGGACATCTTAGCTCATCTCTCCATACTTGTCAATGCAGTAACTTGTTGACATTAAATGGAATTATAAGGTTTCCAGCGAAAGTATCCCAGTTTCATACAGACTGGGTAGTCACCTATGTTCAAGAGGAAAAGTGCATCCTCTTGGAGAAACGCAGCTGTTGCTCAGTCTCTAAGTGGCAGCACGATGGCCATAAAGTGCAAAGAAAATGCCTCCGGTGGTACAAATTCTGACAAGTTTTTGAAGAAAAGGCCACAGCAGTCCTATTACCTCTGCGAAGAAAATGGTTAAAAGCGAGGGGAGGTTTAGGTTGGATATTAGGGAAAGGTTCTTTCCCCAGAGGGTGGTGTCACGGCCCCAAGCCTGACAGTGTTCAAGAAGAGACTGGAAAACGCCCTCAGGCACATGATGTGAATGGTGGGGTTGTCACATGCAGGGGCAGGAGCTGGACTCAATGTTCCTAGTGGGTCCCTTCCAACTCAGGACATTCTATGATTCTACCAGTTCATTCAAGAATATCACTCCTGCAAAGTCCCCTTTCAATTTTCTTGGCACGGTGCCAACTCAAAAAACTCAGAGAAGACACGTACCATTCATGACCTGCACAAACCTATGTTTCAGCTATTAGGAGAAGGCGTTTCCAATCTCGACAGGGAGGACAGAGGCAGCCCACAAAAAGAGATTCACTGTGGTTCTTCCTAAGTGAGCAGGGAGAGAAGAGAGTTGGAAAAGTTAAAGATGTTTTACTAATGCTACTAATAAGAATAGAGAAAATAATACAAAATCTACAAAACCAATCTTGAAAGTCTCAGCAACTGCAGAGCCAGCACCCAAAGTCCTGGATTAGACTCTGTAGCCAACCAGAGCTGGATTCAGTCTCTCACTAGGCCTCAGTTCGCAGGGACGACCAGCAAGGTCCTCTCCTAATGTCAGCCATGAGGAAAAATAAAGGGAAAAAGGCAAAAAGGGACGAGATCCTCGTGATCTCCCACTTTTATATGAAGTATTCACGTGAATGGAATGTTATACACCATTGGTCAGCCTCTCGGTCATCAGTTTTCTCGTTGCCCCTCTTGCGAGATGTCCATCCGTGCTTATCAATAAGTTTGCATTCCATTGCTAGGTTTAACCAAAACATGTGCTGAGTTCTCCAGGAAAATGCAGCTAATATGAAGGCTTTAGCTGACAGGCAAAAATTCACTAAAAGAGAAACTTGTTTTTAACAAAACCAGGACACTGTGTACTGCATAGAGGAGGTCCATAAGACATCCCACTGTGCTGTCACTCATAAACTACTAGAAAGATAATGTAAATGCTCATGACATCACTGGGACTTTGCAGGAATGATATTCTTGAACGAACTGGTAGAATCATAGAATGTCCTGAGTTGGAAGGGACCCACTAGAAACATTGAGTCCAGCTCCTGCCCCTGCATGTGACAACCCCACCATTCACATCATGTGCCTGAGGGCGTTTTCCAGTCTCTTCTTGAACAGTCAGGCTTGGGGCCGTGACACCTCCCTGGGGAGCCTGTTCCAGTGCTCCGCCACCCTCTGGGGGAAGAATCTTTCCCTAATATCCAACCTAAACCTCCCCTCCCTTTTAGCCATTTTCTTCGCAGAGGTAATAGGACTGCTGTGGCCTTTTCTTCAAAAACTTGTCAGAATTTGTACCACCGGAGGCATTTTCTTTGCACTTTATGGCCATCGTGCTGCCACTTAGAGACTGAGCAACAGCTGCGTTTCTCCAAGAGAATGCACTTTTCCTCTTGAACATAGGTGACTACCCAGTCTGTATGAAGCCGGGATACTTTCGCTGGAAACCTTATAATTCCATTTAATGTCGACAAGTTACTGCATTGACAAGTATGGAGAGATGACCTAAGATGTCCCGTGTACATGCTTGCAAAAGCAGTAATTTTAAATCCTGACCATCTTTGAAGACTTCTTGCTCATTTGATGTGACAGATACTTTGGAGCCACGTCTCACTTTTGAGCTGCAGACCAAGCAGCTTGTGATCCAGCAAGCTGGAAGAAGTGGTGCTGCTCTATTCGCACTCACTGTCATTGGCAAGGACTATGCTGACCGCCTTGGCTGGCACGCTGCAAACACACCTTTTCCCAAGCGGTGAGCCAACGGCAACTGCTTTAACCCAAACCCCAATGTGCGTTAGATTCCAAGAGCAGAAACTTCCTCTAAAAGGCTCCTCTCCCTGCACTTTTACTTCTACCCAGTTGCACCTGCTGCAAAAGGCACGTGTTGAGCCGCAAGAATTTCCTCTAAGGACGTAGGTAATGAAACAGTCATTTGAAGACATTTTCTGCAGGTTGGAGAAAATGGGTAGCAAGCACTGCCATGACCTCCACATCGCATGAACACACAAGCGTATGGGTGGTGCGTACGTGACTTCTGAAATGCTGCTCCCTTGTGCCCTTCTTACTGTATTAGAGTGAGCGTGTATCCAGAGCTGCAGCACGCAAGCAATCTGTGCGCTTTACCCTGTTTGACTGTGCAGATCTTCTGGAAAGACCATACATCTATTATGTGTTAACTGTATCGCAATATCATTCCTTAGCCTGACAGTGCTAAAAGCAACTTGCTTTGAGTCCTACAAAAAACAAAACCAACCAAACCAAGAAAAGCCACCAAAGTGGAAGTCCTGAAGAGCCTCCAAGGTAATCTTAGACATGTTTTCATGGAAGATAAGAAACAGTAAAATAGACACCATGAACAGTCTGTAATGAAGTTTACAGAAATACGACGGTGTTGAGGTTTTAATTGCGGGGTGAGAATTAAACCGTGGCAGCTGTTTTGTTAACACCCTCTCCCCTCTGTTCACCATTCAGCCTCTCCCTCTCCCCGCTTCCCACTAAGGACAGGCGATCGGGAGGGAAAGAAGGACAGAGAGAAGAGAGTTGGAAAAACTAAAAATGTTTTACTAATGCTACTAAGAAGAATAGAGAAAATAATACAAAATCTACAAAACCAATTTTGAAAGTCCCAGCAGCTGCAGAGCTGGCACCCGAAGTCCAGGATTGGAGTCTGCAGCCAACCGGAGCTGGATTCAGTCTCTCACTAGGCCTCAGTTCGCAGGGACGACTCGCAACATCCTCTCCTAATGTCGACCATGAGGAAAAAGGAAAGAGATCCTCATGATCTCCCACTTTTATATGAAGTGTTCACGTGAATGGGATGTTATACTCCATTGGTCAGTTTCTTGGTCACCCGTTTCTCGTTGCCCCTCTCGTGAGAGGTGCATCCATGCTTAGCAAAAACTTCGCATTCCATTGCTGGGTTTACCAAAACACGTATCTGGTTCTCCAGCAAAATGTGGCTAATAGGAAAGCTTTAGCTGACAGGCAAATTCACTGAGAGAGAAACTTGTTTTTAACAGAACCAGGACAGATGGTTACATCGAGAAACCTTGTATTACATGGGCAGTTTTGTTGTATCAAAATGTATTTAATATAGAGAGCCATGCTTTATGATAGAATGAAAATCTATAATTGTCCTGGTTTTGTTAAAAAACAGGAAATCTCTGACAATGCTATGGGCATGAAGCATCCTGAGACACATCCACACAGACTTCCGACCCAAAACAGCTTGGCAAAGCTGCTGGTAATGAGCGTGGCACAAATGGCCTTGGGCTCTTGGGGGACACCAAGTTAACCAGGAGCCAGCGAGGTGCCCTTGGCCAAAGGTGGCGGCGAGGGGTACCCTGGGCTGCACGAGGCAGAGCACTGCCAGCAGCTGGAGGGAGGTGACCCTTCCCCTCTGCTCAGCGCTGCTGAGCCCAGGCCTGAAGTGCTGTGCCCAGGTCTGGGCTCCCAGTCCGACAGAGACATGGGCGTACTGGGGAGAGCCCCCAGTGCCCCTCCCCCACCGCTGAGGTCATTAGAATGGGGTGCTGGGTTAACCCGGCGCTGTCCTGGCAACGGTTCTGTGCCAACACGGAGCGTCTCGGGCAGGAGCCAAGCTCTTGCCCAGAAGCACCACTCGGCACTGGGCGTCCCTCTGGCTGGCTTTTGCCACCTGTCTGGCCACTCTCTTGCGCCCCAGAAGCAAGATTTACAGGAGGCTTCTCCTTGCCTCGTCGGGATGGGACAGGTCAACTGCTGCCGCGGCTCCAGGTAGGCGTCCCCATGCAAGGCTCAGGGACACCCCAGAACAGCCGTACACCGCAGCAGCCAAATTTCTCACGCCCGACACCGTTTGCTCTGCAGGGATGATCCCGAGCCCGTGCAGCAGTGCGCGCCCATCCCGGCATCATGGGAACCACTGCTCCGGCAGCGTGTGCGGGTGACCCAGGGCCGTGTGACGAGGAAGAGGGACCTCCTCCTCTTCAGGGACACGCTGGTCATCGCCAAGCACCAGTAAGATTTGCAGAGCCCAGCTGCCTTTCCTCCCAAACACTGGCCCTGGCACCAGGGCAGGGACATCCCAGGAGCAGCCCCAGGCCACCGGCACCCTGCTGCTGGATACACCCATGGCCGTGGCTGTGGCAGGGGGACTCGGGAGTGGAGCCAGCGGGCTCAGACTCCTCCAGCTCACTCCCTGCCGCTCCTCTCTGCAGACGTGGCAGCGCCCCACGCCCAAAGCTCTGCCTGGCCCTGGGCCAGCTGCAGGTGCTGGGCAGCACCAAGGGGGCAGCCGGCGATGTGTCTGAAGAGGAGGAAGGCAAGCACACCACCTCACTCCTCCTCGTCTGGCCCTGCGGCTCGTGTGTCATCACTTTCCGGTGAGTCTCGGTGCCACCTCCCAGGGCAGGGCTGGGCAGCGCCTGTGTCCTGCCGCACAGGGCTTTGTCCTGCCTCTCTGACCATCCCCACGGGGCAGGGCTGTGCCAGCGCCTGCCTGTGCCCGCAGGCTGGGGAGCAGCGGCACTCAGGCTGTGTCTCCTCTTTCTGCAGCTGCCGGGCAGTGAAGGAGCTCTGGCTCAGCGCTCTCCTTGGGTAAGCCCTGCCTGGCAGTGAAGGCTGGGGGACCTGTGCCCACATCATAGGGGGATGCTCTAGGTATCATAGCCCTACGATGTGGAAACAGGGCTCCCCACCTGGGAAGAGCTGGACCCTGGACAGGGGGCAGCTCTTGAGTGGGCAAAGCTGGTGGAGCACCTTCACCCAACTGTGTCCACACAACACCTGCCCAACCCCACCTGGACCTTTGCTGCTGCTCTCTGCTTGGATTGCGAGTGGTACTCGGGTGCTTTGGGCAGCTTGGAAGGGCTCCCTGGGCTGGCAGGCGAGGGAAAATGTGGCTTGTGTCTCACACTGCTCTTTCTTTGCTCCTTTCCCACGCACAGACCACCAGAAGGAGTGGAGGGAGCCCAGGTCACCCAGCTGCCCTCCTTCAAGGCGCTGCTAAAGGAGTTGAGGGGCCGCAACGCTGTGAGTGTCCCTCCTGTTTCCGCTCTGTCCCCAGAGGCTGTTCCAGCCCAGCACCAGCTGCACCACTTCTCACCTTCTTCTCTTTTTTCCTTGCCCAGGCCATGACCCTGCACGCCGGCAGCCTGGAGAGGCTGCTTGAGGGCCAGGCCAAGGTGAGGATCGCATAGAGAGAAATCTCAGCCATCCCCACCTCTCACACGTGGCCAGGGCATGATGCAGCTCGCTGGGGGCCCTTTCTGCTGCAGGGCTGTTGGGTGAGCACAGCACATTTCTTGCAGGCTGATGCAGAGCAGCGGCCTGCACCTGTCATCCCCTCTGGTGGCCCAGGTAGAAGTGGCCAGTTGGCTGGTGAGTTGGGAGAAGACGGGCGCAGAACAGCCCTTCCCTCCTCCTCTTGCAGACGGGCACTCGTGCTGCCCTGGGGCTGCTGCTGCCCTTCCTGCAGGGCAAGTCTGTCCCTGTTATTCTGCAGCAGGGAGACCTGAGCCCCCGGGGTCCCTTCTACCCAAATGACACTTGTCCCCTGCGCTCGCGGGTGGGGTACAGTGTGAGAGGTTCCAGGAGCATTGCTCTGGTGCTTCTGCTCCACCTTGCTTTGTTCTCTTCTCCTTGGCAGAAGGTGAGACCCGCAGCCAGAGGAGGTGGCTGCGCTGGTACTTTGCGCGGCCAGGGACCTCGGCGGCTGCAGAGGCACAGGGGCCGTCGCACCCTTCCCGGTCGGGGGTTCTCTTCGGCCGGCCCCTGGCAGCTCTCTGCAGCCAGGATGGTGCGCTGCCCCAGCCCATCCAGGTAAGCAAGCCCAGCCAGGGGATGCCCATGGCATTGCCTCCTCTGCAGGGGCGGTGTCCCCATTGGAGGCATCCCTGATGAGCCTTGGCCTGTCCCAGGGTCAGTCTCCAGCCCAGCAATGTCCTCCTCTCTCCCTTGCAGGACCTGCTGGCTCTGCTGCACGAGCAGGGCCCATCCACGGAGGGGATCTTCCGGCTGGCGGCCAGTGAGCGCGCCTCCCGGGACATCAGGGAGGCCCTGGACACCGGCGCTCAGGTCCACCTCGCCAGCCAGCCGGTGCACGTCCTGGCTGTCATCTTGAAGGTGAGCCCCGCTGACCTGGAGTCTGGCGCTGCTGATGGGCACCTGTCTGAGCAGGAGCCCAAACCCAGGAGCTGCTCGGCACCCAGCGTGCTGGGGATGCTGCCTGTGCTCCCGGCGGCACTGCTCACAGCCTCACCAGCAGCCCTTGGCATTGCAGGACTTCCTGCGTAAGATCCCCTCCAAGCTCCTCCACTCGGAGCTGTACCAGCAGTGGATGGACGCCCTGCAAAAGACCAGCAGGCAGGAGAGGCTGGCGGGGCTGAGAGAGTAAGTGTGGCCAGCAGCCTGGTGGCTCCACAGGGACTGCCAGAGCTCGACACCTGCCCGCAAAGCCACAGCCTGTGTGAACAAGCTGTGCTTTTGGCCACCCACCCCTTGCTGCTGCTGTGGGCTCAGCATTCTGGGGGGAAAGTGGCACAGAAAAGCATTTGTCTGTCTCCTTGTAGCACTGCCTGCAGGCATTGGGGGTGGCTCCACAAAGGGACTCTCAGCAGCAGGGCTGGCAGGGAGGGAGGTGCCCGTGTCTCAGCGAAGGCAGTCCCTCTGCTGTAGAGCCAGCTTGGTCAAGGAGCCTTCCTTGGGATGGGCTTGGCTGACACCAGCGTGGGACACCTGTCCGGACAACACCTACTTCATTCATTAACGTTGCGTTCCTGTTCCCGCAGGGTGGCCAGCAAGTTACCTGAGGCCAACCTCCTCCTCCTCCGAACCTTGCTCAGCCTGCTCCACAAGATCAGCATGAATGTCCCTGTCACCAAGATGACCGCCAGGAACCTGGCCATCTGTGTGGGGCCCAACCTCCTCGGCCCACCCGAGGAGGACACGCTGGCCCTGGATGTCCTGATGCAGGTGACAGGGAAGGTACGTTGTGTTTGCCAGCCCGCTGCAGCCTTCCAGACCCGTGCCAGCTTTGCTCTTCGGGGCTTCCTGGCTGCCTTCTCTCTTCAGCAAATGCTCGTGGGGGAGCTGCTGCGAAGAGCAGCCCCACAGCTGCAGATCTCTGTGCAGAAGGCAGGATGAGGAGTGGGAAGGGCTGTTGGACCCGTTTGCAGTCAGCGGGCTGGAAACCAATGGTTTACTGTGTGCAGGTGGCAGAGCTGGTTGAGTTCCTCATCCAACACCAAGAGGAACTCTTTGAGGAGCAGGAGGAGGAGGAGGAGGCTGAGCTTCCAGGTGCACCGGCCGAGGGTGGGCTTGCCGGCGAACAAGCCGAGGGGTCTCTGGCACCAGAAGAAGAAGGAGAAACTGCCGAGGTATGTGAGGTCCACACGCAGCGTGAGAGAATGCCTCCCCGCTCAGAAGGTTGGATGGCCACTGCAGGGCCTCTTTGTGCCATGATCCCAGCAGAAGTGGCACAGCTGGGCTGAGCAAACCCATCCAAGGGATCTGCCTTTTGGAGCTGAGCTGGGGAGTGGGCAGGTGTCATCTTCTATGTTTCCATTGCAGGTGCCTCCAGTTGCTCCAGAACGTGAAGCCCAGGAGAGCACCTCTGGGCAGAGCAGGTAACATGAGCCAGCTTTGATGAAGAGTAGAATTGATTCATGGTGATGATGGCTGTACCTGTCTAACAATCCTCCTGAATGGACAGGTGTCCAAGCTCTTCGCAGGAAGGGTTAACACCAGCCCCCAGGAAGAGAAAGCACACCTGCGAAGAGGAGAGTGGTGGCCCGCCACCCAAGAGAAGCCGAAAGCTGTGAACAGAGAGCTCAGCGATGGGTAAGTGAGACCAGCCAAGCAGGGTGAGAAGACCAAGGAACCCAGGCATGTAACAGAGCCTGTTCTCCCTCTTGAGAATTTTCACGCTGCTCTGAGTATAGGAAATTGTTCTGTGGTGCGCAGACATGGTCCCAGAGAGTAAGCGGTCACCCACCCTTGGGCAGTATAGTTTGGGATGGAAGCGACCTTCCAAGGTCATCCAGTCCAACCCCTGCAATGAGCAGGGACATCTTCAACTAGATCAGGTTGCTCAGAGCCCCATCCAAGCTGGCCTTAATTGTTTCCAGGGAGGGGACATCTACAACCTCTCTACCACCCTGCATTCTTACGGCAGCTGTACCCAGGCATGGCCATTCAAGCAGAGATTTGTACAGTAGTTGAGTGAAAATCTTGTGTGCTCACTTAAGCGTCCCCAAGCTTCTGCAACCTAAATAATTAAGAGAAAACCACCAAAGCCTAATATAACCAGCTTTAAGGAATTCTGCAGTGGAGATCTGTGGATGGATATTGCCTTTCACGTCAAAGCACAAGTTGCTTGTTCGCCTCTCAACCTGGTGCCTAATGCCTGTCTTTTCCCCCCCCATCTTTCTCAACGCAGGCTGTAGAGGTGGCCGAAGAAATCACCCTCATGCTGCCACCCTTTCGGCTCAGCTGGACGGTCTAGTGGGGCTTCTGAGAAAGAAGATCACATCTTGTCCTTTCTGCAGAACTTTCACCAGCCCATGAAGAAGTCTCACAAGTGTTGTCCATGCGAGCCGTGAAAAGAGCTGCAGAAGGGCACTTGAGAAGTTTTAACACATTTGTTTTCACATGCCAGTTGGCAATTTTCAGATATTTATAAGAGGTTTTTTTGCCAGTAGGGCGAGAGAGTTTGTTAGTTCGTTCGTTTGTTAGTTAGTTAGTTAGACAGTAAGTTAACTAGTTAGTTAGTTAGTTAGTTAGTTAGTTAGTTAGTTTCTACTGTAGGTAGCTGTCTACTGAAGATGTTTTTTCCACATTCCAGTTTTCACTTTTCAAATGTTTGCAATAATGTTTTGAGCCAATTCTACTGTAGGTGTAGATGTCCACTGTAAATCCCACCGCATTTGCCTCTGAGATGACTGAATACTCTTTGTCTCCATGCAAAGCGCTGCATCAGAAGAGGATGCGGTCCAAAGAAGGATTTGTTTGGCCCCTAAGCATTTCAGGCTTTCTGAAATCAAATCAGAGCTAGCAGGAGATGCAAACTGGAAACATTGATTTCCACGTAACCAGTTATTATTCCTGTCGCTGAGCCAAGCGCACAAGTTGACGGTCACTACATTTTAATACCGGCTCTCTTAATTTGGAGTGCTATGCAGACCTTGTGAGTCACTCAAGATAATGATTCCAAATGAGGGAAGAAAGTAAGACACGGAAGAGATGATGTTATTTCTGGGAGACACTATGCAGAAATGTCAAATTGTACACCTACAGAAAAGTGCTGGAACCAGTGTCTTTCTGCATAATTGAATAAATGCTCAACCCTATAATTGAAACTAAAGTTTATTTTAATAAAAGCCAGAGGGATTGGAGGTTGGGGGGTGTGAGAGGGACATGCTTATCTGATATCTACTCTGGTCATTATTTTTCTGGTTTTAGAGCTGAATAAAATGTAGTTGTCTATTACTTTGACTTCTTAGATCCCGCAACACAAAGACCACTATCCACCTATACTTATGTGTGAGGGGGTGCAGCAGCAGCGCCTCTGGTGGATAGATGTAACTACCATACTCCAGAAGCTCCCGCTACCACGAGACAGTTTTTTCCAGCCCATTTCCCCTTCTCCCCTACCAACATTCTTCCCTACGACACCCATTTTGGTTTGGTTTGGCTTATCTTTTAAACATTAGAAAATAACATCCTAAGAGAAAAGATGTAATTTCATTTAGATGTCCTTCCCTGGAAGCAAACTCAGTTCCAAGAAGCAGAAAGCAAACACTGCACTGCCTGCTTTTCTAAGGCAAGAAGCAGAGGCATGAATTTCAAAGTCAAAAGGTTATTAATTAATAAAGTACTCTTAGTGTTACTTTTAGTAATGAATCAAAGATCAGAATCATCCCCCAGAGACATAATTTTCAAGTCATTTAAAACTATAGGATATTTTGCCTATCTAGCAAAACCGAATATTAAGGACATAAGGGCAAGTGTCAGATTTTGCACCTGGGACACGGCAACCCTGGCTGTACATACAGACTGGGGGACGAGATGCTGGAGAGCAACTCTGCAGAGAGGGATCTGGTTCTGGTTGAGGGCAGGTTGAACATGAGGCAACAGTGTGCCCTGGCAGCCAAGAGGGCCAACTGTGTCCAGCCGTGCATCAAGCACAGCATTGCCAACCTGAGGTGAGAGGGAGGTGATTTTGCCACTCTACCCTGCATTGGTGCGGCCTCACCTGGAGCACTGGCTGCAGTTCTGGGTGCTGCAGGATAAAAAGGATATAAAGCTACTGGAGAGTATCCAGAAGAGAGCTACCAAGTTGGGGAAGGGTTTGGAGAGGAAGTCATCTGAGGAGCAGCTAAATTCACTTGGTTTGTTGAGCTTCAAGAAGAGGAGACTGAGAAGAGACCTCATTGTGGTCTACAGCTTCCTCCCAAGGGAAGGACGAAGTGTAGGCGTCGAACTCTTCTCCTTAGTGACCAAGGACAGAACCTGAGGCAACGGCAGGACGATGTGCCAGGGGAGGTGTAGACTGGACATTAGGAAAAGGTTCTTCACCCAGAGGGCAGGGGAGCACTGCAACAGGCTCCCTTGCGAGATGTCACAGCCCCAAGCCTGACAGTGTTCAAGAAGAGACTGAACAATGCCCTCAGACACATGGCGTGAATGGTGGGGTTGTCCTGTGCAGGGACAGGAGCTGGACACGATGATCCCCGCGGGGCTCTTCACACTGAAGACATTCTGTGATTCCACGGTTCTATGAACCACCACCTTTCACCCAGATGTATTGTGAAGAACAAAGTTGGTGTGAAAAAGCTGGACTTAGGGAAAAAAGACAAAGATGGAGTTCTATGGAAACTCCATCTCTGGACCCTGTCAACAGGGTGCATCCTCTTTCTCCCTGTCCCATAACAAGAAAGAGCCTTTCCACCTGCACCACTGCTTTGGCTGCAGGAAACGTGCCCTCCTCATCCTCATGCCCGTGACACCAGGAGACCTGCAGAAAGAGGGTGGAACTGACTGCAGATGGCACCGGTACGGGTATGGAGCATCCCAGGACACATCCACATAGACTTGTGACCCGAAGCAGCTTGGCCAAGCTGCTGGAAAGCAACATGGCAGAATATGTCCTGGGTGTCCTAGTGGACACCAGTTTGACCAGGAACCAGGTAGGTGCCCTGATTGCTATGCAGCATACCCCATAGCAGCTAAAAAATATGTTTGCCACAAAACAATATTGTGTTATTCACCTGATATGCTCCACAAATCCAGTCCAGGCCCTTTAGTAGTTGACCAATTCGAGTAAGATAAAGCTCCGGAGATTGGTTATTATTAGTTCTCTATGGGCTTGTGACTCTGCTGTGGAGAAACTGTGTGAAAAGCTGTTGCAGGACATCAAAGAACTCAGAGAAGACACGTACCATTCACGACCTGTACGAACCTATGTTTCAATCTCAAGAGAGAGTACAGAGGCAGCCCACAAAAAGAGGTTCACTGTGGTTCTACCTAAGTGAGCAGGGAGAAAACATGAATAAGTGGCATGGAAGACCTACCTCAGACCTTCAGGAATGAGTATGTGAGATGAAAGGACAAACTCCTAAGAAGGTGGCTGCTCTAGTTTACAAAAGGAGCGGAAGGGACTCTGATGCTCTTGAAGGAACCTCTAATGGCCGTCGTCAGATCCCAATGGATGTGATCAACAAAATTGCAGCAATGCTTCCATCTACTAATGAAAAGGAGACACAGTCTTTCCTGGGCATTGTAGGTTTTTGGAGAATGCATATTGCTGACTACAGCCAGATTGTGAGCCCGCTCTATTGAGTGACTCGTCAAAAGAACCAATTTGAGTGGGGTCCGGAACAACGACAAGCCTTTGAAGAAATTAAGCGTGAGATAACTCATGCGGTGGCAGTTGGACCAGTTCGGACTGGACTAGATGTTAAAAATGTGCTCTATACTGCAGCCAAACATAATGGACTTACCTGGAGCCTCTGGCAGAAAGCACCAGGAGATACCTGAGGTCAACCCTTAGGTTTTAGGAGTCGAGGATACAAAGATTCTTCACCCAGAGGGCGGTGGAGCACTGCAACAGGCTCCCCAGGGAGGTGTCACAGCCCCAAGCCTGACAGTGTTCAAGAAGAGACTGGACAATGCCCTCAGACACATGGTGTGAATGGTGGGGTTGTCCTGTGCAGGGACAGGAGCTGGACACAATGATCCTTGTGGGTCTCTTCACACTAAGACCTTCCGTGATTCCACAATTCCTTTAGTGGGTCCTTCAGTAGGTGACCAATGTCGGTAAGATAAAGCTCCGGAGATTGGTTATTAGTATACAATGTACCCTGCAGGACGACTCTATGCAAATGATTTACCTGAGAAAAATCTCCCTTACATGTACTCCCTTTCTCTGATCTCAGAAATCTGATTTCCTCAGTAGCAAGGTATTTTAGAACACGGTTGATTTTCATTACAAGTAAGTTAAATGCTTCTAATTTAATGAGTCTCTATAGTCTTAAACCTACCATGAATCTGAATAAAATACTTACCTCAGAGATCACTGGCAATCAAAAGGACACTGTCGAGGGTTTGATTGCGGGGTGACAATAAACCCTGGCAGATGTATTGTTAACCTCCTCTCCCCCCCACTTCCCCCTCTTGTCCCTCCCTCTCCCCCTTCCCACTAAGGACAGGCGATCGGGAGGAAAAGAAGTGCAGACAGAAGAGAGTTGGAAAATTAAAAATGTTTTACTAATGCTACTAATAAGAATAGAGAAAATAATACAAAATCTACAAAACCAATCTTGAAAGTCTCAGCAACTGCAGAGCCGGCACCTGAAGTCCTGGATTAGACTCTGCAGCCAACTGGAGCTGGATTCAGTCTCTCACTAGGCCTCAGTTCGCAGGGACGACCAGCAAGGTCCTCTCCTAATGTCAGCCATAAGGAAAACGGGAAAAAAAAGAAAAAGAGAAAAGGAAAATGAACGAGATCCTCGTGATCTCCACTTTCATATGAAGTATTCACGTGAATGGAATGTTATACACAGTTGGTCAGTTTCTTGGTCACCAGTTTCTTGTTGCCCCTCTCGTGAGATGTCCATCCGTGCTTATCAATAACTTTGCATTCCATTGTTAGGTTTCCCAAAACATGTATCTGGTTCTCCAGGAAAATGCAGCTAATAGGAAAGCTTTAGCTGCCAGGCAAATTCACGAAAAGAGAAACTTGGTTTTTAGCAAAACCAGGACATTCCACCCCTTATGATATGCCATTCACTGAATACTTAAACCTTATCAATAAAATCTTTCAATACAATCGAATTAATCACTACTACTGTATATATATATGTACACATATGTACACAGGAGTAATTAATCAGTGGACCATTCTTTGAAATGTTCATTGAGTTCATTTTGTCACGACAGTCTCCCAGGGCAGGAAAAATGGTACAAGTGCATCTCATGACCACTGTTTGTGGGTTAAAGAAATCAACTTCGAAGATGCTGTCAGGCGCCATTGAAGAAGCTAGCTCTGGCTTCATCACACTGTCTTGATCTCAAATACACTTATTGAACGCTGGTATATGACAACTCACATCATGCAGTTCAGTATTGAATATTTTCAACTAAAATTAAATCCCTTGAGGTATACACCGGACTTCTCCATCCTTAAGCATCACCCACCAGGTGCTGCCAGGTCCCTGGGCAAAAACAGTCCCACGAATGGGCTTGCCTTTGCCTGAGGCAGGAGTAACCCAGACTGCCTTTCCTAAGATATTTTTCATGTGTACTACAGGGACTTTATCTCCTTTCACAGTACGAAGAATTCCTGATTGGGCAGGCCCAGCTCAATTGGTTGATCCCCTAGTGTTGACCAGCCAAGTGGCTTTTGCTAAATATGAATCCCAGTTTTTAAAGGTTCCACCACCAAGTGCCTTTAGTGTAGTTTTCAACAAACCATTGTACCTTTCAATTTTCCCAGAGGCTGGTGCATGATATGGAATATGATATACCCACTCAATACCATGTTCTTTGGCCCAATTGTCTACAATACTGTTTCTGAAATGAGTACCATTGTTTGATTCAATTATTTCTGGCATACTGTGTCACCAAAGAACTTGCTTTTCAAGGCCCAAGATAGTATTCTGGGCTGTAGCGTGAGGTACGGCATGTGTTTCCAACCATCCAGTGGTTGCTTCCACCATTGTAAGTACATAACGCTTACCTTGACGTGTTTGTGGAAGTGTAATATAATCAATCTGCCAAGCTTCTCCATACTTATACTTTAACCATCGAGCCCATACCATACAGGCTTTAACTGTTTAGCTTGTGGAATTTCGGCGCAAGATTCACATTCATGAATAACCTGTGAAATAGTGTCCATAGTTAAATCCACCCCTCAATCGCGAGGCCATTTATGTGTTGCATCTCTACCTTATTGCCCTGAAGCATGATTGGCCCACCGAGCTAGGAAAACTTCACTTTTATGTTGCCACTCCAAGTTCACCTCAGCTACTTGAATCTTAGCAGCTTGATCTGCTTGTTGGTTGTTCAGATGCTCCTCGGTGGCTCGACTTTTAGGCACATGAGCATCTACATGACGAACTTTCACAGGCAGGCTCTCTAGCTGAGCAGCAATGTCTTGTCAAAGTGTGGCAGCCCAAATGGGTTTACCTCTGCGCTGCCGGTTGCTTTTCTTCCATTGCTGTAGCTACCCCCACAAGGCATTTGCTACCATCCACGAGTCAGTATAGAGATAGAGTATTGGCCACTTCTCTCATTCAGCAATGTCCAAAGCCAGCTGGATGGCTTTGTCTTCTGCAAATTGACTAGATTCACCTTGTCCTTCAGTGGCTTCTGTAACTCATCGTGTGGGACTCCACACAGCAGCTTTCCATCTTCGATTTTTTCCTACAAGACGACAGGATCCGCCTGTGAACAGTGCATACTGCTTATCAGTCTCTGAAAGAGTATTATACAGTGGTGCTTCTTCAGCACATTTTACTTCCTCCTCATCTGGAGACATCCCAAAGTCTTTGCTCTCTGGCCAGTCTGTAATCACTTCTAAGATCCCTGGGCGATTGGGATTTCCAGTTCGAGCTCGTTGCGTGATTAATGCAATCCATTTACTCCACGTAACATCAGTTGAATGATGTGGAGAGGGAACCGTCCCTTTGAACATCCAGCTCATCACTGGCAGTCGAGGTGCTAGGAGGAGCTGTGCTTCAGTACCAATCACTTCTGAAGCATCTTGAACTCCTTCATATGCTGCTAATATCTCTTTTTCAGTTGGAGTATAATTGGCCTCAGATCCTTTGTATCCTCGAGTCCAAAAACCTAAGAGTCGACCTCGAGTTTGTCCTGGTGCTTTCTGCCAGAGGCTCCAGGTAAGTCCATTATCTCCGGCTGCAGTGTAGAGCACATTTTTAACACCTAGTCCAGGCCGAACTGGTCCAAGAGCCACTGCATGAGTTATCTCACGGTTCATTTGTTCAAAAGCTTGTCACTGTTTCGGGCTGCACTCAGATTGGTTCTTTTGACGAGTCACTCGATAGAGAGGGCTCACAATCTGGCTGTAGTCGGGAATATGCATTCTCCAAAAACCTACAATGCCCAAGAAAGTCTGTGTCTCCTTTTTATTAGTAGGTGGAGACATTGCTGCAATTTTGTTGATCACATCCATTGGGATCTGACGACGGCCATCTTGCCATTTTATTCCTAAAAACTGGATCTCTCATGCAGGTCTCTTGACCTTGCTTCGTTTTATGGCAAAACCAGCATCCAAAAGAATCTGAATTATTCTCTCACCTTTCTCAAAGATTTCTTTCACTGTGTCGCCACATACAATGATGTCATGAATATATTGCAAGTGTTCTGGAGCTTTACCTTGCTGCAGCGTTGTCTGGATCAGTCCATGGCAGATGGTAGGACTGTGTTTCCGTGCCTGGGGCCAGCAATTCCACGTGTACTGGATGCCCCTCCAGGTGAAAGCAAACTGCGGCCTGCACTCTGCTGCTAAAGGAACAGGGGAAAATGCATTAGCAATGTCAATTGTAGCATATCACTTAGCTGCCTTTGACTCCAGTTCAAATTGCAGTTCTAGCATGTCAGGCACAGCAGCACTCAATGGTGGTGTAACTTCATTTAGGCCACGATAGTTTACAGTTAGTCTCCACTCATCACTAGGCTTAGGCACTGGCCAAATTGGGCTGTTAAAAGATGAGCGCGTCTTACTGATCACACCCTGGCTTTCCAATTGACAGATCAACTTCTGGATAGGAATCAAAGAGTCTCGATTGGTGCGATAATGCCGGCGATGCAGCATCGTGGTAGCACTTGGCACCTGCTGATCGTCAACCATCAGCAGTCCTACAACAGAAGGGTCATCTGAAAGACCAGGCAAATCAGACAGCTGTTCAATTTTCTCAATGTCCACAGCTGCTATACCAAATGCCCACCTATACCCTTTTGGGTCCTTAAAATACCCTCTCCTGAGGTAGTCTATGCCAAGGATGCACAGAGCATCTGGACCAGTCACAATGGGATGCTTTTGCCAGTTTTTTCCAGTTAGGCTCATTTCAGCCTCTACAACCGTCAGTTCCTGGGATCCCCCAGTCACTCCAACAATACTGATGGACTGCGTTCCTTTATAATTAGAAGGAATTATTGTGCACTGAGCACCGGTGTCCACTAAAGCTTTGTACTCCTGGGGGTGTGTTGTACCAGGCCATCGTACCTGTACAGTCCAATAAACTCTGTTATCCTTTTCCTCCACCTGGTTGGAGGCAGGGCGTCTCTGATTTCTGTTTTGCACAGTCTCTGGGTGTGAATTAGAGGTTCCTTCAAGAGCATCAGAGTCTCTTCTGCTCCTTTTGTAAACTGGAGCAGCCACCTTCTTAGAAGTTTGTCCTTTTATCTCACATACTCCTTCCTGAAGTTCTGAGGTAGGTCTTCCATGCCACTTATTCATGTTTTCTCCCTGCTCACTTAGGAAGAACCACAGTGAATCTCTTTTTGTGGGCTGCCCCTGTCCTCCCTCTCGAGATTGGAAATACCTTCTCCTAATAGCTGAAACATAGGTTCGTACAGGTCATGAATGGTACGTGTCTTCTCTGAGTTCTTTGATGTCCTGCAACAGCTTTTCACACAGTTTCTCCACAGCAGAGTCACAAGCCCATAGAGAACTAATAGTAACCAATCTCCGGAGCTTTATCTTACTCGAATTGGTCAACTACTAAAGAGCCTGGACTGGATTTGTGGAGCATATCAGGTGAATAACACAATATTGTTTTGTGGCAAACATATTTTTTAGCTGCTGTGGGGTATGCTGCATAGCAATCAGGGCACCTACCTGGTTCCTGGTCAAACTGGTGTCCACTAGGACACCCAGGACATATTCTGCCATGTTGCTTTCCAGCAGCTTGGCCAAGCTGCTTCGGGTCACAAGTCTATGTGGATGTGTCCTGGGATGCTCCATACCCGTACCGGTGCCATCTGCAGTCAGTTCCACCCTCTTTCTGCAGGTCTCCTGGTGTCACGGGCATGAGGATGAGGAGGGCACGTTTCCTGCAGCCAAAGCAGTGGTGCAGGTGGAAAGGCTCTTTCTTGTTATGGGACAGGGAGAAAGAGGATGCACCCTGTTGACAGGGTCCAGAGATGGAGTTTCCATAGAACTCCATCTTTGTCTTTTTTCCCTAAGTCCAGCTTTTTCACACCAACTTTGTTCTTCACAATACATCTGGGTGAAAGGTGGTGGTTCATAGAACCGTGGAATCACAGAATGTCTTCAGTGTGAAGAGCCCCGCGGGGATCATCGTGTCCAGCTCCTGTCCCTGCACAGGACAACCCCACCATTCACGCCATGTGTCTGAGGGCATTGTTCAGTCTCTTCTTGAACACTGTCAGGCTTGGGGCTGTGACATCTCGCGAGGGAGCCTGTTGCAGTGCTCCCCCGCCCTCTGGGTGAAGAACCTTTTCCTAATGTCCAGTCTACACCTCCCCTGGCACATCTTCCTGCCGTTGCCTCAGGTTCTGTCCTTGGTCACTAAGGAGAAGAGTTCGACGCCTACACTTCGTCCTTCCCTTGGGAGGAAGCTGTAGACCACAATGAGGTCTCTTCTCAGTCTCCTCTTCTTGAAGCTCAACAAACCAAGTGACTTTAGCTACTCCTTTCCAAACGAAGTCCCTCTCCAAATCCTTCCCCAACTTGGTAACCCTCTTCTGGATACTCTCCAGTAGCTTGATATCCTTCTTATCCTGCAGTGCCCAGAACTGCACCCAGTGCTCCCGGTGAGATCGCAGCAGTGAAGGGTAGAGTGGGAAAATCACCTCCCTCTCACCTCAGGTTGGCAATGCTGTGCTTGATGCACCGCAGGACACGGTTGATCCTCTTGGCTGCCAGGGCACACTGTTGCCTCATGTTCAACCTGCCCTCAACCAGAACCAGATCCCTCTCTGCAGAGCTGCTCTCCAGCATCGCGCCCCCCAGTCTGTATGTACAGCCAGGGTTGCCGTGTCCCAGGTGCAAAATCTGACACTTGCCCTTGGTGAACTTCATGAGGTTGGTGACTGTTCAGTTTTCCAATTTGTTCAGATCCCTCTGCAGATCCTCTCTGCCCTCCAGAGCGTGAACAGCTCTCCCCAATTTTGTGTCATCGGCAAACTTGTTAAGCAATCCCTCAAGTCCTGTGTCCAAGTCGTTTATGAAGACATTGAAGTGTGCTGGCCCTAAGACGGGTCTCTGTGGAACCCTGCTTGTGACTGGTCACCAGCCCAAAATTACCCCATTTATCAGAACCCTTTGATATCAGCCCATCAGCCAGCTGCTAACCCACTGCATTGCTTGTTTATTCACCCCTATGCTGGACATCTTGTCCAGGAGCATACTGTGAGAGACAGTGGCTGGTACTCCCTTTTAGACCCCAGCCTCTAAAACATCGAGGAGAAACTCCCAAGAAACAGAGCAGATCAGAACTGTGCAACCCAGGGGGATTGCCTTCTTCCTTCTCTTCCTGGGATGCCTCAGACAGTTGGTAGACAGAAGAAAGCTGTCCTTCTACCTCCTCGAGCAAGTCCTGTTGTCTCCTTGGCTCCAAATCCATGAAGCAAAGTCAGGAAAAGCCAAAAACCCAAACCCATTTGGGTTTTGTTCCATTTTGTAGAAGGTGGGCACAGAGATACCTAACAGATTTCTCTAAATTTTACTAAATAACTCTTGAATGGGCAAGTATGGTTTTGATTATGTCCTTAATGTCAGGTTTTGCTAGATACGCAAAATATCCTACGGTTTCAAATGAGTTGAAAATTATGTCTCAGCATGGTGATTCTGACCTTTGATTCCTTACTAAAAGTAACACTAAGAGTACTTTATTAATTAATAACCTTTTGACTTTGAAATTGAACATTCTAGTGGGTATTCATGCTACTGCTTAGAAAAGCAGGCAGTGCAGTGTTCGCTTTCTGCTTTTGGGAACTGAGTTTGCTTCCAGAGAAGGACACCTAAATGAAATTACATCTTTTCTCTTAGGATGTTATTTTCTAATGTTTAAAAGATAAGCCAAACCAAACCAAAATGGATGTCGTAGCGAAGAATGTTGATAGGGAAGAAGGGGAAATGGGCTGGAAAAAACTGTCTCGTGGTAGCGGGAGCTTCTGGAGTATGGTAGTTACATCTATCCACCAGAGGCGCTGCTGCTGCACCCCCTCACACATAAGTATAGGTGGATAGTGGTCTTTGTGTTGGGGGATCTAAAAAGTCAAAGTAATAGACAACTACATTTTATTCAGCTCTAAAACCAGAAAAATAATGACCAGAGTAAATATCAGATAAGCATGTCCCTCTCACACCCCCCAACCTCCAATCCCTCTGGCTTTTATTAAAATAAACTTTAGTTTCAATTATAGGGTTGAGCATTTATTCAATTATGCAGAAAGACACTGGTTCCAGCACTTTTCTGTAGGTGTACAATTTGACATTTCTGCATAGTGTCTCCCAGAAATAACATCATCTCTTCCGTGTCTTACTTTCTTCCCTCATTTGGAATCATTATCTTGAGTGACTCACAAGGTCTTCATAGCACTCCAAATTAAGAGAGCCGGTATTAAAATGTAGTGACCGTCAACTTGTGCGCTTGGCTCAGCAACAGGAATAATAACTGGTTACGTGGAAATCAATGTTTCCAGTTTGCATCTCCTGCTAGCTCTGATTTGATTTCAGAAAGCCTGAAATGCTTAGGGGCCAAACAAATCCTTCTTTGGACCGCATCCTCTTCTGATGCAGCGCTTTGCATGGAGACAAAGAGTATTCAGTCATCTCAGAGGCAAATGCGGTGGGATTTACAGTGGACATCTACACCTACAGTAGAATTGGCTCAAAACATTATTGGAAACATTTGAAAAGTGAAAACTGGAATGTGGAAAAAACATCTTCAGTAGACAGCTACCTACAGTAGAAACTAACTAACTAACTAACTAACTAACTAACTAACTAGTTAACTTACTGTCTAACTAACTAACTAACAAACGAACGAACTAACAAACTCTCTCGCCCTACTGGCAAAAGAACCTCTTATAAATATCTGAAAATTGCCAACTGGCATGTGAAAACAAATGTGTTAAAACTTCTCAAGTGCCCTTTCTGCAGCTCTTTTCACGGCTCGCATGGACAACACTTGTGAGACTTCTTCATGGGCTGGTGAAAGTTCTGCAGAAAGGACGAGATGTGATCTTCTTTTTCGGAAGCCCCACTAGACCGTCCAGCTGAGCTGAAAGGGTGGCAACATGAGGGTGATTTCTTCGGCCACCTCTACAGCCTGCCTTGAGAAAGATGGGGGGAAAAGACAGGCATTAGGCACCAGGTTGAGAGGTGAACAAGCAACTTGTGCTTTGACGTGAAAGGCAATATCCATCCACAGATCTCCACTGCAGAATTCCTTAAAGCTGGTTATATTAGGCTTTGGTGGTTTTCTCTTAATTATTTAGGTTGCAGAAGCTTGGGGACGCTTAAGTGAGCACACAAGATTTTCACTCAACTACTGTACAAATCTCTGCTTGAATGGCCATGCCTGGGTACAGCTGCCGTAAGAATGCAGGGTGGTAGAGAGGTTGTAGATGTCCCCTCCCTGGAAACAATTAAGGCCAGCTTGGATGGGGCTCTGAGCAACCTGATCTAGTTGAAGATGTCCCTGCTCATTGCAGGGGGTTGGACTGGATGACCTTGGAAGGTCGCTTCCATCCCAAACTATACTGCCCAAGGGTGGGTGACCGCTTACTCTCTGGGACCATGTCTGCGCACCACAGAACAATTTCCTATACTCAGAGCAGCGTGAAAATTCTCAAGAGGGAGAACAGGCTCTGTTACATGCCTGGGTTCCTTGGTCTTCTCACCCTGCTTGGCTGGTCTCACTTACCCATCGCTGAGCTCTCTGTTCACAGCTTTCGGCTTCTCTTGGGTGGCGGGCCACCACTCTCCTCTTCGCAGGTGTGCTTTCTCTTCCTGGGGGCTGGTGTTAACCCTTCCTGTGAAGAGCTTGGACACCTGTCCATTCAGGAGGATTGTTAGACAGGTACAGCCATCATCACCATGAATCAATTCTACTCTTCATCAAAGCTGGCTCATGTTACCTGCTCTGCCCAGAGGTGCTCTCCTGGGCTTCACATTCTGGAGCAACTGGAGGCACCTGCAATGGAAACATAGAAGATGACACCTGCCCACTCCCCAGCTCAGCTCCAAAAGGCAGATCCCTTGGATGGGTTTGCTCAGCCCAGCTGTGCCACTTCTGCTGGGATCATGGCACAAAGAGGCCCTGCAGTGGCCATCCAACCTTCTGAGCGGGGAGGCATTTTCTCACGCTGCGTGTGGACCTCACATACCTCGGCAGTTTCTCCTTCTTCTTCTGGTGCCAGAGACCCCTCAGCTTGTTCGCCGGCAAGCCCACCCTCAGCCGGTGCACCTGGAAGCTCAGCCTCCTCCTCCTCCTCCTCCTCCTCCTGCTCCTCAAAGAGTTCCTCTTGGTGTTGGATGAGGAACTCAACCAGCTCTGCCACCTGCACACAGTAAACCATTGGTTTCCAGCCCGCTGACTGCAAACGGGTCCAACAGCCCTTCCCACTCCTCATCCTGCCTTCTGCACAGAGATCTGCAGCTGTGGGGCTGCTCTTCGCAGCAGCTCCCCCACGAGCATTTGCTGAAGAGAGAAGGCAGCCAGGAAGCCCCGAAGAGCAAAGCTGGCACGGGTCTGGAAGGCTGCAGCGGGCTGGCAAACACAACGTACCTTCCCTGTCACCTGCATCAGGACATCCAGGGCCAGCGTGTCCTCCTCGGGTGGGCCGAGGAGGTTGGGCCCCACACAGATGGCCAGGTTCCTGGCGGTCATCTTGGTGACAGGGACATTCATGCTGATCTTGTGGAGCAGGCTGAGCAAGGTTCGGAGGAGGAGGAGGTTGGCCTCAGGTAACTTGCTGGCCACCCTGCGGGAACAGGAACGCAACGTTAATGAATGAAGTAGGTGTTGTCCGGACAGGTGTCCCACGCTGGTGTCAGCCAAGCCCATCCCAAGGAAGGCTCCTTGACCAAGCTGGCTCTACAGCAGAGGGACTGCCTTCGCTGAGACACGGGCACCTCCCTCCCTGCCAGCCCTGCTGCTGAGAGTCCCTTTGTGGAGCCACCCCCAATGCCTGCAGGCAGTGCTACAAGGAGACAGACAAATGCTTTTCTGTGCCACTTTCCCCCCAGAATGCTGAGCCCGCAACCGCAGCAAGGGGTGGGTGGCCAAAAGCACAGCTTGTTCACGCAGGCTGTGGCTTTGCGGGCAGGTGTCGGGCTCTGGCAGTCCCTGTGGAGCCACCAGGCTGCTGGCCACACTTACTCTCTCAGCCCCGCCAGCCTCTCCTGCCTGCTGGTCTTTTGCAGGGCGTCCATCCACTGCTGGTACAGCTCCGAGTGGAGGAGCTTGGAGGGGATCTTACGCAGGAAGTCCTGCAATGCCAAGGGCTGCTGGTGAGGCTGTGAGCAGTGCCGCCGGGAGCACAGGCAGCATCCCCAGCACGCTGGGTGCCGAGCAGCTCCTGGGTTTGGGCTCCTGCTCGGACAGGTGCCCATCAGCAGCGCCAGACTCCAGGTCAGCAGGGCTCACCTTCAAGATGACAGCCAGGACGTGCACCGGCTGGCTGGCGAGGTGGACCTGAGCGCCGGTGTCCAGGGCCTCCCTGATGTCCCGGGAGGCGCGCTCACTGGCCGCCAGCCGGAAGATCCCCTCCGTGGATGGGCCCTGCTCGTGCAGCAGAGCCAGCAGGTCCTGCAGGGGAGAGAGGAGGACATTGCTGGGCTGGAGACTGGCCCTGGGACAGGCCAAGGCTCATCAGGGATGCCTCCGATGGGGACACCGCCCCTGCAGAGGAGGCAATGCAATGGGCATCCCCTGGCTGGGCTTGCTTACCTGGATGGGCTGGGGCAGCGCACCATCCTGGCTGCAGAGAGCTGCCAGGGGCCGGCCGAAGAGAACCCCCGACCGGGAAGGGTGCGACGGCCCCTGTGCCTCTGCAGCCGCCGAGGTCCCTGGCCGCGCAAAGTACCAGCGCAGCCACCTCCTCTGGCTGCGGGTCTCACCTTCTGCCAAGGAGAAGAGAACTAAGCAAGGTGGAGCAGAGGCACCAGAGCAATGCTCCTGGAACCTCTCACACTGTACCCCACCCGCGAGCGCAGGGGACAAGTGTCATTTGGGTAGAAGGGACCCCGGGGGCTCAGGTCTCCCTGCTGCAGAATAACAGGGACAGACTTGCCCTGCAGGAAGGGCAGCAGCAGCCCCAGGGCAGCACGAGTGCCCGTCTGCAAGAGGAGGAGGGAAGGGCTGTTCTGCGCCCGTCTTCTCCCAACTCACCAGCCAACTGGCCACTTCTACCTGGGCCACCAGAGGGGATGACAGGTGCGGGCCGCTGCTCTGCATCAGCCTGCAAGAAATGTGCTGTGCTCACCCAACAGCCCTGCAGCAGAAAGGGCCCCCAGCGAGCTGCATCATGCCCTGGCCACGTGTGAGAGGTGGGGATGGCTGAGATTTCTCTCTGTGCGATCCTCACCTTGGCCTGGCCCTCAAGCAGCCTCTCCAGGCTGCCGGCATGCAGGGTCATGGCCTGGGCAAGGAAAAAAGAGAAGAAGGTGAGAAGTGGTGCAGCTGGTGCTGGGCTGGAACAGCCTCTGGGGACAGAGCGGAAACAGGAGGGACACTCACAGCGTTGCGGCCCCTCAACTCCTTTAGCAGCGCCTTGAAGGAGGGCAGCTGGGTGACCTGGGCTCCCTCCACTCCTTCTGGTGGTCTGTGCGTGGGAAAGGAGCAAAGAAAGAGCAGTGTGAGACACAAGCCACATTTTCCCTCGCCTGCCAGCCCAGGGAGCCCTTCCAAGCTGCCCAAAGCACCCGAGTACCACTCGCAATCCAAGCAGAGAGCAGCAGCAAAGGTCCAGGTGGGGTTGGGCAGGTGTTGTGTGGACACAGTTGGGTGAAGGTGCTCCACCAGCTTTGCCCACTCAAGAGCTGCCCCCTGTCCAGGGTCCAGCTCTTCCCAGGTGGGGAGCCCTGTTTCCACATCGTAGGGCTATGATACCTAGAGCATCCCCCTATGATGTGGGCACAGGTCCCCCAGCCTTCACTGCCAGGCAGGGCTTACCCAAGGAGAGCGCTGAGCCAGAGCTCCTTCACTGCCCGGCAGCTGCAGAAAGAGGAGACACAGCCTGAGTGCCACTGCTCCCCAGCCTGCGGGCACAGGCAGGCGCTGGCACAGCTCTGCCCCGTGGGGATGGTCAGAGAGGCAGGACAAAGCCCTGTGCGGCAGGACACAGGCGCTGCCCAGCCCTGCCCTGGGAGGTGGCACCGAGACTCACCGGAAAGTGATGACACACGAGCCGCAGGGCCAGACGAGGAGGAGTGAGGTGGTGTGCTTGCCTTCCTCCTCTTCAGACACATCGCCGGCTGCCCCCTTGGTGCTGCCCAGCACCTGCAGCTGGCCCAGGGCCAGGCAGAGCTTTGGGCGTGGGGCGCTGCCACGTCTGCAGAGAGGAGCGGCAGGGAGTGAGCTGGAGGAGTCTGAGCCCGCTGGCTCCACTCCCGAGTCCCCCTGCCACAGCCACGGCCATGGGTGTATCCAGCAGCAGGGTGCCGGTGGCCTGGGGCTGCTCCTGGGATGTCCCTGCCCTGGTGCCAGGGCCAGTGTTTGGGAGGAAAGGCAGCTGGGCTCTGCAAATCTTACTGGTGCTTGGCGATGACCAGCGTGTCCCTGAAGAGGAGGAGGTCCCTCTTCCTCGTCACACGGCCCTGGGTCACCCGCACACGCTGCCGGAGCAGTGGTTCCCATGATGCCGGGATGGGCGCGCACTGCTGCACGGGCTCGGGATCATCCCTGCAGAGCAAACGGTGTCGGGCGTGAGAAATTTGGCTGCTGCGGTGTACGGCTGTTCTGGGGTGTCCCTGAGCCTTGCATGGGGACGCCTACCTGGAGCCGCGGCAGCAGTTGACCTGTCCCATCCCGACGAGGCAAGGAGAAGCCTCCTGTAAATCTTGCTTCTGGGGCGCAAGAGAGTGGCCAGACAGGTGGCAAAAGCCAGCCAGAGGGACGCCCAGTGCCGAGTGGTGCTTCTGGGCAAGAGCTTGGCTCCTGCCCGAGACGCTCCGTGTTGGCACAGAACCGTTGCCAGGACAGCGCCGGGTTAACCCAGCACCCCATTCTAATGACCTCAGCGGTGGGGGAGGGGTACTGGGGGCTCTCCCCAGTACGCCCATGTCTCTGTCGGACTGGGAGCCCAGACCTGGGCACAGCACTTCAGGCCTGGGCTCAGCAGCGCTGAGCAGAGGGGAAGGGTCACCTCCCTCCAGCTGCTGGCAGTGCTCTGCCTCGTGCAGCCCAGGGTACCCCTCGCCGCCGCCTTTGGCCAAGGGCACCTCGCTGGCTCCTGGTTAACTTGGTGTCCCCCAAGAGCCCAAGACCATTTGTGCCACGCTCTTTACCAGCAGCTTTGCCAAGCTGTTTTGGGTCGGAAGTCTGTGTGGATGTGTCTCAGGATGCTTCATGCCCATAGCATTGTCAGAGATTTCCTGTTTTTTAACAAAACCAGGACAATTATAGATTTTCATTCTATCGCAAAGCATGGCTCTCTATATTAAATACATTTTGATACAACAAAACTGCCCATGTAATACAAGGTTTCTCGATGTAACCATCTGTCCTGGTTCTGTTAAAAACAAGTTTCTCTCTCAGTGAATTTGCCTGTCAGCTAAAGCTTTCCTATTAGCCACATTTTGCTGGAAAACCAGATACGTGTTTTGGTAAACCCAGCAATGGAATGCGAAGTTTTTGCTAAGCATGGATGCACCTCTCACGAGAGGGGCAACGAGAAACGGGTGACCAAGAAACTGACCAATGGAGTATAACATCCCATTCACGTGAACACTTCATATAAAAGTGGGAGATCATGAGGATCTCTTTCCTTTTTCCTCATGGTCGACATTAGGAGAGGATGTTGCGAGTCGTCCCTGCGAACTGAGGCCTAGTGAGAGACTGAATCCAGCTCCGGTTGGCTGCAGAGTCCAATCCTGGACTTCGGGTGCCAGCTGTGCAGCTGCTGGGACTTTCAAAATTGGTTTTGTAGATTTTGTATTATTTTCTCTATTCTTCTTAGTAGCATTAGTAAAACATTTTTAGTTTTTCCAACTCTCTTCTCTCTGTCCTTCTTTCCCTCCCGATCGCCTGTCCTTAGTGGGAAGCGGGGAGAGGGAGAGGCTGAATGGTGAACAGAGGAGAGAGGGTGTTAACAAAACAGCTGCCACGGTTTAATTCTCACCCCGCAATTAAAACCTCAACACCGTCGTATTTCTGTAAACTGCATTACAGACTGTTCATGGTGTCTATTTTACTGTTTCTTATCTTCCATGAAAACATGTCTAAGATTACCTTGGAGGCTCTTCAGGACTTCCACTTTGGTGGCTTTTCTTGGTTTGGTTGGTTTTGTTTTTTGTAGGACTCAAAGCAAGTTGCTTTTAGCACTGTCAGGCTAAGGAATGATATTGCGATACAGTTAACACGTAATAGATGTATGGTCTTTCCAGAAGATCTGCACAGTCAAACAGGGTAAAGCGCACAGATTGCTTGCGTGCTGCAGCTCTGGATACACGCTCACTCTAATACAGTAAGAAGGGCACAAGGGAGCAGCATTTCAGAAGTCACGTACGCACCACCCATACGCTTGTGTGTTCATGCGATGTGGAGGTCATGGCAGTGCTTGCTACCCATTTTCTCCAACCTGCAGAAAATGTCTTCAAATGACTGTTTCATTACCTACGTCCTTAGAGGAAATTCTTGCGGCTCAACACGTGCCTTATGCAGCAGGTGCAACTGGGTAGAAGTAAAAGTGCAGGGAGAGGAGCCTTTCAGAGGAAGTTTCTGCTCTTGGAATCTAACGCACATCGGGGTTTGGGTTAAAGCAGTTGCCGTTGGCTCACCGCTTGGGAAAAGGTGTGTTTGCAGCGTGCCAGCCAAGGCGGTCAGCATAGTCCTTGCCAATGACAGTGAGTGCGAATAGAGCAGCACCACTTCTTCCAGCTTGCTGGATCACAAGCTGCTTGGTCTGCAGCTCAAAAGTGAGACGTGGCTCCATGTATTTGTCATATGAAATGAGCAAGAAGTCTTCAAAGATGGTCAGGATTTAAAATTACTTCTTTTGCAAGCATGTACACGGGACATCTTAGCTCATCTCTCCATACTTGTCAATGCAGTAACTTGTTGACATTAAATGGAATTACAAGGTTTCCAGCGAAAGTATCCCAGTTTCATACAGACTGGGTAGTCACCTATGTTCAAGAGGAAAAGTGCATCCTCTTGGAGAAACGCAGCTGTTGCTCAGTCTCTAAGTGGCAGCACGATGGCCATAAAGTACAAAGAAAATGCCTCCGGTGGTACAAATTCTGACAAGTTTTTGAAGAAAAGGCCACAGCAGTCCTATTACCTCAGTGAAGAAAATGGCTAAAAGGGAGGGGAGGTTTAGGTTGGATATTAGGGAAAGATTCTTCCCCCAGAGGGTGGCGGAGCACTGGAACAGACTCCCCAGGGAGGTGTCACGGCCCCAAGCCTGACTGTTCAAGAAGAGACTGGAAAACGCCCTCAGGCACATGGTGTGAATGGTGGGGTTGTCACATGCAGGGGCAGGAGCTGGACTCAATGTTTCTAGTGGGTCCCTTCCAACTCAGGACATTCTATGATTCTACCAGTTCATTCAAGAATATCACTCCTGCAAAGTCCCAGTGATGTCATGAGCATTTACATTATCTTTCTAGTAGTTTATGAGTGACAGCACAGCGGGATGTCTTATGGACCTCCTCTATGCAGTACACAGTGTCCTGGTTTTGTTAAAAACAAGTTTCTCTTTTAGTGAATTTTTGCCTGTCAGCTAAAGCCTTCATATTAGCTGCATTTTCCTGGAGAACTCAGCACATGTTTTGGTTAAACCTAGCAATGGAATGCAAACTTATTGATAAGCACGGATGGACATCTCGCAAGAGGGGCAACGAGAAAACTGATGACCGAGAGGCTGACCAATGGTGTATAACATTCCATTCACGTGAATACTTCATATAAAAGTGGGAGATCACGAGGATCTCGTCCCTTTTTGCCTTTTTCCCTTTATTTTTCCTCATGGCTGACATTAGGAGAGGACCTTGCTGGTCGTCCCTGCGAACTGAGGCCTAGTGAGAGACTGAATCCAGCTCCGGTTGGCTACAGAGTCTAATCCAGGACTTTGGGTGCTGGCTCTGCAGTTGCTGAGACTTTCAAGATTGGTTTTGTAGATTTTGTATTATTTTCTCTATTCTTATTAGTAGCATTAGTAAAACATCTTTAACTTTTCCAACTCTCTTCTCTCCCTGCTCACTTAGGAAGAACCACAGTGAATCTCTTTTTGTGGGCTGCCTCTGTCCTCTCTGTCGAGATTGGAAACGCCTTCTCCTAATAGCTGAAACATAGGTTTGTGCAGGTCATGAATGGTACGTGTCTTCTCTGAGTTTTTTGAGTTGGCACTGTGCCAAGAAAATTGAAAGGTACGTTAGAGCGGTAGAAAAGCCAAAAATCTCCAAATTTACCCCTTTCTCTCGCCCCACATTGGGCGCCAATTATCTGTCGAGGGTTAGAGTGGAGGGTGACAATGAAACCCTGGCAGATGTATTGTTAATCTCCTCTCCCCCCCACTTCCCCCTTTTTGCCCCTCCCTCTCCCCCTTCCCACTAAGGACAGGCAATCGGGAGGAAAAGAAGGACAGAGAGAAGAGAGTCAGAAAAATTAAAAATGTTTTACTAATGCTGCTCGTAAGAATAGAGAAAATAATACAAAATATACAAAACCAATCTTGAAAGTCTCAGCAACTGCAGAGCCGGCACCCAAAGTCCTGGATCAGACTCTGCAGCCAACCGGAGCTGGATTCAGTCTCTCACTAGGCCTCAGTTCGCAGGGACGACCAGCAAGGTTCTGTCCTAATGTCAGCCATGAGGAAAACGGGAAAAAAGGGAGAAAGAGAAAAGGAAAAGGGATGAGATCCTCGTGATCTCCCACTTTTATATGAAGTATTCACGTGAATGGAATGTTGTATACAGTCGGTCAGTTTCTTGGTCACCAGTTTCTTGTTGCCCCTCTTGTGAGATGTCCATCCGTGCTTATCAATAAGTTTGCATTCCATTGCTAGGTTTCCCAAAACATGTATCTGGTTCTCCAAGCAAATGCAGCTAATATGAAGGCTTTAGCTGACAGGCAAATACGCTAAAAGAGAAACTTCGTTTTCAACCAAACCAGGACAGACACCAATGACGTTGTGTTTCCTAGAATTTAAAAGCACTACAATATATGCATATTGGATTAACCTCTTAGTAGAGAGAACTTCCATCTGAACTATCTCCATCCATCGAAAGCTAGAACCTCTGCTGTCTCTGATGCACAAGGCTTGTAAAGGAGACAGGAAATTGATTCTCAGCCTTGTTTCAAGAAGACCTGGCACAAAGAGATGCCCAGACTTGGAGAGGCGGGGAACCGTGTTAGTGCTGCACAACAAGGTGCATCTCTGCCAGCCCACTGCATTTCCACAAGCCGCGTCTATCCCTCACTGCTGCTGCCTGCAGGAAACACCTACCCTGTCCATGTCCTACTTGCTCCTTGGCCAGTGTGCCTGCCGCCACCCAGCACCTGCTCTGGGGCAATCTTCTATCGACCAGGTGCCTTCTCATACGGAAGATCTAGGAAGCTGCTCAGTGTTCACTGTAAAGTCCCACTGAATTTGGCTCTGATTTCAATGGGAGAGAGCTAGTTAGTTAGTTTCTGCTATAGGTACCTGTGTACTACATAGAGGAGGTCAATAAGACATCCCGCTGTGCTGTCACTCATAAACTACTAGAAAGATAATGTAAATGCTCATGACATCACTGGGACTTTGCAGGAGTGATATTCTTGAATGAACTGGTAGAATCATAGAATGTCCTGAGTTGGAAGGGACCCACTAGGAACATTGAGTCCAGCTCCTGCCCCTGCATGTGACAACCCCACCATTCACATCATGTGCCTGAGGGCGTTTTCCAGTCTCTTCTTGAACACTGTCAGGCTTGGGGCCGTGACACCACCCTCTGGGGGAAGAACCTTTCCCTAATATCCAACCTAAACCTCCCCTTGCTTTTAACCATTTTCTTCGCAGAGGTAATAGGACTGCTGTGGCCTTTTCTTCAAAAACTTGTCAGAATTTGTACCACCGGAGGCATTTTCTTTGCACTTTATGGCCATCGTGCTGCCACTTAGAGACTGAGCAACAGCTGCGTTTCTCCAAGAGGATGCACTTTTCCTCTTGAACATAGGTGACTACCCAGTCTGTATGAAACTGGGATACTTTCGCTGGAAACCTTATAATTCCATTTAATGTCAACAAGTTACTGCATTGACAAGTATGGAGAGATGAGCTAAGATGTCCCGTGTACATGCTTGCAAAAGAAGTAATTTTAAATCCTGACCATCTTTGAAGACTTCTTGCTCATTTCATATGACAAATACATGGAGCCACATCTCACTTTTGAGCTGCAGACCAAGCAGCTTGTGATCCAGCAAGCTGGAAGAAGTGGTGCTGCTCTATTCGCACTTACTGTCATTGGCAAGGACTATGCTGACCGCCTTGGTTGACATGCTGCAAACACACCTTTTCCCACGTGGTGAGCCAACGGCAACTGCTTTAACCCAAACCCCGATGTGCGTTAGATTCCAAGAGCAGAAACTTCCTCTGAAAGGCTCCTCTCCCTGCACTTTTAATTCTACTCACTTGCACCTGCTGCAAAAGGCACGTGTTGAGCTGCAAGAATTTCCTCTAAGGACGTAGGTAATGAAAGAGCCATTTGAAGACATTTTCTGCAGGTTGGAGAAAACGGGTAGCAAGCACTGCCATGAACTCCACATCGCATGAACACACAAGCGTATGGGTGGTGCGTATGTGACTTCTGAAATGCTGCTCCCTTGTGCCCTTCTTACTGTATTAGAGTGAGCGTGTATCCAGAGCTGCAGCACGCAAGCAAGCTGTGGGCTTTATACTGTTTGACTGGGCAGGTCTTCTGGAATGACCATACATCTATTACATATTAACTGTATCGCAATATCATTCCTTAGCCTGACAGTGCTAAAAGCAACTTGCTTTGAGTCCTACAAAAAACAAAACCAACCAAACCAAGAAACCCCTTCTTCACCCTGTTCCCCATTCAGCCTCTCCCTCTCCCCGCTTCCTACTAAAGACAGGCGATTGGGAGGGAAAGAAGGGCAGAGAGAAGAGAGTTGGAAAAATTAAAAATGTTTTACTAATGCTACTACTAAGAATAGAGAAAGTAGTACAATATCTACAAAACCAATCTTGAAAGTCCCAGCAGCTGCCGAGCCGACACCCGAAGTCCTGGATTGGAGTCTGCAGCCAACCAGAGCTGGATTCAGTCTCTCACTAGGCCTCAGTTCGCAGGGACGACTCGCAAAGTCCTCTCCTAATGTCGGCCATAAGGAAAAAGGAACGAGGTCCTCGTGATCGCCCACTTTTATATGAAGTGTTCACGTGAATGGGATGTTATACTCCATTGGTCAGTTTCTTGGTCACCCGTTTCTCGTTGCCCCTCTCGTGAGAGGTGCATCCATGCTTAGCAAAAACTTCGCATTCCATTGCTGGGTTTACCAAAACACGTATCTGGTTTTCCAGCAAAATGTGGCTAATAGGAAAGCTTTAGCTGACAGGCAAATTCACTGAGAGAGAAACTTGTTTTTAACAGAACCAGGACAGATGGTTACATCGAGAAACCTTGTATTACATGGGCAGTTTTGTTGTATCAAAATGTACTTGATATAGAGAGCCATGCTTTATGATAGAATGAAAACCTGTAATTGTTCTGAATTTGTTAAAAAACAGGAAATCTCTGGCAATGCTATGGGCATGAAGCATCCTGAGACACATCCACACAGACTTCCGACCCAAAACAGCTTGGCAAAGCTGCTGGTAAAGAGCGTGGCACAAATGGTCTTGGGCTCTTGGGGGACACCAAGTTAACCAGGAGCCAGCGAGGTGCCCTTGGCCAAAGGTGGCGGCGAGGGGTACCCTGGGCTGCACGAGGCAGAGCACTGCCAGCAGCTGGAGGGAGGTGACCCTTCCCCTCTGCTCAGCGCTGCTGAGCCCAGGCCTGAAGTGCTGTGCCCAGGTCTGGGCTCCCAGTCCGACAGAGACATGGGCGTACTGGGGAGAGCCCCCAGTGCCCCTCCCCCACCGCTGAGGTCATTAGAATGGGGTGCTGGGTTAACCCGGCGCTGTCCTGGCAACGGTTCTGTGCCAACACGGAGCGTCTCGGGCAGGAGCCAAGCTCTTGCCCAGAAGCACCACTCGGCACTGGGCGTCCCTCTGGCTGGCTTTTGCCACCTGTCTGGCCACTCTCTTGCGCCCCAGAAGCAAGATTTACAGGAGGCTTCTCCTTGCCTCGTCGGGATGGGACAGGTCAACTGCTGCCGCGGCTCCAGGTAGGCGTCCCCATGCAAGGCTCAGGGACACCCCAGAACAGCCGTACACCGCAGCAGCCAAATTTCTCACGCCCGACACCGTTTGCTCTGCAGGGATGATCCCGAGCCCGTGCAGCAGTGCGCGCCCATCCCGGCATCATGGGAACCACTGCTCCGGCAGCGTGTGCGGGTGACCCAGGGCCGTGTGACGAGGAAGAGGGACCTCCTCCTCTTCAGGGACACGCTGGTCATCGCCAAGCACCAGTAAGATTTGCAGAGCCCAGCTGCCTTTCCTCCCAAACACTGGCCCTGGCACCAGGGCAGGGACATCCCAGGAGCAGCCCCAGGCCACCGGCACCCTGCTGCTGGATACACCCATGGCCGTGGCTGTGGCAGGGGGACTCGGGAGTGGAGCCAGTGGGCTCAGACTCCTCCAGCTCACTCCCTGCCGCTCCTCTCTGCAGACGTGGCAGCGCCCCACGCCCAAAGCTCTGCCTGGCCCTGGGCCAGCTGCAGGTGCTGGGCAGCACCAAGGGGGCAGCCGGCGATGTGTCTGAAGAGGAGGAAGGCAAGCACACCACCTCACTCCTCCTCGTCTGGCCCTGCGGCTCGTGTGTCATCACTTTCCGGTGAGTCTCGGTGCCACCTCCCAGGGCAGGGCTGGGCAGCGCCTGTGTCCTGCCGCACAGGGCTTTGTCCTGCCTCTCTGACCATCCCCACGGGGCAGGGCTGTGCCAGCGCCTGCCTGTGCCCGCAGGCTGGGGAGCAGCGGCACTCAGGCTGTGTCTCCTCTTTCTGCAGCTGCCGGGCAGTGAAGGAGCTCTGGCTCAGCGCTCTCCTTGGGTAAGCCCTGCCTGGCAGTGAAGGCTGGGGGACCTGTGCCCACATCATAGGGGGATGCTCTAGGTATCATAGCCCTACGATGTGGAAACAGGGCTCCCCACCTGGGAAGAGCTGGACCCTGGACAGGGGGCAGCTCTTGAGTGGGCAAAGCTGGTGGAGCACCTTCACCCAACTGTGTCCACACAATACCTGCCCAACCCCACCTGGACCTTTGCTGCTGCTCTCTGCTTGGATTGCGAGTGGTACTCGGGTGCTTTGGGCAGCTTGGAAGGGCTCCCTGGGCTGGCAGGCGAGGGAAAATGTGGCTTGTGTCTCACACTGCTCTTTCTTTGCTCCTTTCCCACGCACAGACCACCAGAAGGAGTGGAGGGAGCCCAGGTCACCCAGCTGCCCTCCTTCAAGGCGCTGCTAAAGGAGTTGAGGGGCCGCAACGCTGTGAGTGTCCCTCCTGTTTCCGCTCTGTCCCCAGAGGCTGTTCCAGCCCAGCACCAGCTGCACCACTTCTCACCTTCTTCTCTTTTTTCCTTGCCCAGGCCATGACCCTGCATGCCGGCAGCCTGGAGAGGCTGCTTGAGGGCCAGGCCAAGGTGAGGATCGCACAGAGAGAAATCTCAGCCATCCCCACCTCTCACACGTGGCCAGGGCATGATGCAGCTCGCTGGGGGCCCTTTCTGCTGCAGGGCTGTTGGGTGAGCACAGCACACTTCTTGCAGGCTGATGCAGAGCAGCGGCCCGCACCTGTCATCCCCTCTGGTGGCCCAGGTAGAAGTGGCCAGTTGGCTGGTGAGTTGGGAGAAGACGGGCGCAGAACAGCCCTTCCCTCCTCCTCTTGCAGACGGGCACTCGTGCTGCCCTGGGGTTGCTGCTGCCCTTCCTGCAGGGCAAGTCTGTCCCTGTTATTCTGCAGCAGGGAGACCTGAGCCCCCGGGGTCCCTTCTACCCAAATGACACTTGTCCCCTGCGCTCGCGGGTGGGGTACAGTGTGAGAGGTTCCAGGAGCATTGCTCTGGTGCTTCTGCTCCACCTTGCTTTGTTCTCTTCTCCTTGGCAGAAGGTGAGACCCGCAGCCAGAGGAGGTGGCTGCGCTGGTACTTTGCGCGGCCAGGGACCTCGGCGGCTGCAGAGGCACAGGGGCCGTCGCACCCTTCCCGGTCGGGGGTTCTCTTCGGCCGGCCCCTGGCAGCTCTCTGCAGCCAGGATGGTGCGCTGCCCCAGCCCATCCAGGTAAGCAAGCCCAGCCAGGGGATGCCCATGGCATTGCCTCCTCTGCAGGGGCGGTGTCCCCATCGGAGGCATCCCTGATGAGCCTTGGCCTGTCCCAGGGTCAGTCTCCAGCCCAGCAATGTCCTCCTCTCTCCCCTGCAGGACCTGCTGGCTCTGCTGCACGAGCAGGGCCCATCCACGGAGGGGATCTTCCGGCTGGCGGCCAGTGAGCGCGCCTCCCGGGACATCAGGGAGGCCCTGGACACCGGCGCTCAGGTCCACCTCGCCAGTCAGCCGGTGCACGTCCTGGCTGTCATCTTGAAGGTGAGCCCGGCTGACCTGGAGTCTGGCGCTGCTGATGGGCACCTGTCTGAGCAGGAGCCCAAACCCAGGAGCTGCTCGGCACCCAGCGTGCTGGGGATGCTGCCTGTGCTCCCGGCGGCACTGCTCACAGCCTCACCAGCAGCCCTTGGCATTGCAGGACTTCCTGCGCAAGATCCCCTCCAAGCTCCTCCACTCGGAGCTGTACCAGCAGTGGATGGACGCCCTGCAAAAGACCAGCAGGCAGGAGAGGCTGGCGGGGCTGAGAGAGTAAGTGTGGCCAGCAGCCTGGTGGCTCCACAGGGACTGCCAGAGCCCGACACCTGCCCGCAAAGCCACAGCCTGCGTGAACAAGCTGTGCTTTTGGCCACCCACCCCTTGCTGCTGCTGTGGGCTCAGCATTCTGGGGGGAAAGTGGCACAGAAAAGCATTTGTCTGTCTCCTTGTAGCACTGCCTGCAGGCATTGGGGGTGGCTCCACAAAGGGACTCTCAGCAGCAGGGCTGGCAGGGAGGGAGGTGCCCGTGTCTCAGCGAAGGCAGTCCCTCTGCTGTAGAGCCAGCTTGGTCAAGGAGCCTTCCTTGGGATGGGCTTGGCTGACACCAGCGTGGGACACCTGTCCGGACAACACCTACTTCATTCATTAACGTTGCGTTCCTGTTCCCGCAGGGTGGCCAGCAAGTTACCTGAGGCCAACCTCCTCCTCCTTCGAACCTTGCTCAGCCTGCTCCACAAGATCAGCATGAATGTCCCTGTCACCAAGATGACCGCCAGGAACCTGGCCATCTGTGTGGGGCCCAACCTCCTCGGCCCACCCGAGGAGGACACGCTGGCCCTGGATGTCCTGATGCAGGTGACAGGGAAGGTACGTTGTGTTTGCCAGCCCGCTGCAGCCTTCCAGACCCGTGCCAGCTTTGCTCTTCGGGGCTTCCTGGCTGCCTTCTCTCTTCAGCAAATGCTCGTGGGGGAGCTGCTGCGAAGAGCAGCCCCACAGCTGCAGATCTCTGTGCAGAAGGCAGGATCAGGAGTGGGAAGGGCTGTTGGACCCGTTTGCAGTCAGCGGGCTGGAAACCAATGGTTTACTGTGTGCAGGTGGCAGAGCTGGTTGAGTTCCTCATCCAACACCAAGAGGAACTCTTTGAGGAGCAGGAGGAGGAGGAGGAGGCTGAGCTTCCAGGTGCACCGGCCGAGGGTGGGCTTGCCGGCGAACAAGCCGAGGGGTCTCTGGCACCAGAAGAAGAAGGAGAAACTGCCGAGGTATGTGAGGTCCACACGCAGCGTGAGAGAATGCCTCCCCGCTCAGAAGGTTGGATGGCCACTGCAGGGCCTCTTTGTGCCATGATCCCAGCGGAAGTGGCACAGCTGGGCTGAGCAAACCCATCCAAGGGATCTGCCTTTTGGAGCTGAGCTGGGGAGTGGGCAGGTGTCATCTTCTATGTTTCCATTGCAGGTGCCTCCAGTTGCTCCAGAATGTGAAGCCCAGGAGAGCACCTCTGGGCAGAGCAGGTAACATGAGCCAGCTTTGATGAAGAGTAGAATTGATTCATGGTGATGATGGCTGTACCTGTCTAACAATCCTCCTGAATGGACAGGTGTCCAAGCTCTTCGCAGGAAGGGTTAACACCAGCCCCCAGGAAGAGAAAGCACACCTGCGAAGAGGAGAGTGGTGGCCCGCCACCCAAGAGAAGCCGAAAGCTGTGAACAGAGAGCTCAGCGATGGGTAAGTGAGACCAGCCAAGCAGGGTGAGAAGACCAAGGAACCCAAGCATGTAACAGAGCCTGTTCTCCCTCTTGAGAATTTTCATGCTGCTCTGAGTATAGGAAATTGTTCTGTGGTGCCCAGACATGGTCCCAGAGAGTAAGCAGTCACCCACCCTTGGGCAGTATACTTTGGGATGGAAGCGACCTTCCAAGGTCATCCAGTCCATCCCCCTGCAATGAGCAGGGACATCTTCAACTAGATCAGGTTGCTCAGAGCCCCATCCAACCTGGCCTTAAATGTTTTCAGGGAAGGGACATCTACAACCTCTCTACCACCCTGCATTCTTACGGCAGCTGTACCCAGGCATGGCCATTCAAGCAGAGATTTGTACAGTAGTTGAGTGAAAATCTTGTGTGCTCACTTAAGCGTCCCCAAGCTTCTGCAACCTAAATAATTAAGAGAAAACCACCAAAGCCTAATATAACCAGCTTTAAGGAATTCTGCTGTGGAGATCTGTGGATGGATATTGCCTTTCACGTCAAAGCACAAGTTGCTTGTTCACCTCTCAACCTGGTGCCTAATGCCTGTCTTTTCCCCCCATCTTTCTCAAGGCAGGCTGTAGAGGTGGCCGAAGAAATCTCCCTCATGCTGCCACCCTTTCGGCTCAGCTGGACGGTCTAGTGGGGCTTCTGAGAAAGAAGATCACATCTTGTCCTTTCTGCAGAACTTTCACCAGCCCATGAAGAAGTCTCACAAGTGTTGTCCATGCGAGCCGTGAAAAGAGCTGCAGAAAGGGCACTTGAGAAGTTTTAACACATTTGTTTTCACATGCCAGTTGGCAATTTTCAGATATTTATAAGAGGTTTTTTTGCCAGTAGGGCGAGAGAGTTTGTTAGTTCATTCGTTCGTTAGTTAGTTAGTTAGACAGTAAGTTAACTAGTTAGTTAGTTAGTTAGTTAGTTAGTTAGTTAGTTAGTTAGTTAGTTAGTTAGTTAGTTAGTTTCTACTGTAGGTAGCTGTCTACTGAAGATGTTTTTTCCACATTCCAGTTTTCACTTTTCAAATGTTTCCAATAATGTTTTCAGCCAATTCTACTGTAGGTGTAGATGTCCACTGTAAATCCCACCGCATTTGCCTCTGAGATGACTGAATACTCTTTGTCTCCATGCAAAGCGCTGCATCAGAAGAGGATGCGGTCCAAAGAAGGATTTGTTTGGCCCCTAAGCATTTCAGGCTTTCTGAAATCAAATCAGAGCTAGCAGGAGATGCAATCTGGAAACATTGATTTCCACGTAACCAGTTATTATTCCTGTCGCTGAGCCAAGCGCACAAGTTGACGGTCACTACATTTTAATACCGGCTCTCTTAATTTGGAGTGCTATGAAGACCTTGTGAGTCACTCAAGATAATGATTCCAAATGAGGGAAGAAAGTAAGACACGGAAGAGATGATGTTATTTCTGGGAGACACTATGCAGAAATGTCAAATTGTACACCTACAGAAAAGTGCTGGAACCAGTGTCTTTCTGCATAATTGAATAAATGCTCAACCCTATAATTGAAACTAAAGTTTATTTTAATAAAAGCCAGAGGGATTGGAGGTTGGGGGGTGTGAGAGGGACATGCTTATCTGATATTTACTCTGGTCATTATTTTTCTGGTTTTAGAGCTGAATAAAATGTAGTTGTCTATTACTTTGACTTCTTAGATCCCGCAACACAAAGACCACTATCCACCTATACTTATGTGTGAGGGGGTGCAGCAGCAGCGCCTCTGGTGGATAGATGTAACTACCATACTCCAGAAGCTCCCGCTACCACGAGACAGTTTTTTCCAGCCCATTTCCCCTTCTCCCCTACCAACATTCTTCCCTACGACACCCATTTTGGTTTGGTTTGGCTTATCTTTTAAATATTAGAAAATAACATCCTAAGAGAAAAGATGTAATTTCATTTAGATGTCCTTCCCTGGAAGCAAACTCAGTTCCAAGAAGCAGAAAGCAAACACTGCACTGCCTGCTTTTCTAAGGCAAGAAGCAGAGGCATGAATACCCACTAGAATGTTCAATTTCAAAGTCAAAAGTTTATTAATTAATAAAGTACTCTTAGTGTTACTTTTAGTAATGAATCAAAGGTCAGAATCATCCCCCAGAGACATAATTTTCAAGTCATTTAAAACTATAGGATATTTTGCCTATCTAGCAAAACCGAATATTAAGGACATAAGGGCAAGTGTCAGATTTTGCACCTGGGACACGGCAACCCTGGCTGTACATACAGACTGGGGGACGAGATGCTGGAGAGCAACTCTGCAGAGAGGGATCTGGTTCTGGTTGAGGGCAGGTTGAACATGAGGCAACAGTGTGCCCTGGCAGCCAAGAGGGCCAACTGTGTCCAGCCGTGCATCAAGCACAGCATTGCCAACCTGAGGTGAGAGGGAGGTGATTTTGCCACTCTACCCTGCATTGGTGCGGCCTCACCTGGAGCACTGGCTGCAGTTCTGGGTGCTGCAGGATAAAAAGGATATAAAGCTACTGGAGAGTATCCAGAAGAGAGCTACCAAGTTGGGGAAGGGTTTGGAGAGGAAGTCATCTGAGGAGCAGCTAAATTCACTTGGTTTGTTGAGCTTCAAGAAGAGGAGACTGAGAAGAGACCTCATTGTGGTCTACAGCTTCCTCCCAAGGGAAGGACGAAGTGTAGGCGTCGAACTCTTCTCCTTAGTGACCAAGGACAGAACCTGAGGCAACGGCAGGACGATGTGCCAGGGGAGGTGTAGACTGGACATTAGGAAAAGGTTCTTCACCCAGAGGGCAGGGGAGCACTGCAACAGGCTCCCTTGCGAGATGTCACAGCCCCAAGCCTGACAGTGTTCAAGAAGAGACTGAACAATGCCCTCAGACACATGGCGTGAATGGTGGGGTTGTCCTGTGCAGGGACAGGAGCTGGACACGATGATCCCCGCGGGGCTCTTCACACTGAAGACATTCTGTGATTCCACGGTTCTATGAACCACCACCTTTCACCCAGATGTATTGTGAAGAACAAAGTTGGTGTGAAAAAGCTGGACTTAGGGAAAAAAGACAAAGATGGAGTTCTATGGAAACTCCATCTCTGGACCCTGTCAACAGGGTGCATCCTCTTTCTCCCTGTCCCATAACAAGAAAGAGCCTTTCCACCTGCACCACTGCTTTGGCTGCAGGAAACGTGCCCTCCTCATCCTCATGCCCGTGACACCAGGAGACCTGCAGAAAGAGGGTGGAACTGACTGCAGATGGCACCGGTACGGGTATGGAGCATCCCAGGACACATCCACATAGACTTGTGACCCGAAGCAGCTTGGCCAAGCTGCTGGAAAGCAACATGGCAGAATATGTCCTGGGTGTCCTAGTGGACACCAGTTTGACCAGGAACCAGGTAGGTGCCCTGATTGCTATGCAGCATACCCCATAGCAGCTAAAAAATATGTTTGCCACAAAACAATATTGTGTTATTCACCTGATATGCTCCACAAATCCAGTCCAGGCCCTTTAGTAGTTGACCAATTCGAGTAAGATAAAGCTCCGGAGATTGGTTATTATTAGTTCTCTATGGGCTTGTGACTCTGCTGTGGAGAAACTGTGTGAAAAGCTGTTGCAGGACATCAAAGAACTCAGAGAAGACACGTACCATTCACGACCTGTACGAACCTATGTTTCAATCTCAAGAGAGAGTACAGAGGCAGCCCACAAAAAGAGGTTCACTGTGGTTCTACCTAAGTGAGCAGGGAGAAAACATGAATAAGTGGCATGGAAGACCTACCTCAGACCTTCAGGAATGAGTATGTGAGATGAAAGGACAAACTCCTAAGAAGGTGGCTGCTCTAGTTTACAAAAGGAGCGGAAGGGACTCTGATGCTCTTGAAGGAACCTCTAATGGCCGTCGTCAGATCCCAATGGATGTGATCAACAAAATTGCAGCAATGCTTCCATCTACTAATGAAAAGGCGACACAGTCTTTCCTGGGCATTGTAGGTTTTTGGAGAATGCATATTGCTGACTACAGCCAGATTGTGAGCCCGCTCTATTGAGTGACTCGTCAAAAGAACCAATTTGAGTGGGGTCCGGAACAATTGGTTGATCCCCTAGTGTTGACCAGCCAAGTGGCTTTTGCTAAATATGAATCCCAGTTTTTAAAGGTTCCACCACCAAGTGCCTTTAGTGTAGTTTTCAACAAACCATTGTACCTTTCAATTTTCCCAGAGGCTGGTGCATGATATGGAATATGATACACCCACTCAATACCATGTTCTTTGGCCCAATTGTCTACAATACTGTTTCTGAAATGAGTACCATTGTTTGATTCAATTCTTTCTGGCATACTGTGTCACCAAAGAACTTGCTTTTCAAGGCCCAAGATAGTATTCTGGGCTGTAGCGTGAGGTACGGCATGTGTTTCCAACCATCCAGTGGTTGCTTCCACCATTGTAAGTACATAACGCTTACCTTGACGTGTTTGTGGAAGTGTAATATAATCAATCTGCCAAGCTTCTCCATACTTATACTTTAACCATCGAGCCCATACCATACAGGCTTTAACTGTTTAGCTTGTGGAATTTCGGCGCAAGATTCACATTCATGAATAACCTGTGAAATAGTGTCCATAGTTAAATCCACCCCTCAATCGCGAGGCCATTTATGTGTTGCATCTCTACCTTATTGCCCTGAAGCATGATTGGCCCACCGAGCTAGGAAAACTTCACTTTTATGTTGCCACTCCAAGTTCACCTCAGCTACTTGAATCTTAGCAGCTTGATCTGCTTGTTGGTTGTTCAGATGCTCCTCGGTGGCTCGACTTTTAGGCACATGAGCATCTACATGACGAACTTTCACAGGCAGGCTCTCTAGCTGAGCAGCAATGTCTTGTCAAAGTGTGGCAGCCCAAATGGGTTTACCTCTGCGCTGCCGGTTGCTTTTCTTCCATTGCTGTAGCTACCCCCACAAGGCATTTGCTACCATCCATGAGTCAGTATAGAGATAGAGTATTGGCCACTTCTCTCATTCAGCAATGTCCAAAGCCAGCTGGATGGCTTTGTCTTCTGCAAATTGACTAGATTCACCTTGTCCTTCAGTGGCTTCTGTAACTCATCGTGTGGGACTCCACACAGCAGCTTTCCATCTTCGATTTTTTCCTACAAGACGACAGGATCCGCCTGTGAACAGTGCATACTGCTTATCAGTCTCTGAAAGAGTATTATACAGTGGTGCTTCTTCAGCACATTTTACTTCCTCCTCATCTGGAGACATCCCAAAGTCTTTGCTCTCTGGCCAGTCTGTAATCACTTCTAAGATCCCTGGGCGATTGGGATTTCCAGTTCGAGCTCGTTGCGTGATTAATGCAATCCATTTACTCCACGTAACATCAGTTGAATGATGTGGAGAGGGAACCGTCCCTTTGAACATCCAGCTCATCACTGGCAGTCGAGGTGCTAGGAGGAGCTGTGCTTCAGTACCAATCACTTCTGAAGCATCTTGAACTCCTTCATATGCTGCTAATATCTCTTTTTCAGTTGGAGTATAATTGGCCTCAGATCCTTTGTATCCTCGAGTCCAAAAACCTAAGAGTCGACCTCGAGTTTGTCCTGGTGCTTTCTGCCAGAGGCTCCAGGTAAGTCCATTATCTCCGGCTGCAGTGTAGAGCACATTTTTAACACCTAGTCCAGGCCGAACTGGTCCAAGAGCCACTGCATGAGTTATCTCACGGTTCATTTGTTCAAAAGCTTGTCACTGTTTCGGGCTGCACTCAGATTGGTTCTTTTGACGAGTCACTCGATAGAGAGGGCTCACAATCTGGCTGTAGTCGGGAATATGCATTCTCCAAAAACCTACAATGCCCAAGAAAGTCTGTGTCTCCTTTTTATTAGTAGGTGGAGGCATTGCTGCAATTTTGTTGATCACATCCATTGGGATCTGACGACGGCCATCTTGCCATTTTATTCCTAAAAACTGGATCTCTCATGCAGGTCTCTTGACCTTGCTTCGTTTTATGGCAAAACCAGCATCCAAAAGAATCTGAATTATTCTCTCACCTTTCTCAAAGATTTCTTTCACTGCGTCACCCCGTACAATGATGTCATCAATATATTGCAAGTGTTCTGGAGCTTTACCTTGCTGCAGCGTTGTCTGGATCAGTCCATGGCAGATGGTAGGACTGTGTTTCCACGCCTGGGGCCAGCAATTCCACGTGTACTGGATGCCCCTCCAGGTGAAAGCAAACTGCGGCCTGCACTCTGCTGCTAAAGGAACAGGGGAAAATGCATTAGCAATGTCAATTGTAGCATATCACTTAGCTGCCTTTGACTCCAGTTCAAATTGCAGTTCTAGCATGTCAGGCACAGCAGCACTCAATGGTGGTGTAACTTCATTTAGGCCACGATAGTTTACAGTTAGTCTCCACTCATCACTAGGCTTAGGCACTGGCCAAATTGGGCTGTTAAAAGATGAGCGCGTCTTACTGATCACACCCTGGCTTTCCAATTGACAGATCAACTTCTGGATAGGAATCAAAGAGTCTCGATTGGTGCGATAATGCCGGCGATGCAGCATCGTGGTAGCACTTGGCACCTGCTGATCGTCAACCATCAGCAGTCCTACAACAGAAGGGTCATCTGAAAGACCAGGCAAATCAGACAGCTGTTCAATTTTCTCAATGTCCACAGCTGCTATACCAAATGCCCACCTATACCCTTTTGGGTCCTTAAAATGCCCTCTCCTGAGGTAGTCTATGCCAAGGATGCACAGAGCATCTGGACCAGTCACAATGTGATGCTTTTGCCAGTTTTTTCCAGTTAGGCTCATTTCAGCCTCTACAACCGTCAGTTCCTGGGATCCCCCAGTCACTCCAACAATACTGATGGACTGCGTTCCTTTATAATTAGAAGGAATTATTGTGCACTGAGCACCGGTGTCCACTAAAGCTTTGTACTCCTGGGGGTGTGTTGTACCAGGCCATCGTACCTGTACAGTCCAATAAACTCTGTTATCCTTTTCCTCCACCTGGTTGGAGGCAGGGCATCTCTGATTTCTGTTTTGCACAGTCTCTGGGTGTGAATTAGAGGTTCCTTCAAGAGCATCAGAGTCTCTTCTGCTCCTTTTGTAAACTGGAGCAGCCACCTTCTTAGAAGTTTGTCCTTTTATCTCACATACTCCTTCCTGAAGTTCTGAGGTGGGTCTTCCATGCCACTTATTCATGTTTTCTCCCTGCTCACTTAGGAAGAACCACAGTGAATCTCTTTTTGTGGGCTGCCCCTGTCCTCCCTCTCGAGATTGGAAATACCTTCTCCTAATAGCTGAAACATAGGTTCGTACAGGTCATGAATGGTACGTGTCTTCTCTGAGTTCTTTGATGTCCTGCAACAGCTTTTCACACAGTTTCTCCACAGCAGAGTCACAAGCCCATAGAGAACTAATAATAACCAATCTCCGGAGCTTTATCTTACTCGAATTGGTCAACTACTAAAGGGCCTGGACTGGATTTGTGGAGCATATCAGGTGAATAACACAATATTGTTTTGTGGCAAACACATTTTTTAGCTGCTATGGGGTATGCTGCATAGCAATCAGGGCACCTACCTGGTTCCTGGTCAAACTGGTGTCCACTAGGACACCCAGGACATATTCTGCCATGTTGCTTTCCAGCAGCTTGGCCAAGCTGCTTCGGGTCACAAGTCTATGTGGATGTGTCCTGGGATGCTCCATACCCGTACCGGTGCCATCTGCAGTCAGTTCCACCCTCTTTCTGCAGGTCTCCTGGTGTCACGGGCATGAGGATGAGGAGGGCACGTTTCCTGCAGCCAAAGCAGTGGTGCAGGTGGAAAGGCTCTTTCTTGTTATGGGACAGGGAGAAAGAGGATGCACCCTGTTAACAGGGTCCAGAGATGGAGTTTCCATAGAACTCCATCTTTGTCTTTTTTCCCTAAGTCCAGCTTTTTCACACCAACTTTGTTCTTCACAATACATCTGGGTGAAAGGTGGTGGTTCATAGAACCGTGGAATCACAGAATGTCTTCAGTGTGAAGAGCCCCGCAGGGATCATCGTGTCCAGCTCCTGTCCCTGCACAGGACAACCCCACCATTCACGCCATGTGTCTGAGGGCATTGTTCAGTCTCTTCTTGAACACTGTCAGGCTTGGGGCTGTGACATCTCGCGAGGGAGCCTGTTGCAGTGCTCCCCCGCCCTCTGGGTGAAGAACCTTTTCCTAATGTCCAGTCTACACCTCCCCTGGCACATCGTCCTGCCGTTGCCTCAGGTTCTGTCCTTGGTCACTAAGGAGAAGAGTTCGACGCCTACACTTCGTCCTTCCCTTGGGAGGAAGCTGTAGACCACAATGAGGTCTCTTCTCAGTCTCCTCTTCTTGAAGCTCAACAAACCAAGTGACTTTAGCTACTCCTTTCCAAACGAAGTCCCTCTCCAAATCCTTCCCCAACTTGGTAACCCTCTTCTGGATACTCTCCAGTAGCTTGATATCCTTCTTATCCTGCAGCGCCCAGAACTGCACCCAGTGCTCCCGGTGAGATCGCAGCAGTGAAGGGTAGAGTGGGAAAATCACCTCCCTCTCACCTCAGGTTGGCAATGCTGTGCTTGATGCACCGCAGGACACGGTTGATCCTCTTGGCTGCCAGGGCACACTGTTGCCTCATGTTCAACCTGCCCTCAACCAGAACCAGATCCCTCTCTGCAGAGCTGCTCTCCAGCATCGCGCCCCCCAGTCTGTATGTACAGCCAGGGTTCCCGTGTCCCAGGTGCAAAATCTGACACTTGCCCTTGGTGAACTTCATGAGGTTGGTGACTGTTCAGTTTTCCAATTTGTTCAGATCCCTCTGCAGATCCTCTCTGCCCTCCAGAGCGTGAACAGCTCTCCCCAATTTTGTGTCATCGGCAAACTTGTTAAGCAATCCCTCAAGTCCTGTGTCCAAGTCGTTTATGAAGACATTGAAGAGTGCTGGCCCTAAGACGGGTCTCTGTGGAACCCTGCTTGTGACTGGTCACCAGCCCAAAATTACCCCATTTATCAGAACCCTTTGATATCAGCCCATCAGCCAGCTGCTAACCCACTGCATTGCTTGTTTATTCACCCCTATGCTGGACATCTTGTCCAGGAGCATACTGTGAGAGACAGTGGCTGGTACTCCCTTTTAGACCCCAGCCTCTAAAACATCGAGGAGAAACTCCCAAGAAACAGAGCAGATCAGAACTGTGCAACCCAGGGGGATTGCCTTCTTCCTTCTCTTCCTGGGATGCCTCAGACAGTTGGTAGACAGAAGAAAGCTGTCCTTCTACCTCCTCGAGCAAGTCCTGTTGTCTCCTTGGCTCCAAATCCATGAAGCAAAGTCAGGAAAAGCCAAAAACCCAAACCCATTTGGGTTTTGTTCCATTTTGTAGAAGGTGGGCACAGAGATACCTAACAGATTTCTCTAAATTTTACTAAATAACTCTTGAATGGGCAAGTATGGTTTTGATTATGTCCCTAATGTCAGGTTTTGCTAGATACGCAAAATATCCTATGGTTTCAAATGAGTTGAAAATTATGTCTCAGCATGGTGATTCTGACCTTTGATTCCTTACTAAAAGTAACGCTAAGAATACTTTATTAATTAATAACCTTTTGACTTTGAAATTGAACATTCTAGTGGGTATTCATGCTACTGCTTAGAAAAGCAGGCAGTGCAGTGTTCGCTTTCTGCTTTTGGGAACTGAGTTTGCTTCCAGAGAAGGACACCTAAATGAAATTACATCTTTTCTCTTAGGATGTTATTTTCTAATATTTAAAAGATAAGCCAAACCAAACCAAAATGGGTGTCGTAGGGAAGAATGTTGGTAGGGAAGAAGGGGAAATGGGCTGGAAAAAACTGTCTCGTGGTAGCGGGAGCTTCTGGAGTATGGTAGTTACATCTATCCACCAGAGGCGCTGCTGCTGCACCCCCTCACACATAAGTATAGGTGGATAGTGGTCTTTGTGTTGCGGGATCTAAGAAGTCAAAGTAATAGACAACTACATTTTATTCAGCTCTAAAACCAGAAAAATAATGACCAGAGTAAATATCAGATAAGCATGTCCCTCTCACACCCCCCAACCTCCAATCCCTCTGGCTTTTATTAAAATAAACTTTAGTTTCAATTATAGGGTTGAGCATTTATTCAATTATGCAGAAAGACACTGGTTCCAGCACTTTTCTGTAGGTGTACAATTTGACATTTCTGCATAGTGTCTCCCAGAAATAACATCATCTCTTCCGTGTCTTACTTTCTTCCCTCATTTGGAATCATTATCTTGAGTGACTCACAAGGTCTTCATAGCACTCCAAATTAAGAGAGCCGGTATTAAAATGTAGTGACCGTCAACTTGTGCGCTTGGCTCAGCGACAGGAATAATAACTGGTTACGTGGAAATCAATGTTTCCAGATTGCATCTCCTGCTAGCTCTGATTTGATTTCAGAAAGCCTGAAATGCTTAGGGGCCAAACAAATCCTTCTTTGGACCGCATCCTCTTCTGATGCAGCGCTTTGCATGGAGACAAAGAGTATTCAGTCATCTCAGAGGCAAATGCGGTGGGATTTACAGTGGACATCTACACCTACAGTAGAATTGGCTGAAAACATTATTGGAAACATTTGAAAAGTGAAAACTGGAATGTGGAAAAAACATCTTCAGTAGACAGCTACCTACAGTAGAAACTAACTAACTAACTAACTAACTAACTAACTAACTAGTTAACTTACTGTCTAACTAACTAACTAACAAACGAACGAACTAACAAACTCTCTCGCCCTACTGGCAAAAAAACCTCTTATAAATATCTGAAAATTGCCAACTGGCATGTGAAAACAAATGTGTTAAAACTTCTCAAGTGCCCTTTCTGCAGCTCTTTTCACAGCTCGCACGGACAACACTTGTGAGACTTCTTCATGGGCTGGTGAAAGTTCTGCAGAAAGGACAAGATGTGATCTTCTTTCTCAGAAGCCCCACTAGACCGTCCAGCTGAGCCGAAAGGGTGGCAGCATGAGGGTGATTTGTTCGGCCACCTCTACAGCCTGCCTTGAGAAAGATGGGGGGAAAAGACAGGCATTAGGCACCAGGTTGAGAGGTGAACAAGCAACTTGTGCTTTGACGTGAAAGGCAATATCCATCCACAGATCTCCACAGCAGAATTCCTTAAAGCTGGTTATATTAGGCTTTGGTGGTTTTCTCTTAATTATTTAGGTTGCAGAAGCTTGGGGACGCTTAAGTGAGCACACAAGATTTTCACTCAACTACTGTACAAATCTCTGCTTGAATGGCCATGCCTGGGTACAGCTGCCGTAAGAATGCAGGGTGGTAGAGAGGTTGTAGATGTCCCCTCCCTGGAAACAATTAAGGCCAGCTTGGATGGGGCTCTGAGCAACCTGATCTAGTTGAAGATGTCCCTGCTCATTGCAGGGGGTTGGACTGGATGACCTTGGAAGGTCGCTTCCATCCCAAACTATACTGCCCAAGGGTGGGTGACCGCTTACTCTCTGGGACCATGTCTGCGCACCACAGAACAATTTCCTATACTCAGAGCAGCGTGAAAATTCTCAAGAGGGAGAACAGGCTCTGTTACATGCCTGGGTTCCTTGGTCTTCTCACCCTGCTTGGCTGGTCTCACTTACCCATCGCTGAGCTCTCTGTTCACAGCTCTCGGCTTCTCTTGGGTGGCGGGCCACCACTCTCCTCTTCACAGGTGTGCTTTCTCTTCCTGGGGGCTGGTGTTAACCCTTCCTGTGAAGAGCTTGGACACCTGTCCATTCAGGAGGATTGTTAGACAGGTACAGCCATCATCACCATGAATCAATTCTACTCTTCATCAAAGCTGGCTCATGTTACCTGCTCTGCCCAGAGGTGCTCTCCTGGGCTTCACATTCTGGAGCAACTGGAGGCACCTGCAATGGAAACATAGAAGATGACACCTGCCCACTCCCCAGCTCAGCTCCAAAAGGCAGATCCCTTGGATGGGTTTGCTCAGCCCAGCTGTGCCACTTCTGCTGGGATCATGGCACAAAGAGGCCCTGCAGTGGCCATCCAACCTTCTGAGCGGGGAGGCATTTTCTCACGCTGCGTGTGGACCTCACATACCTCGGCAGTTTCTCCTTCTTCTTCTGGTGCCAGAGACCCCTCAGCTTGTTCGCCGGCAAGCCCACCCTCAGCCGGTGCACCTGGAAGCTCAGCCTCCTCCTCCTCCTCCTGCTCCTCCTGCTCCTCAAAGAGTTCCTCTTGGTGTTGGATGAGGAACTCAACCAGCTCTGCCACCTGCACACAGTAAACCATTGGTTTCCAGCCCGCTGACTGCAAACGGGTCCAACAGCCCTTCCCACTCCTCATCCTGCCTTCTGCACAGAGATCTGCAGCTGTGGGGCTGCTCTTCGCAGCAGCTCCCCCACGAGCATTTGCTGAAGAGAGAAGGCAGCCAGGAAGCCCCGAAGAGCAAAGCTGGCACGGGTCTGGAAGGCTGCAGCGGGCTGGCAAACACAACGTACCTTCCCTGTCACCTGCATCAGGACATCCAGGGCCAGCGTGTCCTCCTCGGGTGGGCCGAGGAGGTTGGGCCCCACACAGATGGCCAGGTTCCTGGCGGTCATCTTGGTGACAGGGACATTCATGCTGATCTTGTGGAGCAGGCTGAGCAAGGTTCGGAGGAGGAGGAGGTTGGCCTCAGGTAACTTGCTGGCCACCCTGCGGGAACAGGAACGCAACGTTAATGAATGAAGTAGGTGTTGTCCGGACAGGTGTCCCACGCTGGTGTCAGCCAAGCCCATCCCAAGGAAGGCTCCTTGACCAAGCTGGCTCTACAGCAGAGGGACTGCCTTCGCTGAGACACGGGCACCTCCCTCCCTGCCAGCCCTGCTGCTGAGAGTCCCTTTGTGGAGCCACCCCCAATGCCTGCAGGCAGTGCTACAAGGAGACAGACAAATGCTTTTCTGTGCCACTTTCCCCCCAGAATGCTGAGCCCGCAACCGCAGCAAGGGGTGGGTGGCCAAAAGCACAGCTTGTTCACGCAGGCTGTGGCTTTGCGGGCAGGTGTCGGGCTCTGGCAGTCCCTGTGGAGCCACCAGGCTGCTGGCCACACTTACTCTCTCAGCCCCGCCAGCCTCTCCTGCCTGCTGGTCTTTTGCAGGGCGTCCATCCACTGCTGGTACAGCTCCGAGTGGAGGAGCTTGGAGGGGATCTTACGCAGGAAGTCCTGCAATGCCAAGGGCTGCTGGTGAGGCTGTGAGCAGTGCCGCCGGGAGCACAGGCAGCATCCCCAGCACGCTGGGTGCCGAGCAGCTCCTGGGTTTGGGCTCCTGCTCGGACAGGTGCCCATCAGCAGCGCCAGACTCCAGGTCAGCAGGGCTCACCTTCAAGATGACAGCCAGGACGTGCACCGGCTGGCTGGCGAGGTGGACCTGAGCGCCGGTGTCCAGGGCCTCCCTGATGTCCCGGGAGGCGCGCTCACTGGCCGCCAGCCGGAAGATCCCCTCCGTGGATGGGCCCTGCTCGTGCAGCAGAGCCAGCAGGTCCTGCAGGGGAGAGAGGAGGACATTGCTGGGCTGGAGACTGGCCCTGGGACAGGCCAAGGCTCATCAGGGATGCCTCCGATGGGGACACCGCCCCTGCAGAGGAGGCAATGCAATGGGCATCCCCTGGCTGGGCTTGCTTACCTGGATGGGCTGGGGCAGCGCACCATCCTGGCTGCAGAGAGCTGCCAGGGGCCGGCCGAAGAGAACCCCCGACCGGGAAGGGTGCGACGGCCCCTGTGCCTCTGCAGCCGCCGAGGTCCCTGGCCGCGCAAAGTACCAGCGCAGCCACCTCCTCTGGCTGCGGGTCTCACCTTCTGCCAAGGAGAAGAGAACTAAGCAAGGTGGAGCAGAGGCACCAGAGCAATGCTCCTGGAACCTCTCACACTGTACCCCACCCGCGAGCGCAGGGGACAAGTGTCATTTGGGTAGAAGGGACCCCGGGGGCTCAGGTCTCCCTGCTGCAGAATAACAGGGACAGACTTGCCCTGCAGGAAGGGCAGCAGCAGCCCCAGGGCAGCACGAGTGCCCGTCTGCAAGAGGAGGAGGGAAGGGCTGTTCTGCGCCCGTCTTCTCCCAACTCACCAGCCAACTGGCCACTTCTACCTGGGCCACCAGAGGGGATGACAGGTGCAGGCCGCTGCTCTGCATCAGCCTGCAAGAAATGTGCTGTGCTCACCCAACAGCCCTGCAGCAGAAAGGGCCCCCAGCGAGCTGCATCATGCCCTGGCCACGTGTGAGAGGTGGGGATGGCTGAGATTTCTCTCTGTGCGATCCTCACCTTGGCCTGGCCCTCAAGCAGCCTCTCCAGGCTGCCGGCGTGCAGGGTCATGGCCTGGGCAAGGAAAAAAGAGAAGAAGGTGAGAAGTGGTGCAGCTGGTGCTGGGCTGGAACAGCCTCTGGGGACAGAGCGGAAACAGGAGGGACACTCACAGCGTTGCGGCCCCTCAACTCCTTTAGCAGCGCCTTGAAGGAGGGCAGCTGGGTGACCTGGGCTCCCTCCACTCCTTCTGGTGGTCTGTGCGTGGGAAAGGAGCAAAGAAAGAGCAGTGTGAGACACAAGCCACATTTTCCCTCGCCTGCCAGCCCAGGGAGCCCTTCCAAGCTGCCCAAAGCACCCGAGTACCACTCGCAATCCAAGCAGAGAGCAGCAGCAAAGGTCCAGGTGGGGTTGGGCAGGTGTTGTGTGGACACAGTTGGGTGAAGGTGCTCCACCAGCTTTGCCCACTCAAGAGCTGCCCCCTGTCCAGGGTCCAGCTCTTCCCAGGTGGGGAGCCCTGTTTCCACATCGTAGGGCTATGATACCTAGAGCATCCCCCTATGATGTGGGCACAGGTCCCCCAGCCTTCACTGCCAGGCAGGGCTTACCCAAGGAGAGCGCTGAGCCAGAGCTCCTTCACTGCCCGGCAGCTGCAGAAAGAGGAGACACAGCCTGAGTGCCGCTGCTCCCCAGCCTGCGGGCACAGGCAGGCGCTGGCACAGCCCTGCCCCGTGGGGATGGTCAGAGAGGCAGGACAAAGCCCTGTGCGGCAGGACACAGGCGCTGCCCAGCCCTGCCCTGGGAGGTGGCACCGAGACTCACCGGAAAGTGATGACACACGAGCCGCAGGGCCAGACGAGGAGGAGTGAGGTGGTGTGCTTGCCTTCCTCCTCTTCAGACACATCGCCGGCTGCCCCCTTGGTGCTGCCCAGCACCTGCAGCTGGCCCAGGGCCAGGCAGAGCTTTGGGCGTGGGGCGCTGCCACGTCTGCAGAGAGGAGCGGCAGGGAGTGAGCTGGAGGAGTCTGAGCCCGCTGGCTCCACTCCCGAGTCCCCCTGCCACAGCCACGGCCATGGGTGTATCCAGCAGCAGGGTGCCGGTGGCCTGGGGCTGCTCCTGGGATGTCCCTGCCCTGGTGCCAGGGCCAGTGTTTGGGAGGAAAGGCAGCTGGGCTCTGCAAATCTTACTGGTGCTTGGCGATGACCAGCGTGTCCCTGAAGAGGAGGAGGTCCCTCTTCCTCGTCACACGGCCCTGGGTCACCCGCACACGCTGCCGGAGCAGTGGTTCCCATGATGCCGGGATGGGCGCGCACTGCTGCACGGGCTCGGGATCATCCCTGCAGAGCAAACGGTGTCGGGCGTGAGAAATTTGGCTGCTGCGGTGTACGGCTGTTCTGGGGTGTCCCTGAGCCTTGCATGGGGACGCCTACCTGGAGCCGCGGCAGCAGTTGACCTGTCCCATCCCGACGAGGCAAGGAGAAGCCTCCTGTAAATCTTGCTTCTGGGGCGCAAGAGAGTGGCCAGACAGGTGGCAAAAGCCAGCCAGAGGGACGCCCAGTGCCGAGTGGTGCTTCTGGGCAAGAGCTTGGCTCCTGCCCGAGACGCTCCGTGTTGGCACAGAACCGTTGCCAGGACAGCGCCGGGTTAACCCAGCACCCCATTCTAATGACCTCAGCGGTGGGGGAGGGGCACTGGGGGCTCTCCCCAGTACGCCCATGTCTCTGTCGGACTGGGAGCCCAGACCTGGGCACAGCACTTCAGGCCTGGGCTCAGCAGCGCTGAGCAGAGGGGAAGGGTCACCTCCCTCCAGCTGCTGGCAGTGCTCTGCCTCGTGCAGCCCAGGGTACCCCTCGCCGCCACCTTTGGCCAAGGGCACCTCGCTGGCTCCTGGTTAACTTGGTGTCCCCCAAGAGCCCAAGACCATTTGTGCCACGCTCTTTACCAGCAGCTTTGCCAAGCTGTTTTGGGTCGGAAGTCTGTGTGGATGTGTCTCAGGATGCTTCATGCCCATAGCATTGTCAGAGATTTCCTGTTTTTTAACAAAACCAGGACAATTATAGATTTTCATTCTATCGCAAAGCATGGCTCTCTATATTAAATACATTTTGATACAACAAAACTGCCCATGTAATACAAGGTTTCTCGATGTAACCATCTGTCCTGGTTCTGTTAAAAACAAGTTTCTCTCTCAGTGAATTTGCCTGTCAGCTAAAGCTTTCCTATTAGCCACATTTTGCTGGAAAACCAGATACGTGTTTTGGTAAACCCAGCAATGGAATGCGAAGTTTTTGCTAAGCATGGATGCACCTCTCACGAGAGGGGCAACGAGAAACGGGTGACCAAGAAACTGACCAATGGAGTATAACATCCCATTCACGTGAACACTTCATATAAAAGTGGGAGATCATGAGGATCTCTTTCCTTTTTCCTCATGGTCGACATTAGGAGAGGATGTTGCGAGTCGTCCCTGCGAACTGAGGCCTAGTGAGAGACTGAATCCAGCTCCGGTTGGCTGCAGAGTCCAATCCTGGACTTCGGGTGCCAGCTCTGCAGCTGCTGGGACTTTCAAAATTGGTTTTGTAGATTTTGTATTATTTTCTCTATTCTTCTTAGTAGCATTAGTAAAACATTTTTAGTTTTTCCAACTCTCTTCTCTCTGTCCTTCTTTCCCTCCTGATTGCCTGTCCTTAGTGGGAAGCGGGGAGAGGGAGAGGCTGAATGGTGAACAGAGGAGAGAGGGTGTTAACAAAACAGCTGCCACGGTTTAATTCTCACCCCGCAATTAAAACCTCAACACCGTCGTATTTCTGTAAACTGCATTACAGACTGTTCATGGTGTCTATTTTACTGTTTCTTATCTTCCATGAAAACATGTCTAAGATTACCTTGGAGGCTCTTCAGGACTTCCACTTTGGTGGCTTTTCTTGGTTTGGTTGGTTTTGTTTTTTGTAGGACTCAAAGCAAGTTGCTTTTAGCACTGTCAGGCTAAGGAATGATATTGCGATACAGTTAACACGTAATAGATGTATGGTCTTTCCAGAAGATCTGCACAGTCAAACAGGGTAAAGCGCACAGATTGCTTGCGTGCTGCAGCTCTGGATACACGCTCACTCTAATACAGTAAGAAGGGCACAAGGGAGCAGCATTTCAGAAGTCACGTACGCACCACCCATACGCTTGTGTGTTCATGCGATGTGGAGGTCATGGCAGTGCTTGCTACCCATTTTCTCCAACCTGCAGAAAATGTCTTCAAATGACTGTTTCATTACCTACGTCCTTAGAGGAAATTCTTGCGGCTCAACACGTGCCTTATGCAGCAGGTGCAACTGGGTAGAAGTAAAAGTGCAGGGAGAGGAGCCTTTCAGAGGAAGTTTCTGCTCTTGGAATCTAACGCACATCGGGGTTTGGGTTAAAGCAGTTGCCGTTGGCTCACCGCTTGGGAAAAGGTGTGTTTGCAGCGTGCCAGCCAAGGCGGTCAGCATAGTCCTTGCCAATGACAGTGAGTGCGAATAGAGCAGCACCACTTCTTCCAGCTTGCTGGATCACAAGCTGCTTGGTCTGCAGCTCAAAAGTGAGACGTGGCTCCATGTATTTGTCATATGAAATGAGCAAGAAGTCTTCAAAGATGGTCAGGATTTAAAATTACTTCTTTTGCAAGCATGTACACGGGACATCTTAGCTCATCTCTCCATACTTGTCAATGCAGTAACTTGTTGACATTAAATGGAATTACAAGGTTTCCAGCGAAAGTATCCCAGTTTCATACAGACTGGGTAGTCACCTATGTTCAAGAGGAAAAGTGCATCCTCTTGGAGAAACGCAGCTGTTGCTCAGTCTCTAAGTGGCAGCACGATGGCCATAAAGTACAAAGAAAATGCCTCCGGTGGTACAAATTCTGACAAGTTTTTGAAGAAAAGGCCACAGCAGTCCTATTACCTCAGTGAAGAAAATGGCTAAAAGGGAGGGGAGGTTTAGGTTGGATATTAGGGAAAGATTCTTCCCCCAGAGGGTGGCGGAGCACTGGAACAGACTCCCCAGGGAGGTGTCACGGCCCCAAGCCTGACTGTTCAAGAAGAGACTGGAAAACGCCCTCAGGCACATGGTGTGAATGGTGGGGTTGTCACATGCAGGGGCAGGAGCTGGACTCAATGTTTCTAGTGGGTCCCTTCCAACTCAGGACATTCTATGATTCTACCAGTTCATTCAAGAATATCACTCCTGCAAAGTCCCAGTGATGTCATGAGCATTTACATTATCTTTCTAGTAGTTTATGAGTGACAGCACAGCGGGATGTCTTATGGACCTCCTCTATGCAGTACACAGTGTCCTGGTTTTGTTAAAAACAAGTTTCTCTTTTAGTGAATTTTTGCCTGTCAGCTAAAGCCTTCATATTAGCTGCATTTTCCTGGAGAACTCAGCACATGTTTTGGTTAAACCTAGCAATGGAATGCAAACTTATTGATAAGCACGGATGGACATCTCGCAAGAGGGGCAACGAGAAAACTGATGACCGAGAGGCTGACCAATGGTGTATAACATTCCATTCACGTGAATACTTCATATAAAAGTGGGAGATCACGAGGATCTCGTCCCTTTTTGCCTTTTTCCCTTTATTTTTCCTCATGGCTGACATTAGGAGAGGACCTTGCTGGTCGTCCCTGCGAACTGAGGCCTAGTGAGAGACTGAATCCAGCTCCGGTTGGCTACAGAGTCTAATCCAGGACTTTGGGTGCTGGCTCTGCAGTTGCTGAGACTTTCAAGATTGGTTTTGTAGATTTTGTATTATTTTCTCTATTCTTATTAGTAGCATTAGTAAAACATCTTTAACTTTTCCAACTCTCTTCTCTCCCTGCTCACTTAGGAAGAACCACAGTGAATCTCTTTTTGTGGGCTGCCTCTGTCCTCTCTGTCGAGATTGGAAACGCCTTCTCCTAATAGCTGAAACATAGGTTTGTGCAGGTCATGAATGGTACGTGTCTTCTCTGAGTTTTTTGAGTTGGCACTGTGCCAAGAAAATTGAAAGGTACGTTAGAGCGGTAGAAAAGCCAAAAATCTCCAAATTTACCCCTTTCTCTCGCCCCACATTGGGCGCCAATTATCTGTCGAGGGTTAGAGTGGAGGGTGACAATGAAACCCTGGCAGATGTATTGTTAATCTCCTCTCCCCCCCACTTCCCCCTTTTTGCCCCTCCCTCTCCCCCTTCCCACTAAGGACAGGCAATCGGGAGGAAAAGAAGGACAGAGAGAAGAGAGTCAGAAAAATTAAAAATGTTTTACTAATGCTGCTCGTAAGAATAGAGAAAATAATACAAAATATACAAAACCAATCTTGAAAGTCTCAGCAACTGCAGAGCCGGCACCCAAAGTCCTGGATCAGACTCTGCAGCCAACCGGAGCTGGATTCAGTCTCTCACTAGGCCTCAGTTCGCAGGGACGACCAGCAAGGTTCTGTCCTAATGTCAGCCATGAGGAAAACGGGAAAAAAGGGAGAAAGAGAAAAGGAAAAGGGATGAGATCCTCGTGATCTCCCACTTTTATATGAAGTATTCACGTGAATGGAATGTTGTATACAGTCGGTCAGTTTCTTGGTCACCAGTTTCTTGTTGCCCCTCTTGTGAGATGTCCATCCGTGCTTATCAATAAGTTTGCATTCCATTGCTAGGTTTCCCAAAACATGTATCTGGTTCTCCAAGCAAATGCAGCTAATATGAAGGCTTTAGCTGACAGGCAAATACGCTAAAAGAGAAACTTCGTTTTCAACCAAACCAGGACAGACACCAATGACGTTGTGTTTCCTAGAATTTAAAAGCACTACAATATATGCATATTGGATTAACCTCTTAGTAGAGAGAACTTCCATCTGAACTATCTCCATCCATCGAAAGCTAGAACCTCTGCTGTCTCTGATGCACAAGGCTTGTAAAGGAGACAGGAAATTGATTCTCAGCCTTGTTTCAAGAAGACCTGGCACAAAGAGATGCCCAGACTTGGAGAGGCGGGGAACCGTGTTAGTGCTGCACAACAAGGTGCATCTCTGCCAGCCCACTGCATTTCCACAAGCCGCGTCTATCCCTCACTGCTGCTGCCTGCAGGAAACACCTACCCTGTCCATGTCCTACTTGCTCCTTGGCCAGTGTGCCTGCCGCCACCCAGCACCTGCTCTGGGGCAATCTTCTATCGACCAGGTGCCTTCTCATACGGAAGATCTAGGAAGCTGCTCAGTGTTCACTGTAAAGTCCCACTGAATTTGGCTCTGATTTCAATGGGAGAGAGCTAGTTAGTTAGTTTCTGCTATAGGTACCTGTGTACTACATAGAGGAGGTCAATAAGACATCCCGCTGTGCTGTCACTCATAAACTACTAGAAAGATAATGTAAATGCTCATGACATCACTGGGACTTTGCAGGAGTGATATTCTTGAATGAACTGGTAGAATCATAGAATGTCCTGAGTTGGAAGGGACCCACTAGGAACATTGAGTCCAGCTCCTGCCCCTGCATGTGACAACCCCACCATTCACATCATGTGCCTGAGGGCGTTTTCCAGTCTCTTCTTGAACACTGTCAGGCTTGGGGCCGTGACACCACCCTCTGGGGGAAGAACCTTTCCCTAATATCCAACCTAAACCTCCCCTTGCTTTTAACCATTTTCTTCGCAGAGGTAATAGGACTGCTGTGGCCTTTTCTTCAAAAACTTGTCAGAATTTGTACCACCGGAGGCATTTTCTTTGCACTTTATGGCCATCGTGCTGCCACTTAGAGACTGAGCAACAGCTGCGTTTCTCCAAGAGGATGCACTTTTCCTCTTGAACATAGGTGACTACCCAGTCTGTATGAAACTGGGATACTTTCGCTGGAAACCTTATAATTCCATTTAATGTCAACAAGTTACTGCATTGACAAGTATGGAGAGATGAGCTAAGATGTCCCGTGTACATGCTTGCAAAAGAAGTAATTTTAAATCCTGACCATCTTTGAAGACTTCTTGCTCATTTCATATGACAAATACATGGAGCCACATCTCACTTTTGAGCTGCAGACCAAGCAGCTTGTGATCCAGCAAGCTGGAAGAAGTGGTGCTGCTCTATTCGCACTTACTGTCATTGGCAAGGACTATGCTGACCGCCTTGGTTGACATGCTGCAAACACACCTTTTCCCACGTGGTGAGCCAACGGCAACTGCTTTAACCCAAACCCCGATGTGCGTTAGATTCCAAGAGCAGAAACTTCCTCTGAAAGGCTCCTCTCCCTGCACTTTTAATTCTACTCACTTGCACCTGCTGCAAAAGGCACGTGTTGAGCTGCAAGAATTTCCTCTAAGGACGTAGGTAATGAAAGAGCCATTTGAAGACATTTTCTGCAGGTTGGAGAAAATGGGTAGCAAGCACTGCCATGACCTCCACATCGCATGAACACACAAGCGTATGGGTGGTGCGTACGTGACTTCTGAAATGCTGCTCCCTTGTGCCCTTCTTACTGTATTAGAGTGAGCGTGTATCCAGAGCTGCAGCACGCAAGCAAGCTGTGCGCTTTATACTGTTTGACTGGGCAGGTCTTCTGGAATGACCATACATCTATTACGTGTTAACTGTATCGCAATATCATTCCTTAGCCTGACAGTGCTAAAAGCAACTTGCGTTGAGTCCTACAAAAAACAAAACCAACCAAACCAAGAAACCCCTTCTCCACCCTGTTCCCCATTCAGCCTCTCCCTCTCCCCGCTTCCTACTAAAGACAGGCAATTGGGAGGGAAAGAAGGACAGAGAGAAGAGAGTTGGAAAAATTAAAAATGTTTTACTAATGCTACTACTAAGAATAGAGAAAGTAGTACAATATCTACAAAACCAATCTTGAAAGTCCCAGCAGCTGCAGAGCCGACACCCGAAGTCCTGGATTGGAGTCTGCAGCCAACCAGAGCTGGATTCAGTCTCTCACTAGACCTCAGTTCGCAGGGACGACTCGCAAAGTCCTCTCCTAATGTCGGCCATAAGGAAAAAGGAACGAGGTCCTCGTGATCGCCCACTTTTATATGAAGTGTTCACGTGAATGGGATGTTATACTCCATTGGTCAGTTTCTTGGTCACCCGTTTCTCGTTGCCCCTCTCGTGAGAGGTGCATCCATGCTTAGCAAAAACTTCGCATTCCATTGCTGGGTTTACCAAAACACGTATCTGGTTTTCCAGCAAAATGTGGCTAATAGGAAAGCTTTAGCTGACAGGCAAATTCACTGAGAGAGAAACTTGTTTTTAACAGAACCAGGACAGATGGTTACATCGAGAAACCTTGTATTACATGGGCAGTTTTGTTGTATCAAAATGTACTTGATATAGAGAGCCATGCTTTATGATAGAATGAAAACCTGTAATTGTTCTGAATTTGTTAAAAAACAGGAAATCTCTGGCAATGCTATGGGCATGAAGCATCCTGAGACACATCCACACAGACTTCCGACCCAAAACAGCTTGGCAAAGCTGCTGGTAAAGAGCGTGGCACAAATGGTCTTGGGCTCTTGGGGGACACCAAGTTAACCAGGAGCCAGCGAGGTGCCCTTGGCCAAAGGTGGCGGCGAGGGGTACCCTGGGCTGCACGAGGCAGAGCACTGCCAGCAGCTGGAGGGAGGTGACCCTTCCCCTCTGCTCAGCGCTGCTGAGCCCAGGCCTGAAGTGCTGTGCCCAGGTCTGGGCTCCCAGTCCGACAGAGACATGGGCGTACTGGGGAGAGCCCCCAGTGCCCCTCCCCCACCGCTGAGGTCATTAGAATGGGGTGCTGGGTTAACCCGGCGCTGTCCTGGCAACGGTTCTGTGCCAACACGAAGCGTCTCGGGCAGGAGCCAAGCTCTTGCCCAGAAGCACCACTCGGCACTGGGCGTCCCTCTGGCTGGCTTTTGCCACCTGTCTGGCCACTCTCTTGCGCCCCAGAAGCAAGATTTACAGGAGGCTTCTCCTTGCCTCGTCGGGATGGGACAGGTCAACTGCTGCCGCGGCTCCAGGTAGGCGTCCCCATGCAAGGCTCAGGGACACCCCAGAACAGCCGTACACCGCAGCAGCCAAATTTCTCACGCCCGACACCGTTTGCTCTGCAGGGATGATCCCGAGCCCGTGCAGCAGTGCGCGCCCATCCCGGCATCATGGGAACCACTGCTCCGGCAGCGTGTGCGGGTGACCCAGGGCCGTGTGACGAGGAAGAGGGACCTCCTCCTCTTCAGGGACACGCTGGTCATCGCCAAGCACCAGTAAGATTTGCAGAGCCCAGCTGCCTTTCCTCCCAAACACTGGCCCTGGCACCAGGGCAGGGACATCCCAGGAGCAGCCCCAGGCCACCGGCACCCTGCTGCTGGATACACCCATGGCCGTGGCTGTGGCAGGGGGACTCGGGAGTGGAGCCAGCGGGCTCAGACTCCTCCAGCTCACTCCCTGCCGCTCCTCTCTGCAGACGTGGCAGCGCCCCACGCCCAAAGCTCTGCCTGGCCCTGGGCCAGCTGCAGGTGCTGGGCAGCACCAAGGGGGCAGCCGGCGATGTGTCTGAAGAGGAGGAAGGCAAGCACACCACCTCACTCCTCCTCGTCTGGCCCTGCGGCTCGTGTGTCATCACTTTCCGGTGAGTCTCGGTGCCACCTCCCAGGGCAGGGCTGGGCAGCGCCTGTGTCCTGCCGCACAGGGCTTTGTCCTGCCTCTCTGACCATCCCCACGGGGCAGGGCTGTGCCAGCGCCTGCCTGTGCCCGCAGGCTGGGGAGCAGCGGCACTCAGGCTGTGTCTCCTCTTTCTGCAGCTGCCGGGCAGTGAAGGAGCTCTGGCTCAGCGCTCTCCTTGGGTAAGCCCTGCCTGGCAGTGAAGGCTGGGGGACCTGTGCCCACATCATAGGGGGATGCTCTAGGTATCATAGCCCTACGATGTGGAAACAGGGCTCCCCACCTGGGAAGAGCTGGACCCTGGACAGGGGGCAGCTCTTGAGTGGGCAAAGCTGGTGGAGCACCTTCACCCAACTGTGTCCACACAATACCTGCCCAACCCCACCTGGACCTTTGCTGCTGCTCTCTGCTTGGATTGCGAGTGGTACTCGGGTGCTTTGGGCAGCTTGGAAGGGCTCCCTGGGCTGGCAGGCGAGGGAAAATGTGGCTTGTGTCTCACACTGCTCTTTCTTTGCTCCTTTCCCACGCACAGACCACCAGAAGGAGTGGAGGGAGCCCAGGTCACCCAGCTGCCCTCCTTCAAGGCGCTGCTAAAGGAGTTGAGGGGCCGCAACGCTGTGAGTGTCCCTCCTGTTTCCGCTCTGTCCCCAGAGGCTGTTCCAGCCCAGCACCAGCTGCACCACTTCTCACCTTCTTCTCTTTTTTCCTTGCCCAGGCCATGACCCTGCACGCCGGCAGCCTGGAGAGGCTGCTTGAGGGCCAGGCCAAGGTGAGGATCGCATAGAGAGAAATCTCAGCCATCCCCACCTCTCACACGTGGCCAGGGCATGATGCAGCTCGCTGGGGGCCCTTTCTGCTGCAGGGCTGTTGGGTGAGGACAGCACACTTCTTGCAGGCTGATGCAGAGCAGCGGCCCGCACCTGTCATCCCCTCTGGTGGCCCAGGTAGAAGTGGCCAGTTGGCTGGTGAGTTGGGAGAAGACGGGCGCAGAACAGCCCTTCCCTCCTCCTCTTGCAGACGGGCACTCGTGCTGCCCTGGGGTTGCTGCTGCCCTTCCTGCAGGGCAAGTCTGTCCCTGTTATTCTGCAGCAGGGAGACCTGAGCCCCCGGGGTCCCTTCTACCCAAATGACACTTGTCCCCTGCGCTCGCGGGTGGGGTACAGTGTGAGAGGTTCCAGGAGCATTGCTCTGGTGCTTCTGCTCCACCTTGCTTTGTTCTCTTCTCCTTGGCAGAAGGTGAGACCCGCAGCCAGAGGAGGTGGCTGCGCTGGTACTTTGCGCGGCCAGGGACCTCGGCGGCTGCAGAGGCACAGGGGCCGTCGCACCCTTCCCGGTCGGGGGTTCTCTTCGGCCGGCCCCTGGCAGCTCTCTGCAGCCAGGATGGTGCGCTGCCCCAGCCCATCCAGGTAAGCAAGCCCAGCCAGGGGATGCCCATGGCATTGCCTCCTCTGCAGGGGCGGTGTCCCCATCGGAGGCATCCCTGATGAGCCTTGGCCTGTCCCAGGGTCAGTCTCCAGCCCAGCAATGTCCTCCTCTCTCCCCTGCAGGACCTGCTGGCTCTGCTGCACGAGCAGGGCCCATCCACGGAGGGGATCTTCCGGCTGGCGGCCAGTGAGCGCGCCTCCCGGGACATCAGGGAGGCCCTGGACACCGGCGCTCAGGTCCACCTCGCCAGCCAGCCGGTGCACGTCCTGGCTGTCATCTTGAAGGTGAGCCCGGCTGACCTGGAGTCTGGCGCTGCTGATGGGCACCTGTCTGAGCAGGAGCCCAAACCCAGGAGCTGCTCGGCACCCAGCGTGCTGGGGATGCTGCCTGTGCTCCCGGCGGCACTGCTCACAGCCTCACCAGCAGCCCTTGGCATTGCAGGACTTCCTGCGCAAGATCCCCTCCAAGCTCCTCCACTCGGAGCTGTACCAGCAGTGGATGGACGCCCTGCAAAAGACCAGCAGGCAGGAGAGGCTGGCGGGGCTGAGAGAGTAAGTGTGGCCAGCAGCCTGGTGGCTCCACAGGGACTGCCAGAGCCCGACACCTGCCCGCAAAGCCACAGCCTGCGTGAACAAGCTGTGCTTTTGGCCACCCACCCCTTGCTGCTGCTGTGGGCTCAGCATTCTGGGGGGAAAGTGGCACAGAAAAGCATTTGTCTGTCTCCTTGTAGCACTGCCTGCAGGCATTGGGGGTGGCTCCACAAAGGGACTCTCAGCAGCAGGGCTGGCAGGGAGGGAGGTGCCCGTGTCTCAGCGAAGGCAGTCCCTCTGCTGTAGAGCCAGCTTGGTCAAGGAGCCTTCCTTGGGATGGGCTTGGCTGACACCAGCGTGGGACACCTGTCCGGACAACACCTACTTCATTCATTAACGTTGCGTTCCTGTTCCCGCAGGGTGGCCAGCAAGTTACCTGAGGCCAACCTCCTCCTCCTTCGAACCTTGCTCAGCCTGCTCCACAAGATCAGCATGAATGTCCCTGTCACCAAGATGACCGCCAGGAACCTGGCCATCTGTGTGGGGCCCAACCTCCTCGGCCCACCCGAGGAGGACACGCTGGCCCTGGATGTCCTGATGCAGGTGACAGGGAAGGTACGTTGTGTTTGCCAGCCCGCTGCAGCCTTCCAGACCCGTGCCAGCTTTGCTCTTCGGGGCTTCCTGGCTGCCTTCTCTCTTCAGCAAATGCTCGTGGGGGAGCTGCTGCGAAGAGCAGCCCCACAGCTGCAGATCTCTGTGCAGAAGGCAGGATCAGGAGTGGGAAGGGCTGTTGGACCCGTTTGCAGTCAGCGGGCTGGAAACCAATGGTTTACTGTGTGCAGGTGGCAGAGCTGGTTGAGTTCCTCATCCAACACCAAGAGGAACTCTTTGAGGAGCAGGAGGAGGAGGAGGAGGCTGAGCTTCCAGGTGCACCGGCCGAGGGTGGGCTTGCCGGCGAACAAGCCGAGGGGTCTCTGGCACCAGAAGAAGAAGGAGAAACTGCCGAGGTATGTGAGGTCCACACGCAGCGTGAGAGAATGCCTCCCCGCTCAGAAGGTTGGATGGCCACTGCAGGGCCTCTTTGTGCCATGATCCCAGCGGAAGTGGCACAGCTGGGCTGAGCAAACCCATCCAAGGGATCTGCCTTTTGGAGCTGAGCTGGGGAGTGGGCAGGTGTCATCTTCTATGTTTCCATTGCAGGTGCCTCCAGTTGCTCCAGAATGTGAAGCCCAGGAGAGCACCTCTGGGCAGAGCAGGTAACATGAGCCAGCTTTGATGAAGAGTAGAATTGATTCATGGTGATGATGGCTGTACCTGTCTAACAATCCTCCTGAATGGACAGGTGTCCAAGCTCTTCGCAGGAAGGGTTAACACCAGCCCCCAGGAAGAGAAAGCACACCTGCGAAGAGGAGAGTGGTGGCCCGCCACCCAAGAGAAGCCGAAAGCTGTGAACAGAGAGCTCAGCGATGGGTAAGTGAGACCAGCCAAGCAGGGTGAGAAGACCAAGGAACCCAAGCATGTAACAGAGCCTGTTCTCCCTCTTGAGAATTTTCATGCTGCTCTGAGTATAGGAAATTGTTCTGTGGTGCCCAGACATGGTCCCAGAGAGTAAGCGGTCACCCACCCTTGGGCAGTATACTTTGGGATGGAAGCGACCTTCCAAGGTCATCCAGTCCATCCCCCTGCAATGAGCAGGGACATCTTCAACTAGATCAGGTTGCTCAGAGCCCCATCCAACCTGGCCTTAAATGTTTTCAGGGAAGGGACATCTACAACCTCTCTACCACCCTGCATTCTTACGGCAGCTGTACCCAGGCATGGCCATTCAAGCAGAGATTTGTACAGTAGTTGAGTGAAAATCTTGTGTGCTCACTTAAGCGTCCCCAAGCTTCTGCAACCTAAATAATTAAGAGAAAACCACCAAAGCCTAATATAACCAGCTTTAAGGAATTCTGCTGTGGAGATCTGTGGATGGATATTGCCTTTCACGTCAAAGCACAAGTTGCTTGTTCACCTCTCAACCTGGTGCCTAATGCCTGTCTTTTCCCCCCATCTTTCTCAAGGCAGGCTGTAGAGGTGGCCGAAGAAATCTCCCTCATGCTGCCACCCTTTCGGCTCAGCTGGACGGTCTAGTGGGGCTTCTGAGAAAGAAGATCACATCTTGTCCTTTCTGCAGAACTTTCACCAGCCCATGAAGAAGTCTCACAAGTGTTGTCCATGCGAGCCGTGAAAAGAGCTGCAGAAAGGGCACTTGAGAAGTTTTAACACATTTGTTTTCACATGCCAGTTGGCAATTTTCAGATATTTATAAGAGGTTTTTTTGCCAGTAGGGCGAGAGAGTTTGTTAGTTCATTCGTTCGTTAGTTAGTTAGTTAGACAGTAAGTTAACTAGTTAGTTAGTTAGTTAGTTAGTTAGTTAGTTAGTTAGTTAGTTTCTACTGTAGGTAGCTGTCTACTGAAGATGTTTTTTCCACATTCCAGTTTTCACTTTTCAAATGTTTCCAATAATGTTTTCAGCCAATTCTACTGTAGGTGTAGATGTCCACTGTAAATCCCACCGCATTTGCCTCTGAGATGACTGAATACTCTTTGTCTCCATGCAAAGCGCTGCATCAGAAGAGGATGCGGTCCAAAGAAGGATTTGTTTGGCCCCTAAGCATTTCAGGCTTTCTGAAATCAAATCAGAGCTAGCAGGAGATGCAATCTGGAAACATTGATTTCCACGTAACCAGTTATTATTCCTGTCGCTGAGCCAAGCGCACAAGTTGACGGTCACTACATTTTAATACCGGCTCTCTTAATTTGGAGTGCTATGAAGACCTTGTGAGTCACTCAAGATAATGATTCCAAATGAGGGAAGAAAGTAAGACACGGAAGAGATGATGTTATTTCTGGGAGACACTATGCAGAAATGTCAAATTGTACACCTACAGAAAAGTGCTGGAACCAGTGTCTTTCTGCATAATTGAATAAATGCTCAACCCTATAATTGAAACTAAAGTTTATTTTAATAAAAGCCAGAGGGATTGGAGGTTGGGGGGTGTGAGAGGGACATGCTTATCTGATATTTACTCTGGTCATTATTTTTCTGGTTTTAGAGCTGAATAAAATGTAGTTGTCTATTACTTTGACTTTTTAGATCCCGCAACACAAAGACCACTATCCACCTATACTTATGTGTGAGGGGGTGCAGCAGCAGCGCCTCTGGTGGATAGATGTAACTACCATACTCCAGAAGCTCCCGCTACCACGAGACAGTTTTTTCCAGCCCATTTCCCCTTCTTCCCTAATAACATTCTTCCCTACGACACCCATTTTGCTTTGGTTTGGCTTATCTTTTAAATATTAGAAAATAACATCCTAAGAGAAAAGATGTAATTTCATTTAGATGTGCTTCCCTGGAAGCAAACTCAGTTCCAAGAAGCAGAAAGCAAACACTGCACTGCCTGCTTTTCTAAGGCAAGAAGCAGAGGCATGAATACCCACTAGAATGTTCAATTTCAAAGTCAAAAGTTTATTAATTAATAAAGTACTCTTAGTGTTACTTTTAGTAATGAATCAAAGGTCAGAATCATCCCCCAGAGACATAATTTTCAAGTCATTTGAAACTATAGGATAGGATTTGCCTATCTAGCAAAACCGAATATTAAGGACATAAGGGCAAGTGTCAGATTTTGCACCTGGGACACGGCAACCCTGGCTGTACATACAGACTGGGGGACACGATGCTGGAGAGCAACTCTGCAGAGAGGGATCTGGTTCTGGTTGAGGGCAGGTTGAACATGAGGCAACAGTGTGCCCTGGCAGCCAAGAGGGCCAACTGTGTCCAACCGTGCATCAAGCACAGCATTGCCAACCTGAGGTGAGAGGGAGGTGATTTTGCCACTCTACCCTGCATTGGTGTGGCCTCACCTGGAGCACTGGCTGCAGTTCTGGGTGCTGCAGGATAAAAAGGACATAAAGCTACTGGAGAGTATCCAGAAGAGAGCTACCAAGTTGGGGAAGGGTTTGGAGAGGAAGTCATCTCAGGAGCAGCTAAATTCACTTGGTTTGTTGAGCTTCAAGAAGAGGAGACTGAGAGGAGACCTCATTGTGGTCTACAGCTTCCTCCCAAGGGAAGGACGAAGTGTAGGCGTCGAACTCTTCTCCTTAGTGACCAAGGACAGAACCTGAGGCAATGGCAGGAAGATGTGCCAGGGGAGGTGTAGACTGGACATTAGGAAAAGGTTCTTCACCCAGAGGGCGGGGGAGCACTGCAACAGGCTCCCTCGCGAGATGTCACAGCCCCAAGCCTGACAGTGTTCAAGAAGAGACTGAACAATGCCCTCAGACACATGGCGTGAATGGTGGGGTTGTCCTGTGCAGGGACAGGAGCTGGACACGATGATCCCTGCGGAGCTCTTCACACTGAAGACATTCTGTGATTCCACGGTTCTATGAACCACCACCTTTCACCCAGATGTATTGTGAAGAACAAAGTTGGTGTGAAAAAGCTGGACTTAGGGAAAAAAGACAAAGATGGAGTTCTATGGAAACTCCATCTCTGGACCCTGTCAACAGGGTGCATCCTCTTTCTCCCTGTCCCATAACAAGAAAGAGCCTTTCCACCTGCACCACTGCTTTGGCTGCAGGAAACGTGCCCTCCTCATCCTCATGCCCGTGACACCAGGAGACCTGCAGAAAGAGGGTGGAACTGACTGCAGATGGCACCGGTACGGGTATGGAGCATCCCAGGACACATCCACATAGACTTGTGACCCGAAGCAGCTTGGCCAAGCTGCTGGAAAGCAACATGGCAGAATATGTCCTGGGTGTCCTAGTGGACACCAGTTTGACCAGGAACCAGGTAGGTGCCCTGATTGCTATGCAGCATACCCCATAGCAGCTAAAAAATATGTTTGCCACAAAACAATATTGTGTTATTCACCTGATATGCTCCACAAATCCAGTCCAGGCCCTTTAGTAGTTGACCAATTCGAGTAAGATAAAGCTCCGGAGATTGGTTATTATTAGTTCTCTATGGGCTTGTGACTCTGCTGTGGAGAAACTGTGTGAAAAGCTGTTGCAGGACATCAAAGAACTCAGAGAAGACACGTACCATTCACGACCTGTACGAACCTATGTTTCAATCTCAAGAGAGAGTACAGAGGCAGCCCACAAAAAGAGGTTCACTGTGGTTCTACCTAAGTGAGCAGGGAGAAAACATGAATAAGTGGCATGGAAGACCTACCTCAGACCTTCAGGAATGAGTATGTGAGATGAAAGGACAAACTCCTAAGAAGGTGGCTGCTCTAGTTTACAAAAGGAGCGGAAGGGACTCTGATGCTCTTGAAGGAACCTCTAATGGCCGTCGTCAGATCCCAATGGATGTGATCAACAAAATTGCAGCAATGCTTCCATCTACTAATGAAAAGGCGACACAGTCTTTCCTGGGCATTGTAGGTTTTTGGAGAATGCATATTGCTGACTACAGCCAGATTGTGAGCCCGCTCTATTGAGTGACTCGTCAAAAGAACCAATTTGAGTGGGGTCCGGAACAATTGGTTGATCCCCTAGTGTTGACCAGCCAAGTGGCTTTTGCTAAATATGAATCCCAGTTTTTAAAGGTTCCACCACCAAGTGCCTTTAGTGTAGTTTTCAACAAACCATTGTACCTTTCAATTTTCCCAGAGGCTGGTGCATGATATGGAATATGATACACCCACTCAATACCATGTTCTTTGGCCCAATTGTCTACAATACTGTTTCTGAAATGAGTACCATTGTTTGATTCAATTCTTTCTGGCATACTGTGTCACCAAAGAACTTGCTTTTCAAGGCCCAAGATAGTATTCTGGGCTGTAGCGTGAGGTACGGCATGTGTTTCCAACCATCCAGTGGTTGCTTCCACCATTGTAAGTACATAACGCTTACCTTGACGTGTTTGTGGAAGTGTAATATAATCAATCTGCCAAGCTTCTCCATACTTATACTTTAACCATCGAGCCCATACCATACAGGCTTTAACTGTTTAGCTTGTGGAATTTCGGCGCAAGATTCACATTCATGAATAACCTGTGAAATAGTGTCCATAGTTAAATCCACCCCTCAATCGCGAGGCCATTTATGTGTTGCATCTCTACCTTATTGCCCTGAAGCATGATTGGCCCACCGAGCTAGGAAAACTTCACTTTTATGTTGCCACTCCAAGTTCACCTCAGCTACTTGAATCTTAGCAGCTTGATCTGCTTGTTGGTTGTTCAGATGCTCCTCGGTGGCTCGACTTTTAGGCACATGAGCATCTACATGACGAACTTTCACAGGCAGGCTCTCTAGCTGAGCAGCAATGTCTTGTCAAAGTGTGGCAGCCCAAATGGGTTTACCTCTGCGCTGCCGGTTGCTTTTCTTCCATTGCTGTAGCTACCCCCACAAGGCATTTGCTACCATCCATGAGTCAGTATAGAGATAGAGTATTGGCCACTTCTCTCATTCAGCAATGTCCAAAGCCAGCTGGATGGCTTTGTCTTCTGCAAATTGACTAGATTCACCTTGTCCTTCAGTGGCTTCTGTAACTCATCGTGTGGGACTCCACACAGCAGCTTTCCATCTTCGATTTTTTCCTACAAGACGACAGGATCCGCCTGTGAACAGTGCATACTGCTTATCAGTCTCTGAAAGAGTATTATACAGTGGTGCTTCTTCAGCACATTTTACTTCCTCCTCATCTGGAGACATCCCAAAGTCTTTGCTCTCTGGCCAGTCTGTAATCACTTCTAAGATCCCTGGGCGATTGGGATTTCCAGTTCGAGCTCGTTGCGTGATTAATGCAATCCATTTACTCCACGTAACATCAGTTGAATGATGTGGAGAGGGAACCGTCCCTTTGAACATCCAGCTCATCACTGGCAGTCGAGGTGCTAGGAGGAGCTGTGCTTCAGTACCAATCACTTCTGAAGCATCTTGAACTCCTTCATATGCTGCTAATATCTCTTTTTCAGTTGGAGTATAATTGGCCTCATATCCTTTGTATCCTCGAGTCCAAAAACCTAAGAGTCGACCTCGAGTTTGTCCTGGTGCTTTCTGCCAGAGGCTCCAGGTAAGTCCATTATCTCCGGCTGCAGTGTAGAGCACATTTTTAACACCTAGTCCAGGCCGAACTGGTCCAAGAGCCACTGCATGAGTTATCTCACGGTTCATTTGTTCAAAAGCTTGTCACTGTTTCGGGCTGCACTCAGATTGGTTCTTTTGACGAGTCACTCGATAGAGAGGGCTCACCATCTGGCTGTAGTCGGGAATATGCATTCTCCAAAAACCTACAATGCCCAAGAAAGTCTGTGTCTCCTTTTTATTAGTAGGTGGAGGCATTGCTGCAATTTTGTTGATCACATCCATTGGGATCTGACGACGGCCATCTTGCCATTTTATTCCTAAAAACTGGATCTCTCATGCAGGTCTCTTGACCTTGCTTCGTTTTATGGCAAAACCAGCATCCAAAAGAATCTGAATTATTCTCTCACCTTTCTCAAAGATTTCTTTCACTGCGTCGCCCCGTACAATGATGTCATCAATATATTGCAAGTGTTCTGGAGCTTTACCTTGCTGCAGCGTTGTCTGGATCAGTCCATGGCAGATGGTAGGACTGTGTTTCCACGCCTGGGGCCAGCAATTCCGCGTGTACTGGATGCCCCTCCAGGTGAAAGCAAACTGCGGCCTGCACTCTGCTGCTAAAGGAACAGGGGAAAATGCATTAGCAATGTCAATTGTAGCATATCACTTAGCTGCCTTTGACTCCAGTTCAAATTGCAGTTCTAGCATGTCAGGCACAGCAGCACTCAATGGTGGTGTAACTTCATTTAGGCCACGATAGTTTACAGTTAGTCTCCACTCATCACTAGGCTTAGGCACTGGCCAAATTGGGCTGTTAAAAGATGAGCGCGTCTTACTGATCACACCCTGGCTTTCCAATTGACAGATCAACTTCTGGATAGGAATCAAAGAGTCTCGATTGGTGCGATAATGCCGGCGATGCAGCATCGTGGTAGCACTTGGCACCTGCTGATCGTCAACCATCAGCAGTCCTACAACAGAAGGGTCATCTGAAAGACCAGGCAAATCAGACAGCTGTTCAATTTTCTCAATGTCCACAGCTGCTATACCAAATGCCCACCTATACCCTTTTGGGTCCTTAAAATGCCCTCTCCTGAGGTAGTCTATGCCAAGGATGCACAGAGCATCTGGACCAGTCACAATGGGATGCTTTTGCCAGTTTTTTCCAGTTAGGCTCATTTCAGCCTCTACAACCGTCAGTTCCTGGGATCCCCCAGTCACTCCAACAATACTGATGGACTGCGTTCCTTTATAATTAGAAGGAATTATTGTGCACTGAGCACCGGTGTCCACTAAAGCTTTGTACTCCTGGGGGTGTGTTGTACCAGGCCATCGTACCTGTACAGTCCAATAAACTCTGTTATCCTTTTCCTCCACCTGGTTGGAGGCAGGGCATCTCTGATTTCTGTTTTGCACAGTCTCTGGGTGTGAATTAGAGGTTCCTTCAAGAGCATCAGAGTCTCTTCTGCTCCTTTTGTAAACTGGAGCAGCCACCTTCTTAGAAGTTTGTCCTTTTATCTCACATACTCCTTCCTGAAGTTCTGAGGTGGGTCTTCCATGCCACTTATTCATGTTTTCTCCCTGCTCACTTAGGAAGAACCACAGTGAATCTCTTTTTGTGGGCTGCCCCTGTCCTCCCTCTCGAGATTGGAAATACCTTCTCCTAATAGCTGAAACATAGGTTCGTACAGGTCATGAATGGTACGTGTCTTCTCTGAGTTCTTTGATGTCCTGCAACAGCTTTTCACACAGTTTCTCCACAGCAGAGTCACAAGCCCATAGAGAACTAATAATAACCAATCTCCGGAGCTTTATCTTACTCGAATTGGTCAACTACTAAAGGGCCTGGACTGGATTTGTGGAGCATATCAGGTGAATAACACAATATTGTTTTGTGGCAAACACATTTTTTAGCTGCTATGGGGTATGCTGCATAGCAATCAGGGCACCTACCTGGTTCCTGGTCAAACTGGTGTCCACTAGGACACCCAGGACATATTCTGCCATGTTGCTTTCCAGCAGCTTGGCCAAGCTGCTTCGGGTCACAAGTCTATGTGGATGTGTCCTGGGATGCTCCATACCCGTACCGGTGCCATCTGCAGTCAGTTCCACCCTCTTTCTGCAGGTCTCCTGGTGTCACGGGCATGAGGATGAGGAGGGCACGTTTCCTGCAGCCAAAGCAGTGGTGCAGGTGGAAAGGCTCTTTCTTGTTATGGGACAGGGAGAAAGAGGATGCACCCTGTTAACAGGGTCCAGAGATGGAGTTTCCATAGAACTCCATCTTTGTCTTTTTTCCCTAAGTCCAGCTTTTTCACACCAACTTTGTTCTTCACAATACATCTGGGTGAAAGGTGGTGGTTCATAGAACCGTGGAATCACAGAATGTCTTCAGTGTGAAGAGCCCCGCAGGGATCATCGTGTCCAGCTCCTGTCCCTGCACAGGACAACCCCACCATTCACGCCATGTGTCTGAGGGCATTGTTCAGTCTCTTCTTGAACACTGTCAGGCTTGGGGCTGTGACATCTCGCGAGGGAGCCTGTTGCAGTGCTCCCCCGCCCTCTGGGTGAAGAACCTTTTCCTAATGTCCAGTCTACACCTCCCCTGGCACATCGTCCTGCCGTTGCCTCAGGTTCTGTCCTTGGTCACTAAGGAGAAGAGTTCGACGCCTACACTTCGTCCTTCCCTTGGGAGGAAGCTGTAGACCACAATGAGGTCTCTTCTCAGTCTCCTCTTCTTGAAGCTCAACAAACCAAGTGACTTTAGCTACTCCTTTCCAAACGAAGTCCCTCTCCAAATCCTTCCCCAACTTGGTAACCCTCTTCTGGATACTCTCCAGTAGCTTGATATCCTTCTTATCCTGCAGCGCCCAGAACTGCACCCAGTGCTCCCGGTGAGATCGCAGCAGTGAAGGGTAGAGTGGGAAAATCACCTCCCTCTCACCTCAGGTTGGCAATGCTGTGCTTGATGCACCGCAGGACACGGTTGATCCTCTTGGCTGCCAGGGCACACTGTTGCCTCATGTTCAACCTGCCCTCAACCAGAACCAGATCCCTCTCTGCAGAGCTGCTCTCCAGCATCGCGCCCCCCAGTCTGTATGTACAGCCAGGGTTCCCGTGTCCCAGGTGCAAAATCTGACACTTGCCCTTGGTGAACTTCATGAGGTTGGTGACTGTTCAGTTTTCCAATTTGTTCAGATCCCTCTGCAGATCCTCTCTGCCCTCCAGAGCGTGAACAGCTCTCCCCAATTTTGTGTCATCGGCAAACTTGTTAAGCAATCCCTCAAGTCCTGTGTCCAAGTCGTTTATGAAGACATTGAAGAGTGCTGGCCCTAAGACGGGTCTCTGTGGAACCCTGCTTGTGACTGGTCACCAGCCCAAAATTACCCCATTTATCAGAACCCTTTGATATCACCCCATCAGCCAGCTGCTAACCCACTGCATTGCTTGTTTATTCACCCCTATGCTGGACATCTTGTCCAGGAGCATACTGTGAGAGACAGTGGCTGGTACTCCCTTTTAGACCCCAGCCTCTAAAACATCGAGGAGAAACTCCCAAGAAACAGAGCAGATCAGAACTGTGCAACCCAGGGGGATTGCCTTCTTCCTTCTCTTCCTGGGATGCCTCAGACAGTTGGTAGACAGAAGAAAGCTGTCCTTCTACCTCCTCGAGCAAGTCCTGTTGTCTCCTTGGCTCCAAATCCATGAAGCAAAGTCAGGAAAAGCCAAAAACCCAAACCCATTTGGGTTTTGTTCCATTTTGTAGAAGGTGGGCACAGAGATACCTAACAGATTTCTCTAAATTTTACTAAATAACTCTTGAATGGGCAAGTATGGTTTTGATTATGTCCCTAATGTCAGGTTTTGCTAGATACGCAAAATATCCTATGGTTTCAAATGAGTTGAAAATTATGTCTCAGCATGGTGATTCTGACCTTTGATTCCTTACTAAAAGTAACGCTAAGAATACTTTATTAATTAATAACCTTTTGACTTTGAAATTGAACATTCTAGTGGGTATTCATGCTACTGCTTAGAAAAGCAGGCAGTGCAGTGTTCGCTTTCTGCTTTTGGGAACTGAGTTTGCTTCCAGAGAAGGACACCTAAATGAAATTACATCTTTTCTCTTAGGATGTTATTTTCTAATATTTAAAAGATAAGCCAAACCAAACCAAAATGGGTGTCGTAGGGAAGAATGTTGGTAGGGAAGAAGGGGAAATGGGCTGGAAAAAACTGTCTCGTGGTAGCGGGAGCTTCTGGAGTATGGTAGTTACATCTATCCACCAGAGGCGCTGCTGCTGCACCCCCTCACACATAAGTATAGGTGGATAGTGGTCTTTGTGTTGCGGGATCTAAGAAGTCAAAGTAATAGACAACTACATTTTATTCAGCTCTAAAACCAGAAAAATAATGACCAGAGTAAATATCAGATAAGCATGTCCCTCTCACACCCCCCAACCTCCAATCCCTCTGGCTTTTATTAAAATAAACTTTAGTTTCAATTATAGGGTTGAGCATTTATTCAATTATGCAGAAAGACACTGGTTCCAGCACTTTTCTGTAGGTGTACAATTTGACATTTCTGCATAGTGTCTCCCAGAAATAACATCATCTCTTCCGTGTCTTACTTTCTTCCCTCATTTGGAATCATTATCTTGAGTGACTCACAAGGTCTTCATAGCACTCCAAATTAAGAGAGCCGGTATTAAAATGTAGTGACCGTCAACTTGTGCGCTTGGCTCAGCGACAGGAATAATAACTGGTTACGTGGAAATCAATGTTTCCAGATTGCATCTCCTGCTAGCTCTGATTTGATTTCAGAAAGCCTGAAATGCTTAGGGGCCAAACAAATCCTTCTTTGGACCGCATCCTCTTCTGATGCAGCGCTTTGCATGGAGACAAAGAGTATTCAGTCATCTCAGAGGCAAATGCGGTGGGATTTACAGTGGACATCTACACCTACAGTAGAATTGGCTCAAAACATTATTGGAAACATTTGAAAAGTGAAAACTGGAATGTGGAAAAAACATCTTCAGTAGACAGCTACCTACAGTAGAAACTAACTAACTAACTAACTAACTAACTAACTAACTAGTTAACTTACTGTCTAACTAACTAACTAACAAACGAACGAACTAACAAACTCTCTCGCCCTACTGGCAAAAAAACCTCTTATAAATATCTGAAAATTGCCAACTGGCATGTGAAAACAAATGTGTTAAAACTTCTCAAGTGCCCTTTCTGCAGCTCTTTTCACAGCTCGCACGGACAACACTTGTGAGACTTCTTCATGGGCTGGTGAAAGTTCTGCAGAAAGGACAAGATGTGATCTTCTTTCTCAGAAGCCCCACTAGACCGTCCAGCTGAGCCGAAAGGGTGGCAGCATGAGGGTGATTTGTTCGGCCACCTCTACAGCCTGCCTTGAGAAAGATGGGGGGAAAAGACAGGCATTAGGCACCAGGTTGAGAGGTGAACAAGCAACTTGTGCTTTGACGTGAAAGGCAATATCCATCCACAGATCTCCACAGCAGAATTCCTTAAAGCTGGTTATATTAGGCTTTGGTGGTTTTCTCTTAATTATTTAGGTTGCAGAAGCTTGGGGACGCTTAAGTGAGCACACAAGATTTTCACTCAACTACTGTACAAATCTCTGCTTGAATGGCCATGCCTGGGTACAGCTGCCGTAAGAATGCAGGGTGGTAGAGAGGTTGTAGATGTCCCCTCCCTGGAAACAATTAAGGCCAGCTTGGATGGGGCTCTGAGCAACCTGATCTAGTTGAAGATGTCCCTGCTCATTGCAGGGGGTTGGACTGGATGACCTTGGAAGGTCGCTTCCATCCCAAACTATACTGCCCAAGGGTGGGTGACCGCTTACTCTCTGGGACCATGTCTGGGCACCACAGAACAATTTCCTATACTCAGAGCAGCGTGAAAATTCTCAAGAGGGAGAACAGGCTCTGTTACATGCCTGGGTTCCTTGGTCTTCTCACCCTGCTTGGCTGGTCTCACTTACCCGTCGCTGAGCTCTCTGTTCACAGCTTTCGGCTTCTCTTGGGTGGCGGGCCACCACTCTCCTCTTCACAGGTGTGCTTTCTCTTCCTGGGGGCTGGTGTTAACCCTTCCTGCGAAGAGCTTGGACACCTGTCCATTCAGGAGGATTGTTAGACAGGTACAGCCATCATCACCATGAATCAATTCTACTCTTCATCAAAGCTGGCTCATGTTACCTGCTCTGCCCAGAGGTGCTCTCCTGGGCTTCACATTCTGGAGCAACTGGAGGCACCTGCAATGGAAACATAGAAGATGACACCTGCCCACTCCCCAGCTCAGCTCCAAAAGGCAGATCCCTTGGATGGGTTTGCTCAGCCCAGCTGTGCCACTTCCGCTGGGATCATGGCACAAAGAGGCCCTGCAGTGGCCATCCAACCTTCTGAGCGGGGAGGCATTCTCTCACGCTGCGTGTGGACCTCACATACCTCGGCAGTTTCTCCTTCTTCTTCTGGTGCCAGAGACCCCTCGGCTTGTTCGCCGGCAAGCCCACCCTCGGCCGGTGCACCTGGAAGCTCAGCCTCCTCCTCCTCCTCCTGCTCCTCAAAGAGTTCCTCTGGGTGTTGGATGAGGAACTCAACCAGCTCTGCCACCTGCACACAGTAAACCATTGGTTTCCAGCCCGCTGACGGCAAACGGGTCCAACAGCCCTTCCCACTCCTGATCCTGCCTTCTGCACAGAGATCTGCAGCTGTGGGGCTGCTCTTCGCAGCAGCTCCCCCACGAGCATTTGCTGAAGAGAGAAGGCAGCCAGGAAGCCCCGAAGAGCAAAGCTGGCACGGGTCTGGAAGGCTGCAGCGGGCTGGCAAACACAACGTACCTTCCCTGTCACCTGCATCAGGACATCCAGGGCCAGCGTGTCCTCCTCGGGTGGGCCGAGGAGGTTGGGCCCCACACAGATGGCCAGGTTCCTGGCGGTCATCTTGGTGACAGGGACATTCATGCTGATCTTGTGGAGCAGGCTGAGCAAGGTTCGGAGGAGGAGGAGGTTGGCCTCAGGTAACTTGCTGGCCACCCTGCGGGAACAGGAACGCAACGTTAATGAATGAAGTAGGTGTTGTCCGGACAGGTGTCCCACGCTGGTGTCAGCCAAGCCCATCCCAAGGAAGGCTCCTTGACCAAGCTGGCTCTACAGCAGAGGGACTGCCTTCGCTGAGACACAGGCACCTCCCTCCCTGCCAGCCCTGCTGCTGAGAGTCCCTTTGTGGAGCCACCCCCAATGCCTGCAGGCAGTGCTACAAGGAGACAGACAAATGCTTTTCTGTGCCACTTTCCCCCCAGAATGCTGAGCCCACAGCAGCAGCAAGGGGTGGGTGGCCAAAAGCACAGCTTGTTCACGCAGGCTGTGGCTTTGCGGGCAGGTGTCGGGCTCTGGCAGTCCCTGTGGAGCCACCAGGCTGCTGGCCACACTTACTCTCTCAGCCCCGCCAGCCTCTCCTGCCTGCTGGTCTTTTGCAGGGCGTCCATCCACTGCTGGTACAGCTCCGAGTGGAGGAGCTTGGAGGGGATCTTACGCAGGAAGTCCTGCAATGCCAAGGGCTGCTGGTGAGGCTGTGAGCAGTGCCGCCGGGAGCACAGGCAGCATCCCCAGCACGCTGGGTGCCGAGCAGCTCCTGGGTTTGGGCTCCTGCTCGGACAGGTGCCCATCAGCACAGCGCCAGACTCCAGGTCAGCCGGGCTCACCTTCAAGATGACAGCCAGGACGTGCACCGGCTGGCTGGCGAGGTGGACCTGAGCGCCGGTGTCCAGGGCCTCCCTGATGTCCCGGGAGGCGCGCTCACTGGCCGCCAGCCGGAAGATCCCCTCCGTGGATGGGCCCTGCTCGTGCAGCAGAGCCAGCAGGTCCTGCAGGGGAGAGAGGAGGACATTGCTGGGCTGGAGACTGACCCTGGGACAGGCCAAGGCTCATCAGGGATGCCTCCGATGGGGACACCGCCCCTGCAGAGGAGGCAATGCCATGGGCATCCCCTGGCTGGGCTTGCTTACCTGGATGGGCTGGGGCAGCGCACCATCCTGGCTGCAGAGAGCTGCCAGGGGCCGGCCGAAGAGAACCCCCGACCGGGAAGGGTGCGACGGCCCCTGTGCCTCTGCAGCCGCCGAGGTCCCTGGCCGCGCAAAGTACCAGCGCAGCCACCTCCTCTGGCTGCGGGTCTCACCTTCTGCCAAGGAGAAGAGAACAAATCAAGGTGGAGCAGAAGCACCAGAGCAATGCTCCTGGAACCTCTCACACTGTACCCCACCCGCGAGCGCAGGGGACAAGTGTCATTTGGGTAGAAGGGACCCCGGGGGCTCAGGTCTCCCTGCTGCAGAATAACAGGGACAGACTTGCCCTGCAGGAAGGGCAGCAGCAGCCCCAGGGCAGCACGAGTGCCCGTCTGCAAGAGGAGGAGGGAAGGGCTGTTCTGCGCCCGTCTTCTCCCAACTCACCAGCCAACTGGCCACTTCTACCTGGGCCACCAGAGGGGATGACAGGTGCGGGCCGCTGCTCTGCATCAGCCTGCAAGAAATGTGCTGTGCTCACCCAACAGCCCTGCAGCAGAAAGGGCCCCCAGCGAGCTGCATCATGCCCTGGCCACGTGTGAGAGGTGGGGATGGCTGAGATTTCTCTCTGTGCGATCCTCACCTTGGCCTGGCCCTCAAGCAGCCTCTCCAGGCTGCCGGCGTGCAGGGTCATGGCCTGGGCAAGGAAAAAAGAGAAGAAGGTGAGAAGTGGTGCAGCTGGTGCTGGGCTGGAACAGCCTCTGGGGACAGAGCGGAAACAGGAGGGACACTCACAGCGTTGCGGCCCCTCAACTCCTTTAGCAGCGCCTTGAAGGAGGGCAGCTGGGTGACCTGGGCTCCCTCCACTCCTTCTGGTGGTCTGTGCGTGGGAAAGGAGCAAAGAAAGAGCAGTGTGAGACACAAGCCACATTTTCCCTCGCCTGCCAGCCCAGGGAGCCCTTCCAAGCTGCCCAAAGCACCCGAGTACCACTCGCAATCCAAGCAGAGAGCAGCAGCAAAGGTCCAGGTGGGGTTGGGCAGGTGTTGTGTGGACACAGTTGGGTGAAGGTGCTCCACCAGCTTTGCCCACTCAAGAGCTGCCCCCTGTCCAGGGTCCAGCTCTTCCCAGGTGGGGAGCCCTGTTTCCACATCGTAGGGCTATGATACCTAGAGCATCCCCCTATGATGTGGGCACAGGTCCCCCAGCCTTCACTGCCAGGCAGGGCTTACCCAAGGAGAGCGCTGAGCCAGAGCTCCTTCACTGCCCGGCAGCTGCAGAAAGAGGAGACACAGCCTGAGTGCCGCTGCTCCCCAGCCTGCGGGCACAGGCAGGCGCTGGCACAGCCCTGCCCCGTGGGGATGGTCAGAGAGGCAGGACAAAGCCCTGTGCGGCAGGACACAGGCGCTGCCCAGCCCTGCCCTGGGAGGTGGCACCGAGACTCACCGGAAAGTGATGACACACGAGCCGCAGGGCCAGACGAGGAGGAGTGAGGTGGTGTGCTTGCCTTCCTCCTCTTCAGACACATCGCCGGCTGCCCCCTTGGTGCTGCCCAGCACCTGCAGCTGGCCCAGGGCCAGGCAGAGCTTTGGGCGTGGGGCGCTGCCACGTCTGCAGAGAGGAGCGGCAGGGAGTGAGCTGGAGGAGTCTGAGCCCGCTGGCTCCACTCCCGAGTCCCCCTGCCACAGCCACGGCCATGGGTGTATCCAGCAGCAGGGTGCCGGTGGCCTGGGGCTGCTCCTGGGATGTCCCTGCCCTGGTGCCAGGGCCAGTGTTTGGGAGGAAAGGCAGCTGGGCTCTGCAAATCTTACTGGTGCTTGGCGATGACCAGCGTGTCCCTGAAGAGGAGGAGGTCCCTCTTCCTCGTCACACGGCCCTGGGTCACCCGCACACGCTGCCGGAGCAGTGGTTCCCATGATGCCGGGATGGGCGCGCACTGCTGCACGGGCTCGGGATCATCCCTGCAGAGCAAACGGTGTCGGGCGTGAGAAATTTGGCTGCTGCGGTGTACGGCTGTTCTGGGGTGTCCCTGAGCCTTGCATGGGGACGCCTACCTGGAGCCGCGGCAGCAGTTGACCTGTCCCATCCCGACGAGGCAAGGAGAAGCCTCCTGTAAATCTTGCTTCTGGGGCGCAAGAGAGTGGCCAGACAGGTGGCAAAAGCCAGCCAGAGGGACGCCCAGTGCCGAGTGGTGCTTCTGGGCAAGAGCTTGGCTCCTGCCCGAGACGCTCCGTGTTGGCACAGAACCGTTGCCAGGACAGCGCCGGGTTAACCCAGCACCCCATTCTAATGACCTCAGCGGTGGGGGAGGGGCACTGGGGGCTCTCCCCAGTACGCCCATGTCTCTGTCGGACTGGGAGCCCAGACCTGGGCACAGCACTTCAGGCCTGGGCTCAGCAGCGCTGAGCAGAGGGGAAGGGTCACCTCCCTCCAGCTGCTGGCAGTGCTCTGCCTCGTGCAGCCCAGGGTACCCCTCGCCGCCACCTTTGGCCAAGGGCACCTCGCTGGCTCCTGGTTAACTTGGTGTCCCCCAAGAGCCCAAGACCATTTGTGCCACGCTCTTTACCAGCAGCTTTGCCAAGCTGTTTTGGGTCGGAAGTCTGTGTGGATGTGTCTCAGGATGCTTCATGCCCATAGCATTGTCAGAGATTTCCTGTTTTTTAACAAAACCAGGACAATTATAGATTTTCATCCTATCGCAAAGCATGGCTCTCTATATTAAATACATTTTGATACAACAAAACTGCCCATGTAATACAAGGTTTCTCGATGTAACCATCTGTCCTGGTTCTGTTAAAAACAAGTTTCTCTCTCAGTGAATTTGCCTGTCAGCTAAAGCTTTCCTATTAGCCACATTTTGCTGGAGAACCAGATACGTGTTTTGGTAAACCCAGCAATGGAATGCGAAGTTTTTGCTAAGCATGGATGCACCTCTCACGAGAGGGGCAACGAGAAACGGGTGACCAAGAAACTGACCAATGGAGTATAACATCCCATTCACGTGAACACTTCATATAAAAGTGCGCGATCACGAGGACCTCGTTCCTTTTTCCTCATGGCCGACATTAGGAGAGGATGTTGCGAGTCGTCCCTGCGAACTGAGGCCTAGTGAGAGACTGAATCCAGCTCCGGTTGGCTGCAGAGTCCAATCCTGGACTTCGGGTGCCAGCTCTGCAGCTGCTGGGACTTTCAAAATTGGTTTTGTAGATTTTGTATTATTTTCTCTATTCTTCTTAGTAGCATTAGTAAAACATTTTTAGTTTTTCCAACTCTCTTCTCTCTGTCCTTCTTTCCCTCCCGATCGCCTGTCCTTAGTGGGAAGCGGGGAGAAGGAGAGGCTGAATGGTGAACAGAGGGGAGAGGGTGTTAACAAAACAGCTGCCACGGTTTAATTCTCACCCCGCAATTAAAACCTCAACACCGTCGTATTTCTGTAAACTGCATTACAGACTGTTCATGGTGTCTATTTTACTGTTTCTTATCTTCCATGAAAACATGTCTAAGATTACCTTGGAGGCTCTTCAGGACTTTCACTTTGGTGGCTTTTCTTGGTTTGGTTGGTTTTGGTTTTTGTAGGACTCAAAGCAAGTTGCTTTTAGCACTGTCAGGCTAAGGAATGATATTGCGATACAGTTAACACGTAATAGATGTATGGTCTTTCCAGAAGATCTGCACAGTCAAACAGGGTAAAGCGCACAGATTGCTTGCGTGCTGCAGCTCTGGATACACGCTCACTCTAATACAGTAAGAAGGGCACAAGGGAGCAGCATTTCAGAAGTCACGTACGCACCAGCCACACGCTTGTGTGTTCATGCGATGTGGAGGTCATGGCAGTGTTTGCTACCCATTTTCTCCAACCTGCAGAAAATGTCTTCAAATGACTGTTTCATTACCTACGTCCTTAGAGGAAATTCTTGCGGCTCAACACGTGCCTTATGCAGCAGGTGCAACTGGGTAGAAGTAAAAGTGCAGGGAGAGGAGCCTTTTAGAGGAAGTTTCTGCTCTTGGAATCTAACGCACATCGGGGTTTGGGTTAAAGCAGTTGCTGTTGGCTCACCGCTTGGGAAAAGGTGTGTTTGCAGCGTGCCAGCCAAGGCGGTCAGCATAGTCCTTGCCAATGACAGTGAGTGCGAATAGAGCAGCACCACTTCTTCCAGCTTGCTGGATCACAAGCTGCTTGGTTTGCAGCTCAAAAGTGAGACGTGGCTCCAAAGTATCTGTCACATCAAACGAGCAAGAAGTCTTCAAAGATGGTCAGGATTTAAAATTACTGCTTTTGCAAGCATGTACACGGGACATCTTAGCTCATCTCTCCATACTTGTCAATGCAGTAACTTGTCGACATTAAATGGAATTATAAGGTTTCCAGCGAAAGTATCCCGGCTTCATACAGACTGGGTAGTCACCTATGTTCAAGAGGAAAAGTGCATTCTCTTGGAGAAACGCAGCTGTTGCTCAGTCTCTAAGTGGCAGCACGATGGCCATAAAGTACAAAGAAAATGCCTCCGGTGGTACAAATTCTGACAAGTTTTTGAAGAAAAGGCCACAGCAGTCCTATTACCTCAGTGAAGAAAATGGCTAAAAGGGAGGGGAGGTTTAGGTTGGATATTAGGGAAAGATTCTTCCCCCAGAGGGTGGCGGAGCACTGGAACAGGCTCCCCAGGGAGGTGTCACGGCCCCAAGCCTGACTGTTCAAGAAGAGACTGGAAAACGCCCTCAGGCACATGGTGTGAATGGTGGGGTTGTCACATGCAGGGGCAGGAGCTGGACTCAATGTTTCTAGTGGGTCCCTTCCAACTCAGGACATTCTATGATTCTACCAGTTCGTTCAAGAATATCACTCCTGCAAAGTCCCAGTGATGTCATGAGCATTTACATTATCTTTCTAGTAGTTTATGAGTGACAGCACAGCGGGATGTCTTATGGACCTCCTCTATGCAGTACACAGTGTCCTGGTTTTGTTAAAAACAAGTTTCTCTTTTAGTGAATTTTTGCCTGTCAGCTAAAGCCTTCATATTAGCTGCATTTTCCTGGAGAACTCAGCACATGTTTTGGTTAAACCTAGCAATGGAATGCAAACTTATTGATAAGCACGGATGGACATCTCGCAAGAGGGGCAACGAGAAAACTGATGACCGAGAGGCTGACCAATGGTGTATAACATTCCATTCACGTGAATACTTCATATAAAAGTGGGAGATCACGAGGATCTCGTCCCTTTTTGCCTTTTTCCCTTTATTTTTCCTCATGGCTGACATTAGGAGAGGACCTTGCTGGTCGTCCCTGCGAACTGAGGCCTAGTGAGAGACTGAATCCAGCTCCGGTTGGCTACAGAGTCTAATCCAGGACTTTGGGTGCTGGCTCTGCAGTTGCTGAGACTTTCAAGATTGGTTTTGTAGATTTTGTATTATTTTCTCTATTCTTATTAGTAGCATTAGTAAAACATCTTTAACTTTTCCAACTCTCTTCTCTCCCTGCTCACTTAGGAAGAACCACAGTGAATCTCTTTTTGTGGGCTGCCTCTGTCCTCTCTCTCGAGATTGGAAACGCCTTCTCCTAATAGCTGAAACATAGGTTTCTGCAGGTCATGAATGGTACGTGTCTTCTCTGAGTTTTTTGAGTTGGCACCGTGCCAAGAAAATTGAAAGGTACGTTAGAGCGGTAGAAAAGCCAAAAATCTCCAAATTTACCCCTTTCTCTCGCCCCACATTGGGCGCCAATTATCTGTCGAGGGTTAGAGTGGAGGGTGACAATGAAACCCTGGCAGATGTATTGTTAATCTCCTCTCCCCCCCACTTCCCCCTTTTTGCCCCTCCCTCTCCCCCTTCCCACTAAGGACAGGCAATCGGGAGGAAAAGAAGGACAGAGAGAAGAGTCAGAAAAATTAAAAATGTTTTACTAATGCTGCTCATAAGAATAGAGAAAATAATACAAAATATACAAAACCAATCTTGAAAGTCTCAGCAACTGCAGAGCCGGCACCCAAAGTCCTGGATCAGACTCTGCAGCCAACCAGAGCTGGATTCAGTCTCTCACTAGGCCTCAGTTCGCAGGGACGACCAGCAAGGTTCTGTCCTAATGTCAGCCATGAGGAAAACGGGAAAAAAGGGAGAAAGAGAAAAGGAAAAGGGATGAGATCCTCGTGATCTCCCACTTTTATATGAAGTATTCACGTGAATGGAATGTTGTATACACTTGGTCAGTTTCTTGGTCACCAGTTTCTTGTTGCCCCTCTTGTGAGATGTCCATCCGTGCTTATCAATAAGTTTGCATTCCATTGCTGGGTTTCCCAAAACATGTATCTGGTTCTCCAAGCAAATGCAGCTAATATGAAGGCTTTAGCTGACAGGCAAATACGCTAAAAGAGAAACTTCGTTTTCAACCAAACCAGGACAGACACCAATGACGTTGTGTTTCCTAGAATTTAAAAGCACTACAATATATGCATATTGGATTAACCTCTTAGTAGAGAGAACTTCCATCTGAACTATCTCCATCCATCGAAAGCTAGAACCTCTGCTGTCTCTGATGCACAAGGCTTGTAAAGGAGACAGGAAATTGATTCTCAGCCTTGTTTCAAGAAGACCTGGCACAAAGAGATGCCCAGACTTGGAGAGGCGGGGAACCGTGTTAGTGCTGCACAACAAGGTGCATCTCTGCCAGCCCACTGCATTTCCACAAGCCGCGTCTATCCCTCACTGCTGCTGCCTGCAGGAAACACCTACCCTGTCCATGTCCTACTTGCTCCTTGGCCAGTGTGCCTGCCGCCACCCAGCACCTGCTCTGGGGCAATCTTCTATCGACCAGGTGCCTTCTCATACGGAAGATCTAGGAAGCTGCTCAGTGTTCACTGTAAAGTCCCACTGAATTTGGCTCTGATTTCAATGGGAGAGAGCTAGTTAGTTAGTTTCTGCTATAGGTACCTGTGTACTACATAGAGGAGGTCAATAAGACATCCCGCTGTGCTGTCACTCATAAACTACTAGAAAGATAATGTAAATGCTCATGACATCACTGGGACTTTGCAGGAGTGATATTCTTGAATGAACTGGTAGAATCATAGAATGTCCTGAGTTGGAAGGGACCCACTAGGAACATTGAGTCCAGCTCCTGCCCCTGCATGTGACAACCCCACCATTCACATCATGTGCCTGAGGGCGTTTTCCAGTCTCTTCTTGAACACTGTCAGGCTTGGGGCCGTGACACCACCCTCTGGGGGAAGAACCTTTCCCTAATATCCAACCTAAACCTCCCCTCGCTTTTAACCATTTTCTTCGCAGAGGTAATAGGACTGCTGTGGCCTTTTCTTCAAAAACTTGTCAGAATTTGTACCACCGGAGGCATTTTCTTTGCACTTTATGGCCATCGTGCTGCCACTTAGAGACTGAGCAACAGCTGCGTTTCTCCAAGAGGATGCACTTTTCCTCTTGAACATAGGTGACTACCCAGTCTGTATGAAACTGGGATACTTTCGCTGGAAACCTTATAATTCCATTTAATGTCAACAAGTTACTGCATTGACAAGTATGGAGAGATGAGCTAAGATGTCCCGTGTACATGCTTGCAAAAGAAGTAATTTTAAATCCTGACCATCTTTGAAGACTTCTTGCTCATTTCATATGACAAATACATGGAGCCACATCTCACTTTTGAGCTGCAGACCAAGCAGCTTGTGATCCAGCAAGCTGGAAGAAGTGGTGCTGCTCTATTTGCACTTACTGTCATTGGCAAGGACTATGCTGACCGCCTTGGTTGACACGCTGCAAACACACCTTTTCCCACGTGGTGAGCCAACGGCAACTGCTTTAACCCAAACCCCGATGTGCGTTAGATTCCAAGAGCAGAAACTTCCTCTGAAAGGCTCCTCTCCCTGCACTTTTAATTCTACTCACTTGCACCTGCTGCAAAAGGCACGTGTTGAGCCGCAAGAATTTCCTCTAAGGACGTAGGTAATGAAAGAGCCATTTGAAGACATTTTCTGCAGGTTGGAGAAAATGGGTAGCAAGCACTGCCATGACCTCCACATCGCATGAACACACAAGCGTATGGGTGGTGCGTACGTGACTTCTGAAATGCTGCTCCCTTGTGCCCTTCTTACTGTATTAGAGTGAGCGTGTATCCAGAGCTGCAGCACGCAAGCAAGCTGTGGGCTTTATACTGTTTGACTGGGCAGGTCTTCTGGAATGACCATACATCTATTACGTGTTAACTGTATCGCAATATCATTCCTTAGCCTGACAGTGCTAAAAGCAACTTGCTTTGAGTCCTACAAAAAACAAAACCAACCAAACCAAGAAACCCCTTCTCCACCCTGTTCCCCATTCAGCCTCACGTGAATGGGATGTTATACTCCATTGGTCAGTTTCTTGGTCACCCGTTTCTCGTTGCCCCTCTCGTGAGAGGTGCATCCATGCTTAGCAAAAACTTCGCATTCCATTGCTGGGTTTACCAAAACACGTATCTGGTTCTCCAGCAAAATGTGGCTAATAGGAAAGCTTTAGCTGACAGGCAAATTCACTGAGAGAGAAACTTGTTTTTAACAGAACCAGGACAGATGGTTACATCGAGAAACCTTGTATTACATGGGCAGTTTTGTTGTATCAAAATGTACTTGATATAGAGAGCCATGCTTTATGATAGAATGAAAACCTGTAATTGTTCTGAATTTGTTAAAAAACAGGAAATCTCTGACAATGCTATGGGCATGAAGCATCCTGAGACACATCCACACAGACTTCCGACCCAAAACAGCTTGGCAAAGCTGCTGGTAATGAGCGTGGCACAAATGGTCTTGGGCTCTTGGGGGACACCAAGTTAACCAGGAGCCAGCGAGGTGCCCTTGGCCAAAGGCGGCGGCGAGGGGTACCCTGGGCTGCACGAGGCAGAGCACTGCCAGCAGCTGGAGGGAGGTGACCCTTCCCCTCTGCTCAGCGCTGCTGAGCCCAGGCCTGAAGTGCTGTGCCCAGGTCTGGGCTCCCAGTCCGACAGAGACATGGGCGTACTGGGGAGAGCGCCCAGTACCCCTCCCCCACCGCTGAGGTCATTAGAATGGGGTGCTGGGTTAACCCGGCGCTGTCCTGGCAACGGTTCTGTGCCAACACGGAGCGTCTCGGGCAGGAGCCAAGCTCTTGCCCAGAAGCACCACTCGGCACTGGGCGTCCCTCTGGCTGGCTTTTGCCACCTGTCTGGCCACTCTCTTGTGCCCCAGAAGCAAGATTTACAGGAGGCTTCTCCTTGCCTCGTCGGGATGGGACAGGTCAACTGCTGCCGCGGCTCCAGGTAGGCGTCCCCATGCAAGGCTCAGGGACACCCCAGAACAGCCGTACACCGCAGCAGCCAAATTTCTCACGCCCGACACCGTTTGCTCTGCAGGGATGATCCCGAGCCCGTGCAGCAGTGCGCGCCCATCCCGGCATCATGGGAACCACTGCTCCGGCAGCGTGTGCGGGTGACCCAGGGCCGTGTGACGAGGAAGAGGGACCTCCTCCTCTTCAGGGACACGCTGGTCATCGCCAAGCACCAGTAAGATTTGCAGAGCCCAGCTGCCTTTCCTCCCAAACACTGGCCCTGGCACCAGGGCAGGGACATCCCAGGAGCAGCCCCAGGCCACCGGCACCCTGCTGCTGGATACACCCATGGCCGTGGCTGTGGCAGGGGGACTCGGGAGTGGAGCCAGCGGGCTCAGACTCCTCCAGCTCACTCCCTGCCGCTCCTCTCTGCAGACGTGGCAGCGCCCCACGCCCAAAGCTCTGCCTGGCCCTGGGCCAGCTGCAGGTGCTGGGCAGCACCAAGGGGGCAGCCGGCGATGTGTCTGAAGAGGAGGAAGGCAAGCACACCACCTCACTCCTCCTCGTCTGGCCCTGCGGCTCGTGTGTCATCACTTTCCGGTGAGTCTCGGTGCCACCTCCCAGGGCAGGGCTGGGCAGCGCCTGTGTCCTGCCGCACAGGGCTTTGTCCTGCCTCTCTGACCATCCCCACGGGGCAGGGCTGTGCCAGCGCCTGCCTGTGCCCGCAGGCTGGGGAGCAGCGGCACTCAGGCTGTGTCTCCTCTTTCTGCAGCTGCCGGGCAGTGAAGGAGCTCTGGCTCAGCGCTCTCCTTGGGTAAGCCCTGCCTGGCAGTGAAGGCTGGGGGACCTGTGCCCACATCATAGGGGGATGCTCTAGGTATCATAGCCCTACGATGTGGAAACAGGGCTCCCCACCTGGGAAGAGCTGGACCCTGGACAGCGGGCAGCTCTTGAGTGGGCAAAGCTGGTGGAGCACCTTCACCCAACTGTGTCCACACAACACCTGCCCAACCCCACCTGGACCTTTGCTGCTGCTCTCTGCTTGGATTGCGAGTGGTACTCGGGTGCTTTGGGCAGCTTGGAAGGGCTCCCTGGGCTGGCAGGCGAGGGAAAATGTGGCTTGTGTCTCACACTGCTCTTTCTTTGCTCCTTTCCCACGCACAGACCACCAGAAGGAGTGGAGGGAGCCCAGGTCACCCAGCTGCCCTCCTTCAAGGCGCTGCTAAAGGAGTTGAGGGGCCGCAACGCTGTGAGTGTCCCTCCTGTTTCCGCTCTGTCCCGAGAGGCTGTTCCAGCCCAGCACCAGCTGCACCACTTCTCACCTTCTTCTCTTTTTTCCTTGCCCAGGCCATGACCCTGCACGCCGGCAGCCTGGAGAGGCTGCTTGAGGGCCAGGCCAAGGTGAGGATCGCATAGAGAGAAATCTCAGCCATCCCCACCTCTCACACGTGGCCAGGGCATGATGCAGCTCGCTGGGGGCCCTTTCTGCTGCAGGGCTGTTGGGTGAGCACAGCACACTTCTTGCAGGCTGATGCAGAGCAGCGGCCCGCACCTGTCATCCCCTCTGGTGGCCCAGGTAGAAGTGGCCAGTTGGCTGGTGAGTTGGGAGAAGACGGGCGCAGAACAGCCCTTCCCTCCTCCTCTTGCAGACGGGCACTCGTGCTGCCCTGGGGCTGCTGCTGCCCTTCCTGCAGGGCAAGTCTGTCCCTGTTATTCTGCAGCAGGGAGACCTGAGCCCCCGGGGTCCCTTCTACCCAAATGACACTTGTCCCCTGCGCTCGCGGGTGGGGTACAGTGTGAGAGGTTCCAGGAGCATTGCTCTGGTGCTTCTGCTCCACCTTGATTTGTTCTCTTCTCCTTGGCAGAAGGTGAGACCCGCAGCCAGAGGAGGTGGCTGCGCTGGTACTTTGCGCGGCCAGGGACCTCGGCGGCTGCAGAGGCACAGGGACCGTCGCACCCTTCCCGGTCGGGGGTTCTCTTCGGCCGGCCCCTGGCAGCTCTCTGCAGCCAGGATGGTGCGCTGCCCCAGCCCATCCAGGTAAGCAAGCCCAGCCAGGGGATGCCCATGGCATTGCCTCCTCTGCAGGGGCGGTGTCCCCATCGGAGGCATCCCTGATGAGCCTTGGCCTGTCCCAGGGTCAGTCTCCAGCCCAGCAATGTCCTCCTCTCTCCCCTGCAGGACCTGCTGGCTCTGCTGCACGAGCAGGGCCCATCCACGGAGGGGATCTTCCGGCTGGCGGCCAGTGAGCGCGCCTCCCGGGACATCAGGGAGGCCCTGGACACCGGCGCTCAGGTCCACCTCGCCAGCCAGCCGGTGCACGTCCTGGCTGTCATCTTGAAGGTGAGCCCCGCTGACCTGGAGTCTGGCGCTGCTGATGGGCACCTGTCCGAGCAGGAGCCCAAACCCAGGAGCTGCTCGGCACCCAGCGTGCTGGGGATGCTGCCTGTGCTCCCGGCGGCACTGCTCACAGCCTCACCAGCAGCCCTTGGCATTGCAGGACTTCCTGCGTAAGATCCCCTCCAAGCTCCTCCACTCGGAGCTGTACCAGCAGTGGATGGACGCCCTGCAAAAGACCAGCAGGCAGGAGAGGCTGGCGGGGCTGAGAGAGTAAGTGTGGCCAGCAGCCTGGTGGCTCCACAGGGACTGCCAGAGCCCGACACCTGCCCGCAAAGCCACAGCCTGCGTGAACAAGCTGTGCTTTTGGCCACCCACCCCTTGCTGCTGCTGTGGGCTCAGCATTCTGGGGGGAAAGTGGCACAGAAAAGCATTTGTCTGTCTCCTTGTAGCACTGCCTGCAGGCATTGGGGGTGGCTCCACAAAGGGACTCTCAGCAGCAGGGCTGGCAGGGAGGGAGGTGCCCGTGTCTCAGCGAAGGCAGTCCCTCTGCTGTAGAGCCAGCTTGGTCAAGGAGCCTTCCTTGGGATGGGCTTGGCTGACACCAGCGTGGGACACCTGTCCGGACAACACCTACTTCATTCATTAACGTTGCGTTCCTGTTCCCGCAGGGTGGCCAGCAAGTTACCTGAGGCCAACCTCCTCCTCCTCCGAACCTTGCTCAGCCTGCTCCACAAGATCAGCATGAATGTCCCTGTCACCAAGATGACCGCCAGGAACCTGGCCATCTGTGTGGGGCCCAACCTCCTCGGCCCACCCGAGGAGGACACGCTGGCCCTGGATGTCCTGATGCAGGTGACAGGGAAGGTACGTTGTGTTTGCCAGCCCGCTGCAGCCTTCCAGACCCGTGCCAGCTTTGCTCTTCGGGGCTTCCTGGCTGCCTTCTCTCTTCAGCAAATGCTCGTGGGGGAGCTGCTGCGAAGAGCAGCCCCACAGCTGCAGATCTCTGTGCAGAAGGCAGGATCAGGAGTGGGAAGGGCTGTTGGACCCGTTTGCCGTCAGCGGGCTGGAAACCAATGGTTTACTGTGTGCAGGTGGCAGAGCTGGTTGAGTTCCTCATCCAACACCAAGAGGAACTCTTTGAGGAGCAGGAGGAGGAGGAGGAGGCTGAGCTTCCAGGTGCACCGGCCGAGGGTGGGCTTGCCGGCGAACAAGCCGAGGGGTCTCTGGCACCAGAAGAAGAAGGAGAAACTGCCGAGGTATGTGAGGTCCACACGCAGCGTGAGAAAATGCCTCCCCGCTCAGAAGGTTGGATGGCCACTGCAGGGCCTCTTTGTGCCATGATCCCAGCAGAAGTGGCACAGCTGGGCTGAGCAAACCCATCCAAGGGATCTGCCTTTTGGAGCTGAGCTGGGGAGTGGGCAGGTGTCATCTTCTATGTTTCCATTGCAGGTGCCTCCAGTTGCTCCAGAACGTGAAGCCCAGGAGAGCACCTCTGGGCAGAGCAGGTAACATGAGCCAGCTTTGATGAAGAGTAGAATTGATTCATGGTGATGATGGCTGTACCTGTCTAACAATCCTCCTGAATGGACAGGTGTCCAAGCTCTTCGCAGGAAGGGTTAACACCAGCCCCCAGGAAGAGAAAGCACACCTGCGAAGAGGAGAGTGGTGGCCCGCCACCCAAGAGAAGCCGAAAGCTGTGAACAGAGAGCTCAGCGACGGGTAAGTGAGACCAGCCAAGCAGGGTGAGAAGACCAAGGAACCCAGGCATGTAACAGAGCCTGTTCTCCCTCTTGAGAATTTTCACGCTGCTCTGAGTATAGGAAATTGTTCTGTGGTGCCCAGACATGGTCCCAGAGAGCAAGCGGTCACCCACCCTTGGGCAGTATAGTTTGGGATGGAAGCGACCTTCCAAGGTCATCCAGTCCAACCCCCTGCAATGAGCAGGGACATCTTCAACTAGATCAGGTTGCTCAGAGCCCCATCCAACCTGGCCTTAAATGTTTCCAGGGAGGGGGCATCTACAACCTCTCTACCACCCTGCATACTTACGGCAGCTGTACCCGGGTATGGCCATTCAAGCAGAGATTTGTACAGTAGTTGAGTGAAAATCTTGTGTGCTCACTTAAGCGTCCCCAAGCTTCTGCAACCTAAATAATTAAGAGAAAACCACCAAAGCCTAATATAACCAGCTTTAAGGAATTCTGCAGTGGAGATCTGTGGATGGATATTGCCTTTCACGTCAAAGCACAAGTTGCTTGTTCACCTCTCAACCTGGTGCCTAATGCCTGTCTTTTCCCCCCATCTTTCTCAAGGCAGGCTGTAGAGGTGGCCGAAGAAATCACCCTCATGCTGCCACCCTTTCGGCTCAGCTGGACGGTCTAGTGGGGCTTCTGAGAAAGAAGATCACATCTTGTCCTTTCTGCAGAACTTTCACCAGCCCATGAAGAAGTCTCACAAGTGTTGTCCATGCGAGCCGTGAAAAGAGCTGCAGAAAGGGCACTTGAGAAGTTTTAACACATTTGTTTTCACATGCCAGTTGGCAATTTTCAGATATTTATAAGAGGTTTTTTTGCCAGTAGGGCGAGAGAGTTTGTTAGTTCGTTCGTTTGTTAGTTAGTTAGTTAGACAGTAAGTTAACTAGTTAGTTAGTTAGTTAGTTAGTTAGTTAGTTAGTTAGTTAGTTAGTTAGTTAGTTTCTACTGTAGGTAGCTGTCTACTGAAGATGTTTTTTCCACATTCCAGTTTTCACTTTTCAAATGTTTCCAATAATGTTTTGAGCCAATTCTACTGTAGGTGTAGATGTCCACTGTAAATCCCACCGCATTTGCCTCTGAGATGACTGAATACTCTTTGTCTCCATGCAAAGCGCTGCATCAGAAGAGGATGCGGTCCAAAGAAGGATTTGTTTGGCCCCTAAGCATTTCAGGCTTTCTGAAATCAAATCAGAGCTAGCAGGAGATGCAAACTGGAAACATTGATTTCCACGTAACCAGTTATTATTCCTGTCGCTGAGCCAAGCGCACAAGTTGACGGTCACTACATTTTAATACCGGCTCTCTTAATTTGGAGTGCTATGAAGACCTTGTGAGTCACTCAAGATAATGATTCCAAATGAGGGAAGAAAGTAAGACACGGAAGAGATGATGTTATTTCTGGGAGACACTATGCAGAAATGTCAAATTGTACACCTACAGAAAAGTGCTGGAACCAGTGTCTTTCTGCATAATTGAATAAATGCTCAACCCTATAATTGAAACTAAAGTTTATTTTAATAAAAGCCAGAGGGATTGGAGGTTGGGGGGTGTGAGAGGGACATGCTTATCTGATATTTACTCTGGTCATTATTTTTCTGGTTTTAGAGCTGAATAAAATGTAGTTGTCTATTACTTTGACTTCTTAGATCCCGCAACACAAAGACCACTATCCACCTATACTTATGTGTGAGGGGGTGCAGCAACAGCGCCTCTGGTGGATAGATGTAACTACCATACTCCAGAAGCTCCCGCTACCATGAGACAGTTTTTTCCAGCCCATTTCCCCTTCTTCCCTACCAACATTCTTCCCTACGACACCCATTTTGGTTTGGTTTGGCTTATCTTTTAAATATTAGAAAATAACATCCTAAGAGAAAAGATGTAATTTCATTTAGATGTCCTTCCCTGGAAGCAAACTCAGTTCCAAGAAGCAGAAAGCAAACACTGCACTGCCTGCTTTTCTAAGGCAAGAAGCAGAGGCATGAATACCCACTAGAATGTTCAATTTCAAAGTCAAAAGGTTATTAATTAATAAAGTACTCTTAGTGTTACTTTTAGTAATGAATCAAAGGTCAGAATCATCCACCAGAGACATAATTTTCAAGTCATTTGAAACTATAGGATATTTTGCCTATCTAGCAAAACCGAATATTAAGGACATAAGGGCAAGTGTCAGATTTTGCACCTGGGACACGGCAACCCTGGCTGTACATACAGACTGGGGGACACGATGCTGGAGAGCAACTCTGCAGAGAGGGATCTGGTTCTGGTTGAGGGCAGGTTGAACATGAGGCAACAGTGTGCCCTGGCAGCCAAGAGGGCCAACTGTGTCCAGCCGTGCATCAAGCACAGCATTGCCAACCTGAGGTGAGAGGGAGGTGATTTTGCCACTCTACCCTGCATTGGTGCGGCCTCACCTGGAGCACTGGCTGCAGTTCTGGGTGCTGCAGGATAAAAAGGACATAAAGCTACTGGAGAGTATCCAGAAGAGAGCTACCAAGTTGGGGAAGGGTTTGGAGAGGAAGTCATCTCAGGAGCAGCTAAATTCACTTGGTTTGTTGAGCTTCAAGAAGAGGAGACTGAGAGGAGACCTCATTGTGGTCTACAGCTTCCTCCCAAGGGAAGGACGAAGTGTAGGCGTCGAACTCTTCTCCTTAGTGACCAAGGACAGAACCTGAGGCAACGGCAGGACGATGTGCCAGGGGAGGTGTAGACTGGACATTAGGAAAAGGTTCTTCACCCAGAGGGCGGGGGAGCACTGCAACAGGCTCCCTCGCGAGATGTCACAGCCCCAAGCCTGACAGTGTTCAAGAAGAGACTGAACAATGCCCTCAGACACATGGCGTGAATGGTGGGGTTGTCCTGTGCAGGGACAGGAGCTGGACACGATGATCCCTGCGGGGCTCTTCACACTGAAGACATTCTGTGATTCCACGGTTCTATGAACCACCACCTTTCACCCAGATGTATTGTGAAGAACAAAGTTGGTGTGAAAAAGCTGGACTTAGGGAAAAAAGACAAAGATGGAGTTCTATGGAAACTCCATCTCTGGACCCTGTCAACAGGGTGCATCCTCTTTCTCCCTGTCCCATAACAAGAAAGAGCCTTTCCACCTGCACCACTGCTTTGGCTGCAGGAAACGTGCCCTCCTCATCCTCATGCCCGTGACACCAGGAGACCTGCAGAAAGAGGGTGGAACTGACTGCAGATGGCACCGGTACGGGTATGGAGCATCCCGGGACACATCCACATAGACTTGTGACCCGAAGCAGCTTGGCCAAGCTGCTGGAAAGCAACATGGCAGAATATGTCCTGGGTGTCCTAGTGGACACCAGTTTGACCAGGAACCAGGTAGGTGCCCTGATTGCTATGCAGCATACCCCATAGCAGCTAAAAAATGTGTTTGCCACAAAACAATATTGTGTTATTCACCTGATATGCTCCACAAATCCAGTCCAGGCCCTTTAGTAGTTGACCAATTCGAGTAAGATAAAGCTCCGGAGATTGGTTATTATTAGTTCTCTATGGGCTTGTGACTCTGCTGTGGAGAAACTGTGTGAAAAGCTGTTGCAGGACATCAAAGAACTCAGAGAAGACACGTACCATTCACGACCTGTACGAACCTATGTTTCAATCTCAAGAGAGAGTACAGAGGCAGCCCACAAAAAGAGGTTCACTGTGGTTCTACCTAAGTGAGCAGGGAGAAAACATGAATAAGTGGCATGGAAGACCTACCTCAGACCTTCAGGAATGAGTATGTGAGATGAAAGGACAAACTCCTAAGAAGGTGGCTGCTCTAGTTTACAAAAGGAGCGGAAGGGACTCTGATGCTCTTGAAAGAACCTCTAATGGCCGTCGTCAGATCCCAATGGATGTGATCAACAAAATTGCAGCAATGCTTCCATCTACTAATGAAAAGGAGACACAGTCTTTCCTGGGCATTGTAGGTTTTTGGAGAATGCATATTGCTGACTACAGCCAGATTGTGAGCCCGCTCTATTGAGTGACTCGTCAAAAGAACCAATTTGAGTGGGGTCCGGAACAACGACAAGCCTTTGAAGAAATTAAGCGTGAGATAACTCATGCGGTGGCAGTTGGACCAGTTCGGACTGGACTAGATGTTAAAAATGTGCTCTATACTGCAGCCAAACATAATGGACTTACCTGGAGCCTCTGGCAGAAAGCACCAGGAGATACCTGAGGTCAACCCTTAGGTTTTAGGAGTCGAGGATACAAAGATTCTTCACCCAGAGGGCGGTGGAGCACTGCAACAGGCTCCCCAGGGAGGTGTCACAGCCCCAAGCCTGACAGTGTTCAAGAAGAGACTGGACAATGCCCTCAGACACATGGTGTGAATGGTGGGGTTGTCCTGTGCAGGGACAGGAGCTGGACACAATGATCCTTGTGGGTCTCTTCACACTAAGACCTTCCGTGATTCCACAATTCCTTTAGTGGGTCCTTCAGTAGGTGACCAATGTCGGTAAGATAAAGCTCCGGAGATTGGTTATTAGTATACAATGTACCCTGCAGGACGACTCTATGCAAATGATTTACCTGAGAAAAATCTCCCTTACATGTACTCCCTTTCTCTGATCTCAGAAATCTGATTTCCTCAGTAGCAAGGTATTTTAGAACACGGTTGATTTTCATTACAAGTAAGTTAAATGCTTCTAATTTAATGAGTCTCTATAGTCTTAAACCTACCATGAATCTGAATAAAATACTTACCTCAGAGATCACTGGCAATCAAAAGGACACTGTCGAGGGTTTGATTGCGGGGTGACAATAAACCCTGGCAGATGCATTGTTAACCTCCTCTCCCCCCCACTTCCCCCTCTTGTCCCTCCCTCTCCCCCTTCCCACTAAGGACAGGCGATCGGGAGGAAAAGAAGTGCAGACAGAAGAGAGTTGGAAAATTAAAAATGTTTTACTAATGCTACTAATAAGAATAGAGAAAATAATACAAAATCTACAAAACCAATCTTGAAAGTCTCAGCAACTGCAGAGCCGGCACCTGAAGTCCTGGATTAGACTCTGCAGCCAACCGGAGCTGGATTCAGTCTCTCACTAGGCCTCAGTTCGCAGGGACGACCAGCAAGGTCCTCTCCTAATGTCAGCCATAAGGAAAACGGGAAAAAAAAGAAAAAGAGAAAAGGAAAATGAACGAGATCCTCGTGATCTCCACTTTCATATGAAGTATTCACGTGAATGGAATGTTATACACAGTTGGTCAGTTTCTTGGTCACCAGTTTCTTGTTGCCCCTCTCGTGAGATGTCCATCCGTGCTTATCAATAACTTTGCATTCCATTGTTAGGTTTCCCAAAACATGTATCTGGTTCTCCAGGAAAATGCAGCTAATATGAAAGCTTTAGCTGCCAGGCAAATTCACGAAAAGAGAAACTTGGTTTTTAGCAAAACCAGGACATTCCACCCCTTATGATATGCCATTCACTGAATACTTAAACCTTATCAATAAATCTTTCAATACAATCGAATTAATCACTACTACTGTATATATATATGTACACATATGTACACAGGAGTAATTAATCAGTGGACCATTCTTTGAAATGTTCATTGAGTTCATTTTGTCACGACAGTCTCCCAGGGCAGGAAAAATGGTACAAGTGCATCTCGTGACCACTGTTTGTGGGTTAAAGAAATCAACTTCGAAGATGCTGTCAGGCGCCATTGAAGAAGCTAGCTCTGGCTTCATCATCACTGTCTTGATCTCAAATACACTTATTGAACGCTGCTATATGACAACTCACATCATGCAGTTCAGTATTGAATATTTTCAACTAAAATTAAATCCCTTGAGGTATACACCGGACTTCTCCATCCTTAAGCATCACCCACCAGGTGCTGCCAGGTCCCTGGGCAAAAACAGTCCCACGAATGGGCTTGCCTTTGCCTGAGGCAGGAGTAACCCAGACTGCCTTTCCTAAGATATTTTTCATGTGTACTACAGGGACTTTATCTCCTTTCACAGTACGAAGAATTCCTGATTGGGCAGGCCCAGCTCAATTGGTTGATCCCCTAGTGTTGACCAGCCAAGTGGCTTTTGCTAAATATGAATCCCAGTTTTTAAAGGTTCCACCACCAAGTGCCTTTAGTGTAGTTTTCAACAAACCATTGTACCTTTCAATTTTCCCAGAGGCTTGTGCATGATATGGAATATGATATACCCACTCAATACCATGTTCTTTGGCCCAATTGTCTACAATACTGTTTCTGAAATGAGTACCATTGTTTGATTCAATTCTTTCTGGCATACTGTGTCACCAAAGAACTTGCTTTTCAAGGCCCAAGATAGTATTCTGGGCTGTAGCGTGAGGTACGGCATGTGTTTCCAACCATCCAGTGGTTGCTTCCACCATTGTAAGTACATAACGCTTACCTTGACGTGTTTGTGGAAGTGTAATATAATCAATCTGCCAAGCTTCTCCATACTTATACTTTAACCATCGAGCCCATACCATACAGGCTTTAACTGTTTAGCTTGTGGAATTTCGGCGCAAGATTCACATTCATGAATAACCTGTGAAATAGTGTCCATAGTTAAATCCACCCCTCAATCGCGAGGCCATTTATGTGTTGCATCTCTACCTTATTGCCCTGAAGCATGATTGGCCCACCGAGCTAGGAAAACTTCACTTTTATGTTGCCACTCCAAGTTCACCTCAGCTACTTGAATCTTAGCAGCTTGATCTGCTTGTTGGTTGTTCAGATGCTCCTCGGTGGCTCGACTTTTAGGCACATGAGCATCTACATGACGAACTTTCACAGGCAGGCTCTCTAGCTGAGCAGCAATGTCTTGTCAAAGTGTGGCAGCCCAAATGGGTTTACCTCTGCGCTGCCGGTTGCTTTTCTTCCATTGCTGTAGCTACCCCCACAAGGCATTTGCTACCATCCATGAGTCAGTATAGAGATAGAGTATTGGCCACTTCTCTCATTCAGCAATGTCCAAAGCCAGCTGGATGGCTTTGTCTTCTGCAAATTGACTAGATTCACCTTGTCCTTCAGTGGCTTCTGTAACTCATCGTGTGGGACTCCACACAGCAGCTTTCCATCTTCGATTTTTTCCTACAAGACGACAGGATCCGCCTGTGAACAGTGCATACTGCTTATCAGTCTCTGAAAGAGTATTATACAGTGGTGCTTCTTCAGCACATTTTACTTCCTCCTCATCTGGAGACATCCCAAAGTCTTTGCTCTCTGGCCAGTCTGTAATCACTTCTAAGATCCCTGGGCGATTGGGATTTACAGTTCGAGCTCGTTGCGTGATTAATGCAATCCATTTACTCCACGTAACATCAGTTGAATGATGTGGAGAGGGAACCGTCCCTTTGAACATCCAGCTCATCACTGGCAGTCGAGGTGCTAGGAGGAGCTGTGCTTCAGTACCAATCACTTCTGAAGCATCTTGAACTCCTTCATATGCTGCTAATATCTCTTTTTCAGTTGGAGTATAATTGGCCTCATATCCTTTGTATCCTCGAGTCCAAAAACCTAAGAGTCGACCTCGAGTTTGTCCTGGTGCTTTCTGCCAGAGGCTCCAGGTAAGTCCATTATCTCCGGCTGCAGTGTAGAGCACATTTTTAACACCTAGTCCAGGCCGAACTGGTCCAAGAGCCACTGCATGAGTTATCTCACGGTTCATTTGTTCAAAAGCTTGTCACTGTTTCGGGCTGCACTCAGATTGGTTCTTTTGACGAGTCACTCGATAGAGAGGGCTCACCATCTGGCTGTAGTCGGGAATATGCATTCTCCAAAAACCTACAATGCCCAAGAAAGTCTGTGTCTCCTTTTTATTAGTAGGTGGAGGCATTGCTGCAATTTTGTTGATCACATCCATTGGGATCTGACGACGGCCATCTTGCCATTTTATTCCTAAAAACTGGATCTCTCATGCAGGTCTCTTGACCTTGCTTCGTTTTATGGCAAAACCAGCATCCAAAAGAATCTGAATTATTCTCTCACCTTTCTCAAAGATTTCTTTCACTGCGTCGCCCCGTACAATGATGTCATCAATATATTGCAAGTGTTCTGGAGCTTTACCTTGCTGCAGCGTTGTCTGGATCAGTCCATGGCAGATGGTAGGACTGTGTTTCCACGCCTGGGGCCAGCAATTCCGCGTGTACTGGATGCCCCTCCAGGTGAAAGCAAACTGCGGCTTGCACTCTGCTGCTAAAGGAACAGGGGAAAATGCATTAGCAATGTCAATTGTAGCATATCACTTAGCTGCCTTTGACTCCAGTTCAAATTGCAGTTCTAGCATGTCAGGCACAGCAGCACTCAATGGTGGTGTAACTTCATTTAGGCCACGATAGTTTACAGTTAGTCTCCACTCATCACTAGGCTTAGGCACTGGCCAAATTGGGCTGTTAAAAGATGAGCGCGTCTTACTGATCACACCCTGGCTTTCCAATTGACAGATCAACTTCTGGATAGGAATCAAAGAGTCTCGATTGGTGCGATAATGCCGGCGATGCAGCATCGTGGTAGCACTTGGCACCTGCTGATCGTCAACCATCAGCAGTCCTACAACAGAAGGGTCATCTGAAAGACCAGGCAAATCAGACAGCTGTTCAATTTTCTCAATGTCCACAGCTGCTATACCAAATGCCCACCTATACCCTTTTGGGTCCTTAAAATGCCCTCTCCTGAGGTAGTCTATGCCAAGGATGCACAGAGCATCTGGACCAGTCACAATGGGATGCTTTTGCCAGTTTTTTCCAGTTAGGCTCATTTCAGCCTCTACAACCGTCAGTTCCTGGGATCCCCCAGTCACTCCAACAATACTGATGGACTGCGTTCCTTTATAATTAGAAGGAATTATTGTGCACTGAGCACCGGTGTCCACTAAAGCTTTGTACTCCTGGGGGTGTGTTGTACCAGGCCATCGTACCTGTACAGTCCAATAAACTCTGTTATCCTTTTCCTCCACCTGGTTGGAGGCAGGGCATCTCTGATTTCTGTTTTGCACAGTCTCTGGGTGTGAATTAGAGGTTCCTTCAAGAGCATCAGAGTCTCTTCTGCTCCTTTTGTAAACTGGAGCAGCCACCTTCTTAGAAGTTTATCCTTTTATCTCACATACTCCTTCCTGAAGTTCTGAGGTGGGTCTTCCATGCCACTTATTCATGTTTTCTCCCTGCTCACTTAGGAAGAACCACAGTGAATCTCTTTTTGTGGGCTGCCCCTGTCCTCCCTCTCGAGATTGGAAATACCTTCTCCTAATAGCTGAAACATAGGTTCGTACAGGTCATGAATGGTACGTGTCTTCTCTGAGTTCTTTGATGTCCTGCAACAGCTTTTCACACAGTTTCTCCACAGCAGAGTCACAAGCCCATAGAGAACTAATAGTAACCAATCTCCGGAGCTTTATCTTACTCAAATTGGTCAACTACTAAAGGGCCTGGACTGGATTTGTGGAGCATATCAGGTGAATAACACAATATTGTTTTGTGGCAAACACATTTTTTAGCTGCTATGGGGTATGCTGCATAGCAATCAGGGCACCTACCTGGTTCCTGGTCAAACTGGTGTCCACTAGGACACCCAGGACATATTCTGCCATGTTGCTTTCCAGCAGCTTGGCCAAGCTGCTTCGGGTCACAAATCTATGTGGATGTGTCCCGGGATGCTCCATACCCGTACCGGTGCCATCTGCAGTCAGTTCCACCCTCTTTCTGCAGGTCTCCTGGTGTCACGGGCATGAGGATGAGGAGGGCACGTTTCCTGCAGCCAAAGCAGTGGTGCAGGTGGAAAGGCTCTTTCTTGTTATGGGACAGGGAGAAAGAGGATGCACCCTGTTGACAGGGTCCAGAGATGGAGTTTCCATAGAACTCCATCTTTGTCTTTTTTCCCTAAGTCCAGCTTTTTCACACCAACTTTGTTCTTCACAATACATCTGGGTGAAAGGTGGTGGTTCATAGAACCGTGGAATCACAGAATGTCTTCAGTGTGAAGAGCCCCGCAGGGATCATCGTGTCCAGCTCCTGTCCCTGCACAGGACAACCCCACCATTCACGCCATGTGTCTGAGGGCATTGTTCAGTCTCTTCTTGAACACTGTCAGGCTTGGGGCTGTGACATCTCGCGAGGGAGCCTGTTGCAGTGCTCCCCCGCCCTCTGGGTGAAGAACCTTTTCCTAATGTCCAGTCTACACCTCCCCTGGCACATCGTCCTGCCGTTGCCTCAGGTTCTGTCCTTGGTCACTAAGGAGAAGAGTTCGACGCCTACACTTCGTCCTTCCCTTGGGAGGAAGCTGTAGACCACAATGAGGTCTCCTCTCAGTCTCCTCTTCTTGAAGCTCAACAAACCAAGTGACTTTAGCTACTCCTTTCCAAATGAAGTCCCTCTCCAAATCTTTCCCCAACTTGGTAACCCTCTTCTGGATAGTCTCCAGTAGCTTGATATCCTTCTTATCCTGCAGCGCCCAGAACTGCACCCAGTGCTCCCGGTGAGATCGCAGCAGTGAAGGGTAGAGTGGGAAAATCACCTCCCTCTCACCTCAGGTTGGCAATGCTGTGCTTGATGCACCGCAGGACACGGTTGATCCTCTTGGCTGCCAGGGCACACTGTTGCCTCATGTTCAACCTGCCCTCAACCAGAACCAGATCCCTCTCTGCAGAGCTGCTCTCCAGCATCGTGCCCCCCAGTCTGTATGTACAGCCAGGGTTGCCGTGTCCCAGGTGCAAAATCTGACACTTGCCCTTGGTGAACTTCATGAGGTTGGTGACTGTTCAGTTTTCCAATTTGTTCAGATCCCTCTGCAGATCCTCTCTGCCCTCCAGAGCGTGAACAGCTCTCCCCAATTTTGTGTCATCGGCAAACTTGTTAAGCAATCCCTCAAGTCCTGTGTCCAAGTCGTTTATGAAGACATTGAAGAGTGCTGGCCCTAAGACGGGTCTCTGTGGAACCCTGCTTGTGACTGGTCACCAGCCCAAAATTACCCCATTTATCAGAACCCTTTGATATCAGCCCATCAGCCAGCTGCTAACCCACTGCATTGCTTGTTTATTCACCCCTATGCTGGACATCTTGTCCAGGAGCATACTGTGAGAGACAGTGGCTGGTACTCCCTTTTAGACCCCAGCCTCTAAAACATCGAGGAGAAACTCCCAAGAAACAGAGCAGATCAGAACTGTGCAACCCAGGGGGATTGCCTTCTTCCTTCTCTTCCTGGGATGCCTCAGACAGTTGGTAGACAGAAGAAAGCTGTCCTTCTACCTCCTCGAGCAAGTCCTGTTGTCTCCTTGGCTCCAAATCCATGAAGCAAAGTCAGGAAAAGCCAAAAACCCAAACCCATTTGGGTTTTGTTCCATTTTGTAGAAGGTGGGCACAGAGATACCTAACAGATTTCTCTAAATTTTACTAAATAACTCTTGAATGGGCAAGTATGGTTTTGATTATGTCCTTAATGTCAGGTTTTGCTAGATACGCAAAATATCCTACGGTTTCAAATGAGTTGAAAATTATGTCTCAGCATGGTGATTCTGACCTTTGATTCCTTACTAAAAGTAACACTAAGAGTACTTTATTAATTAATAAACTTTTGACTTTGAAATTGAACATTCTAGTGGGTATTCATGCTACTGCTTAGAAAAGCAGGCAGTGCAGTGTTCGCTTTCTGCTTTTGGGAACTGAGTTTGCTTCCAGAGAAGGACACCTAAATGAAATTACATCTTTTCTCTTAGGATGTTATTTTCTAATGTTTAAAAGATAAGCCAAACCAAACCAAAATGGATGTCGTAGCGAAGAATGTTGATAGGGAAGAAGGGGAAATGGGCTGGAAAAAACTGTCTCATGGTAGCGGGAGCTTCTGGAGTATGGTAGTTACATCTATCCACCAGAGGCGCTGCTGCTGCACCCCCTCACACATAAGTATAGGTGGATAGTGGTCTTTGTGTTGCGGGATCTAAGAAGTCAAAGTAATAGACAACTACATTTTATTCAGCTCTAAAACCAGAAAAATAATGACCAGAGTAAATATCAGATAAGCATGTCCCTCTCACACCCCCCAACCTCCAATCCCTCTGGCTTTTATTAAAATAAACTTTAGTTTCAATTATAGGGTTGAGCATTTATTCAATTATGCAGAAAGACACTGGTTCCAGCACTTTTCTGTAGGTGTACAATTTGACATTTCTGCATAGTGTCTCCCAGAAATAACATCATCTCTTCCGTGTCTTACTTTCTTCCCTCATTTGGAATCATTATCTTGAGTGACTCACAAGGTCTTCATAGCACTCCAAATTAAGAGAGCCGGTATTAAAATGTAGTGACCGTCAACTTGTGCGCTTGGCTCAGCAACAGGAATAATAACTGGTTACGTGGAAATCAATGTTTCCAGATTGCATCTCCTGCTAGCTCTGATTTGATTTCAGAAAGCCTGAAATGCTTAGGGGCCAAACAAATCCTTCTTTGGACCGCATCCTCTTCTGATGCAGCGCTTTGCGTGGAGACAAAGAGTATTCAGTCATCTCAGAGGCAAATGCGGTGGGATTTACAGTGGACATCTACACCTACAGTAGAATTGGCTCAAAACATTATTGGAAACATTTGAAAAGTGAAAACTGGAATGTGGAAAAAACATCTTCAGTAGACAGCTACCTACAGTAGAAACTAACTAACTAACTAACTAACTAACTAACTAACTAACTAACTAACTAACTAACTAACTAACTAACTAACTAGTTAACTTACTGTCTAACTAACTAACTAACGAACGAACGAACTAACAAACTCTCTCGCCCTACTGGCAAAAAAACCTCTTATAAATATCTGAAAATTGCCAACTGGCATGTGAAAACAAATGTGTTAAAACTTCTCAAGTGCCCTTTCTGCAGCTCTTTTCACGGCTCGCATGGACAACACTTGTGAGACTTCTTCATGGGCTGGTGAAAGTTCTGCAGAAAGGACGAGATGTGATCTTCTTTTTCGGAAGCCCCACTAGACCGTCCAGCTGAGCCGAAAGGGTGGCAGCATGAGGGTGATTTCTTCAGCCACCTCTACAGCCTGCCTTGAGAAAGATGGGGGGAAAAGACAGGCATATCACTAAGCTGCCTTTGACTCCAGTTCAAATTGCCGTTCTAGCATGTCAGGCACAGCAGCACTCAGTGGTGGTGTAACTTCATTCAGACCACGATAGTGTACAGTTAGTCTCCACTCATCACTAGACTTACGCACTGGCCAGATTGGGCTGTTAAAAGGTGAGCATCAGAGTCTCTTCTGCTCCTTTTGTAAACTGGAGCAGCCACCTTCTTAGAAGTTTGTCCTTTTATCTCACATACTCCTTCCTGAAGTTCTGAGGTGGGTCTTCCTTGCCACTTATTTATGTTTTCTCCCTGCTCACTTAGGAAGAACCACAGTGAATCTCTTTTTGTGGGCTGCCTCTGTCCTCTCTCTCGAGATTGGAAACGCCTTCTCCTAATAGCTGAAACATAGGTTTCTGCAGGTCATGAATGGTACGTGTCTTCTCTGAGTTTTTTGAGTTGGTACCGTGCCAAGAAAATTGAAAGGTACGTTAGAGCGGTAGAAAAGCCAAAAATCTCCAAATTTACCCCTTTCTCTCGCCCCACATTGGGCGCCAATTATCTGTCGAGGGTTAGAGTGGAGGGTGACAATGAAACCCTGGCAGATGTATTGTTAATCTCCTCTCTCCCCCACTACCCCCTCTTGCCCCTCCCTCTCCCCCTTCCCACTAAGGACAGGCAATCGGGAGGAAAAGAAGGACAGAGAGAAGAGAGTCAGAAAAATTAAAAATGCTTTAATAATGCAGCTCATAGGAATAGAGAAAATAATAAAACATATACAAAACCAATCTTGAAAGTCTCAGCAACTGCAGAGCCGGCACCCAAAGTCCTGGATTAGACTCTGCAGCCAACCGGAGCTGGATTCAGTCTCTCACTAGGCCTCAGTTCGCAGGGACGACCAGCAAGGTTCTGTCCTAATGTCAGCCATGAGGAAAACGGGAAAAAAGGGAGAAAGAGAAAAGGAAAAGGGATGAGATCCTCGTGATCTCCCACTTTTATATGAAGTATTCACGTGAATGGAATGTTATATACAGTCGGTCACTTTCTTGGTCACCAGTTTCTTGTTGCCCCTCTCGTGAGATGTCCATCCGTGCTTATCAATAAGTTTGCATTCCATTGCTAGGTTTCCCAAAACATGTATCTGGTTCTCCAAGCAAATGCAGCTAATATAAAGACTTTAGCTGACAGGCAAATACGCTAAAAGAGAAACTTCGTTTTCAAACAAACCAGGACAGACACCAATGACGTTGTGTTTCTTAGAATTTAAAAACACTACAATATATGCATATTGGATTAACCTCTTAGTAGAGAGAACTTCCATCTGAACTATCTCCATCCATCGAAAGCTAGAACCTCTGCTGTCTCTGATGCACAAGGCTTGTAAAGGAGACAGGAAATTGATTCTCAGCCTTGTTTCAAGAAGACCTGGCACAAAGAGATGCCCAGACTTGGAGAGGCGGGGAACCGTGTTAGTGCTGCACAACAAGGTGCATCTCTGCCAGCCCACTGCATTTCCACAAGCCGCGTCTATCCCTCACTGCTGCTGCCTGCAGGAAACACCTACCCTGTCCATGTCCTACTTGCTCCTTGGCCAGTGTGCCTGCCGCCACCCAGCACCTGCTCTGGGGCAATCTTCTATCGACCAGGTGCCTTCTCATACGGAAGATCTAGGAAGCTGCTCAGTGTTCACTGTAAAGCCCCACTGAATTTGGCTCTGATTTCAATGGGAGAGAGCTAGTTAGTTTCTGCTATAGGTACCTGTGTACTACATAGAGGAGGTCAATAAGACATCCCGCTGTGCTGTCACTCATAAACTGCTAGAAAGATAATGTAAATGCTCATGACATCACTGGGACTTTGCAGGAGTGATATTCTTGAATGAACTGGTAGAATCATAGAATGTCCTGAGTTGGAAGGGACCCACTAGGAACACTGAGTCCAGCTCCTGCCCCTGCATGTGACAACCCCACCATTCACATCATGTGCCTGAGGGCGTTTTCCAGTCTCTTCTTGAACACTGTCAGGCTTGGGGCCGTGACACCACCCTCTGGGGGAAGAACCTTTCCCTAATATCCAACCTAAACCTCCCCTCGCTTTTAACCATTTTCTTCGCACAGGTAATAGGACTGCTGCGGCCTTTTCTTCAAAAACCTGTCAGAATTTGTACCACCGGAGGCATTTTCTTTGCACTTTATGGCCATCGTGCTGCCACTTAGAGACTGAGCAACAGCTGCGTTTCTCCAAGAGGATGCACTTTTCCTCTTGAACATAGGTGACTACCCAGTCTGTAAGAAGCCGGGATACTTTCGCTGGAAACCTTATAATTCCATTTAATGTCAACAAGTTACTGCATTGACAAGTATGGAGAGATGAGCTAAGATGTCCCGTGTACATGCTTGCAAAAGAAGTAATTTTAAATCCTGACCATCTTTGAAGACTTCTTGCTCATTTCATATGACAAATACATGGAGCCACATCTCACTTTTGAGCTGCAGACCAAGCAGCTTGTGATCCAGCAAGCTGGAAGAAGTGGTGCTGCTCTATTTGCACTTACTGTCATTGGCAAGGACTATGCTGACCGCCTTGGTTGACATGCTGCAAACACACCTTTTCCCACGTGGTGAGCCAACGGCAACTGCTTTAACCCAAACCCCGATGTGCGTTAGATTCCAAGAGCAGAAACTTCCTCTGAAAGGCTCCTCTCCCTGCACTTTTGATTCTACTGAGTTGCACCTGCTGCAAAAGGCACGTGTTGAGCCGCAAGAATTTCCTCTAAGGACGTAGGTAATGAAAGAGCCATTTGAAGACATTTTCTGCAGGTTGGAGAAAATGGGTAGCAAGCACTGCCATGACCTCCACATCGCATGAACACACAAGCGTATGGGTGGTGCGTACGTGACTTCTGAAATGCTGCTCCCTTGTGCCCTTCTTACTGTATTAGAGTGAGCGTGTATCCAGAGCTGCAGCACGCAAGCAAGCTGTGCGCTTTACCCTGTTTGACTGGGCAGGTCTTCTGGAATGACCATACATCTATTACGTGTTAACTGTATCGCAATATCATTCCTTAGCCTGACAGTGCTAAAAGCAACTTGCTTTGAGTCCTACAAAAAACAAAACCAACCAAACCAAGAAAAGCCACCAAAGCGGAAGTCCTGAAGAGCCTCCAAGGTAATCTTAGACATGTTTTCATGGAAGATAAGAAACAGTAAAATAGACACCATGAACAGTCTGTAATGCAGTTTACAGAAATACGACGCTGTCGAGGTTTTTGGTTGCGGGGTGAGAATTAAACCGTGGCAGCTGTATTCTTAACCCCCTCTCCGCCCTGTTCCCCATTCAGCCTCTCCCTCTCCCCGCTTCCTACTAAAGACAGGCGATTGGGAGGGAAAGAAGGACAGAGAGAAGAGAGTTGGAAAAATTAAAAATGTTTTACTAATGCTACTACTAAGAATAGAGAAAGTAGTACAATATCTACAAAACCAATCTTGAAAGTCCCAGCAGCTGCAGAGCCGACACCAGAAGTCCTGGATTGGAGTCTGCAGCCAACCAGAGCTGGATTCAGTCTCTCACTAGACCTCAGTTCGCAGGGACGACTCGCAAAGTCCTCTCCTAATGTCGGCCATAAGGAAAAAGGAACGAGGTCCTCGTGATCGCCCACTTTTATATGAAGTGTTCACGTGAATGGGATGTTATACTCCATTGGTCAGTTTCTTGGTCACCCGTTTCTCGTTGCCCCTCTCGTGAGAGGTGCATCCATGCTTAGTAAAAACTTCGCATTCCATTGCTGGGTTTACCAAAACACGTATCTGGTTCTCCAGCAAAATGTGGCTAATAGGAAAGCTTTAGCTGACAGGCAAATTCACTGAGAGAGAAACTTGTTTTTAACAGAACCAGGACAGATGGTTACATCGAGAAACCTTGTATTACATGGGCAGTTTTGTTGTATCAAAATGTACTTGATATAGAGAGCCATGCTTTATGATAGAATGAAAACCTGTAATTGTTCTGAATTTGTTAAAAAACAGGAAATCTCTGGCAATGCTATGGGCATGAAGCATCCTGAGACACATCCACACAGACTTCCGACCCAAAACAGCTTGGCAAAGCTGCTGGTAATGAGCGTGGCACAAATGGCCTTGGGCTCTTGGGGGACACCAAGTTAACCAGGAGCCAGCGAGGTGCCCTTGGCCAAAGGTGGCGGCGAGGGGTACCCTGGGCTGCACGAGGCAGAGCACTGCCAGCAGCTGGAGGGAGGTGACCCTTCCCCTCTGCTCAGCGCTGCTGAGCCCAGGCCTGAAGTGCTGTGCCCAGGTCTGGGCTCCCAGTCCGACAGAGACATGGGCGTACTGGGGAGAGCCCCCAGTGCCCCTCCCCCACCGCTGAGGTCATTAGAATGGGGTGCTGGGTTAACCCGGCGCTGTCCTGGCAACGGTTCTGTGCCAACACGGAGCGTCTCGGGCAGGAGCCAAGCTCTTGCCCAGAAGCACCACTCGGCACTGGGCGTCCCTCTGGCTGGCTTTTGCCACCTGTCTGGCCACTCTCTTGCGCCCCAGAAGCAAGATTTACAGGAGGCTTCTCCTTGCCTCGTCGGGATGGGACAGGTCAACTGCTGCCGCGGCTCCAGGTAGGCGTCCCCATGCAAGGCTCAGGGACACCCCAGAACAGCCGTACACCGCAGCAGCCAAATTTCTCACGCCCGACACCGTTTGCTCTGCAGGGATGATCCCGAGCCCGTGCAGCAGTGCGCGCCCATCCCGGCATCATGGGAACCACTGCTCCGGCAGCGTGTGCGGGTGACCCAGGGCCGTGTGACGAGGAAGAGGGACCTCCTCCTCTTCAGGGACACGCTGGTCATCGCCAAGCACCAGTAAGATTTGCAGAGCCCAGCTGCCTTTCCTCCCAAACACTGGCCCTGGCACCAGGGCAGGGACATCCCAGGAGCAGCCCCAGGCCACCGGCACCCTGCTGCTGGATACACCCATGGCCGTGGCTGTGGCAGGGGGACTCGGGAGTGGAGCCAGCGGGCTCAGACTCCTCCAGCTCACTCCCTGCCGCTCCTCTCTGCAGACGTGGCAGCGCCCCACACCCAAAGCTCTGCCTGGCCCTGGGCCAGCTGCAGGTGCTGGGCAGCACCAAGGGGGCAGCCGGCGATGTGTCTGAAGAGGAGGAAGGCAAGCACACCACCTCACTCCTCCTCGTCTGGCCCTGCGGCTCGTGTGTCATCACTTTCCGGTGAGTCTCGGTGCCACCTCCCAGGGCAGGGCTGGGCAGCGCCTGTGTCCTGCCGCACAGGGCTTTGTCCTGCCTCTCTGACCATCCCCACGGGGCAGGGCTGTGCCAGCGCCTGCCTGTGCCCGCAGGCTGGGGAGCAGCGGCACTCAGGCTGTGTCTCCTCTTTCTGCAGCTGCCGGGCAGTGAAGGAGCTCTGGCTCAGCGCTCTCCTTGGGTAAGCCCTGCCTGGCAGTGAAGGCTGGGGGACCTGTGCCCACATCATAGGGGGATGCTCTAGGTATCATAGCCCTACGATGTGGAAACAGGGCTCCCCACCTGGGAAGAGCTGGACCCTGGACAGGGGGCAGCTCTTGAGTGGGCAAAGCTGGTGGAGCACCTTCACCCAACTGTGTCCACACAACACCTGCCCAACCCCACCTGGACCTTTGCTGCTGCTCTCTGCTTGGATTGCGAGTGGTACTCGGGTGCTTTGGGCAGCTTGGAAGGGCTCCCTGGGCTGGCAGGCGAGGGAAAATGTGGCTTGTGTCTCACACTGCTCTTTCTTTGCTCCTTTCCCACGCACAGACCACCAGAAGGAGTGGAGGGAGCCCAGGTCACCCAGCTGCCCTCCTTCAAGGCGCTGCTAAAGGAGTTGAGGGGCCGCAACGCTGTGAGTGTCCCTCCTGTTTCCGCTCTGTCCCCAGAGGCTGTTCCAGCCCAGCACCAGCTGCACCACTTCTCACCTTCTTCTCTTTTTTCCTTGCCCAGGCCATGACCCTGCACGCCGGCAGCCTGGAGAGGCTGCTTGAGGGCCAGGCCAAGGTGAGGATCGCATAGAGAGAAATCTCAGCCATCCCCACCTCTCACACGTGGCCAGGGCATGATGCAGCTCGCTGGGGGCCCTTTCTGCTGCAGGGCTGTTGGGTGAGCACAGCACACTTCTTGCAGGCTGATGCAGAGCAGCGGCCCGCACCTGTCATCCCCTCTGGTGGCCCAGGTAGAAGTGGCCAGTTGGCTGGTGAGTTGGGAGAAGACGGGCGCAGAACAGCCCTTCCCTCCTCCTCTTGCAGACGGGCACTCGTGCTGCCCTGGGGCTGCTGCTGCCCTTCCTGCAGGGCAAGTCTGTCCCTGTTATTCTGCAGCAGGGAGACCTGAGCCCCCGGGGTCCCTTCTACCCAAATGACACTTGTCCCCTGCGCTCGCGGGTGGGGTACAGTGTGAGAGGTTCCAGGAGCATTGCTCTGGTGCTTCTGCTCCACCTTGCTTTGTTCTCTTCTCCTTGGCAGAAGGTGAGACCCGCAGCCAGAGGAGGTGGCTGCGCTGGTACTTTGCGCGGCCAGGGACCTCGGCGGCTGCAGAGGCACAGGGGCCGTCGCACCCTTCCCGGTCGGGGGTTCTCTTCGGCCGGCCCCTGGCAGCTCTCTGCAGCCAGGATGGTGCGCTGCCCCAGCCCATCCAGGTAAGCAAGCCCAGCCAGGGGATGCCCATGGCATTGCCTCCTCTGCAGGGGCGGTGTCCCCATCGGAGGCATCCCTGATGAGCCTTGGCCTGTCCCAGGGTCAGTCTCCAGCCCAGCAATGTCCTCCTCTCTCCCCTGCAGGACCTGCTGGCTCTGCTGCACGAGCAGGGCCCATCCACGGAGGGGATCTTCCGGCTGGCGGCCAGTGAGCGCGCCTCCCGGGACATCAGGGAGGCCCTGGACACCGGCGCTCAGGTCCACCTCGCCAGCCAGCCGGTGCACGTCCTGGCTGTCATCTTGAAGGTGAGCCCTGCTGACCTGGAGTCTGGCGCTGCTGATGGGCACCTGTCCGAGCAGGAGCCCAAACCCAGGAGCTGCTCGGCACCCAGCGTGCTGGGGATGCTGCCTGTGCTCCCGGCGGCACTGCTCACAGCCTCACCAGCAGCCCTTGGCATTGCAGGACTTCCTGCGCAAGATCCCCTCCAAGCTCCTCCGCTCGGAGCTGTACCAGCAGTGGATGGACGCCCTGCAAAAGACCAGCAGGCAGGAGAGGCTGGCGGGGCTGAGAGAGTAAGTGTGGCCAGCAGCCTGGTGGCTCCACAGGGACTGCCAGAGCCCGACACCTGCCCGCAAAGCCACAGCCTGCGTGAACAAGCTGTGCTTTTGGCCACCCACCCCTTGCTGCTGCTTTGGCTCAGCATTCTGGGGAGAAAGTGGCACAGAAAAGCATTTGTCTGTCTCCTTGTAGCACTGCCTGCAGGCATTGGGGGTGGCTCCACAAAGGGACTCTCAGCAGCAGGGCTGGCAGGGAGGGAGGTGCCCGTGTCTCAGCGAAGGCAGTCCCTCTGCTGTAGAGCCAGCTTGGTCAAGGAGCCTTCCTTGGGATGGGCTTGGCTGACACCAGCGTGGGACACCTGTCCGGACAACACCTACTTCATTCATTAACGTTGCGTTCCTGTTCCCGCAGGGTGGCCAGCAAGTTACCTGAGGCCAACCTCCTCCTCCTCCGAACCTTGCTCAGCCTGCTCCACAAGATCAGCATGAATGTCCCTGTCACCAAGATGACCGCCAGGAACCTGGCCATCTGCGTGGGGCCCAACCTCCTCGGCCCACCCGAGGAGGACACGCTGGCCCTGGATGTCCTGATGCAGGTGACAGGGCAGGTACGTTGTGTTTGCCAGCCCGCTGCAGCCTTCCAGACCCGTGCCAGCTTTGCTCTTCGGGGCTTCCTGGCTGCCTTCTCTCTTCAGCAAATGCTCGTGGGGGAGCTGCTGCGAAGAGCGGCCCCACAGCTGCAGATCTCTGTGCAGAAGGCAGGATCAGGAGTGGGAAGGGCTGTTGGACCCATTTGCAGTCAGCGGGCTGGAAACCAATGGTTTACTGTGTGCAGGTGGCAGAGCTGGTTGAGTTCCTCATCCAACACCAAGAGGAACTCTTTGAGGAGCAGGAGGAGGAGGAGGAGGAGGAGGAGGCTGAGCTTCCAGGTGCACCGGCCGAGGGTGGGCTTGCCGGCGAACAAGCCGAGGGGTCTCTGGCACCAGAAGAAGAAGGAGAAACTGCCGAGGTATGTGAGGTCCACACGCAGCGTGAGAGAATGCCTCCCCGCTCAGAAGGTTGGATGGCCACTGCAGGGCCTCTTTGTGCCATGATCCCAGCAGAAGTGGCACAGCTGGGCTGAGCAAACGCATCCAAGGGATCTGCCTTTTGGAGCTGAGCTGGGGAGTGGGCAGGTGTCATCTTCTATGTTTCCATTGCAGGTGCCTCCAGTTGCTCCAGAATGTGAAGCCCAGGAGAGCACCTCTGGGCAGAGCAGGTAACATGAGCCAGCTTTGATGAAGAGTAGAATTGATTCATGGTGATGATGGCTGTACCTGTCTAACAATCCTCCTGAATGGACAGGTGTCCAAGCTCTTCGCAGGAAGGGTTAACACCAGCCCCCAGGAAGAGAAAGCACACCTGCGAAGAGGAGAGTGGTGGCCCGCCACCCAAGAGAAGCCGAAAGCTGTGAACAGAGAGCTCAGCGATGGGTAAGTGAGACCAGCCAAGCAGGGTGAGAAGACCAAGGAACCCAGGCATGTAACAGAGCCTGTTCTCCCTCTTGAGAATTTTCACGCTGCTCTGAGTATAGGAAATTGTTCTGTGGTGCCCAGACATGGTCCCAGAGAGTAAGCGGTCACCCACCCTTGGGCAGTATAGTTTGGGATGGAAGCGACCTTCCAAGGTCATCCAGTCCAACCCCCTGCACTGAGCAGGGACATCTTCAACTAGATCAGGTTGCTCAGAGCCCCATCCAACCTGGCCTTAATTGTTTCCAGGGAAGGGACATCTACAACCTCTCTACCACCCTGCATTCTTACTGCAGCTGTACCCAGGCATAGCCATTCAAGCAGAGATTTGTACAGCAGTTGGGTGAAAATCTTGTGTGTTCACTTAAGCGTCCCCAAGCTTCTGCAACCTAAATAATTAAGAGAAAACCACCAAAGCCTAATATAACCAGCTTTAAGGAATTCTGCAGTGGAGATCTGTGGATGGATATTGCCTTTCACATCAAAGCACAAGCTGCTTGTTCGCCTCTCAACCCGGGGCCTAATGCCTGTCTTTTCCCCCCATCTTTCTCAAGGCAGGCTGTAGAGGTGGCCGAAGAAATCACCCTCATGCTGCCACCCTTTCGGCTCAGCTGGATGGTCTAGTGGGGCCTCCGAGAAAGAAGATCACATCTCATCCTTTCTGCAGAACTTTCCGTGCGAGCCGTGAAAAGAGCTGCAGAAAGGGCACTTGAGAAGTTTTAACACATTTGTTTTCACATGCCAGTTGGCAATTTTCAGATATTTATAAGAGGTTTTTTTGCCAGTAGGGCGAGAGAGTTTGTTAGTTAGTTCGTTCATTCGTTAGTTAGTTAGACAGTAAGTTAACTAGTTAGTTAGTTAGTTAGTTAGTTAGTTAGTTAGTTAGTTAGTTTCTACTGTAGGTAGCTGTCTACTGAAGACGTTTTTTCCACATTCCAGTTTTCATTTTTCAAATGTTTGCAATAACGTTTTGAGCCAGTTTGGTGAGAGAGTTTATTTAGTCAGTTTAGTTTCTACTGTAGGTGTAGGTGCTCACTGTAAATCCCACCGCATTTGCCTCTGAGATGACTGTGAATACTCTTTGTCTCCAAGCAAAGCGCTGCATCAGAAGAGGATGCGGTCCAAAGAAGGATTTGTTTGACCCGTAAGCATTTCAGGCTTTCTGAAATCAAATCAGAGCTAGCAGGAGATGCAAACTGGAAACATTGATTTCCACGTAACCAGTTATTATTCCTGTTGCTGAGCCAAGCGCACAAGTTGGCGGTCACTACATTTTAATACCGGCTCTCTTAATTTGGAGTGCTATGAAGACCTTGTGAGTCACTCAAGATAATGATTCCAAATGAGGGAAGAAAGTAAGACACGGAAGAGATGATGTTATTTCTGGGAGACACTATGCAGAAATGTCAAATTGTACACCTACAGAAAAGTGCTGGAACCAGTGTCTTTCTGCATAATTGAATAAATGCTCAACCCTATAATTGAAACTAAAGTTTATTTTAATAAAAGCCAGAGGGATTGGAGGTTGGGGGGTGTGAGAGGGACATGCTTATCTGATATTTACTCTGGTCATTATTTTTCTGGTTTTAGAACTGAATAAAATGTAGTTGTCTATTGCTTTGACTTTTTAGATCCCGCAACACAAAGACCACTATCCACCTATACTTATGTGTGAGGGGGTGCAGCAGCAGCGCCTCTGGTGGATAGATGTAACTACCATACTCCAGAAGCTCCCGCTACCATGAGACAGTTTTTTCCAGCCCATTTCCCCTTCTTCCCCCAGGAGTACAAAACTTTAGTGGACACCGGTGCTCAGTGCACAATAATTCCTTCTAATTATAAAGGAACGCAGTCCATCAGTATTGTTGGAGTGACTGGGGGATCCCAGGAACTGACGGTTGTAGAGGCTGAAATGAGCCTAACTGGAAAAAACTGGCAAAAGCATCCCATTGTGACTGGTCCAGACTTTCCACAGACTTTCTTGGGCGTTGTAGGTTTTTGGAGAATGCATATTCCTGACTACAGCCAGATTGTGAGCCCTCTCTATCGAGCGACTCGTAAAAGGAACCAATTTGAGTGGGGCCCGGCACAACGACAAGCTTTTGAACAAATGAAGCGTGAGATAACTCATGCGGTGGCCCTTGGACCAGTCCGAACTGGACTAGATGTTAAAAATGTGCTCTATACTGCAGCCGGACATAATGGACTTACCTGGAGCCTCTGGCAGAAAGCACCAGGAGAAACCCGAGGTCGACCCTTAGGTTTTTGGAGTCGAGGATACAAAGGATCTGAGGCCAACTATACTCCAACTGAAAAGGAGATACTAGCAGCATATGAAGGAGTTCGAGCTGCTTCAGAAGTGATCGGCACTGAAGCACAGCTCCTCCTAGCACCTCGACTGCCGGTGCTGAGCTGGATGTTCAAGGGGACGGTTCCCTCTCCACATCATGCAACCGAAGTTACATGGAGTAAATGGATTGCACTGATCACACAACGAGCTCGAATTGGAAGTCCCAACCTTCCAGGGATATTAGAAGTGATTACAGACTGGCCAGAAAGCAAAGACTTTGGGATGTCTCCAGATGAGGAGGAAGTAAAACGTGCTGAAGAAGCACCACCATATAATACGCTTTCAGAGACTGATAAGCAGTATGCACTGTTCACAGGTGGATCCTGTCGTCTTGTAGGAAAACATGGAAGGTGGAAAGCTGCTGTGTGGAGTCCCACACGACAAGTTACAGAAGCCGCTGAAGGACAAGGTGAATCCAGTCAGTTTGCAGAAGTGAAAGCCATCCAGCTGGCTTTGGACATTGCTGAACGAGAGAAGTGGCCAATACTTTATCTCTATACTGACTCATGGATGGTAGCGAATGCCTTGTGGGGGTGGCGACAGCAATGGAAGAAAAGCAACTGGCAGCGCAGAGGTAAACCCATTTGGGCTGCCACACTGTGGCAAGACATTGCTGCTCGGCTAGAGAGCCTGCCTGTGAAAGTTCGTCATGTAGATGCTCATGTGCCTAAAAGTTGAGCCACCGAGGAACATCTGAACAACCAACAAACAGATCAAGCTGCTAAGATTCAAGTAGCTGAGGTGGACTTGGAGTGGCAACATAAAGGTGAAGTTTTCCTAGCTCGGTGGGCCCATGATGCTTCAGGGCATCAAGGTAGAGATGCAACATATAAATGGGCTCGTGATCGAGGGGTGGATTTAACCATGGACACTATTTCACAGGTTATTCATGAATGTGAAACTTGCCCCAAAATCAAACAAGCGAAGCTGTTAAAACCTGTATGGTATGGGGGGCGATGGTTAAAGTATAAGTATGGAGAAGCTTGGCAGATTGATTATATTACACTTCCACAGACACGTCAAGGTAAGCATTATGTACTTACAATGGTGGAAGCAACCACTGGATGGTTGGAAACATATGCCGTACCTCATGCTACAGCCCGAAATACTATCTTGGGCCTTGAGAAGCAAGTCCTTTGGCGGCATGGTACGCCAGAAAGAATTGAATCAGACAATGGAACTCATTTCAAAAACAGTGTTCCTGGCAGCCAGTTTTTTCTCCTGCTCAGAGTCCCCAGAACTCCGTTTGTCATGTTTTCTGATTATGTCTGAAGTATCAACTTTGGAAGTAGGATGTCTAAAAAATAAACTTCTTAAGTCCTTCAAATAACTGGAGGAAAAGAGATAAGGAGGGACACATGAGAGAAGTTTTGATAACTTAGTTCCCAAAGTCTATGATATTTTATGGTAATATCCATATATATAGGTATATCTTTAGGAACTAATTTGATGTAAGAGGTCCCTCTGATGCAAGCAGCAGTACTCAGACAGACCTTACACCTAAATAACCAGGTTAGGCTGACATAAGGTTTGATCTAGAATGGAATATCTCTACCCACCAAATGTCTCTACATGGGCTGATTGAAGCTGTTCAAAGAGCCAGGTTTTGGCTTGGATCCTTAGGTACTCATGAGAGATCCAAACACAGTTTTCATGCATCTGTGTCAGAGCTTCTGGTTGATTTTTCCCTGGTAGGAACCCAGCTCATGAGTACCAAAACTACTTTGTGAACTCGAGCAGCCTATAGTAGGAATGGCTAATTTGCCTCAAAACCACATTACTGCACTGAGTCAAAGTGCTAAAATAGATGCAGCTGGTGTGGAGTATGTGACAACTGTGGATTATTGGAGAATTGTATCTTGGCACCTTGTCCAGGCTGTGGTGGATGGAATATCAAGTGAATGGAAAAGGAATATCCCTGGACTTGTTTTGGTACACTTCCTGAAATTTGAATCCATATTCTTGCCCTGCAGCATGGATTTGTTAAACTTTTTAAGAAACATTACACAACAGAAAGCAGCTAAGCCTAAATCATTCATATATGGAATAGTTTCAAATGTGTAAACAAACAAAAGCTCTTTCAAAAAGAAGTGTCAACAGTGGTAGTGGAAACTTAGCTGAAACCATAATTTTTACATACATATCTGTATCCACATCAATATGCATGCCTATAATACTTTCTTGCTAAGAAATGTAAGGATCTTACAAACATTAGCTAGTTAACTTCATAGGAAATTGCTAAATAACAGTTACAGAAAATACATAATTCTGATAGTTAACCATACCACAGTCAGGTTCTCTCAGTCTAGCACCCAGGTGCAGACTAGATGCTATCACTAGCATCAACTCTATGTAGAAACAGTGCAGGCAATTCAATTAGTTTCCAGAAACTGAAAAACAGGGAAATCGAGCTAGCCACTCATTTTTTGATGGCATTTACTCAGTTTGTAAGGCAATATGAGAATTTTCTCCTTGCTGCCACAGCCTGCACAGTACTTATTCTGAGTTAAACACCTTTTGCCTGTTCCTGTAGCTGGGTCTGTGGTCATCACTACAGCAGCAGGCCTTGTCTTCCTGCAGATAGGTTGTGAAAGACAAAAGATTTCAGATTACTGTTTTGGTGAACAGCAGTAGATGAGCTGGGAGATATAATTATTGTGCTCTTGGAGCAAAGCGACAAAAAAAAGACCTGTAGTACGTGACTGTGATGCTCTGAACATGTTGATTTAACTTGTAAATGCATCATCAAGAATATCTTAAATAAAGACCGTAATTTCTTCATAATGGAGATGTGAAATAATATATAATATTAATTCAAGTAATTCATAAACAAATTTGCAAATGAAATGCTTTTGTTTATTTTAGATATCCCATGGTAGAGGACCTGATGTCAGTATTCATCTGTGCCACCAGAAAATTATTGTCTTTGAATTTTAATAATGCTCACTGTGCTCCCAAGGGATCAATGGTAAAACCCCCATTGATTTCAAAGGAGGAGAATAAGACTGACTAAACACTTTTGAGTATTCATTCAGACTTCATTTGAATTCAGTTATCAGATTCAAGAACTTTAGGCATATTGCCTTAATATTTCATACATAAGGGTGATATACAAGGTAATGAAAAATAACAGAGAAATACCAGTCAACTGCATCTATTTACTTCCTTTCATGATAAAAAGAGTTTTCAATGTTTAACCAATTAATTTTAAAATGTAGAAGAAAACAAATGTTTACACAGGGAATTACCGTGTGGACCTCATTAATGCAAGATAGGAATTAGGTACAGAACCTAGTAAATTTAAAAAGCATATTCCAACATCACATAAATGTGAAAAGCACTCTCCTTGTACTTCTAGGGTAAAATTTTAAGGGCTATAAATCAAGTTCCAGAATACAACTTGTTCAATAATTAGGATCGGGAAGAAATATTTCCTTTGTTTTCCTCTGGAAGTGTAGCATTTGTAATGAGGACTATACTGAATTATTCAAAAGCAATTTGAAAACTTTACAGTGAGGCCACTTCTTAGAACATCTAGGAAAAGATGGGTTGAAAAACAGTAGTTTGTAATGGTTCCTGGTGGTTTACTTTCTTTTGTTAGAATCATAGAGCATCCTGAGTTGCAAGGGACCCACGAGGATCATTGAGTCCAACTCCTATCCCTGCACAGGACAACCCCACAGTTCACACCATGTGTCTGAGGGCGTTGTCCAGTCTCTTCTTGAACACTGTCAGGCTTGGGGCCGTGACACCTCCCTGGGGAGTCTGTTCCAGTGCTCCACCACCCTCTGGGTGAAGAACCTTTTCCTCATGTCCAGTCTACATGCCCCCCTGGCACATCTTCCTACCGTTGCCTCAGGTTCTGCCTTCTACGCCTCCCCTGCCATTCTCTTGCGGCGTATTGCTGTTTGCCAAAGAGTTTGGCACCTGCCCCTCCTCTTCCCCTTGTGAGGAAGATGTAGATCACGATGAGGTCTCCCCTTGGTCTCCTCTTCTCCAGGCTCAACAAACCAATGACCTTAGCCGCTCATCATACGGCTTCCTCTCCAAGCCCTTTACCAACCTCGTGGCCCTGTTCTGGACACTCTCCAGTAGCTTTATAGCCACTTTATCCTGTGGTGCCCAGAACTGCACCCAGTGCTCCAGGTGAGGCCGCACCACTGCAGAATAGAGTGAGACAATCACCTCCCTGGCCCGGCTGGCGATGCTGTGCTTGATGCACCCCAGGACACAGGTGGCCCTCTTGGGGACAGAAGGGTCAAATACAATGCTTTTAATTTACGTTGATGCAGCATATCTCTGGCTGGCTGGGTAGTGATTCTTGGCTCCATCACAGCCTGGAACAGGGAGTCTCGGACCGGCTGCACTGGCACAGCAATGACCCTTCATTAAGCCAGGCTGATAGGTAATGGACACTCAGTTAACCTCAGTGCTTACTCTTAACATTTGAAAACACAGTTATTGTGTTCCTGCCAAAACTTTAACCTTCCAGCTGCCTAGTGGCAATAAGACTTTTTTTTTTTTTTTATGAGAGAAGGAAAAGTGCACTCCCACTTTGCCATGTGTTGTCTTAAACCTATCAATCCCATTGAAGTCTATGGGCCTTTATAGCTGCCAAGAGGCTTTTGTTTGTGTGGGTATTAGCTACAAAGTCGATACCAATTAGTCCTTCTTCAGTAAGGACTGTACAGACACACTTCAAGCTTTGTGACTCAAACTAGCAAAATATTTCTTAGAGACACTGGGGTGTAACAGATTTCCACATCTCACCTGCAGTTAAGTCTTCACAACCATTTCCAAATATTTTTTACACAGGTTTAAAGACTAGTTGTATTTAAATAGTAACTACATACATACTGTAAAATATATAGAGTGTCGCATTTTCCTGTGTGTCAGATGGGAAATAACTGGTATTTTGCTCAAGCCTTCAGCCGTTAAAGCAGAAGACAGCTAAAAATGAGGTTCCTGCAAATACTGCAAGGTGACTTACAGTTTTTCACTTGGAGGTGAAACTTAGTTTCTACTGACATAAGGCTATGAAGCATTATAGCTGCGTCCTCTAATTAATTAAACAATTTAGAGCTGAGGAATCATTACCAAATCATCACCAGCCTGCAGCAGGCACATCAGGATTTTTTTTTTTCCTAAAGATTTCTGCCGCTCATTCTACAGCCTATATTACTGTCAGAGAAAAGGTTGTTCCTGCAGGTCCTTCAGTCTTTCCAGATCTAATTAATTCTGGAAACCACTTAAATTGAGATATTTCCCTTAACATTAATGGCACTTGTTGGCACTGGTAACACTTAACAGTTGTGGATTTTTATTTTTTTTTAATGCTCACTTTTCACTACAATTTTCAGTCTTAAATTGAAATAATTGCCTACTCCTCCAGCAGTTTTTCAAATGCCAATAAAATATTATAGACCTTTTTAAGGGTTCACTTCCTCCATATTAAAATATAACGGCAAAAAAGTAAACATCTCATTACAAAATTATGGAAAACAAACAAACAAACAAAAAGTTTATTTCCAGATATACAAAACACCTATTCTCTCATTTCTCCATCTTCTTCCTCTTCTTCCACACCTCTGATGTACAAAACATTATTGCATCTGTAAACAGAACCAAAAGTTCCCTTAGTGGTAAACAGATTAATTTTCCATGCGTATACACTACTATAAGAATTCTCCTGTTTGATTATGGCCTGGCAACAGCAAGATTCAGCATAACAAATTCCTGCTGTTGACCTTGTACAGCTTTCCAAAAAGTCGACAACAATTGTGAAAAACAACAAGTTTATAAAAGCAGTAACCAGCTGATAATGCTGTATGAGAAATTTTTACCTTTGAGTTAACAGTTATGGTCAAGTTTAATTTCTAAGTATGCAAAACACTTTCCATAGCAATACATTAATACACTCTACTACTGCCAAGAGATTTATAGATCTATGACGATCAGGAAAACTAAAGTTTTATTATCATAAACACTGCTTTACAAATATTTCAAAATTCCTTTTTTCTCCCCTTAGAAGGGATCTCATAGGTTTTACACAAGAGTTACGTTAACACTTAGCATCTTAGCCAAGGAACACAGCATCTAGCAATACAAGCTTTAACATAACCTGTAAAAAGGTTTAAGGAAACCCACTCTCTGCCCTTAATATCTTAATTACCTTATCAAAACTTCACCCAGGTGTCCAGACAACGCACCGTCTATATATTCCTCTGTGTTTGCAAGCTTGAGAAGAAAACCAGCAAGACTCAGAATGATTATAAAAGAAGAAACTTCACCCCCCAGACCACTGCCCGGCTACAGGGACCGGGGGCAGCCGAGCGACCCCGCTCCCACCTCCGATCCTTTAGAATCACCCCACTTTGCCGCCCCAGGCATCTCCCCGGTAACCCCGGCGGCTCCCGCCCCTCACCTGCATGTTCATGTAGCCGTCGACGGAGACGAGGTAGCCCTTGTACTCCATCCCCCACTTCAGCTTCACCATCACCGGCTTCCCCGTCAGCCCGTTCAGGAAGGGCTTGGGGTTGAGGGGCAGGCTCTGCCGGGAGAGCAGCCGGTCAGCGACACCGCCCCCGGGGACCGTTAACGGACATGGCTCCCGCTGCCCGCGTGCCCCCCCTCCCTCCGCCCCCTCCCGTTCCCGCGCGCGGCGCGTGCACCGCCCTCACCATGGCAACGCGGCGCGCAGCGTCCCGTAGAAGACAGGCCCACGCGGGAACAAAACACTCGTGCACGCCGCGGGCTGCGAGAGAATGGGAGGCAGTGCCGCTCCGGCTTCCACTTCCGGGGGCGCCGCTCTCACCTCCGACCCCTCACCTCCGCCGCGCCGCGCTTTCAATAGGCTGAGGCGCCCTCGAGCGCGAAGCGAAAAGCGGAGTTGCCCATTGGCTCGGCGCCCCCGGGGGCTTCTCTCATTGGCCAGTCTGGCTGCCCTCCTCCCTGTTCCCAACCAATCGCTGCCAGCGCCAGGCGCTCCGTGCCTGCTGGGCGGAGGTAGCGCTGTCGGCGCCTCCGGCCGCACTGCCGGGTTAGGGCCGGGGCTGGCGTCATGAGCATCCCGGGCCGTAGGCGCTTCTCTCCCTCCCGCCTGTGTCCGCCCCGCACGCCCCGACAGCAACCTTGTTCTGCCTTGCAGGCCGGCCAGGCAGAGCAGCCGCCGCCCTCCCGGCCGGGGCTGGACCCGCTGCGCTGAGCCAGCGGGTGCGGGTGTCCGGCCCAGCGGGTGTCGCTCCGCCTCCGGGCTGACCCGCTCTGAGGACGCCGTTCCGCCCAGCGGCAGCCGGCCCGTCGGTCCGTCCGTCGCTGCAGGCCGGTCTCCACGGGGCGGCGGTGCCGCGCTGCCCAGGGGCTACGGGAACCTTCCCCCCCTCCCCGTGTAACCTGCGAGGCGACAGCGAGTCGTGCCTAAGAATAAATTTGCGGATCAGAACGTTTTCGTGGCTCCACACACATGGACAGGAAAATCTTAAGAGTTTATAAAACGCATAAGCGGTGTCCTTGCCAATGTGCGGGTTCTCTGCTTATTGGACTCCAGGTGAAGAGGTTACCAGAGCTTTTCTTGGCTGTGGAGACCATCGGCCTGACTCACAAAATGTCAAGCCTGGTCTAATGTCATTTGTGACTCTTAACCTTCAACGGGCAGATATGTTGAATCAACATTTGTCCTGTTCACTAATTTGTGACATCTCCACTAATGTCTTCTCTATGTCTAAAGTCATCAAATGCCACAACGTGTGTTCATGTACCTGCGTACAGTATATTCATTTCATCTTGAGTGTACTAGACGCTGAATGTAGAAAACATAGGAGCTAACCTTTCTGTTACAGAGCTATTACATCTTTTGTGCACTTTACCTTTCAAAGGCCAGTCTAGTGCCCTAGTGTTGGAAGCAAAACTATCATCACCTGCTTAAATGTGCTGTTGACTTGACAACCTGTCTTCTCCAGATCCAGATTGCCCTCACGCACAGTGGTTGCAACACCTTTATATATGTGTAGGAGTGAATAAAAGTTGGAATTGCAATTCTTTTTGACTAGCACGTGTCAAAAGTGCAATCAGATACTTGTTGCCATGATCATTACAAATGAGTGTGGTTTAGGGTGTATTGGATGAGCAACAGAGACAACATCAGAATTATAGTCTTTCTGGTAGCAAGACTCACTGTGGGCCAGCTGAAAGAGGAACTAAGTTATAAGATTTCTGTAAGGAAGTCTGTGTTGAAACTATCTAGGGAAAGCATGAACATGGTGGGAAATGGTGTATATAGAAAAAATTTTCACGCCACTTGGAGTAAGGAATAGCTCATTTCAAGTGATAACATATAATTTGGCAGAATGCAATTATAGTGGTTATCTTGGATAAAATCGTGCTGTGGGAGTAATTCTTGGACTTTTCTGAAAATCACTGAGGATAGATATGTATGTCTGTGAATGGCATATAACAGATTTGGTATGTTATCTGTGAACAGCACTTCTTATTTTCACATATTGAACCAATTTTGACCACAATGTCTCCTACTTACCTTGGACAAGCTTTTTCTGTACCAAGCAAAACAGGAGCAATTACATTCAGTTTTTAATACACTCTTTTCCTCTGACAGATGAGTAAATATCCCAGACCTGTTGTTATGAAGTTAACAAAAATGAGAAAAATTTCCCAGTCTCATCATTATCGGTGTAGAAGTCAGAGAGCAGGAGTGCTTGGCTTCTAGTTTCATAATGGGTGCATGAATTCACGCGTTGGTAATCTCATCAGCTGTAGCCTGGGTCTGCGGCAATTTTGTGTGGCGGTAGGGCAGGAAGAAGCCCTGAGATCACAGAATGCGTGACTACATCTGATGTAGTTAACTGGATAACTTAGTTAATCAGGAAACAAAATAGGTTTTGCTTTTTTTCCTGCAGTGAGGAATTCACTGTTTACCTTGTTGAATGAATCATTCTGACTCTGAGACAGTTTGCTTACGTGGATCTTCTCCTGACTTTCAGCACAGGGCTGAAGTTCACCTTTTGTCCTCTGTGTATTTCCCCATGTAATAGGGGAAGTAATCGTTTGCATTCTTTTCTGCCTTTGGGTCAGGGTATTTAGGCTGCTGCTCAACAGGAAATGAACAGGAAAGATTTTTTGTCTTAGATTAATCCAAACCTTAGACCTTGGGTAAATGGATAGGATTTTCTCTTACAGCTCAGGGGTGGGAATTTAGCACAACTCTCCACGCTTTGTCCCGAAGGAAGCAGCTGGACATCTTAGGGCAGCAGCATTTCTGGTGGAGGGACTCATTACATGGTGTTATCTGTGTAGGTGTAAATGCTCACTGACATCATTAACACTCTATATCACCATAATGCCAGGCAGAGAGGGCTACCCCTGTACCCTCACATCGCTGAGCTGCCCAGAAATGTTTCCTGATTGAGCTGAGTTTGCTGAGACAGGAAGTCCCAGCAATAACCCCTTTCTGCCAATGATAAACACGTTTCTTAAGGACATTTTCAGAGCTACCCCATGTTCCAGCTTCTGGGCTGCACATTTAATGACCACCCTGCTCATTTTCCTAGCAATATGCCAGTGTAAATGGGGTTTTGCTCTGCTGCACTTTTCTCCCACATCAAGGAAGTTACTTGTGATAACACACAGTTCATCACCATACTAGTAGCAGCATCAACTTTGTCACCACGCCAAAGACACCATGAAATGGGCACTGGTTGCAATCAGAGACCCTAAAGCAGCAGTGAAGGCACAGCCCTGATTGAGAGTGGAGAGAGCTGAGCTGGCAAAAAGGAAGCTCCAACAGGAGGTGGTACCTTCAAAGGACAGGTTTGCATCGAAATAAATCCAGCATAGCAGCTTGGAGTTAGCCTTGCCCTGCAATGGGTGAACCTCAGCTTCTGGTTCTGTTGGATTCATAATTGACAAAGCTGTGTAAGAACCTGCCACTCTCCCCATCCAAACCTGTTCCAGGTGAAGATGTGCCACCCTCCTTTCTCCCCCTTGCTGGACTCCTGGACTGTAATCTCTGGTTCTTGAATATATTAGATGATATGATGCCTTGGTCTCAGCTAGGTGGTTGTTAAGTGGTTTTCTGCAGGCCAGGAGTTGATTTCTGACAAGCTCTCTCTTCCAGCTGCTTGGGGTTGCAGCAGTTATGGCTCTCACAGACCCAGAAGGATTTTAAGGTTGTGTGCACCCTTGGAGAGTTTTGCTGCTGTAACAATACTGCTAAAACGTGAAGAGGATCTAGGGCTCTAGGCCAAATGTTGCCATGAAATAAATTTATTTTTCCTTCAGCAGTAGGCATAACGGAAGATTTACCATTATAACTTATACCGTAATGGAAAATTTACTCTTGCCCATAAATTTCTGTAGAAAGTATCTGATTAAATTTTATCTAAAAATCTTTTTCAATAAGATATAAAATGGTTTTCATATGTTCAAAAAATCTGTTTCAGTTATCAGCTCTTGGTGACTTGGGAACTGCTGTGGCAGTATGTGTGGATTAGCAACAGCCCTCACAAGAGGTATAACCCCAACCTTCTGAGACTTTGCCAGAATAAAATAGTTTCTCTTCAAGCAGTATTTTCACAGAGTTCTCTACCAGTAAAATATCTTTTCTCTCTCTGTTGACTATTTGCCATTTGAATAACATCCCCAACAACCATCTTTGATCAAATTTCCATGAATGAAGCAATAACTAACTGTCCACCACAGACCTTCACCGTGGATGAGGACTGGGATCCCTGGAGGTATTTAAAAGATCTGTAGATAAGGTTCTTAGGGACATGGTTTAGTGGTGGATATGACAGTGTTAGATTAATGTTGGACTCAGTGATCTTAAGGTTCATTTCCAACCTAAATGATTACATGATTTTGTGATCCAGTATCTAATGACATCAGGCTCCAGAAGAAGAGCTCTTTAATTTCTTTGCGACATCCTAGGATCATCAACTGAACCAAAACTGTGCTGCAGAAGTGGGTGTACAGAATCCAAGTGCCAAGATTAACCAGGATAATTAGGATATTGATTTTGGGGTGGGATGTATCTGCTAACAAAAGCCCAGGTCTTGATGGAGTCACAGAAAATTTTTGCCCACCCCCAAACGTTTGCTTGAGTGGCTCTGCTGTGAACCTGTCAGCAGACTGGGCTGTGCCAGTGAGAAGGGGCATGGGATGGGTGTTGTATAGAAATTACGGGAACATTAAAGCTTCCTTTTATGCATATTGAAAACCTTTATTTGTTTGTGCAAATAGTATTCATGCAAATTATGCAGCTACACTAATGGGAGGCCCTTCAAGAATGTGTCTCTGAAAACACAGGCTACTTTGCCAAGAAATAATGGGACTTCCTTAATTATCAGCTGTTATCTTCTGGTTTTGGCAAACCTCTGTTGCTTTATGTGCTTTTGTTTCTTTTATGCTTTGACATTAATGAATTGGAATTGAAATTATGTGCTGAGGAAAACAAAGTGATCTGTATAAATAATAAAGTGGCATTCTTGTGTGTGTCAAAAAGGAGGGGGGGGATCAAGCATTGTGCAGAAGGAATTTGGAAACTGCTTTCACGCAAACATCTTAATGGAAACTAATAGCTGGCTCCAAATCACAGAAGTGTTTCAAGAGTTGGTGTTTTGAGAAATCTGTCCGAGAGCTTAGAAAGTCTGGCTGGTGTCGGAGGCTCTCTGTGTTAGGTGGAAAGCTGTATTATAACAGAGGAGCTCATCTGCTTCTTCTCTTGTCCTTTTGCTTCCAACCAGGCCTGAAATTCCAGCAGTGGTGGTAGAAATCTAACAATTTCTAAACCTTAATAGTCCTTTATTTGTACTGAAGTCCTCTTGGACAAACGGTTACCCTGACAAACAGAGGAAAGTAATTTTTAACAGTGAATCTTGTGGGGAAAGAGGAGAAGAAAGGGTGTTTAGGCAACGGGGCTGTTGGATCGGTACATGGATCACCGGGGGATCACTGGTCAAGAGAGACTAGACATTGTACAAGAGGTTCCCTCACTGTTTCAGAGGAAGAGCAAAAGGAAACTATCTGTAGAGAAGAAAGCAGCTGGGTTAAAAGAAGGATAAAAAGCCAGGATTCCTGAGCTGCTCAGAAAACTCCTTCTGAGCCCAAGCAATATTCTGCAGAGATGAGGCAGAGAAAGGGAAGCCCAGGCCCCAAAGAAGCCAGTGAGTCATCAATACTGAATGGCAGCTGTAGAGGCAAGTATGTCCTGAACTCCCGTCATTACACTGTGAGGTTCTGAATGTGCTGTGGTTTTATTAATTTGGCCAGATACATCTATTTTTGTGATAGCCAAAGGGAAGAGTGATTTAGGAGCCTCTGCAAACTCTGCTGTTTGCACCTCCCCCAGGGGAGCCAGAACTGATCCTGGGGCAGCTGGGCCAGAAAGTCTCATTTCCAGGAAGGGGCTGCAGACAGATAAAATCCCCAACCCCCTGGACTCTGAAATGTTCCAGAGGCAATGTCTGCATTTTGTGTTTGACTTGAACCTAAGCCCAGGGCCCACATCTCAACTGGGAGGTAGCGATCACTGCCCTGCATTTGAGCCCAGTGACTTCTGCCTCTCTGTGGAACTGGTGGTGCTTTTGTGAGGGGGCCTCTCCAGGGCCAGGGGGTGGCAAAGGTCTGCTGGAAAGTCAAGTGTATGTCTATAAGCCTTCCCCATGCAGTATGCTCAGAAGAGAATCTTTCGTGCAACCAGTTTCTGGTCAGCTACCAGAACTTCTGAGCATCTTTTTTGCCTTCCTGAGACAGGCAGGAGTCCAAACTTGCATAGGTGGGCAAGCTTTTCACAGACCCCACAGGCATAGCCTACCCAAGATAGGAAGGGTTACAGACACCAGGAATTAATTGTGGGGACGGTCAGTGAATTAGGACCAGACGCCCAAGGCAGACAGCACAAAAGACTGCAGCGTGCTCAAGGCCAAAGTAACTCAAAATCCCATGGTTCAGTATGCATCATCTGAAACAAATCCAGGAGAGAGAGCATGGCTGTAGCTGTTTATACTGGGTTTATGCCAACTGTTCCCAAATTACCAGTGCCCTGACTTCCATACTTCTTGGGGCAGTGCCCAGCTGTATATGCTGGGTGCAGCGTGTCACCACAGAAAGACCTTTCTTCAAAATCCTGTGAGAGTTTAGTAATTTGGAGTTTTGGCCAGGCAGGTTTCCACTTCATTGTGTCAACAGTGCTCGCTGAGAGCAGCTCTACCTGCCTCATTTCTAGCCAGGAGGCCACTGATGTGCTGGTTTTCCCTTGTCACAAGTGCTTTCTGTAACGCCTTAGATTGCTATTTAGTTTGCCATTTCTGGCTTCGTTTTCTGGAGCATGCTGTTAGATCTCTTACTTTTTTTTTCCAAAGTGCACAACAGATGGGAGCTGGCCCCTCTCTTTGTGAAACAGATGTTTCTGAGGAGGGACCTGAGGCATCATGGGCTTCCCTGCTTGGGCACCAAGGGCCTGGGGATCCACCACAAGCAGTTTCAGTGCTCCCAGTGGTGTGCTGACAATTTCTGATGCTCCTTGCATGTCCTAGGTGACCTGGCCCCACTGCCACACCACTCCCTTCAGCTCCTTTTCTGTTCTTTACAGTCTTATGGCAGCCACTGTTGCCTGTCTATCCGGGAACATCGATGGCCCCAGCAGCATAGCATGGACATTTGCCTCCGTTTGGTGCCTTCCTTCTCCAGAGCAATGTCTCCTCTGTGGCAATTTACACCACAGGTAAAAGGAAGGGCCAAGTGGGTAAGCAGAGAGTGTTCTTGTAGTAGGACCCAGAGATGGTCAATGGAGGATCCGCTCTTCTGCCCAGGAATGCAGTGACAAACACACTTGCAAGGACAAATACTGACCAGGCAAGTGAAGAAGTTTACTTCAATGCGGGACAGAGATACTTAAGTTAGTTTGGGTAATAAAAACAATTGAAAAAAGCCCGCTTCTCTACCAACAAACATATTCTAGTGTTTGAGCCGTGTCACTCTGACCAGCACGTGCAACTATGATAATTTGGAGGACTAGGGTATGTTCAAGGATTAGACCATCGCCACATTTCAACAAATTTTCACAAGCATAGCAAAAGGTGTAAACTTAGCAAAGACCATTTATTGTGACACTCAAGTTTTTGCTGCAAAGGTCATTATCATTTTTCCAGAAGAAAAATGTTATGTTTTTTTTTTTTTATATAAGGGAAAATAAACCTATTTTTTCCCGAGCACCATTCTTGGAAATGACCTTCTTGGCTGAAATTTTCTTGAAAAATATCAGCTTGGTGCAGATATTTCCTGCTTCCAGGAAAGCTTTTCTAGAGGTCTGTCTGCTGTAAATGTTTATACAAACAATTAAAGGCTGCCAAAGTTATAAGCTGCTGAGAAAGAGGAGCTTAGAATGGAAAACAGTGAAACCTTAATAATAGCATTACCAACTTCACTTAATAAACAGATGCCTTTAGTATGGATTTTATATAATTATTGCTAGCTTAGATATGACACTATTGTGCTATTTTTTTGCTACACAATAAACAAAGATTTAGCATATCTATGCACAACATTGAGTATTTTCTGGCAAATTTTGTATTTCTAAAACTATCCTTAAGGTTGTTTGATCACTTCTGGATTACAATGGTCTGCTATTGATGTTCCTTTCATATGATGCTTCATGTAAGGCAAGTGACTACTTGTTTTGACAGACTGTAAAAGATACGTAATTAGAAGGGGAAAAGGGCTAGTTCATACCTGTGACACTTTGTGGATTTACGTGCTTCTGTGAATTGGACATAAAACACTTCAGCTTATCTGTGGTTTTGTGGGCTCTTGCTTTAAACACTCAAGAAGCAGCTCTTATCGTGTTTTATCTCTGGGAAAGGAAATCTAGGGGATTAAATTATACCATTAAAGCTTTGTAGTTTGCGATGCTATCGTGCTGAGACCCCAAGAATTTTATTGGAGATGTGACTTTATGTTAAGTAGTTTATAAGGTAAATCACAATTGAGTGAAGTGGATGGTAATTGCCGTGTCCGTCTGAACGGGACTGTCTGAGGAGAAGGACGGTCGTGGCAGTGAGTGACACTGCTTCTGTCCCAGCACTGGGACAGCAGCTCCCAGCAGAAGACCCCAGCAGACACTTTACCTATCCAGAAGATAAGAGTGGCTGGAAACCTGACTGCCGTGACACTTGTTCGTCATTTAATAATTAGCTGAATTTAGGTCTGCGGAGGGACTTTCCCACAGGCCATGTTGACAATGACCTTTATAATACAACTCTATTTTTTGTGGTGTTTGGGGAGCAACACTTCCTAGACTTAAGAACTTGTATTTTGTGAGGTATCTTTGAGGTTATGTGTAACTGGTCTCCATCCCTTTAATATACTATCCATAGGTTAGGTTTTCTTTATGGGTCCATTATTTGCAGTGCTAAATTTTAAAGAGGGAGTTTATTCTGAAAATGAAAAGCTCATCTGCATGAAACTTATTCCCCCCCCACCCCCCCTTGAATAATCAACGTCAGTAAATTAAGTATAGATGGAAAATACTGCAGACCAGTGTTTCTGATGCCAGGCAAATATATGAGTATATAATAGCTTACACAAATGAAAAATACAACCTTTTTGATGTTGCCAAGTTGACTCCAGACTCAGATAATGGGCTAAAAGGTGCAAGCTAAGCACATTGATTGGAGCTGTAATGTCTTTAGCAAATGAGGAAAACTGAATACCCTTTGCCTACATAACCTTTGCCTTCACTGTTTTTGATTTATTCACATTTGGAAGTACACATCATCTGCAAGTGTGTTTAAATAGCAGCAGGATGGAAGTAATGACTGTGCTTTCAAGGGCAGAATGCCCCTGAGTTCCATGGGAACTGGATGCTAAATTACACTGAAAATTCATAGAGGACACATGACTCAGACTTCAGTTGTACGTCTCAATGTTGTAATAAAAAGCATCACTTCTTTTTTTGTTGTTGTTGTTGTATTTACAGCAATATCAAATGCATTTCATATAATTTTAAAATGTATTTTACTTCCCATATTTTCTTTGGTTTAAAATTCATATGTATATTGTATTTATATGTGATACTACAAAACAGTGCAGACAATACTGTGCATATTAATCTGTATTTCTGTGCTACATATGTCTATATACCTTGTATTATTTACTAACAACCATTTTATTTCAGACATCAGAAAAATGTGGGTTTCTGCTGTGTCTGAGAGCACTGATTACATTCACAATGGTGAACAGATTAACCATTTAGTTGCAGGTATCAAGGTTGTCACTCAAACTGGCAGCACCTCAGAATAGCTAAAGCTTATCGAAAATTGTCTGGATTAGAAATGACAGCCATACATGCATGAATGCGTCTGTATGGCTGGAAGATTGTTGAAGTGTGAAGTGAAGAAGTTCACGTCAGTTTTTTTTTATCATAATTACTGTATTTCATGAGGGAACATTGACTTGCCGCATGATAAATACATGGGGAAACAGAAAAAAACTTCATTCTCCTATCATCTTTGTCTCCCAAAGGTCACCACATTTGAACAAAGCGTATTTATTTCATTCCTTATGCATTTACGTAGCCATTTACTGTACTCTGTATAAGTGAAGCAGAATAATTTTTTGCGAGACTAATTAAAAGTTGCATGGTAGAAAATGTTTTTGTGATCACACCACCGTAACGAAATTGAGCTGTCTTTACTGACGTGTGCTCCATTTACTGGGTTTTTTAAAACATATTTCCCACACTTCAAGCAGATAATTGGTTTTTTAAGAGGAAAAATTTAATAAAGTTTTTCATCCAATGCAAAGTAATATCCTTAATGAACATATTTAGAAAAAAGTATCGTGGCAATTTATCTCATCTTTATTCTATTTGTTGTGTGGCTTTATACTGCTTCCTAGCTGTAGAGCATCTTAGAAAAGTTCCATGTCAAATCAAGAACAACTGAATTGCGTCTGAGTTGATAGGGCCAATGCATAAAGTTTATTTGTCTCCATCCAAGTGGTGTTACAGCCTCCTTCAGTCCCAGCAGAAAGTACCAACCAGGCAATTTTACCATGTTCTACATTTCGGATCCTATGTGGAATAAACATTTAGCGAGTGGAATAGCCATTAATTTAGTTTTAGATTTCATCATACACTGTTAATAGAGTTGCGGGTTGCATTGAGAAAGCCTGTAGGTTTTAGCATGACAGATGAAGAAAACCAAGCTTTTATTAAAAAAAAAAAAAAAATCCTCCAAATTAGCTCAAACCACAGTTAATTCTTTCCAAAGTCTGCCATAGGTAGAGACAGGACTTACTTCTGTGACTAATGTTTTTGAGAACAAAATGATCTACTGCAGAAAGGGGAAGGTCCAGTTTTAACTGGCACAGCATTCCTAAGTGCCTGTTAGGCTTCCACAGAGAATTCGGGAAGTGTTCTTTTTCAGGTGTTATGTGCCTGATTAAAATGGAAGAATCAACACTGTCTGGGCATATACTCAAAGGCAACTCTTGTTATCTGAAGCAACCAGTGGATAAAGTATTGATAACAGCAGATGTTCATGCTATGCCCCAAAAGACTAAAACATGCGGTAGCTTTGATGCACTCTGTCATTATAAGCATGGGGTTGGGGACCAGTCTTACCCCTACTAGTGCTCCAGCAAGTGACCTTCATCAAGTTGTGACTCTTCCGTTTGCAAAGCAGGGACATTTTATATGATTCTGAACATCATTACATTATTTTATTGATGTTATGGTATCACCTAGAAGACTTATGCAAGACTGAGGCTCTGCTGTGTGGGGCACTTGACAACTATAAAGAGGGTACCCTGCAAAGATATCAAACCATGGGTGGGGGAAGAGGAAGCATTATTTAAAAGGTGGAGAATGGAGGTAAGAGAGATAACCCTTAATGCTCTACCTGCCATTCAGGATGTGGAAAAGGCATTGCCAGGGCATATTAGGTTTTGTTGCAAAGCTGTGACTGTCTAAAGCACAAACCCGTACAAATATTTTTCCCTTCTTGGTGGCTGACCGCATGGGGGAAGATGAAATGCCTCCCTTTCCAGATGCGTGCAAATGTCTCTGAGATATGGATAGATATGGGATTGTCAGCTCCAATTAGGTGGTGAAATGACCTACTGTACTTCTCTTCTATAGGTATTACAAAAGCCGTTCCGCCCATGAATTAGGCGTCGGTGAGAAGCTGAATTTAAGCCCACTATTGTATGGGAATGTCCACTTCGCTTTGCCACACTAAAGACATTCAGGCAGGCAGAACACCCTCCGCCGACTCATTAGGGCATACATTAGAGGCAAACTCACTGCGCTCGCCATGAACCCACGGTGCTCTCTTGAATGGTCGCCCTTGGTGGGACGCTTGCGGGGCCGGCCGGTTCCCACAGCACCCCGCTGATCCCCTGTGAACGGCTTTCGCAGCTCCCCGCTGGCTGCAGGAATGGATTGCTTGCCCCATCCTCACCCGCCACTGACAGCCCTCATAATAATAACCTGCCCGGGAGGCGAGGGACGGCGACGGGTTTCTGACAACTCATTAGCCCGAGATACGGTTGGTTCTTGCCAGGGATCACCACCACCACTGCAGAGGGAGCGGGATGGTGCCGAGCAACGTCGGACCCTTTTGAGGCCATCCTCTCCCCAAAAAGATACTTTTGTCCTCAAAACAGATCATCTGCAGAGGGTGGCTCCAGGAAGAATCGTGAGGTGGGGAAAAAAGAAAAAGAAAAAAAGCAGAAAAATTGGCAGTGGAAGAAGTGCTGAGGAGAAAAATGAGGCCAGCAGGAGGTCGTATGATACTACAATGAAACCACAGCTGCTCAGAGGGATGGGAGGCTGCCCTCGGCTTAGGCACGCACACACACGTCATCCACCCTCAAGGCAGCGGCTCAGTTCTGAGGTCCTGGGTCTGATTTCTGTAGTGCTGTCTCTCTTCCTCTTTGAGCTTCACCAGGACATCATAATTAAGGTGTCATTGTGAAAAAAAGAAATTAATAAAAGAACTGGGAAGACTCTATTAAATATTGCTTTTCAGTGTTCTCTGCAGTTTGTCTTTTAAAATCCAGGTGCACTGAACTACCCTGTGATTTTTTGGCTCATTTGAGAAATCATAGAATCATAGAATGTTGTGAGTTGGACAGGACCCACAAGGATCACCAAGTTCAACTCCTGTCCTTGCACAGGACAACCCCACAGTTCACATCATGTGTCTGAGGCTGTTGTTCAGTCTCTGCTTGAACACTGTCAGGCTTGGGGCCGTGACACCTCCCTGGGGAGCCTGTTCCAGTGCTCCACCAACCTCTGGGTGAAAAACCTTTTCCTAATGTCCAGTCTACACCTCCCCTGGCACATCTTCCTGCCATTCCCTTGCATTCTGTCATTGGTTACCAGAGAGATGAAGAAGCCTGCCCCTCCTCCTCCCCGTGTGAGGAAGCTGTAGCCACCATGAGGTCTCCCCTGGGTCTCCTCTTCTCCAGGTTGAACAAACCCAGTGACTTTAGCCACTTACACGTGAGATCCTGCCTACACCCCTGTATCACTGGAGCAGTAGACAGAGCACTTCTGAGTCTGGCAGAACTGGGTGTAACTGGTCTCTGAAGACCACGAACTAGAACTTCCTCAGCCCTGTTAAGCAGAAGGGAATGTGGAGGGCTGTTCATGAAGAGCTGTTTTTCCAGTTATTGTTGGATGTTGTTACCTCCACCTTAGAAACTGATGCTCACGAAGGAGAGATTGTCACCCGAAGTACCCAACAGGGGCAATGTGGAGTATACTGGTTGCTACAGGCAGGAGGTGCCCTTTGCTTCTAATGGGAGGGGAGCAAGGCATGGAGAGTCTTAAAGTAGGTCACGTATTTTACCTTTGCTATATATATCTCGTGTGATACCAGAGGCAACTTTCTCTGCAAACTGAAAGCCTGGACTGCATTTCCTCTAGCTGGTGCTTCCAAGTTTAATTATTAAGATCAAAAAAGAGCAGAAGAGTTGATTTATAAGATCTTTGGCTGGCTGCATACTGGCAGACAATGAAAATTTAGTGAGTTTTCCACACATTTTAGTGCGGAAACAAGAAATGTCTTCACTAGGGGAAGTAATTTTCAGCACTACTGCTGAGAAATACCATCTACTGGCAATGGAGACAGTGAGTGTAAAGCCAATGTCAGCAAGACCAAATTCGACAGCAAAAAAGTAAAAACCAATTCAGATCATATATAAGTAAATAAATAAATAGAGTCATCACAGTGTGCTGTTCCCACAGTTCAGCTGCTTTGGAGATCAGAATGAAGATTTTCTCAGCCACAACTCTCAAAGTACTCCAGCATTGTGGTCAGGGAGGACTCATAGGTATGGCTAAAATTTCAGTGGGATGCAAAATCACAACAAAACAACTTCTGTTTCAGAAGGGAGGGAAATGGTAAGGGATGAATCTACATGCAGTGATCTAAAACTGTGTTATTTTATTGTTTCTGTCTTCTAAGCAGCCTATCTTGTAGGCAAGACAAAGTTACAGAGATATTCCAGGCACACTGGAGACATTCCAGACCTGCTAATAGTCCCCCTTAGTCATGGAAGTGACAACACGCAGTAAATCATGTTGGAGGCCAATGAAAGGTTTTTAACAACTTTATTAATGAACTGGTAAGGGAGGAGCATGTCAATGACATTCGTAGAAAATGTTATTATAAATTTGGTTATATTGCAGGCAGAAAAATTGCTCAGAGACAAATGTGGGGATTAAAATGACCTGACCTGACTTCTTGTAAAAATAGAAGCCCAGCAGACGCACATCAAAGTGACATCACTGCTGGCAAGTGACAGCTGGTGCTCTCCTGCTGGCCTAAAACACAGCTGTTGATGGAAAAATGTGCAAAGAGATAAAAAGAAACTGAATTAACACAAATGAAAAGGCTGACTGACATGGTCTGAGACTGTGGTGAAATACTGCTAAAGAAACAAGGCACACATTGGTCCCAGATTGTGTCCAGGTTGAGAAAGGCATAAAAAAAGTCCCTCATGCTTCATGGGAGGCTTAGACAGGAGAGGAATGACAGAACTGTGGATGTGGATGTGAGTTTTGCCAAAGGCAGAGAAAGTCAGAGTCTACTGTTGGGATAAACCACTGGAGTATCTTGTCCTTCCCACCAAAAAGCCTCAGTCACTAGAGAGAGAAGCTCTGACTTTGTGCAGAAGGAATTACGATCAGCGCTGTAGACAGAAGAGCAACTGGGGGTTTGTACACAGTAAAATGGCCCTGGGAGGAAGGCAGCCACGTACAGCAGAGAGACTTTCCTCTGGAAACCTTCCTCCAAGGGATTCACCAGTGACACCAGTGTCCAGTTTTCTGGAGCAGATTCATATTCTTGAATTGCCTTTAAGCACACAGTACAAAGCAGAGAACAAGCATTCTTATCTATTTCTTAGGAACTCTGGCTTACCAAAGTAATATCAAAAAAAGCTTTCTTCAAGTACCAAAAACTTACTCATGCGGAAAAAAAAGTGTCTGACTGTAAAAATACACATTCTGTTGGATTTATTTGTCTTTAAGTGTGTTGTAAATAACGATCTTCTCAGGTGTGGAAATGTCTTCTAGGACGGAAAATACTGATCTTCCTGGAGATGACTGTGTATTTTTGAGTTGCCTTCGAATTTGAAGGTGGTCGCACTCTTGGTAAAGGCTGTTGTTTGAATAGGTTGCTGCACTTGCACATGGATGGTGCCCCATCTTCCAACAGTACAACCATAACTAGACAAAAGGTGCTTTGCTTCCAAGTTCATTTTCAGCACTGAATTTGAAAAGGCTGAGAAAAAACGAAATACAAAACTTGACTGGGCCAAAAGATATGTAGTCCAAAGGAGCAAAGATTACAGTGTTACATCTCAGAGCCACTAACAGAGCTGTGTTGGTTGCAGCCCCCCAGTGGCACATGCATCTTAAAATCTCAAATAAAATATCTGTACTAATATTCTCCTTACTGGGATTCAGACCACAAATTCATAAGTGGGGTGGAGTCCCATGTTCAAAGCCAAAAGTGAAATGCAGGAGTTTGGGGGGAGCAAGTCAGAGGAGATTATCCTTTGGAGGAGACTGATGCTGAGGGCCAACACCTCTATGAATGCAATGAACAACAGCTCATCTGATATTCCTCAAGGCAAAGGAAGGAGATTATGTTACTTTTCCTAGTACATGAACAGCTCCACTTTCTGATTGTGTGTTCAGATGGAAGTATATAAGAGGAGAAAAAAAAAATGTTTCAGGAGATGAGTCTTCCCACTTTATGATATGGAGGCTATATACAAAATGTATTTTAATAATGTTTGGAAAGCCTTCACAGCGAACCATTTTGATATGTCTCACTGAAACTAGTTTTCAATGGGGAAACAAATGTGTAAAGTAAAAAAGAGGATGTTTTTCAAACTCTCCAGGAGATGGTTTTGGCTTTTGTACACTTCCTTCCAAGCCTATTCGACACTTTCCTAAAGTCAGCAGGCTGAATGAGTCCAGAAAAGCAGCCAGCCCTGAGTTCTCAGTGCCATTTCTGATGTCTCTTATAATATTTTAAATACCTCAGATATTTCTCTGTCAGGCTTTCCAAAGGCAAGAACTGTTGAATCACATCTGTAAACCAAAACATGGAGAATACTTTACATGTGTAAAATTCCTTCTCATTATACAGAGAGAAATAGATTACGAACTGCTCTAAGTGCATGGCAAATAACTCACCAGAACAATAGGAATAGTATATACAAGCTTCTTAGCCTCGGTGATCTTGTTTGGCAACAAATGTCTGAATGGCTTGACTGGATTACTTGAAAGTAACTAAATTAGATTCTGTCTTTTGTTCATCAGCTGAGTGATTTCTTCTAAGAACTCTACTCCAGTCCTAACACATCTGCAGATAAATTAGAAAAAGAAAATAAGGCAAAATAGCACATAAAAGGGATTTTACTCTCAAACAGAAATGCAAATGAAAGAATTCTGGCTAGTTTGGGAGATCCCAGCTCAGGGAGATTGATGCTGGCAACTGGACAGGAATGACATGAACGTACATTTCTAAGAGTGCCTGTGTCACCCAAAGCTGCAAACCTGAAGAGCAACCATTATTATATTCAGAAGACATGATATATTATCTTTTAGTACTTATATAGGAAATGTCAAGCAATCAGATCAGAATCTGGATTCTCATGTGCTGGGCTGAAATTACGCATATGAAAACACTCTCTTGGAAAGTTACTCCCCACCTGAAAGCTTGAATTTCTCTCATTAAACTATACTTGAGACACAAGCTGTGTACATGGTGCATGAGTTTGAGTGCAGTCTGACATATTTGCAGACCCATCAAGCTCCACACATTCTTTGTGCACTCCTGCAGCATCAGCAAATCCCTGGATAAATGCCTGTACCATGCCACTGAGTGGAAGGCTCCCACATTTGATTTCCTCTGGTGCTCCCTGCATTGTGTCTGTGCCTTGGTTGGAAGCAGCACTGCTCCAAGCCCTGTGGTTGCCTGGTCCCTGAGCTCTGAGGTCCAGCAACAGAAGACTGGAGAAGAGGAGGCTGAGGGGAGACCTTATCGCTGTCTACAACTACCTGAAAGGAGGTTGTAGCATGGAGGGTGTTGGTCTCTTTTTCCAACTGGCAAGTGATATGATGAGAGGAAATGGCCTCGAGTTGCACCAGGGGAGGTTTAAATTAATTTTAGGAAAAATTTCTCCACGGAAAGGGTTGCCAGGCATTGGAACAGGCTGCCCAAGGGAGTGGTGGAGTCACCATCCCTGGAGGTGTTTAAAAGGCATTTAGACGAGGTTCTTAGGGACATGGTTTAGTGCTAGAGTTAAGTTATGGTTGGACTTGGTGATCTTAAGGGTTTCTTCCAACGAAAATGGTTCTATGACTCTGCTTCTAAGATCAGGATCCAGGGAACAGTCAGAGCGCTGTGTCACAGGCATGAGGTAAACCTCACAAGGGCTTTTTTTCCTGGTCACTTCCTTTATTTTCCACCTGAAAGTCCTTCTCAGGTGGCTTTTGCCAGCTGCCTGTATGGACCCTGTGTTTCCTGGTATCCATCTCAGCAGGGAGGTAGGACTATGCTGCACATTCCCAGGCTGCTCCACTACAATGGCTGCTCCACTACAATGGCTGCTCCAGTCACTGCAAATGTGCAACAACGTCCCACGAACACATATATCTGAATGGGACGGTCAAGCCTGTGCTCAGCAGGGGCCGTGGGCAGACCCCCTCCCCACTGCAGTTGAGACCCACTGCCCTCCCAGGCTCCTCATCCCACCTGCAAGTGCTGGTGCCCATCGCAGGACCTCAGGCATGCCATGTTCTTACACGCTCAGAGATAAATGTTGAAAGCTCTGTTTTTTAAGAGTTACTAGTCATTTTTGTGTGAAGCATCTGCTCTACTGTGTACTTTCTTGCTGTCTCTTATTCCCTCAAACAAGGAAGAAGCCAAGGTTTTGCAAGCCAAGTCTAATCCTGTTTACTTGATACTTTTAACTCCTGTATTACTAGTTCAAAGCACGTGTCCAAATTTAGAAGCAAGCCTAATACAACCTCAGGCTTAGTACTTGTCAGATCTCACTAATTAAGCATGTTCAGACCTGGTCAGTACTGGATGGAAAGTTGTCAAAGAATTATCTGCTTTAGCTAGGAGTGGTCTCAGAGACTGTAGGTGATGCACTTCTCTCAGTAATCAGCTACTGTCACAGCCATGCTTAGTTTGAATGTCTGAAGCAGAGTTTGGTTTAATTACATGCATAACACTTCACACTCATTTTTCTATGCAAATGGGAAAAAACAGACTGATTTTGAAAACCAGCAGAGAAGGACTTTGATGCTGCACAATGTGTGTGCTGGCCATCTGCACAGTGTCATCTCCTAGTGCCATCCCCTTAATACATAATGAAAGTGCTGATGGTTCAGGCTGGACTGATGCAGATGTCGATTTCTCATCAGTAAAATACTGAAATATTTTTTGCTACAAGAAGGATGTTGATTGAGGTATCAAGCTCCAAAGAGAAAGATTCTCTTATTTCCTATATTCTTTATCCTGCTTATCCATTTAATCCCTACATTCACCTGGCCATGCTGCTGCTACATATTTCTCATGTTTGAGTGGAGCTCAGCTTCTGTCTAAATGGTGAGTGAGAACCCCATGGACAACCTATGTAAGACTTCAGTATGAACCAGACATATCACTTCATAGCTGATAGCTGAGTTTATCCCTAAAGAAGATTTTGCAAATAATTTAGGGATGGGCATTACAACACAAGTGTTTGTAATAAACCACTTTACATAGAAGACAACATTTTGCCAATGACAAATGTTCTACATTTGGAGAAAGTTTAGTACAAACACATGCAAACTTTGCAACAGACTTTCTGCTACAAAGCTTTAACTACTCTCTAATTCCCTAGCTATGTTGCTAACACAAAGCTCATCCCATCAGGTGACAGAAATGCCCACGAGGTTCATTATCTTTGCCACAAAATTGATGTCTTGTTCAAAGCAAGCCAGGATCAACATCTTGAAGTTATGACGTGCTTCTGATTTCACCTGAATTGTACCAAAGTCAAAAAGAGATAGAAGGTAAAGGGGCAATTTACAGATCTAAACCAAAGGCATATTCCTGCCTACAACGTGGTACTATCTTTTAACTCTTTGTTAAGAAACATCATCACATTCATCACACCTTTTGGGAGTCTGAACTAGTTTGGCTTTTCAATATCCAGTAAACAGCAACTTTTTTTTTATTTATTTTTTTAAAACAAAGTGAAAATCAAGGTTTTTCTTCAAACCACGTCTCATTCTTTTTATGTAATGCTGTCAGATTTAGAAATATCAGTATTCCACTTGCAGCTAATTGCTAATTCTAGGTAGGCAGAAACAGTCAATATGTTTTAATTTGAACATAAAAAAGCTCTCCTTTATTAGTTATGTACACAATCAGCACAGCTTTGCTGTTGTTTTCCATTATTTACTGTGACTTCTAGGACATCTGATTGAAGAAGGCGGTGTGCTAGTGGTGGAGTGTGAGGACAGATCCAGCTACTATGCTCTAGTCTAATATTAATCCATTATTTCCATTTCTACTTCTCCCCAGTAGGAAAGTATTCATCCAAAACCTGAGTACCTCAGCAACTGTGAATGAGCATTTAACAATTAACTCTTTAAATGCCCAGCCTTTCTCAGGCATCATAGCTCTGAAAGCGAAGGGCTGTTTCCCTGTGCAAGGTGAGTACTTCTATACCTCTGGTGACAAAGCAAGAAAAGGAAGAAGAAGGTCTTAGAGGTATTGGGAGTTTGCTGCTGTAGTTGTAAGCTATCATTCCTGGCATACCAGGATTTCAGCGATAACCCCTTACAAAGTATGTCTGGAAACATTTTGACTGCAGCATGGGAAGAAAATCTTGACTGGGGCAGGTACCATCCACCTTCAGTCTTTCCAAACAGAGACATCATCATGTTTCTGGTAAGATATGAAACTATCATGCTTCAGGAGAGTTGGGCTTGGGTGTAACTTTTCCGGTATAGATTTCTCCTTCTGCTCTGCTCTGGCCATGTGCCTGTCAGTAGAAACTGCTTAATCTGATGGGCGTTGTTGGGAATCCTTGCTGCACCAGGGAAGCAGGAGCCCATCAGTGTGGGGTGCCACCAGCACCGTGGGATGCCACCAGCACTGTGGGATACCACTTGCACCATGAGATGCCTCAGCACCTTTTCAGCCCGTGGGAGGGAGGTACACATGTGGGAGGGTTCCCGCACCCTGGTCCCCACTCCATCCCCTCACCCCTCAGGTGGACTCCCCCTGCCTCTCAGCCCGCCACACATACCGTCTCCTTTTGTAGACCTGTCAATCAGGATAACGTCCTTGACCAGGCAAATCACAGCCACTTTTCAGCTGGAAACAATGCTCGAGCCACAACACAGCATTGTGCTCAAAGCGGATTACACAAGCAGGGCTGTCTGCCTGGCATGATTTTATTATATCAATAGGACTTTTCTTTCTCCCGGAAAACGTAAGCTCTGTCATCTTTTAACAAAGAAACCCAATGCCAACCGGCTGCCAGCCGGCACTTTTAGCAAAACACTGCTGCTTTTCTTGGAAAGCGATAACAACTATTGCTTGTTCCTGACAAAAGCGTCAGAGGCTCCGGCGGGGAGAGAGGGGAGAACTTCATCGGTGGTTCAGATTCCTCTTTCCTAATCTGGTGGTGAGCAAACCAAAATAAAGGGTTCACAAGAGCAAACCCCTGTCCTGATGTAAATCCCTGCCATGATGCAAAGCTTCCATGTGTCGACAGAAAGCCCACTAGCCAGTGTGTGTGTGCAGTGGAGATGGCCTACAGATGGTGGGGTTCATGTCCCTGCAGTGGGGGTGTCCACATCTGGTGCTGATCATGAGGTAGGAGGAGGAGACCAGCAGTTGTAGCAGCAGAAAAATAGCACTTGCCAAGAAATACCTTTGGCTATTTCAGGGCTGCGTTTTTATGCTGCTCCTGAATGCTGTGGGGACCTTTGCTGCTGGCTGACAAGGGGTCAGAGACAGCCAAAATGTCCCGCCAGGTCAGCTTATTCCTCTCAGTCCTTGGGTTTGTTCCTTTCAACAACATCTAGATACATTTTTCTCCCTGAAGCAATATTTCACTGCCATTGCCTTGCACCCTTTGTTATCTCTGGCTCAATCTGGGCTACTTATTTCTCATGACATAATTCCAATCAAGTTTCAGAGTGCTTGATTCCTGTAAAGCAGCGTGAAAAGGCTGTCGCTGCTGTGCTTACTGATCATGGATTAAAACAAACATGATTCCATCTGGCTACATCAATCTGTCTTGTTCACCCATACGTGGTTTTTCTTGCCAGTTAAATTCATTTATCATTAGAATAAATTAGTTTCAAAAAAAGAGAAAGGGAAAGTGAGGCCATTTGTGGGGTTGAGTTTAGTTTAGTTTGAGATGTTTCCCTGAACCTACCCAAGGAAATTTGTGAGTGGCATTCCCACCCCATGCGGGATATGTGCCTGTCTTCACAGATATTGAATGTATCTGCTTGCACAGGAGGGCTGGAAGACAAACCAGATACATACCCAGCTATCGCAGGAAGAGTGAGGGACAGTCTGATTGTATTTGTCTTTGTAAATCTCGAAAGAAACCCTATCAAAATCACTGCAGGGCATTGATATAAATCTACCATGTGCCTCATCAGGAGGCAGTGTGTTCAAAAATGCTAAGTCACCCTGAGTCTTGTTTTAAATGGTGAGCCAGTAGAAGTGGACAAGGTTTACTGGTTCCTATCAGTATCTGTAGGAACGTATGTTCACAGTATAGAATCTATGCTCTCTAGCATAGATTTTCCCCCTCCTTCTCTATTATTCATGTATGGGTTTTATTTCCAGAGAATAATCCTCTTTCCAGTTTGAAATGATCTAATCCTAAATCTTACAGTCCCTGCTGGCCTGGCACTCTCACTCTCCTTCATCAGCTTTGATCTTCTCTGCACTGCTCCTTGTACAGGGTGAGGCCACCAACATTTCCTGATTTGATGCTCAGTTGCCACCTTCTCTGTGGTACCTACTCTCCCTAGGTCTGTGTTTGTGAAGCTGCTTGTGCACTTTCCCTTGTAGATAGGAAGGGGCTTGGAGCCTTCAGGCAAGCCAGAAGTCCTGGTTGCCTTGAGGTGGAATGTGTGCATCATGCAGCCAAGCACCGGTACTTCCATGGGTCCCTGTCCTGCAGCTGTGCTTGTAAAATCTCTAGACACCCACCACCTTCCAGATGTGAAGAGGTGACCCAGAACTAGTCCAGAGGTGCTGGATGTACACTGGAATAAACCGCTGAGCCTCTGAACATGAATAAGCCAGTCAGCTGTAGTTCATTACCACCTTAGTCATTACTTTGCAAATATTTGGGCTTCTGCCAGAGTTCATCAACATATTTCTGGATTCCAGGAGTGTCAAGAATTCATACCAGCTGTTCATTAGTCACTGCTCACCACTCAACTTGCTCATGCTAGGAAATGTTTGCTTAGGGAATCAGAAACTGCGCTGGCTCACCCGCCAGTCACCCTGGTCACAAACGTTTATTAGTGGAACATGGTAGCCAGCATTTTGTAGGACAACCATAGCTGGAAAATTATTTCTCCAGATAGTCAGTTAATGTTTAAAAATAATAAAAAAAAAAAAGCTTCAGACTCATTTCCCAAAATAACTCGCGCTCTGCTGCGTGACTGCCCTGAGTGATTCTGGCCAGGGAATCTGCAGCAGGCTGGTATTAGGGTCCTGCCTGTCACTTAGTTGCTGCTCAAAGCCTTTTTGAGTGGCTACGTAGCACTTCAGGAGTACCTCAGGGCCTGAAGTTCACACTGAACAAGGCTCTAGAGCAGAGCCTTGGAGTCAACTCCTGCTGCGTTGCATTGCTGCATCTGTCTCTGTCTCATGAGGTGACCTGACAGTGTCACCCAACTTCACTTGTCCCTCCTTGAAGATGAGACCCACATACTGAGATGGCTCTGAGCAGGAGCCAGCCACTTCTCAGCAAGGACTCTCATTTGATCAAACCAGCCTCAAAGCTTACCATCACTCTCTTTGAAAGGGAGAAGGAAGAAGAGGTGAAGCAATATGATTCAAAACAGGATTCTTGTTCCACTGCAGAAGTACATCAAAGTCCCCAATATTAGGCTTGATGTGCAAGCCGTGCACAGACACGTTCCCCAAACACTTGCACACTCCTGTGAGGCTTTTATTGAAACTGAAGAGGCTGCAGCAGCTGCTCCTTTCATGTTTTTATCCAAAACAAGTAAATGGCCATCTCCCAGCGACTCTGCTGTGTGCAGTTTGGCCAGAGCTGCTGCCAGCCTTGAGTCACCGCAGAGTGGTAACATCAGCTGGGACACAGCCTCGCCTGTCAGCTGGTCCTGGATGGGTTCCCTTCTCAAAGACAGCCTTTCATTGGTTTTGTTTAGTTTCAGCATCTCTTTTCTCCTGTTCCTCATGCTCCTTCGGTGTTATGGACTGAAGTGCATGGCCCTGGCTTACCTCTGAGCCCTTCCCAGGGGAATAAACTTTTGCAAATGGACTCGTGGTCCAGCTCATCTCCCTCACCTTTGCTCTGGGCATCCTTGTGCCAGCAGGATAGCACCCTCTGCCCTGGGACTCCCAAAGACATACAATAAGAACAATGACATCTAGGAGATCTCTTTATTTTAGGAGTATCTGCTCTAACAGGCAGCATTACCTGGTTCTGGTATTATGTGCTGGATGTTTGTAGATGTTGCTTATTCACAAGAGGTGGGTTTGGCCCTGGACCAAATGTCCCCAGCATCTAGAAGTCTTCCATAAGCTCATTCATGCCAATCTTTGCTAAAAGATCTCAAGTGGGAAATTACTGAGGAGAAACTAAATGGTAAATGTAGAGTCCAGTGTCCTAAATATTTGTGCAGATGAAAGGAAATTGCCTCTCTTACAGGGAGATAAAGAAGATACAAACATAGAATTTAACTAAATAGTTGATTTTCTCCAGTCAGTCAAAAGGAAAGCTTTCATTTCCCTAGGAAGGACAAAGGAAAAAAAAAAGCACAGCCCAAGGGAAGGGAGGAAAGAAAGACATTAAAAACATAAGACAGCATTTCCCATTATGAAAGGGGCTTTTTGGAGACCTGATGCTCAGAATTACATTATTACAAGATTTCTTGTGATTTATGACAAATCTTATAGCTGACAGAAAACACTTGACATAATTCAGTTAATATTACAAAAGGCCTTTGGAACAAGCTAGCACAAGCTTTAAAATTTTAACTTAAGATATATTAAAATTCTTACACCAAGAGCCTGTAAAAAGAGTGCATGTCCCAGCAACATAATGAATGTTATGGTTGTAAAGTGGACATAGGCAAACTTGTTGCTGGAGTTTGGGGATTGTGCTTTAATCTCTTGAAAATTCACTAGGGAAAAGAAACCCAAACTGTGTTTCATATCCATTTGTGCTTTCAAAAATACAAGCAACCATTGCTGCTTGCTGAACACTAAAATCTGCTGTCAGACGGTTCAGTGTCAATCCCACTGGACATTGCTTTCCACAGAATACAGAGCTTCTGTGCGTAGGAGGCCACAGACAAACCCACACAATTACTCACTGAAAACAATGTCCCAAGATAGAAAATATAAATCACTGCACTGAAGATGAACGCTGGGAACTAACCCTTCAAAACCGCAATCTCGTGAGTCACTGCTGACTTTTCTCCAGGCTCTGTTTTGAACCTGTGCGCTTGGTTCTGCCTCTGGCCTTCCTTTGCAGGCCGTGATAATTTGATTACTTTCATTGTCTCCGCATTCCTGTTCATAAAATGTAGAAATAATGGGCTCCACAGCTCCTTGCCTTTCAAAGAATAGTGAAGTTTGCTCAGATTTAGTGATGTATTGCTGAAGCAATGAGGAACATGCTGTATGTTAAATAAAACAGCGGATCAAAATGAGTATTACTTTCTGTTGGAACACTTTAGAACATAATTTTTGGTGAAATGACTTTAAAAACATGGTTTCAGACAGGTATAAAACTTTTTTTAATTTAAGCCCTTACAGAAAAAAACAAATTGCTTTCATTTTTGCTTCTTCCTTTTCTCTGGCCTTTCTATGCTAGAAAGGAGAAATAAAAACTACAGAGTAAGGGAGATACTTCAGATCAGCAAACATAAAGGCAATATTGCTTTATACATTGGAGTATGGGAGGAGAAAGAAAAAAGACCCCTATAGTTCCCTTTAAATCATATCAAAGCCCAAAATTTATTTTGCTTCTGTCCGGGGCTGGAAGGGGAATTCATGGCTTGAAATATGTTCAGAAATTAGAAGTTATTTTCTTATTAAAATCAGAGACATTTCAAACACAGCAACTTGCTTTTATTGAAAGAAAAATCCTTTTTCGTCTGACCTCATTGGGCACTTGTGCTGATACGGTAGCCCTCTGCGAGATACGTGTATTAAGCTTCATGCTTTTTCCATTCTCCCTTTCATCTCCGGCTTCTCTCCTTTGTTCTTCAGCAGGTTTCTGAACAGCAGCTTGTTTTGCTTGGCTGCCTCTCAGGAACATCAGTTGACATTGGATCACTGGATCTTATCTTTGATTTCAAACCTATTTTAAACCCATTAAAAACCTGAGCCGTTTGTCCTGTGGTGTTCCCGATCCTGCCTGGTTTCCAGAAGCTCAGACATACTTAGGCAGGGCCACTAAGGTGCCAAAATACCTCCCAGTCCATGATCTGAGGCTTGTCCTGGCTGTCCCCCCCTTGCAGGGCACAGTGCTGCCAGTGCTGCAATAATGCAAAGCTGCTGAAACCCATGGCCAGATCCTGGCATGAAAAAGGGACCTGGGGGTGCCCTGTGTCCCTTCCAGGGTTCTTAGAAATGTGCTCCCCAAAGCAGCAGGTTTCCAAGGGACACTGAGGATAGATAGGGTTCCAAGCTGTTATTTCACTCCTAGAGACATTTCTGCCCAAGTACCTATAGGGGGGTTAGGATATCACTGGTCTACAGGAGCTACAGGAACTTGTTCTTACCACCCAGATGTGCAGTGGTCCATGAGGGACACGGGGAGAATTTTGTTACCCCCTTACACTTGGAAAATCCCCCTCTTACTGATGGCGAGGTAAAGCCTTGATCTCCAGACCATTTCCCTGCTGACCTTCTGACAGCTTGTGTACAACTCTCACAGTCACTCCAGCTGTTAGAAACGTCTAAATTTATCCTTTAAGAAATGAGAATAAGTGGCTTCTTATCATCTTGTATCTTTCCAGATGTTTGGGGATCTCATCTGTCAGGAATGTATTTATAATTTTACCCAATGCCAAAATCGCAAAGCTATAAAAAATATTCCCAGCCTTACTAATTCCTGAATCATTCTAAATTTTCCTCTTAAGCATTACTTATCTCTCTTCATGCTTTTCCTGTGCTTTTTGTTTTTAAACAGAGAAAGAACATTATCGTAGTCATAATTCAGTCACTCAGTGTCCCATCTCTGAGAATGGACGAGACCTGGCAAAGAACCAAGTAAGTCCAGAATGGAAAACTATGAAATTATTTGACCATAATCAGAGATGTTCCCCAGAGTTTAGTGTCTGCTCTGTGTCTTAAAAAAGTTTTTGATCCTGTCTATCGCTACAGACTGTTCATTCATATGCAACTATGTATGTGTTTATTTGCTTCCCTCAAAAATCTCAGCTCTGCAGGTCAGCACATTCTGTTTTATGGTCTGTAGAGATACTGAAACTGGAAACGGAAAAAGGAATCTCTCATCTGTCTCACTCTATCAATGCTGTAATATTATTGTGTTGTCTATTATTATGACTTTTAATGGAGCTGGAAATCCCCTAAACTTCTTTCATTTCTTCTTTCACTATTTCTTCTTTCATTTATTTTTTTTCTGGCATTCAGTTATGATTTTCTTTCGCTCAGCTGTGCTGCGCATGGTACTGCCTCGAACAACCATACCATGACTCATATACAGCCAGTATATGGTCAGTATTTCTCCCCAGTTGTTGTTCAGCCAGATCAGACTTAGTTCTCTGTCCATCTGGCAGAGAACTGTCCTCCCCCTTTGATTCCTCCTGCTCTTGTATGAATCCCTTCGGCCCCCCTTTCCAACAGTGGGGTTCCCAAGGCTGTGAACAGCCCTCTAAGTCCTCTCTAAGGAGTTTTTCTGTTACAGAAAAGGTCTTATGGCACAAGGAGCATTAATTCATTGCCTGTGCTGTCGGCAGGCAGTGAACCCAATCACCCTGGCATCATAAAGCTCAGACTAAAGGACTAGGGTTGAAAGGCTTAGTGGTACTTCAGCGAGTAGGAATGCAATTTCCCCTGGGACTGGGGCCACAAACAGATAGAAGTGTTGCAAATCTGAGTGTCCTGTCATCTGCCTTGTAGGCGTCTGACCACCTTCATGTCAGTGTTGCCCTGAGTTAGTTGTCTGTGCTCCCTGTAAGGGGAAGGGGAGCGCTAGGTGCCCACAAATCATCAAATCATTGAACCATTGAATCATCAAATAATTTGGGTTGGAAGGGACCTCCAAAGCCCATCTAGTCCAACCGTCCTGCAATGAGCAGGGACATCTTCAACTAGATCAGGTTGCTCAGAGCCCCGTCCAGCCTGGCCTTGAATGTCTCCAGGGATGGGGCATCTACCACCTCCTGGGCAAACCATGCCAGTGTTTCACCACCCTCATCGTAAATGGACAAATGGGACGACAGGGGTCAGGACATAAGCAAGTAAATCATCATGCTAGATGGATCAGTAGATCAAAGTAGTGTCTACCCTGTGCACACCCAAGGGTTTTTCTTTGAGCTGTCAGGCATGTGGTTTATAGCTGCCCAAAGCACCAGCCGTTCGTGTGAACCCATATGTGCCCCTGGGTGCTGGAGTGCTGCTGATGCTCACCTGGAGCAGAGCCTCTGGTTTAGTAGTCTTGGAAGGAAATCTTGTTCTCATATGCCAGAATGGCTCTGCAAATCCAACCAGTGAGCACTAAGTGGAAATTATCAGGCATTATGTTTACAAACTGCACTACTACTCTTGCAGTGCCAAGACGACTCCCATGTTGGATTTTCAGAGATTTTATGGGCATAACAGTGGAAACTTGCCACTGCACTGCTGGACCTTGTTATTTTCAGATGCTAAGCACAAATCTGGTCTCCGTAACACTCCCTTATGTGCAAAATTTTAGATACAAACCTCCACCAGCTTCAGTGGGACTGCACAGCTAAGGATGTGGGTAAAGCTTTGAAGAGCTGGGACCCGGCTTGGGGAATCTGGAAAGTTACTCTGTCACTGCAATACTGTGCTTGTCCAGTGAAGGAGGGATTTGAAGGCTAACAATAGGACACTTTCCAAGAGTTCTAAACTCATTTTGTAAAGACAGAAAACATGAAGAGCGATTGTCTCACATTTTATAGTTCCACAGATCACTTGGCTTTTGAACTCATGCTTTATAGCACGAAGTAAGGAATGTTAAAATGACCAAGAAAAGTATGGTACATCATGCTTGAGCATTTCCTTTACTATTTGATTGTCTAATATTCTTTACAGATAATTTCTTACACACAATCTTACACTAATTTGGTGAAAAAGATACCAGCAGAGAGGGCATGAGGGAAGAGAAAGAGATGGAAATGCAGAGGGTAGGTATGAATGGCAGGTCAGGGATGAGAAGACAGAAATCAGATGTAAGCTATAGTGGTAGGAGTGGTTTTGTGAACAGGAGAGAATTAAAGGCCATGAGGGCAGAAGTAAAGGATGGATGTAGGCTGCAACATGGAAAAGCAGAGAGTTCGAGACTCAAGGAGAATCAACAGTAAGGAAGAAAACAAGAAGAGGAGATCAAGAAAAGGCACGATAGAAACGAAAGCTCATTTTTTTATTTTCCAGCCCAAACAGATCAAATGTTTTCTCCCTGATGAGGGTGGTTTATGTTTCAGGTGGTCAGTTCAGGACAAGAAGAAAAAAAAATCCCTGTCAAAGCTTTCATTCACTGAAAGATGCGGTTTGAAGTATCCGAAAATACTTGTGGAATAAGTACATAAATTTGGCTATAACAAGAAATAATGATTGGGAAATGCCGGAATAAAGCTTTTCATAATATCCACAACAATGTTTTTACTCATTTGTGATAAAGGCAAAAGTTTAAGGTCAAGCAGTAACATTATCAACACTGACTGGTGTTATCCCAGTGTGCATCCAGGATGCATTCTTCAGGATGCAGGAGACCTTGGTCTAAGCTCTTCTCTACCTGCAGGAATTTGCATCCATATCTCCTACCACACTGCTCTGGGGTTTGGTGGATGTTTTGAGGTGTGCTGCTTTTGCTTGCTTTTGCTGGCACGATGCCTCTTTGCATTTGGATATTTATCATTGTAGAGTTGGCCGTTCTTCCTAGACTGGTGCCCAAAGCACCAGGTGATAAAGCCATTCTCTCATGCACAATCTCTCTGCTGCAGCTTGCCATGCAATTTGCTAAGCAAATCTGAAGGAGCAAGAAAAAACACAGAACAATTCAACCTACAATAGCTGGTTGATTAGGATGCTTTCCTGAGAAGGAGGTTTAACTCTGCCGGAGACTCAAACCAATACTTTACTGTTCATGGGTGAGGGCATCTTTCACTCCTTCAGATGCTAGGGGAACTTGGTGTTTCACTAAGCTGAAAATGGCAAACAGTAAAACTTTCATGGACCCTAGCCAGCGACAACATCTAAGGATGTGAAGAAAGGTGCTCCAATCAGTGATGTTTCGATTTTCATTTCAGAGATAAGAAACTGGTACGATTAGCGTTGTTCCATTTGTTTAATGTGAGGCTGCCCAGTAAGAAAACAACCACATTTCTGATCAGATGATGAAGTGAAAAAAACAGCTACTGACTCAGTCCTAGGTAGCAGTTTTTATTTTCTTGAAAATGATGCTTCCATGACCTTGAGGAGCTACAGAAGCATTCTGACCCTCAGTGATTTCAGGGGCCTGCCGTTGAGACAGCTTGGAAATCCAAGAGGATCGACAGTGTCACGTCTCCCAAGGACCTTCAGGAGTCTCAGTAAATGGGTGAGCTGAATCTCCTCAACGTAAGCGTCAGTGTAAGCTGTGCCAGCTGACCCCAAACAGAGATCGCACCTAAGGCTTAACAGCAAACCTGGCAGGGAACCAAGTTAAGAGCAACAACCAAAAGAGAGCAGCACCCTCATTTTTGGCATGTCGCAGTCTAAGCATACACAAAACTCTAGCCCCTTCTTCAAAAACACTGTGAAAATGTCCCCGTTGCCCCCTGAATTAGCATACCCTTATGAGCAAGACTGTCAGGGCTGTTTCTAGAATGATCTAATTCATGCAAACTAAGTAGCATCTGGCTGTTATCTGTCCTTTATCGTGTGCTTTTTCCTTCCTTCCTTCCTTGAAAATAGTGGGACTTTAAGGAGGTACCAGTTGCCCAGCAAAAGTGGTCTTCAGCCACCAGCTATCAAAATTACCCTGAGGATTTCAGGCAAAGTTTAAAGCAACCACTCAAAGAAGGCTTGCCTATTGAAATGTCTTTATATGAGTCTGTGGGACCTTGCTAAAAGACCTAGATGAACTATTGGATCTGGTGGGACTTGGATCTGGTGGTCCCTTTTGCCCTTACGTAGGACTGAGGCAAAACAGGTGACTTCTCAGAAGTGCCCAAAGCCCATTTGCAGAAGTAAATTCGGCATTTAAGGTCTCTCAACCCTATAGCAGCTATACCCTTCTGTTAATTGATCAGTTCAGCCACTGTCTATGCTGGGTGAGAAGGGGCTGTGCAGAGTGAAACTGGCTCAACTTTTTTTTCTCCCCTGAGTGCTCTTCCTAAACCTCTTGGGTAAAGGCATGTGGCCAGCATGTCCTCTGGTAACAATCTGTCATTTTACTGGTATGTGCTGCAAAATATCTCCACATCCCCATGTTCCTGCTGGATGTTGTGGAATCAGAGGCATGCACACCACGGCCTGGAAATCTGAGCTACTTTGAGGAGGATGGAGATTCCCCAGAGGATTCCCTCAAAGGAGATCAGGCTTCTCTCTGGCCATGCCAATATTTCATGTCTTCACTGCTGCCTGCAGCATGGTTTAGAGGTACCAAAACTAGCTGTGAGCAAGAGCTTATACAGGCTAATTTAGCTTAATTGTTCAGTTTTCAACCAGAGCAAAAGCCATAAGACCCCTGGCATCTTCAGCAGATGCTGGAATAAGGCAGCTAGGACTAGTGTTACTTAGGCTGGTTCCCTGGCTGTCTTCCCACTCTGTACGTGTCCTATATCCACGAACACACTGAACAACCAGGGCTGTCATATTTAACTACCTATAAAAAATGATGTTTAAAAGCTCCCTAGTGATCCAAGCTTGAAAGCAGCCAAAGGGAGACTAGACTAAATGCAGATTCACAGGCACGAGCTATGTGAATTTGCAGCTCTGCTACATGATGCTGCCGCAACAGTACAGACACAGCACGTTCCACATTTATGGAGCTCTTTTAGATTAAAGAGCTAAGTGGTCTTCCGTTTACACTTAAAAGAAGCTAATTAATTTGACTATGTGATACACTCCAGATAATTTGCTAGGTGCGTGTTAGACATACAGAAGAAGAAATTCCCCATTTAAGGTGTGTTTTCCACTATAAATCAGGGTAGAACTCAGTGATATTCACACCCAGTAACCTGCAGTATTAAGTCTGACTGTATTGAGTGCAGCTAGACTAGCACGAGCTCTTTCCAGCACAGAGGCTTACTACTGCATCCCAGCATGATGAGTCTTGCTGCACACATTTTCATTCACATCTGTCTCATATGGGTCAAGAAATCATAAATATGAAATGGCTTTGTCCTCTGCCTGTCAAAAGAGAGGAGATTATTATCAGACACCAGAAATAGCCATGATGTCACCCTGTGTGTACATCCAGCAGAAAGCAAAACAATGTCTAGAACAAGTGGAAGAGCTGCCAAGACCCCATAGCAAAAGCAACATCTGAGCTGAGATTTTGATACTAAGAAAAGGGGCGTGGGAATAAACAGATTTCTCTAACATGTTTTGATCAATCGGGTCATCTCTTTACCCTGTATATTATTCACACTCTCCTTAATATATACAAACTATCTCAGATGTTGAGTTTTCTGGTGGGGATACTTAAGTTTCCTCAGATGTAGAGATCATAGTATGCACTAATGATGCCACTGTATCAGAAAAAGGAAGGTCAAAGAAAGTGTATCCCCCGCCCTGATGAACAAGACTGGTAAGCTGGTAACAATGGACAAGGAGAAGGCTGAGGTACACAACTTCTTTGCTTCAGTCTTCACTGGCAAGCTCTCTTACCACATTTCTCAAGTGGAAAATGAACTGCAAGACAGGGACTGGGAGAGCAAAGTCCCTCCCACTGTAAGTGAAGATCAGGTTCGTGACCACTTGAGGAACCTGAACATACGTAAGTCTATGGGACTTGATGAGATGCGTCTCAGTCCTGGCTGATATTGCCAAGACACTCTCAGTGATCTTTGAGAAGTCATGGCAGTCACCAAGGGTGAGTCCTGCTTGACCAACCTAGTGACCTTCTGCGATGGAGTAGCTGTATCAGTGGACAAAGGAGGGGCTACAAATGTCATCTATCTGGACTTCTGTAAAGCCTCTGACATAGTCCCCACAACATCCTTCTCTCTAAATTGGAGAGGTATGGATTTGATGGGTGGACTGTTTGGTGGATGAGGAACTGGTTGGATGATTGCACCCAGAGAGTGGTGGTCAATGGCACAATGTCTGGATGGACATCGGTGACAAGTGGTGTCCCTCAGGGGTCCATACAGAGACCAGTACTGTTTAATATCTTCGTCAATGACATAGACAGTGGGATCATGTGCAACCTCAGCAGGTTTGCAGATGACACCGAGCTGAGTGGTGCAGTTGACACATCTGAGGGACAAGATGCCATCCAGAGGGACCTAGACAAGCTCAAGAAGTGGGTCCTTGCAAACCTCATGAGGTTCTACAAGGCCAAGTACAGGATCCTGCACCTGAGTCAGAGCAACCCCCGGAATCAATACAGGCTGAGGGATGAAACGATTGAGGGCAGCCTTGCAGAGAAGGACTTGGGGGTACTGGTGGATAAAAGATTGGACATGACCTGGCAATGAGCTCTTGCAGCACAGAAAGCAAATAATATCTTTGGCTGCATCAAAAGGAGACTGACCAGTAGGTTGAGGGAGGTGATTCTGCCCCTCTACTCTGTTCTGGTGAGACCCCACCTGGAGTCCTGTCTCCAGCTCTGGAGCCCTCAGCACAGGAAAGACATGGACCTGCTGGAGAGGGTCCAGAGCAGGCCACAAAAATGATCAGAGGGCTGGAACAGCTCTGCTGTGAGAACAGACTGAGAGAGTTGGGGTTGTTCAGCCTGGAGAAGAGAAGGCTCCAGGGAGATGCTATTGAGGCCTTTCAGTACTTAAAATGGGCCTATAAGAAAGATGGGGACAGATGTTTTAGCAAGGTCTGTTGCAATACGACAAGGGGTGATGGTTTTAAACTGAGGGGGGGACATTCAGACTAGAGAGCTTTGTTCCCCTTTGGTGCACCTGGCAAAAGTCTGCAGAGCCTGTGGGGTGGGAGCCTTTGCAATGCTTTCCAAAGGGACTCATGCTCAAGATGGGATCAATGCTCATGGTACCTCTTAGACCCAGGGAGGAGCTTTCTTTTCCAATGGCTCGTCTAGTCAAAGTGCAATTATTCAGTCAATGTTTTTCCACATTTTATCTGACAGTCATTTCTGTTTCCCCTTCAATGGAGCCCAATAAGATCACAAAACAATAACCTACTTTCTCTAAATGCTGTCTTAATTGCTGTGTTTGATAGAACTTTATTGTTTAAATTGACCCACGACATCTGAAGGGGATGATTTACAACCACCTAACCCTCCTTCCTCCCAAGTTTGCCATGAAACTGCTGCCAAATGCTTCTTTTCTAAACTCAGTTTGTCAGATTTTCATTGCATATCCTGTTATCAGGCAGACAGAGGCACATTTTTGCAGTCTCGCTTCCTACTAATACCATCCTTACTCCACGTGAGTAGTCATTGTAACTGAAGTCTACTGAACCTCCTTTGATTCAAATGTAACGTGGTTCTCAAACGGTCCCACTGGGGAAGCGTGTTCAGCAGTGAGTCACTGGCCTGGGGGAAGCACTGACCTTCCAGTGCCTGCTCTTGACTTATGAAGTTGCATTTTAAACCCATTTTGTAGATGCATTCTGTGTTTGCACCTCAGAGTTCCTGCAACTGTCTCTGCTTAATTACCTTTCTGTAAGGTGTCCTGCAACAGGCTTGTGTGTGCACTTCAGCACCAAATTCCTGTCAATTGGGTCACCATGGAAGAGCTGGATGCCGTGACAGTCCCTGGGGAGCCTGGTCTGCTTGGCAGCCCAGGGGTGAGGAGGATTATGGAAGGATGATACTCAGGGACTAAACCAAAAGTCAAAGAGCAAATGTCAGAGGGAGGTGGCATAGCCCTCCACACATTTGAGGTCCTGCGAAGAGGTCCTGCCAGCAGATGCTCTGGCTGAGAGGTAGAAGCAAACACAGCTGCCCTGCCCTCCCTTCCCACTGGAGAAGGCACAGAGGAGAGCACAGCATGGTGGTTTCTGTCTCCACACACGTATTAATGCCACCTGGCAGAGGACATATCCCTCAGTCGCCCTGAACCCCAGCTTTGGGGATTTGGTTCACCTTACATCATAGAATCACAGAATCATAGGATGTCCTGAATCAGAAGAGACTCACAAGGATCACCAAGTCCAGCTCCCGTCCCTCCACAGGACAACCTCAAAAGTTTACACCATGTGTCTGAGGGTGTTGTCCAATTGCTTCTTGCATACTGTCAGGCTTGGGGCTGTGACACCTCCCTGGGGAGTCTGTTCCAGTGCTCCACCAGCCTCTGGGTGAAGAACCTTTTCCTAACGTCCAACCTAAACCTCCTCTGGCACATCTTCCTGCCATTCTCTTGGGTTCTGTCGTTGGTCACTAGAGAGAAGAGATCAGCACCCGCCCCTCCTTCTCCCCTTGTGAGGAAGCTGTAGACCACAATGAGGTCTCCCCTCAGTCTCTTCTCCTCCAGGTCGAACAAACCAAGTGACTTTGGCCGCTTCTCATATGGCTTCCCCTCTAAACCTTTCACCAACTTTGTAGCCCTCCTCTCGACACTGCTCAGTAGCTTTATATCCTTTTTATACTGTGGTGCAGCGGTGAGGCAGAGCAATGCTGAGCCTTATTCCCCTGTCAGGAACTGAGAAACAAGCTGTAGTACGCTGTGGCCAGCCAGGCGTTTCTCAGAGACGAAAGATGTGCTGACCCTGCTGCACTTGGTGGCTTCCCAGCACAAGGCAGCGTCTGGACCTGCTCCCCACACATCTCAGGGGGCAAAGGGGTGACAGCAGACGTCCTCACCTAACCCCTCTCCCTCTGCCCCCCAGCTCACTCCTCCTGGTCCCACATCCTGCAGCGACTGCTGGTTCCTGGGCTGACCTCTAGCACCCCATTCCCAGTTTTTGGGCCAGGCGCCAAGGCTGAAACAAGAGGCAGCCAGCGCCTGGAAGGGCTGTGCCCAGCCTTGTCCCTCTGCCAGCCATAATGCTGCTGGCTGTGGATGGCTGCCTCGCTGCCCTGGCCACCTCTCGCCGCCCCGGCTGCTCTCTCTGGCTGCCGGGACCATTTCGAAGGCTTTTCCTGGCTAGATGCCGAAGTTGGCAGAGGTGGCTTTCAGGAAGCAGCTGGCAGGTTAATCCTCCTCATAATTTGTAGCATGCAGGATGGAGTGGAGAGCTGCCATAGAAAGCGTCGGTGCTGTGGGTTTCTATGGCATTCAAATTTCATCATTGTCTTGATATCTGCATATCAATTACCCAGGAAAGGAGAGAATGAGGAGTGGCAGAGGTTACGTGGGAGCTAAGAAAACAGTGATGGCAATAATGGGGCAAGTACAGGTCCTACTGCAAAAAATTAAGCCAACTGCCTACCAACACTTTTCTTTCTTCAGCAAGTCCTCCCCATCTCTTTCTCTCTTTTGCTTTGCTTTTTTCCCTCCTGAATCCCCTGTAAATGGAACATGGGCTGATTAGCTGATTCCCCTTCATTCCTGCTTGTCCAAAATGGATGGTAAGAAGAGAGGGGGAGAGAGAGAGGAAAAAAAAACCTTTGAAATACCTGGAGCCATGGCTTGTGGACAAAAAACAGCTGTACATGAAAAATAATTGATGTGGGTTTTGAGCTACTAAGGTCTGGAGAACAAAACACCAGCTCAACCCTTACTATCAGAAACAGCAGAACCTTTAAAAAGTATTGTTGAATATAGGGTTTGGGGTTTGCTTGGGTTTTTTTTAGCAGTGGATGCACAGAATTTAATGCAACTGGATCCAGCCCTGTGTGCTACCAGGAAATCCCCTGAGACACTGGGCTTGGGGGCTGACCTTCCCTCCTAAAACAAATCCTTGTCAGAAGGCATTTTGGTGCTGTTAGTCATAGAAGTGTAGCTGCTATCGGACCTCCTGGACTCCAGGACAAGCCTTAATCTTCTTGTCCATCCCACGGATCCCAAGAGAAGACTGTAAGGGGAAGCAATACCTGATTTCATGACCAGGCGATGAACCCTTGCTGCAGTGCAAGGTTCCCTTTGACTGGTGCAGGGAGACCATTTTGCAGACTAAGAGGGTAATGCTGTAACCAGAGGGAGAAGGGTTATTTAAGTCTTTGCCAGACTAGAAAGTAAATGGGTTTGTCTGTGCCCAGTAAAGGGATTTTTCATTACGTGCAATGTATAGAAGTCCACCCAAAGACTGTGATGGTCTCAGCTTTGTCTCCACATAAAATGAACCTCAGTGAGTAGCTCCAGGGTTTCTTCCTCCTCTCTTTTTCAGGTTCCCTCCTGACCCTTTGCATTTTTCTCTGTCGTAGGCAGAAATAGGGTCCTTTCCATCCTTTTTACAGACTTCTGAAGAACGGTGCTATCTTTGCCATAATGTTTCTGTGATCTGACTTCCAATTACACTAAATCCCATGAAAAGGCTCTCGTTTTTGGATCCACGCCGATCCGGCGTATAAAATACTTTGCTCCAAAAAGTTCATCACTTGGGCACAGGGAAAGTAAGGGCACTTTGGTTCCCTCATTTTCTTCAATCATCTGTATGGTGGTGACATATATCAGAACTCAGCTTTAATGGGAACTTAAAAAAAAAAGGAAGTTTTAATCAGTAATTGTCACTCTGGATTATCCTCTGGTTTAATTTCATACAGAAAACTGAGGAATCAAGCTGTTTCAAAACATGATGAGTCAGGGAAATGTTTTCATTGCTCATTTGATGATGGTTGGAAGATTTTCAGTGATTTGCCAAAAAATTGAGAAGTGCGAGACTTAACAAGGGGATTTTAATATAAAGCATTGAAGATGTGATACAAAAACAGACAAGAGTGAGGTAGCTTCAGACTCCATCCAAAATCCACTGATCAGACGTCAACTTCCATTGACTTCAGTGGACTTTCAATCAAGACCATATTTTTTCTTTAGACAAAAAAAAGAAAAATACTATTCCTTTCAACAAAGATCTTTTAACGTGTTTAAATGTGTGTGTGGTACATTAACCTCTGTTCATGAATGGAGGAGTGGGTCATCTCTTGAAAACTGCAACAGCCACCAGATCTGAATGAGATCTCTGAAGTCAGGACTGCCAATCCATTAGGTCCCTTGTAAAGACAATAAATAGCATCACCATCTCCCACACAGTAGAGCAATGGTCAACCAAAACATTGGGAAAAGGCAAAACAGGTCAGTGAAAATTATATGGAGCATGGTGTAGCTGCCACAGGGAAAGACCCTACAGGAGTGTGGTGGCTCTTCTTGCACAAAGCACTTTGCACTAGTGTGAAGGGAGGATCCTTTTGCCCCCGTGTGTCCTACCAGCAGCCTACTGCTGAGCAGAGTGGGAGATCCATCCAGTCCTGCCTAGAGGACAACTGAAAGGGCTCCTCAATGAAAAATAACAAACTGAAAAGAAGCATCTCTGGAGCTAATGCCTGTAGGTAATTGTTCAACTGGAATTGCTGCCCTGCAGTTACACTCCTCGGCAGAGAGCACTCCGATATGGCCTCTCATCTTCCCTGCCAAAGGGTGATGCTCCATTTGGGTTGTCACCTCCGCTCCCCGCACAGAACCAAGAGGGCCATGCCTCGTCCACCAGGCATGTCTGAAGGACTGTGTCAGCCCCAAGGGCCTCCTGTTAAACTGTAACAAGCATCCTGCATACTTACATGGATGCCAATAGAGGAAATAGTGATCTTTGAACAAGCCTCTAGTTAAAAAGTAAATCTGATCTTCTGAATTTTTGAGATTTTTCTAACAAGAGTCTAGGCCACGTGGTTCTGACTGTCTGATAGGTGAGGTATTCCGCTCGTGGTTTGCTTCTAAAATTAGTTTCACATGCTCAGCTGAAAATGTTAATCTGGGCTCAACTCTGCCCTTGGCGGGGGACTTGGGGGAAGAGATTCACAGAGGATCCTCTCTTGTCACCCAATTCAGGTGTCAGGATTTCACCCTGACAGAAAAGACCAAAGAGCTTCTGCCACCCCTCCCCAGGGGCATGATGCCATCCCTGGGGACCTCTGCCAAAAGAGCAGGCTCTGTTGCTTCCTCCAGGTTACCTCCTCAGCATCTCTGAGGTGGCAGAGGTCATCTTCCAGGCTTGTCACCTGTGCTTGTTCCTCTCTAACATACTGGGACACGTATATTTAGGGAACATCATCACTCTTTAAAGACTTTTTAAGTGTAATGGAGAAATGCAAAGACCAGATAAAGACAGGTGATCTTCACATTTCTGGGCCTTTCTGTCTACTTGGCTACCTACACTGCAGGAGTGATAGCTGGAAACACCTCTTGTTCTTCCTTAACCAGCAGTAGAGCATGAACCCAAAAGCCTATGATCTGAAAAAAAGTTTCGGGAGAGGTCAACTGCTCCTCGTAGTTTTGTGGTTTCCTCTTCTGGCACCTCAAGAGGCAACACTAACAGACAAAGAAAATAAAACTGTGCTGAAACATCTATGCATGCTTCCTACCCTCTGCTGATCTCCCACCAGCCCTGTGAAGCAGCAGGCAGCCATGCCTGCCCTGGGAGGATGCCCACAGCTTGTGGCCATGCACAGCTCTGCAGGGGTATTCACTGAACCACCAGCTTGGGTGCACTCATGGATTCATGTTTGTGCAGGTCCCGTGGAGCAACCAAGAGCCAGGAGAGGGTATCAGGGGGTCTGAGCTGCCTGTGGCTGGACTTGCAAGCTGTGTGGCCTCCAGGAAGTAAAACAAATTCATCTAGGAAGATCAAACAGGTTTTATCAGGTTGCAGAGGTGCTAGATAGGAAAGAAAATATGACCTAATTATTTGGCTTATGAGGACCGAGGCATATGATCCAGCAGCATCTTGAAGGAGCAGGCTTATGCTATCAAGGTGAGGACAGTTCAAGAGTTCTTACTATTTGCATGTTCCAGGTGGCTTTTGGATGTCCTACCTGGGGTTACCTGGAAATTGTCCATTATTCTCTCCAGTTCTCTATGCAATGGACCTGTTTCAGCAATATCAGACCTCCTGCCCCTGCTGTAAACCTGTCCTTTCCACACGCTCTTTCTCTCTCCTATCCCAACAATTTCTTACCCTCCCTCCTTCCCCCTCCCATTTTCTCTTGATGGCCACTGCTCTTCCTTCTGATTTCTAACTCAAGCCCAAGCCTGGTTGCTCTCTTCCTCTCCAGCCACTGATACCACCATCCATCTACTCCCTCAGGATTTTGTTCCACAGTTTTTCAGTCTGGATCATCTCTTACCTCATGCCCCAGGGGTTTCTCCAGAGCCATCCTTTGCCCCAGCCAGCCCTTTCTTCTCCTTTCCAATTACTCCTCCTGCTCACAGACCTCAACTGCCCTGTGCTCCTGATGCCTGTAGTGAGCTCTTGCTCTGGTCCACCCAGACGTATCACCCTAGAGCAGACTTATCACCTGGTAATTTTAACGCAGGGGGAACTATGAGTGATGAGTTACAATGGAGAGAAACTCCTTGCCCATGGCTTGCACTTTCCCTTTCCTTGCCCTGTATGATGTGACTGCTGCAACTGGGTTGTAACAACACAAACCCCTGTGCGATTCCTCAGCAACACGTTACCCTTTTGTGAGGCATGAGACAGAAACACTTCAGAACATTGTTTTCCTCCATGGCCACTGCCATGAGGAGGCTCAGAAGTGTGGGTGCAGCCCTCGCCGTGATGTGCAGGCAGCAGGACAAGCCCCTGAGTAGCTCACAAGCAGCCACGGGTGCCTGGGGGCTGGAAGTCCTTGTCTAGACGCGCTCACCTGGAGAGCAGAGAAAATGACAGCAGCAATGCAAGTAAAATGTTTCTCTGTGGTATGTAAGGCAGCACTAAAAAATTTGAAAGATTACAAAGATCAGCCTACCTGTACCTTTTAATGTATAGATAATAGAGACAACACCTTCCCGTGAGTCAGATGTTCAAATGCTATAGACTAAATATCTCTCAGGGAGCATTTTGGTGGCCATATAAACCCAAGCAACCTGAAATGTGTGGCATTGCATTGCAGGCAGCACAGCGGCCTTAAGGTACCATCAGGCTGGGTTTTAAAACAGAGCCATTCTGAAGTTATCCCAGTTCTGTGTGGAGTAAGAAGTATGAAACATTTTGTAACACTTGTGACACACTCACCTCCCGGGTTAGATTCAGGTAAGTAAAAAAAATGACTGCTCAGAAGCACTTCACCTTTGTTCTCCTAATGTTGCTCTGCTGAGATCTAAAAGGTAATGGTCTGGTGGGAAAAAATAGAGGTGACTGTGTCTTTTCCTATTTTCAGAGCCCTAAACTTCTGTTCTGGTATGATGGTGGGTGCTGTTGAACCGATCAGACTGCATGGGACTTTCTGTCTCTTAAAAATTGTGAGCTAACCCACAGATTGGCAGGTCCTGGGAAAAACAGGAAAACCTCTTACATTTACGTGGCTCCACCGCTCAGTCCTTCAGATACCAGGAAAGAGCCAATGAAACAAGAAACGTCTTCAAAGTTTTGAGCAACTCAGGTTTAGTCAGCGACTAGTTAGGTCTCTCTTTTAAAACGAAGACAGGCCGGAGGCAGGCTGCGGTTCAAAGCTTCCACCCTCTCCGCCTCGACAGCACGCCCGGGCTCAGGAACCGGCGCCTCCCGGGGCCTGGTGCGGGCAGCCCCTTGCCCGGGGCGCGAGTCTCTCTCCCGAGCTGCGGGAAGAGGGGTGCGGGGTTCCCTCCGCTGCAGTACCGCGCCTCGCCGCGCACCGGCAACCGCGGGGCCGCCCCGGCGGGGCAGGAGTGGAGGGCGGGGAGGGCAGAGCGGCGGGGCGGGGCGCGGGGGCGGGCGGCGGCGGGGCGCGGCGCGGCGGGCGGCGGGGCGGTGCGGTGCGGCGGCGGGCGGCGGGGCGGCGCGCGCCCGCCCGCCGGTGCCGCGCGGGGCGCTGATGCCGCGCAGGGCCGGTCGCGCCGCGGGGCGGCGGGGCGCGCAGGGCGGGTGGCCGTGGGGCGCTCGGCCACGGGGCGCTCGGCCATGGGGCGCGGGATGTGGCTGGCGCTGCTGCTGGGCGCCGCCGCCGCTGCTGCTGCAGGTGGGTCGCGACCGTCCGGCGCTCGGCGTTCTCCGTCCTCCGCAGGCGTACGAGGTAGATACGGGGCCGTGCGTGCGAATGTGAGCGTGTGTGTACATGCACGTGTATATACGTGTATACGCCTATGTGTACGCACACGTATGTGTACGTGTGCATAGGTGCGCGCCTGCATCGAGTAGCACGAGTCCGTGTGCGCACCTATATACACACACGTATGCACGTATATATACACACGCACATAGGAATGTGCATGCGCGTGTATGTGCCTACATGCTGTGTATGCATATGTACGTACACAGTATGCATGTAGGTGTGTGTGTATCTATGTGGAAGGGGCCGGGGCTGCGCTCCCAGCCCCGCGCCCCTCGCCGCAGACAAAGGGGTCCGGGCGCCCCGAGGCTCCGGCGGAGCGGCGCGGGGAGCCGGGGCCGGGAGAGTTCGTCCCGGGGGCTGAGCACTGGCGAGCCGGGCGATGCCACGGGAGAGTTCGGCCCGACCGCGGAGCGCTGCGATGAGCAGCGGCGGGACGCGGAGGAAAGGCGCTGAGGGCTCCGCATCGCTTTTGGGTGGCGGTGCCCCAGCGATCGGGTTGCGGAGGGCGGCAGGCGAGGCAAGGAAGGCAGGGCAGGCAGCGTAGGCAGGGTTTTCAAAGCCCCCTCCCGCAGCATAAACACTTTGCGCTCAGATCTGCCCGCAGCGGGGTCCTGCCGCGCCACAGCGGAGACAATTGGGCATAAACAGTTTGCATAACGCTTCCTCGGCTGGTCGCAAGCCGAGTGCCAATTTTCTTCTTTAAAAAGAAGAAAAAACCCAGATGGGAAACAAACATTTAATCAGGCACAAGATATAAATGAAACATCACAAGGCAAGTGTTGCTAAAATGCTTAAGCAGGAAGCATATGATTTTCCATGGATGTTTTACAGGTGAGTCACGGTATTTGCTGCATGCTCTTACTCATTACTGAAGATCCCCGTCCAGTGGCATGTACAGTATATAGGATGGGAGTACTTAGTTGGGCAGATTCGTTAAGTGCAACTGAAGAAAAACACCTTTTCCTGGGCTGTGGCAGAGCAGTCGTGAGCTTGTGGCTGACAGCATGGAAATCTTTATGCTCTCATTTGTTCTTTTACTGAATTCCTGTGGCAGCCAGCATTACACTAGAAAGCTGTCACTTTTCATAACATGCAGTGCTCTGCATCCGTCATGCAACTCTTCCCAATTCAAGTGAAAACAAACACCCTTTCAAAGGGGGTTTCCTCTCCCCGCCTCCTGCCCCTGGGACCCTGGGACGGGAAGTGGGGTCTGTGTGCCAGCAGCATTTCTCAAACCCTACTGAAGCCAAGGTCCATGACCCCAAATCTGGTCTCAGGTGAGGAAGGGACCCTCCATGCCTGGCGCAAAGACAACTGCAGTCAGTGACCATGAGTGACTGGGGTTGGAGCATACCAGGAACTGAAAACAATCAAGTACTCTCGCCTCCCAGAGTCTCACATGGGAATTTGGTAGCCAGCCCCTCCTGTCTGGGCTCAGGCAAAGCCTTTCCTCTGCTCTGGGGACAGCTATGCTGAGTTCTGCCACCACCTCAGTCACCAGGAAACCTCCCACTGGCCGTGTCCTCCTCCACTGCCTCCCCAGGGGCAGTAACTGGTGGTTTGCAAAAAAACAAAAGGACTTGATGAACACAAACAGTAATCTCGACCTGTCTCAGGGTGCTGACTGAGCCCTGCTCTTTTTATGTCTTTCCAAATCTGCTTTGCAATCCCGCAACTGAGGGAACCGCGGTAAATGTTCATCTGTTTGTTTAGCGACTAGCTGCACTGTGTTGCACGTAGCCAAAGAATTCAGGAAAGCAGCCAAAGACATAAATTAGGCAAACTTGTGGCAAGCCTAACTGATAATATGATAATAGCACTTACCTACCCCTCAGGAGAGCTGCGTACGTTAGTTAATGTTTATACAGTGGTTTGAAAAGGATGTCCAGGAGACGTAAGTGATATTACATCAATTTTACAGTTATATGTGTTTACTTTTCTACAGCAAATGTATTCTGCACAGTTAATATAGATCATCTCAGACACAGTTTTACCAGATCCCTGTAGAAGCTAACTTGACTGAGTATTTCTTGTTCACTAAGAGTTTCCCAAGACTGCTTACCCAGTGAAATCCAGAGACTGGATTCAGAAGTCTTTCGTAATGGGTACATAACAAGCAGCAGTCCACATCTTTTCTGAATAACTGGTATAGAAAACCTATATAGACCTGTGGTGGTAGAAATATTTTCTTTCCAGGGTGTTTTCTTGAAGAGCAGAAGGAGTGGGGAGTGCTGTCAGGCTCTGAAGGCTTAGCCTCTGCTAGTACATAATATAGCTTAATTGCAACTATGACAATGTAGACAAAAGCTGAATAAACCCCAAATAAAGGATTTATTAGATGCTAAACTGAAACAACCTTTGGACATAATAAAAATGCCAAGAAGAGGTCATAATAATTGGTGCACAAAGCTGACTGTATATGACTGGCCCAGCGATAAAGAAGACATTATGCACTTTGGCTGGTTTAGCTTGCCCACATCCAAGGCATTAGAGCTTTTCTTTTTATTTTAAACAGTTATGGTACATCAGATACAGCCTTGACCTACTGTTACATTTATTAATAAAGAGGTGGAGTGTCACTAATCAAACGTTCCTGCACCAGGAGTGTTACATTGCAGATGGTTTCACACCAAACCCCATGGTGATTTTATTTTTCTTTGACAGTTTAACTGTGGATTTTTAAATCGACAAGACTTCCAGAGAAACTTGAACAGAAACCACAGAGCCTCAGCTGCAAGGCAGCTTGCCAGCGTCATTTCAACCAAGGATTATTTATGGGTTTTCCCCCTTTATACACATCAGTGACAGCCTTCCCAAACTTAAGTGGTGTTTCAATTCAACCGTGGCCTCAGCAGCAGTTGGGGACTGTGGCAAGATTTGGGCTAGGGATGGAGGGGTGGGAAAGGGGGTGAAGATTTGAGGTCATTGGTGGCAGGAGATATTCCCACCAGCTTTTGCACCCCCAACACCCAATCTGTCACATGGTGAGCTGGGGTGCAGTGATGCTGTCCCCCCACAGCCATCTCCTGGTCTCCCACCACCACACTGCCTGGGCTGCCCCAGTGTCGCTGGCAGCTTCTCCCCTTCCCCAGCACCACCTGCATCCCCTTGGAGGCCTCGGTGCAAGGGTGACTTGGCCACGGCCGCTGCCCCCGAAGCCTCAGCCCTGCTCTGGCTCCCTTGGGACAGCAGTGTGAGGTGGAGGCATCCCTCATGCCACGCTGCCTGCTCTGCTCTGCAACTGGGTGGTGATTTTCCCAAGCACGGAAGCCCTGAGGGGTTTTTGGTTTGTTTTGCTGTTATAGACACACTGAACTTTGTGGATGGGAGCGATGAGCAGCTGTGCCACACTCTCCCTCAGCCCTTCCTGGGGTCAACAATACTGGCGACACGTGGTCTTGGCAGGGGCAGTGTCCCCAAAAATCATGCCATGGGGTACATCTTCTCCTGCCAAGGTGTGGTGCACCCGCCTCGGGAGTCAGCCTCATCCCCACGCTCTTCTCTTAGAGAAGTGATTGTGCCACTGTACTGGGCACCGGTGAGGCCGCACCTTGAACAGTGTGTTCAGTTTTGTGCCCTTCATCATAAGAAAGACATTGAGGTGCTGGAGAGAGTGCAGAGGAGGGTGACAAAGCTGGTGAAGGGTCTGGAGCACAAGTCTGATGAGGAACAGCTGAGGGAATGGGGACTGTTTAGCCTGGAGAAAAGGAGGCTGAGGGGAGACCTTGTCACTGTTTGCAACTACCCTGAAAGGAGGTTGTAACATGGAGGGGGTTGATCTCTTCTTCCAAGTAGCAAGTGATAGGACAAGAGGAAATGGCCTCAAGTTGTGCCAGGGGAGGTTTAGGTTGGATATTAGGAAAAAATTCTTCACAGAAAGAGTTGTCAGGCACTGGAACAGGCTGCCCAGGGAAGTGGTTGAATCACCATCCCTGGAGGTGTTTAAAAGGCATTTAGATGAGGTTCTTAGGGACATGGTTTAGTGCTAGAGTTAGGTTATATTTGGACTCAATGATCCTGAGGTTCTCTTCCAACTGAAACAATTCTGTGAATCTATGATTCTCTCTGCCTCACAGGTCTGGGCAGCGTGGCAGCAGCGGGCAGTCCCTGCGAAAAGGCCTGCAACCCCCGGATGGGCAACCTGGCACACGGGCGGGCGCTGCGGACGGAGACAGCCTGCGGGCGCCATGCTGCCGAGCCCTTCTGCGCCTATGCCGAGGACGCCCAGCGCCGCTGCAAGCGCCTGGCCTGCAGCCGCTGCAGTGCAGCCCACGCAGGGCTGGCACACCCCCCTGCCGCCATGGCTGACTCCCCCTTCCGCCTGCCCCGCACCTGGTGGCAAGCAGCCCAGGATGCCCCCCAGGAGACCATCCGGCTGGACCTGGAAACCGCCTTCTACTTCACCCACTTGATTTTGGTCTTCAAGTCGCCCAGGCCGGCTGCCATGGTGCTGGAGCGCTCCCAGGACTTCGGCGAGACGTGGAAGCCTTACAAATACTTTGCTGCTAACTGCTCGGCCACCTTCGGTCTGGAGGACGACGTGAAGCAGAGAGGAGCCATTTGCACTTCCAGATATTCGAGTCCCTTCCCCTGCACCAGAGGAGAGGTAGGTCTGCCGGATTCGGGAAGGGAAAGGCCTCACTCAGCCCCCTTTCCCTCTGCAATCTCCACTCCAGCCTTTATGCTTATTTATTGCACTGGCATCCCTTCTTACTAATTTATTTCACAAGGTGAATTAACATAATTCATTCCAAGGTGATGCAGGCACCACCCTCCCTCTTGCTTTGCTGAGCTCGTAATACCCTTTTCTTTCCTAAAAGCTCCTCTCCCCTCGCACAGGGAAACTCCCTCACACAACTGCAAATGAGGTGGATGCTGCCAGCTTCTCGGGAAAGCCAAAGGGGATGTTGCTTTTGACAGTCTTTTCCAGATCTGGCAGTCTTGTGGTTTTGGGGTGACTTTGACCAAAATGCAGCTATGTTAAAATTGAATGTGTCCAGATTTACTTTTAATAGTGATTGCCTTCATGGACAAGTGTGTAACCAGTGAAAATATCTATTGACCACACTGAACCATGGTTGCCATAAACCAGATTAGCCAGGTAATTAAGAAATTTATAACTCATCTTTTTTTCTTTTCTTTTTTCTTTTCTGTGCACACATATGAAAAAAGCATGAAAAAATGAAGAAGAACATCATGTTTGCTAAGAGGAAAAATTTCTGTGAAAAAATCAGGTTACTTTCAATATCAGAAGCAGCAGATAACACATCATGCACTTGGAGGTACTGCCAATAATACTCTTCTCTTTGGTGCCTAAGCCTGTCCCACGGTGCTGGAAAGACTCCCCTGGGTCCCACAGCCGTGGGGCTGCCCGCCCACATCCCCAGTGATGGGGAGGTGTCCCAAGTGACCAGCCCTGGACTTTAGAGGCTGCTCCCTCTAGTGGCCTCATTTAATGAACTTGTCTGAAAGTTTAATCACATTTGAAATTGCCCTCTGACCAGCATTCATGCCTGAGAAAAATCACCTGTTCGGATCCCTCTGCAGTCATTTGGGATCAGCTCTAGCCATGCTCTGAATAACAAGCCACTCTCTACAGACATGCTGTGAACCCGTTGTTCACCAAGTGCATCTCTTATCTGCATCTCAGGAGGCAGCCAATGTCCTGCTCTAGGAGAAGCTGCCGTGTGCTCTGTGCTCTCGTCAGCTCAGAAACGAGGATCTCCAGACCTGCCAGACAGACCCAGAAAAGGGTTTAAATCAGGCAACTGGCGAGAGAGAGTGTTATCTTCCCTTCTTCTCCTGCCTCCCTTTGCTCATGCCCCCAAAAAGCTGCCTGAACTTCTTTTCACAGTGAAATACATAAAGGGGGTTTATAAGGAAGATGGAGACTTTTCATCATGCCTGATTCTGACAGGACAAGTGGCAACAGTTTTAAAATGAAATTGATTTAGATTGCATATAAGGAAGACATTTTTTATTATGAGGGTGGTGAGACACTGGAACAGGCTGCATGGAGAAGCTGGGATTCCCCATCCCTGAAAGTGTTCAAGGGCAGGCTGGATGGGGTTTTGAGCAACCTGGTCTAGTGGGAGATGTCCCTGCACATGGCAGGGAGGTTGAACTAGATGATCTTTAAAGGTCTCTTCCAACTGAAGCCATTCTGCGGTTCTGAATTGGGGCTAACTACAAAGTGTTGCAAAGGAAATTATGGATGTAGCTCTCTGGGAATTTTCCAGGCCCTCAGCACTTCTGTCAGCCTCTGTGTCCCACCACCTGCATCAAGGCTGTGCCAGCCTGTGATGCAGGGCAGAGACTGAAATCTATAGCTCTCAGGTCAGCCAGTGGGACATGTCTGGGGTACTCTGACTTGTACACTTCTTTTGCAGCTTTCCCAGGGATCATTGTCAGGGGTGAGAAACCCAGGGTGTCATTCAGGGCAGTGTTTGCTTCATTTGTGCCGGGTTCCATGTAGCCAGCACCCCGGCACAGTTTTCAGTGTGGTCACCACAGTGATGTACCTGCATACCGGGACAGGGGCTGTGTCTGGTGAGAACCTGTGCAAATATTTTGGGGATTGCCCTGTGCAGGTACTGGAGTTGGACTTGGTGATCCTTGTGGGTCCCTTCCAACTCAGGACATGGTATGGTTCTATGAAATACCAACCTCAGGCCAGCTTCTCCACAGGTCAGTGCAGTGCATAGGGACAGGAGGATCGAGGTCGTGTGTGTAGAAACCAGTGCCTATACATTTCAAGAAGGAAAGGAATTTGGTGGTCTTTGATGCATCTGCAGTAGCACGCTGCAAAAACAGGCTATTTGCCAAGCTTGCTCCCATGGGATCTTTTCTTTTGGCATTGCTTTACTTAGTGTTATTGCAAAGAACCTATAAAAGTCAAAATCATTTAATTATTCCAGGTTTTAAACAAATGTTAAGTCCAAGGGGCTGGAGCTTATAAGATTTTATTTATATGGCACATTTCAGTTCCCTGCACTTAAACAGTGCTTTTTACCTGCAAAGTAATAACAGCAGCTCTCTGGTGACCAGATGGCAAGCCTGCATGCTTAGCAAATATCACATTTAATTTATTACAGTGTGCTACATTCCAGCAATTACTCGTAACTGCCAATAGCAACATGTATCTCACCTAAAGAAACATCAGAGTTTTGTGTTCTGTTTGGAGTTATGTTGTGCTTTACTCCCACTTCTGGTAGCACCTAATTTCAGACATATGGAAAAAGTCATTTCACTTGCAACAGTGGTTTCAAATATGCAGTTATCTGAAATGCCCAAGTCCGAAGGGTATTATATAATTGCAGCTCAATTGCTACAGCTTTCTTTAAAGCACAAATGTAAATTCTGTGAGTGCTACTGGATTTCTTTTTTAACTTTTTAGAGTTTAACTGCAATGCAACAACTGTAAGCTGTGATCCAAACTGCGTATCACGCCACCTGTATACCGCTTTCTCCCACTTCAAACATTTCAGCACCACATGTGCATTTCCAGGCGCAGGGTCAGGGCTTGCAGGGTGTTGCAGGATGGCAGGGTGTCTGCACGCTGCTGGCGGCTCTGTCACTGCTGCCCGTCCTCCTGGATGATCAATTTGCAGAGCTCAGGGGAGGCCTCAGGAGATGATGGCTCATCCCAAGTGGCACCAGCGCTGATCCAACCATGTTTCTGCTGAGCGTTATGGCACGTGCAAGTCCTGTTTCAAGGCAGCAGCGTGCAGAAGCTCATAGTACTCAGGGGCTTACAGCATCTTTTTAATAAATCACATGTGTTAATTTGTAGCAAAGGTGTATCTGCTTCAATTTTTTCTAAAAAGAAAAATCAGCCTTTTAGGTTTCTTCTGCCCTCATCATTATGAGTCATTCCTTAGATGCCCGGTTCAACTCTTATGACAAAAATCCTCCCTCATCACAACTTGCCATGATGTTGATCTTGAGGAGATTTATGATACCACAGAAAGCAAGCTGCCAAGCCTCTGGGTTCATTTCAGAGATCCAGAGTTCAGAGCTGGTGGAGAAATGAGAGATGCTGTATTGGCTCTGGAAGATGCCTTTCGTCTTTCTTCTGTAGTAGAGTGTCTCTGGGCTTCCCTTTGCAGCAGTGGGACGAGGGTGGTGAAAGGCATTGGGAGAGCAGTCTCCATGGTGTGGCTGCAGGGTGTCACCGTGCTGCAGTCACCCGAGCTGAAAGCCACCACAGTGGTGGGAGCCAGCAGTGGTATTGTCACACACCCTGTGTGGCACTTGGCAGGTCTACTGATGGGTAGAGTCACCTTGGCAGGGACTTGGCAGGTCTCTGCTCTTCTTTGCTACCTGTCCTTGATGCTGCAAAACCACCAGGCGTGGTTGTCCTCTGCTGTGGGTGCATCTGAGTCCTCTACTCTGAAGCGGGCATGAGCTGGAGGATAAACAGGCCAAGGCGTGGAATTAGGAAGGAAAGGGCAGATCTGGACGGAGCTGTGGAGGAAAGAGGTTGAAGGTTGTATGGCACAGTGGTGATGTCAGGGACACTGCACTGATGCCCTGGGTTTGGTCTTAAAGGCTTTCTCGGTGGAAGGAAGCATGAGTTCACAGGTCAGTGCATGCTCAGGGACTTTGCTGAGCTGAGCCTTATGCTGGAGTGGCCTGGCTGTGGTCTGGCCTCGTGCAAAGAAGAACCACCCTTTCAACAGCCAGGAAAGCAAAAACTTCTCTGCAAAGGTCCAGGAGCCACACAAAACATCTGAAGCCCTCCTCAGTAGGGAATAGACAAAAAGAGGCAGATGGTGGGTACCCACGTCCTGCCCCGGTATTCCCAGCATTGCCTCCTGTAAAGAAACCTACCCGCAGGCTGGCACTGCCCTCAGGAGCTCTCAGTGTTCGACACCTGGGACCAGGCTGTCCCCTGTCATGGGGCCTGTCTGGTATGATGAGCAAAGAAGAAGCAAGAAGGAAGAGGAAACCTCAGTACAACCAACCAGGGTTTCCAGTTTGAGGGGTTGGATTTGCAACACTGTGAAAGGGACAAGAAACTCCTTCCCTCTAGAAGAATAATTTTGGTTCAGCTGCACGCAGAGGGGTCACTAAAGACTTTCCCCATGCTTAATTTAATGAATCTATTGTTTCACAGCAGTAGTTTGTTTAACATAGAAACCTCTAGATGCTGGCCTTATATCATCAGTGTCTTAAGAGAAAAGGCTAAGGCCAAGTTTTAGCCTGGATCATACGAAAGTGCTACAAATCCGGAGTATTTCCACCATTTTCGAGGGTGTAACCCGTCAGCCACATTATTGCAAGGGAAACCAGAACTGGATTCACCAGCCAAAAATAATCTGATCTAAGCAAACAAGAAGTAGAAGTAAACTATTTCAGCTTCATGCTCAGACAAGAGTGCCAATTTTATTAGTATGAATAAAAGGCTGTCTTCCCTCTCATGGTTCAGATCGTATTAACATTTCTTCTAATCTGATCACTGTTACAGGCTCATGGACAAGGGGCACTTAGCAGATGTTAATTCTTTAACTGTGAGGGAGAATGACTGTCCACTCTGCAATGCAATTATCTCATTCACTTTACATTCCCATTTGTGGTCAATTCAGATTAGCTCGCCTGAGTGTCCCCATTTAGACAAGCTCCAGGATAAAAGGACTTACTGAAGCAGAGTCTCCTTGACAAGATTTTAGTAAACTGGTAACTTATTTGAGCATTCATCTATTCAGAATACTGCTAATAAATCACTTTGAGACCTCAGCTATTGTTGCTGTTTGCTATTAATAGGAGAGGCATATTTGCAGCTCGATTGTATTCCAGCCACAAATTCTAAGGTGCTTTTAACTTCTGAAACATCACATAATGCTGTTTTACTGTGGGATGTGTGTCTCACTGACAATTTTATTGAGCTCATGTTAGCAGAAAGACCTTCAAATGTTTTGCCTTGCACTGCTGCTGCATGCAGCCTGCCTCCATTCCTTAAGGGTCTGGGCACCAGCCCTACTAGTTCTACCTGAAATTAGCTGTGTAGAGAATTAAATTGTGTCCTGCTACTCACAAGTTTGGCCCTGATAGACAGTCAGGAATTGTAATGCTCGCTGACACAAGCAGGAGTTAAAGGTACTCAATGATCTTTATTTTAGAGCCCTAATATGGGGCTGTAGAAACACTGTTGCAGCCTAGAAGATTTTGGCGGTTTTTTTGCCTGTCTTTTAGGCCCAAATAAGTTAATTTTTAAGCTTATCATTGCTGTCCTTAACTGAAGCTACATCTCCATTGCTCTGAAATCTTCCAAGGATCTCTGAATCACGGGAGATTTGAGTTCAGTCACTTGCTGAAAATGAGGCTCCACAAAGAACCTGGGCAAACATGCAAGAATAACCTCAAAACATTCTGGGATGTCAGCCCATTAGAGGGCTGCAAATGACTTTTTCAATCGTCCCGTGCCACTGGTGTCTGCACAGAGAGAAAACAAAAGCCCAAATTGACCAGAAGGAAAGAAGGATCCTGGCTGATGTTCAACAGCATTAGGGACATGTGAGGACATGGCTGAGGACATGGCTGGGGAAGTGTGTTTTCAAGTTCCATCTCTACATCTTGTAGAAGTGTGTTTTATGGGAAAACAAACAAACAAGCAAACAACCTTTAATAGCATCTTCCTGATCATTCTGTCTTTGGGAAAAAGTGAATCGTCAGGCTCTGTACAGAAATGCCATGTGCAAAGGAGGGTCTTTTCAGTTGGGGGCCAGCAGTGATGAGGGTGATGGCCAGACCCAGCCCAACTATTTGCATTATATCAGTGAATTCAGCAAGACATGGGAGCCATTATTTCATAAGCACAAGAATAATTATTTATAGGGGAAAAGTTAATGAGACAATGTAAATGAAGACAGGCTGGAGTCAATAAAATTATGTAAGACCCTGGAGATCCTGTTTGGGGTTTTCACTGGTTTTAGCACAGTGGGTGAAGGGAAGCTTCTCCCTTTAAATAATGGAGCAACAAAAAGGGGATTCAGAGAAAAAGGGTAAACCTGAGGTTAGTTTTTAATCTGTGCCTGGGAGGACAGGAGACAAGGGCAGTTCTGGGCGCATGTGGAGGTAAAGCTTTGGTCTCCGGGGAGTTTTACCATGAAAGGTACTTTCCCTCCAGAGATTGGGCACCATCAACTGCTGTTTTTCTGGCACCAGACACCTCCTTTATAATTTTTCCGCACATGGAATACCAGAGATGATACTCCCAGCTCCCTGGGCCAGGTTGTGTCAAAACCATCTCTGTCTGCCACAGGCAGTCCCAGAACAGTGACATGTCCCTTTGCTGGGCCTCCTGGGTGCTCTGCATTTCTGGAGAACCAGGATGTGCAAGGGGCAAAATGCTTCTCCAACCTGCTTGATGATCCTCACCATTGTTCCCCCCGTTGCAGCTACCCCACAGGAAGGTCTCATTGTCTCCTTTTCTCTCTGGCTTTCCCAGTGCTTTTGACACTTGGAGATTGTCCCTCTGCTTGGCCAGCTCTTGAAATGCAGCCACCCTTGTGATGGAGCATAGCCAGTGTTTAATAGTGCGTATCAGCAGTCCTCCGTTTAGAACAGCAAATTTCTAACAACTGCACATCAAGGCTTCTGGATCAGCCTCCAATTATGGCTAAAACAAATTATTCCTCGGAGTGAGCTTGACCAGTCTGTGAAAGGGGGTATATTGTAGGCTGCCAACAGCAGGAGGAAATGAGTCCCAGGGCTCTAGGAGATCCTTTCCAAACTTCTTATGTAGGAAATGAAGAGCCCTGTACCCACATGAAACAAGAGGAATTTGGGGAGGCAGAATTTAATTCTCTAAATTGGCATCTGGCCTTGGTAGCAAGACTATTGCTTCCCTTGAGAAAAGTACCATGGGATTTTAGAGGAGCAGCCAGAGCCTCTCTTTAGGCACTGCACCCCACTGCTTCACTTCACAGTTCATTTTTGGCATGAAGGGAGGACTGGCTCACTTATTCAGCTCCCAGTTTTCTGTCTGGAAAGTGAAGCTGCCATGTTTCTCTTTGGAATTTCTGGGTACAACTGGTTACATGGGAAGTGTGTAACCTAAAGCAGTGAGTTGACACATCTCCCAAGTTTTGGATCAAAAGCTCATGGGGACTTAATCTGAGATTAATTGCCATGCACAATGGGTGTCAGCATGAGATAACTAATCCACCAATGTTCAAAATCCCATACAAATGGTGAAGTCCTCAAATTCTCCCGGGGCAACATTTCCAGGAAGAAAAGAAGTTAATATCCAAAAACAAACTTACTAGACACATACACCATGGTTCTCTATCACCAGTCTCTGCACAGTGTCCCTCACTGCTGTTGTCAAAATCTGTAGCCATGAGTTGAAAGGGCAGTGCTGTTTTTCATGGCCTTTTTGACTATGTGTATTTACATATAATTCAGACAGGTGTTCTTTTTCCCAATGTTAAGTGTAGTCTATGGTAACTAGGTGGTTTAAGCCACCAGCTCTATAGTCACAAAGCCTTTTCATTGAAGACAAGACCAATTGAAAAATATTCATGAAATCGGGTTCCTCTTAGGCTGAAAGAAATCCGCTTGAGCCTTAGTACTGTCTCAGACATTCTTGCTGACACGCTAACCTTCTGCCTTGCAGGCTTTTGCAGTGGTGCGTCATGCTCAGAAGCTGTTAAAGGGGTTATTCTGCAGCTCTGGGGAGCGAGCCAGCTTTTCTTACAGCCCTGCCTATGAACAAGCAAGTCCAGTTCTCTGTCTGGCTCTTTGGAGTTAGTTCCAGGTTTTCTTGGTCTTCTACACATACAACAGGTACTGCCGGCAGGCCAAAGCTGAGTACATAAATCTTTGTGGAGATGGGGAAAGGAGGGGAATTGCTGGAGGGAAGAGTATTTAAATACCATCTTTCTTGCTGATCGATCAAAGGGCTTCTTCGTATCACCAGTTGAAATGTACTGGTTTATTTTCCTATGTGGCACAGTGCAGTCTTGGAAACGGGGATTCTGAAGACGAGAAAAAATTATTTTCCCTGATAGTGCATAGCTGATTATATCATGCATCTGGAAGATTTTGCGAGCCAAGAAGCCGAGTGTTTCTGTCTGTTTGATGAGTGAATGTAGTGATTAGGCAAAATAAAGCCATTGTGGAATAAACTGTCGATTCTTGGAGAAGCATTGTTAGCTGCAGGTGAAGAAATCCAAATGTTTTGAGCTGTTTTGAGCTGGAGAGAGATTTTTCTGGTAAGAATATTACTTCTATGATCATCTCCATGAAGACAGGCATGACCTAGCAGTGTTTCATTTTCATGTAATGAAATTGTGCGGTGGGATGTTGAAGGGAAACTGAGAAGATGGCTCTCATCTGATTGATTATTGCCAGAATGGTCAAGAATCCTGAAGAAATCCCAAAGCTCTTGCCTAGCTGCCCTCATGCCTTTCCCAGCCCCTCACAAGCTGGCTGCTGTGAGTGAATAGGAGTTCATCCCATACAGCTTCTTGCTTTTGAGAATGTCAAAAGAATGCCTTGACTTTCCCAAAAGATAAATGGTACCTTGGTATAAAATAACTTGCCAAGATCCCTGCAAGGGCCAGTTATTTGAAATAGTTGGATTTTCCTCCTGAATTCTTTATAAGATTACCTAACTTTTGGATGATGAGACAAGCGATTATTTTGCTTGGTTTATGTGCTGTAGGGCTGTAGGCATGGGCCAAAATGGAGTGACATTTCTTCAGCACCTCAAGGTGCTCAGGAACTACCACTGGTGATACACAGCGAGTTTGTATCACCATCACTTGGGGACATGGGCAGAGTGCTTCACGCTGTTGCACTGAAGACAGGAATCAAAAGGAATAACATGTTAAAAAAATCAAATAAAGCAGTACTGAATTTATCAAATGCACATGAGCAGAATAGATGGATCACTAATATGGACAGGTCATTATTATAGAGTGTTTATTTATAGATACATGCTTATGCATCTGGGTTGGATGACACAGGGTACACTCCATCAGTGTCTTTTATCTGCAGATCTTGTTGGAAAGGAACCATGGACCACTTTGTGCAGTGTTAACCACCTTGGTTTTTATTTACAACCGAATGAAAATGTGGTTATGTTTTAAGTATTTGTTTATTGCTTTTACTTCTGTTGTATTCCCATTAACTGTCTTGTTCCCATGCATATACGCTTCTTGAGTCTCTCATCCATTTATTCCCTCTGTCTGTAGTTTACTGGTCTTGTCATCTTGTGAACCATCTCCTGATGCTTTCCAGGCTTCCAGGGAGAAGCTTTGGCTGAGGCTGGTCTCCCGACTGGAGGGTTGTGCCTCCAGTTGGGTACCCGGACCTGGGGAAGGAGGCACATGCCTAAGGGTTGCACATCCCTGCCTATGGCCTCTGCGACAGTGCCTATTTCTGAAGGTCTGTGAGGAAGAAGCTTCTTGTTGATCACGTGTATCTCTTCAATGTCGTGGGCATTTGCAACCCAAAGGGCCCAATATTATCTCTGTGGACACTTGTAACTTGGCAAAGGTCCAGGCCTGTGCAGCTGCAGCAGGTGAAGGCTCCACTGGTCCAAGATGTGCCCGTGACTCATTGAGAAGGCTTTGCTGGCGGCAAATCTTTTGTTGGTTTTGTTGACTTCCCCAGGCAACTTTGACTTCAGAGCCAATTTTGTTGCTCTCAGCATCATTCATTAGCATTTTCCTTCCCACTGTGGATATATATAAAGATGTCCTTTCATTGCCTCTCAACTGTAAACATACTAGGGTAGTTCTTGCAAAGGGACTTTTATGTATTTATAAATCAAGGTCATTCTGGTGCAAGTGGTTACTTGAGTGCACCACGTTCATGGCTGCCATTTTATTTATATACAGGGCTACATTATTGCATCTGTGGAATGGCAAATAGCTAAGGCTTCTTGTGCCAGTAAGACAGAATAAAGTAATCAACACAACAAGAGTTGCTCATGACAGCCCACAAGGAAATTGAAACACTGTGGAAATTTATTAGAGGGTGTCTATGTAATTATGTGCCCAGATTGCAGACAGCTGGAGCAGCCTGGCTGAAGAGCAGAATATTTTTATTCCATGGCATGTGTGAGGTGCTGTGGGGCAGCTTCTCTGCTCCTGCTCCCCTGGGCATGGAGTTGGGTCCCTCCTGCCACTGCCAGGCATCCCACAGGGAGGGTCAGGGGAACCCAACCCTCTCGAGGCCTAGCAGTGGCTTTCCTCACTCAGGGATTGCAGTCCACAGTTCTGTTTGACTGTGTAGAAAGACTTCTCTCCCACCAAAAAATCCTCATGCAAGTTCTAAATCACTTATCCAACAGCATAATTCCATGTGATGTGGAAGTAGCCATACCCCAAATAGTGATATTTTGTTTTAAAGACAGGTTCTTTTTATTTGCCTCCTGGTTTGTGACATTTGCACTCCAGATATGAGATATTGCTAGATACTTAGTTTTAAGTGGAAGCTGAGATAAAGATTTAGTTCCTGGGATTGTGTTTAAGAAGAATCCCAAATACTGTAGGATTTATAGTGAGCTAGCAACAATCCTAGATATCATAGGATTTATTGCAAACTAGCAACACGGAGGATTAAAATATCTTTCTGATAGGATATATTATGGCACGTCTAGCATAGAAGTGCTGTGGATTTTCAATTTATTACTTACTACTTGTTCTACGAAATAGAAAATTTGGATTAGTTCATGTACTATAGAGCTGCTGATGTAAAGACCCAGGCCTACCACCCTTTGCTATCATGCATGGCACTGACTACTGGGTGAAGTCACATTGCCTACCCAGCTTTGTAATGCTGGGCTTTGACGTATGGTTGGTAAGACATATGCATGCGGACAGACGTGGGTGGGAAAGTCAGAAGTCTGGTCACCATGGGGCGCTTTCTGGTGAGGCTCACTGCTGGTGAAATGGCCAGATTTTGCTGCTGTTGCTCCTTTACCAAGGTTCTGGGTGAGATCCCCTGGGCATTGTGGAGCTTTCTCCTGGCAGATGCCTTGCTCTGTGAAAACAAGAGTGGCGTCAGCTGTCAAAAAGGATGTTCTCCTGTACCTCTTCGAGCTATTTATCTCCCTTGTGTAATCACAACACAGCTTTCTTTGACAGGACCCTCAGGCATGACTTCTCCCGGTGCTTTTGGGATAGGAAGAGTAATGGACTTGATGGCTCTGCGGGCAGCAACTTCTCTGGAGGGTGAGAGGGAACTGCTGTCCCCACATTGTGTCTCACAGAGGGGCTGCCCAAACAGCTAAAAAACTGACATGACTTGTGCCAAGACCATGACCACAGTGGTAGAGCCACTAGGGAGAGTTTCTGTCCCTCCAGGTTGAGCCAGGTGCCTGTGTTTCCTGTGTGGTTTTAGCAAGATAAACTGGGAGGGCTTTGGGGAGCTGGGTGGCTGTGGAGCACTGACCCGACAGAGTCTAGCAGAGAGAAGTCCTGCCCGGTGGCACCAGAGAAATTGATGGTCTCGCAAAACCCCATCATCAGATACACATGCATGTTAGCAGTACATGCTTCTTGAATCCTGCCTACGTTTCCTCTGTGCCATTAAAATTAAAGAATATTTTGGTTGAGGAGTCCTCTGACTGCAGCAGCCAAGGGCTGCCGGCAGAACTGTAGGTGTAAAAACTCGGTCAGATTTGCTGTGCAAACCGTGGTTCGTTCATAGATGGGATGCCGCAGACCAGGGCTCATCCCATCAGTGAGACAATTGCATGGAAAAGCCCAAGGAAAGGTAAAAGCAGGAAAGCTGTTACCTGACCGTGTGTGTGGTGCTTGGCAGACCCATAACAGCCATATGAGGACAGTGTGGTGATGTGCTGGCTCCCAAGACAGGCTGGGATGAACCAGCAGCATTAACGACTGCACAGGGAAATCCTGCTGGGAAACACATCCTTGGCCTTATTGTACAGCCTCTGGGGGCTCCAGCTCACTCTGCTGGGGCAGAGCGAAAAATTCCTATTTGTATGACATCCTACATGTTATAATGACTGGTTTGTGTTTTATTAAAGCAGAGCTACTAGCGTTTGGGACAGAGGGATAAGGGTGTTTACTCTCTTGGCAGCACTGAGACCAGGCTCACTCTGTTCCATTGCACTGCTGTGGGGTGCAGGGTGGCTCCAAAACCGAGGCCAGGGCTACTGGGCACAGCCCGAGCGATACAGGGTAGCCAGGGGGGAGTGGCTGAGAGCCCGCAGCCCCTGGGAATTACAGATAGGGTTCATGTTTAGCATCACTGTTTTCAAGTAGCCATAAAAAGAAATGTTTGTAAGATTTTTAGGGCCTGAGAGGGAATACAGGCTCCATTGAAATCAGCAGCATAACTCCCCCTGAATTCCACACAGACAAGATTTAACTCTCTTGGCACAAAGGCGCTCAGGGTTATTGATTTCCTTGCTGCGATTGTCACGTGCATTAAATGGGGATAGATAAACAAGAAAAACTGAAAATGATAAGAGGATTCTACAGCTGCATCTAGCATAACTTCTTCCCAGTTATATGTTTCCTTCACCACTCTCATCCAAATCAGGACAAACAAAGAATTATCTGAGAAGCAATTTATGTAATTGCAAGTCACCCAAACTGCTAGTTTTTCTGGAATATTCTCAGCCTGACATTTTCCATCATCTCCACCAAAAGAAAATCAATGTCTCCAGCTTGGATGTTTTCCAAGACATTCTCTTTCCATATCTGAAAGCATCTTGTGTTCACAAACCCACTAATGAATAAATGTGATCAGAATTACATTGATTTAAATTTGGGTAAATAACATCCCTTGGGGAGAGGTGCAGGGCCTGATAATTGGGTTAGTTGGGTTTCCGTTCATATCTCCTTGATTTTTTTATTTTTTTTTTAGGAAAGCAGAAAAAATTGTATGTTCCTGAAAGAGAGGAGAAAATAACCCACCCTTTTGAAATGTGTTACTATTTATTAATATCCCTCGTCAGACTCCACACTGCCACACAAGTGGTGTACAGCTCACCAGCCTTGCCCTCTGACCACCTCTCCTGGTTAACCTTTTCCCTTATTGATGTCTTTCTGGCATAAGATGCCGAAATACCTTCGAGAGGGAGCATCTGCAGGATGGCGGCGTGGGGCTGCATCCATGATGTGCTTGCCAGTGTACAGTGTTTCTGGGCACCAGCATGCCCAAGCCCCACAGCCACTGGTGTGCTGGGAGGAACCACACTTGGCAGGTTGAGGGGATGCGCAAAAGCACACTGCCACCATTCAGCAACAAAATGAGTTCTAAATCTCCTTCCAGACCAGAACAAAGCTTCCTCCAACTGGATCCTGGCAGCCCTGGAGAAAAGCCAGGCAGCCGGCAGGCAAAGCCCACAGGCAGGCGAGCTGGCAGCAGCAGGGGCATTATTTCCAGGATACATGAATCCTGGTGAAATAGAAGACAAGCCTTCACTAGCCAAAATGTGTCAGCTGCATCCTTTGGGAAGAGTGGATTTAGGGAGAGGAGGCTATAATGACTGTAAGCGGCATTGGGCACCCCACAGCTGGGCACCCAGCAGCAGGTCCTGGCCAGTTCTGTATAATCTCTTAATCAATGATCTGGATGAGGGGATCAAGTGCATCCTCAGTAAGTTTGCAGATGACACCAAGTTGGGTGGCAGTGTTGATCTGCTGGAGGGTAGGCATTTGGACCAGCTGGATCGATGGGCTGAGGCCAATTGTATGAGGTTCAACAAGGCCAAGTGCCGGGTCCTGCACTTGGGTCACAACAACCCCAGGCAGCGCTACAGGCTCGGGGAAGAGTGGCTGGAAACTGCCTGGCAGAGCAGGATCTGGGGATGTTGATTGACAACCAGGTAAATACGAGCCAGCAGTGTGCCCAGATGGCTGAAAAGGCCAACAGCATCCTGGCTTGTATCAGGAATTGTGTGGCCAGCAGTACTAGAAAAGTTTGTGCCACTGTACTCGATGCTGGTGAGGCCCCACTTTGAATATTGTGTTCAGCCCCTCACTACAAGAAAGACATTGAAGTGCTGGAGAGAGTTCAGAGGAGGGCAAGGAACCTGGTGAGGGGCCTGGAGCACAAGTCTGATGAGGAGCAGCTGAGGGTACTGGGGACTGTTTAGCCTGGAGAAAAGGAGGCTGAGAGGAGACCTTATCGCTTTCTAAAACTACCTGAAAGGAGGTTGTAGCAAGGAAGGGGTTGGACTCCTCTCCCAAGTAGCAAGTGATAGGATGAGAGGAAACAGGCTCAAGTTGTGCCAGGTTTAGACTGGATGTTAGGAAAAAAATTCTTCATGGAAAGGGTTGTCAGGCATTGGACATGTCCAATGTTGTCAGGCTGCCCATGGAAGTGGTTGAGTTGCCATCTTTGAAGGTGTTTAAAAGACACACAGATGAGGTTCTTAGGGACATGGTTTAGTGCCAGTGTTAGGTTAATGGTTGGAATTGACGATCTGGAGGGTCTCTTCCAACCAAAATGATTCTGTGAATCTTATGATAAGAAACAATAGTTGCCCTTTGCTGCTGCACACCTCCTTGCTGTTCATAGGGGGTTGGCCGGTGTTTTGGGTGGTATGGATTGTCAGTGGGACAGCTTGAGGACATTTTAAGCCATTGCTGGGAACAGTACATCAAACCATTAGACCATTAGTACATCAAACACTCGTCAAGCGACTGATTGAGTGTTGCTTACAAATTTTGTATTTCATTGAGCCTTTGGTGGCTACTCTGTGAAGAACTATTTAACTGTTTAGAAAGTGTCACTGTAAATTCAATGTATGAGTAACTAATACATCATTTTATAAGAATGGCAGTTATATGGATTATATGCTGTTTCTGATGTCACACTATAGGCAGCTAAACCAACAAGTTTAAAATAAACCTCTTCAAGAAAATTGGTTATTTTTATCTAGTGCTCTCAGTTTTCAACTTGAGCCAATATTTACCTATTCAATCAGGCTGAAGTTAAAATCAAGACTGACTGATAAGTATTTGTTTAAACTTCAGAAGCCCCCCACTTTTCTTTCTTTCTTATCTCAGTTTTCTCAACTATCAGCTTGCTGTCACTAATTGCCATACCTAATCACTTTTCCACTAGGAAGCAGCCTGGGACTGATAGGAGCCAAATATTTGGAAATCTGAGCTTTATTTGTTAAAAAATACACCCATTCTGGGGGAGGGAAGGTTAATGAAGAGTCCCCCACCTGAGCATTGCCTGCAGGACTGCCGGTCCCTGCACTGGGCCACGCTGCACACCAGTGGCACACACCTCTGCTTTAAATTAATGGCAAAATTTTGTTTGACACCTAGAGACTCCAGACTTCATGTGGAAAGGGAATCACAGGGGGTCACTTCACACACACTGGGGTGGAGGTGGATTTGCTGCTCTCACCACTTGCGGAGGGGGAGGAGCATCAAGGGAGCCCCGTGTGTGTTCCCGAGGGATGCTCCCACCGCCTGGCCCACCGTGGGGCTGGTTGACATCCTCCTTTCTGCTTCCCTTGCTGCGTTTCTCTGCCCAGGTGATCTACCGAGCCCTGTCACCACCTTACGCCGCGGAGGACCCGTACAGCGCAGAAGCCCAGGCTCAGCTGAAGATCACCAACCTGCGGGTGAGGCTGCTGGAGCGGCAGGGCTGCCCCTGCGTCCCAGCGGGCCCGGACCCCCAGCCCCCAAACCCTCCGCTTCCCCTGCACTACGCTGTCTACGATTTCATTGTGAAGGGCAGCTGCTTCTGCAATGGCCACGCTGACCACTGTGTCCCCGTCGCTGGATTCAAGCCCCTCAAAGCGGCTGGTGTCTTCCACGTGGTATGTACCCGCACTCAAAAACATCTGCATTGCAGGAGAGAAGAGTTTTAAAAATTATAGGGAGCGGTATATGGTACGGTATAGGTCCAAGTATATGGTATTTGACATGTGATGTCCTGAATTCCAAGCACAGTGAGCAAAAGCAGTCTTTAGAAAGGTGGGGGTCTCCATGCTGGGCTGAGGCACTGGGATTCCCTCATGCTTCAGTGTAGGGTCTGCCAGGACTCTTGTCCATCAAGGGTATTCCACAGTAATGTTTATATTTTAAGTGGATGCTTAAAAAAAAATAAAGCTGCTAACTCCTTTATTTCCCCAAATGCTAATTCTTAATAACACAATATCTAAAAGATAATAAATGCAGGACATTTTGATGAGGGAGAGGAAGGAGAACTTCTCTGAAAGTACTAGGAATCTTGTGACTGCCATTTCTTCTGGAGGATCCTCAGATACTGGGTGGGCTCCTCAGCTGAAAGGCAGGAGAGCTGGGGTTTGCCTCTCATTCCCAGGCTTTCCATTGCATTTTCCAAAACCCTATGCTTCAGTTTCAAGGGGTCTCCCATCACAAGAGCTCTGAGCTCATATCCCTTGGGACTGACTCACACCCAAAATCCAGACCTCCTACATGCCAAAGAAGTGAGAGCCACTGACCTTTTGGGGAGGTGATGGGCACAGCAGCAGCCAGTAAACTGGACAGCTGTGACTTGCCAGTGCCATGCAAGCCTGGGTGGCAGCCCTTGCTCTTGCTGCCCCCAACACGCCTTGTCTTTTCTGTCTGTCTCAGAAAGTCCCGGCTTTGCTGGCAGAGGGGCGGTAGGGAAATCCAGGGCAGTTAAACATGTTGCACTGAATACTGTTAGAAACGGAGACATCATAAAAACTTCAGGCGGTTACTCGAGGTAAGGAGGTCTGGCATCTGTCCAGCTCTTCGGGGAACTCTCTCACTTAAATTATGGTCTCTGACATGGAGCAGACAGCATGTTTCCCTTCTAATAGAGCCAGTCTTGCAATGTCTTTAAAATATACCCATCTGAAAGAGTGCAATGCTATGATTGATAAGGCTGTTTCAAGTAGCACTGCTCTGCTTTCCATAGATGTTCCCTGAGTGAAAGTCTTTGAAAGGAACTGTTAGCGTGGGATTATTTCGATGGGATACAATTGCACAGGAGCATGCACCAGCATACCGCTGAGAGTCAGAGCAGAGCTTGCAGCCAAATACACTTCCAGTACAACTATAGCCTATGGAAACCATAGTGTGCAGGTAGCAGGTGGTGCTGTGGGAAGGAATCAAGTGCCAAAATCACACTGAAAACCAAAGCAAGAAATAGCAACAGGCCCCAGCACCGGCCTCCAGGGGACTGGAAATTCAACTCCAGTTATAAATATGTGTGTGGCAGGAGTCCCAAAAGTGACGTTTCTGAAGTGAGGCTGACTCATTTCACTGTGCCTTATGGCTTGTTCCACATGCCCCATGACGGATGTGCTGATGTAGGGATGATGTAGCCTCATGGTTTGCAGGGAGAGTCAGGGAATAAGATATTTCCTCTCCCAATACAATTTTTTCCACCATGGCAGCTGGGGCTGAGCCCAGTCCATGCCAGGCTCCTAGCTGGTGCAAGGCTGCTGTGATTTGGGACTGTGGTAGCACCCCATTTGTGCATACCGTGCCGGCGTTTGCCAGTGTGTTGCTTCAGGATGGGAAGAAAGGATTATTTCCAAGATGATAGCAAGGCACGTGTGAATGAGCAGAAAAGGGACAGAAGATTGCGAGGTCTGTAGCTGATTAGCTGTGAGAAGTCAGAGAAACTTCTGAAAAGAGAGTAGGATTTCTGAGAGGAAACATTTTTGTACATTTCACCTGAAAAGGTCGCATAAAAGAAAATTCTGAAGAATTACGGTCAGTCACTCAAGGGTGAGATGAGGACTTCAGTCTTGCCTTTATGGAATGACCTACATGGGATTTTAGCAGAACCTTCACTGTAATACTGAGGACAGCAAAAGCTGGGAAGCACATTACCATTTCATAATCTGATGATAAAATCTAACTCTGTTTTTATGCTTGTTTAGACCAGGGCACTCCTGAAGAATATCCCCTAAGTTAGAGAGTTAACATCAACATTTAAGCAAGTTTAAGATCCTCTAAAAAAAAAAAAAAACTTTCCCAAAATAAGTATGTGCAAGTTTTCTTAACTCCCTACTTGGTCTCAGCCCACAGACAAAAAATCCTAACTGCAGGCTTGGTTTCAGTCCCTCGTTGGCCAGCAGAACTGGACGTGATATGTTTGTTTTTCTCTTGGGTTGCTCTGGGCAGTAAGCCGGGGTGTTGTGGCAGCACTGGGCGCAGTGCCAGGTCTTGAGCAGATCTTGCAAAGTGACCAGAAGCATTTCAGCCAGCTCACCCAGAGGGCATCTGACAAAGCCACGTGGGGATGCAAGGGTCCTGGTGGCTGCTGCTTGGGCAGTTTCGTTGCAGGAACCTGACCTGGTGGGCCAGGATGCTCCACTCAGCTCAGGACATCGGCCCAACTCACTGTCACAGGATTTCCCCTATCGGGTGTATTTTTTCTCGACGGATGGGCCACTGTGTGCTAGCAGCTGACAGTTTTGGATAATACTGACCCAGGGCATGCTTGGGGTGGGCAGGGTACAGGATGCAAATGGGGTGACTCCGTGGACCAAGAGGGGCTCCTTGCACCCCAGCAGAAGCAGCTCTAGCTCCATTCACTGGGGTGGGAAAACGTCCTTCGCGGTTCCTCTTGAGTCAAGTCAGAGCAAAGGTGGGCTTTGCAGAGTCCAAGCATTCACTGTGAGGAAAAAATATTTCACATTAGTCCCAACAGCAAAAAGCAATAGCCAGGGCCTTATAAAAGGCTTGTTTCTGTGCCCTCACCGCCATCCAGCTGCAAAACTGTCTGTGGTGCCCCTCTCTGTTGCGGTTATTGTGTTGGTACCACAAAGCAAAGGTTGCTGGCAGTTCCTAAAGGAGAAAGGAATTTGTGTAGGAAAGCTCTGGGTTCATTTTAGCATCAGAAATGCCATGTCAGCCTTTAGGCGAATTCTGAATGTTCAAGTGGGGCTCCTGCTCTAGGGGAGGTTATCTCTCCATGAGCTGCAGGGGAAGCCTACAGAGAGGACCTGACTGCCTTCCAGCAATGGCAAGGGCTGCTCCTCATGGGCAGTACAGTCCTGACTGTCCCTTGTTATACATTTGTGCTGCAAACAGCTGTCAGGGTGACACAGATACTCTTCCTTCTCTTCCCCACTCCTCCCAAATTTATTCAAAGGGTCGCTACCCGAATCTCACCAACAACAGCCCAATGCACGATCAGAAAAAGATGTGTGTGGACAAACACAGCTCACATTGTATCGGACAAAGCAGTTGGATCAGTTTGTGAGGTGCTGCTGCCCTACCAAGATGGTACTGCTCCCATTACACTTACACACTTTGGTAGTAGTCCAAGGTGCTGTGTCAAGTGGAAGCCAAGGACTTTTCCAGGAACTGTCCTTTATTTTCTAGGCTGAACAGACAAATCACTTCAGGGAACTGACCAGTGAATGCATCTAAACTTGATTTCTGACAGCTGCCTGACAATTAGGCACTGAGGCATATATATACCTCATGTAATTTTAGGCGTGCAGTTGATGTACCTAAGTTAGCCAGCTCATCTCCCTGGGTTCCCTCCATAGTTATGAAGTGGAGGGGGGATACACTATGGCTGGGATCCCAGTAGACTGTGCTACCATGCTGAAACACTTCTGTATAGTCGAGCAGGGTGAATATTCCTCCCCCTTCCCACATGGCCAACCCAGTTGCTGTTATAAATTGTTGCCATGCTATTGACATCAAAAGATGCTGAAGGTCTTCTCCAGCAACACTGACAGAAGCCTATTGTACCAGGAATTAAAAAGCCCCACCAGACCGCCCCCACGCCCTGGACAACAAGCTTTGTATTCTTTCACAAGAACAAGATAGGATATGAGAATTTTCTCATGCATAAATTTGGTTGTCTGGTGCTTTGGGAAAGAATACCTCCCGGCATGCTGACAGCAGCCAGTAGGCATCAGTTCCAAAACTGGCACAGTGGCTCAAGCTCAACACAGTTTGAAAGCTATCATCGTCAGAGACTCAGCATGAATGCTGTGATTTTCCTTTAGCCTCGTATCATGCCCATTTTCTAGGAACATAGGAAAAAACCAAAAACGAAACAAAAAAAACCCCACCACAACGGAGAAAATACTATTTTAGCAGTTCCAAGAAAAAAACTCTATTAAAAGCAGTAGCCCCTCCCAGCTATTTAGCCTATTTACGCTATTAGGTCTTCGGGACATTGATTTTCTTTTAGCGTGCGTCTGTGTTGGACTCTATATAGTGGGTGAGTTCTTGCAGTATAAATCAGTTCATAGCAGGTGACTGAAAGCATTTTTCTCTCGATGCAGCATTTCTTTCTCACTGCCCAACAATTTAGAACATGATAAATAAGGGGGGAAGTATTTTATAGGACTCGACTAAAGAAAAAACCCTATATATTTGCAATCTGAAAGGAAGCACTGGAAGGTTATAATTCAGCAACAAAAGGCTCTGGAAGGAAGCATGCCCTAGCAACTGTCTTTGTATAGAGAAATCAGTCGCTCGTTTATCTTAGAGAAGTCAACTTTTGTAACACTGTTTGCATTGTGCCCTCTAATGACTGACGTTGTGATGGGGCTGTCCAGCTAAGAAGGGAAACAGTGTGAAAGTGAACTGGGATGCAAAGACCCCATGACAACATGAAAAATGGTATGAGAAGGCTTTGCCGCTTAAACGATTCAAGAGCCGTGTGAATGCTTAAAGGGGCAAGTCGTACTGGGAATTGTGTTTGTGTACTTAGCGATGCTCCAGAATGACCCAAGTGGGCACGCCTGACAGTTAAATATAAATGGAGGTGAATGAAAAGGGAAGAAAAACCATCCTCCTTTCCTTGTCGACGTATGGGGGTCACATTCTGCATTCAGAAAGGTGGTGAGATGCTGGAGAAATCCTCGAGGCCAGGGTACATAGTTTCCCCACTCTGCCTTGGGTCCCAGCAGAGCTGCTGGGCTGGTTCCTCAGCCCCAGCTCCCAGCTGCTCTGTGGCACGACCAGGAATTTACAGGGCACTGCAGTCTGGTGTCTGGCCTTCCTACACCTCATACAGGCATTAATTTTGCCCAGTGTAGATAGCCTGTTGGCTGTTTTTCACCTGCCAGCACTTCTCTTTTCCTTCTATTACCCCTTCTTGTTGTCCTGTCTTTCTCCTATTTTCAGCTGTCACAGCATTTCTTTGTAACTAAAAGAAAAAAATACCTTTCTGCCTATGGGCTGCAAGAAAGGGCTTGCTAGCATCCACCTTCCTTTGTTGTTTCCAGTGCATGAAAATCTTTTCTGTCATGCTGGAATTAAGTAGAAGAAAAAGGATATTTTCTTCAATGGGATAAAGGTGGGATGGAGAGTTTTTTTAAAGCAGAGCTCTTTTGCAGGGTAATCATTGTAATGCTATTGAAACGGAATAAATACATCAGCCCAAGGCAAGGTTTTTGAAGCACTTAGGTCTGAATTTCATTAAATTTCTGGGAAAAAGGGAAAAAAGGGTATTAACTAAACTGTTACACTGAGAAACAAGTTATTAAAGACCCCAATTCCCTTCCCTCACTCAGCTGAGACTGGCCATTTAGCTGTTTTGCTTGTTCATTAGTGGGTCTGCACCCCACTCTGCCTGGCCAAGAGGGCTGGGACCACCGTGAGACCTGGGGTGACCTTGGAGAGGCAGAGGTTTCGTCAGGTCCAGCCCGTTTGAGTAGCACTTCTGTAAAGGCTCAGCATGGCAGGAATTGAGAAGGCTGCCGCCTTTTCCAAAGCTTGCTTCCGAAGACTGGAGCCCAGGTGGCTGCATCTGATGCAGAAGCGGAGCCAGCTGAGCTGTCGTGTCCCATGCCTCTCTGGGTGCTCACCCAGATATGAATCCCACTGAGGCGACAAGTCTCCAGCCCTGCAGCAAGCAGGGGTGCATGGGTTTGCAAAGTGTGCATGGCAGGCTGGGCTACTGCGCAGCCATCCCAGCCCATGCCAAGGTGGGCAGAGGGGGTGCAGGGTCCACAGAAGTATCTGGGCTTGGGAGGGAAGATCTGATGAAGGTGCTAATGCATCTGGTTGTGACAAAACCTGGGGGAAAAGTGAATGCAAATCACAATTCTTATGACTGAGAACACGTGGCTCCTCCTGATCCAGATGGTGACAGCACCACGGAGTCAGCCTGATAGCCCAAACCCAAAACTTGCCTTTATGCAGAAGTCAGAATCATGCTATTCTAATAATTTTTAAGTCTTTAAGCCAGATCATTAATTTCCTTCCCCCAAGGTGCATCGTACCTTTACAAACTATTAGCAATGTGAGGAACATCATGCCCTGCTCTGCCTTGGGGTCTATCTAAACACCAGCTGGCTTGATTTGCACCATGTCCAAATCTGGCTCTTTTGCAGCACTCCTTTCCACAGCATCTGAGACCCCACAGACCTGCTCTTGGTGCAGCACTTTTTCAAGTTTTTGAACCCTCTTTCTTTAGAGTTCACATACAGATTAATATTAATAAGTCAGTGCACAGCTATTCAGTGGATTACTTATTACCTCGGTGTGCCAAATTAATGGCTGTACATCAGGCTCTTGGGATACCCGTCCTCTTCTGTTTTATTTTCGCCCACCTCCCCCTGTTCTGGCAACACAGTACGCTCTATTATACAGTACTTGGGCTTTCAGAAAATGCAGGCTCTTATGCCTTGGGACCGTGAATGCTCCTTGGCGGGGAGTTTAGTCTCAGTCTCTGCTGGTGTCTTGGGACTCTTAATCCTTTGAGGGTTTCTTAGGTGCTTCTGAGTTTCAGAGTTGTACATTATTAATGCTGAGTATCCGCTGTCTGATTGATTGAGACCCCACTGATTCTTTGTGTGGTTTTGGCAAGGGGGGAGCTCAATCTAAGGAGTCAGGCTGCAGGCACAGGCAGGGGGAGCACATGTTCCCAAAGTGATCCCAAGAGTCCCTATGTCTTAGATATACATATCCCTGTTCGCAGGTCTTCTCCTACGTCCTTCTTTGGCATCATGATGGCCAAAGCACCAAGGGGTCACCTGCTTTTGACCATGGCACCCTCTGACCTTCCCTTCCTGATCATGCACAGCCCAGGTCTGGTGGTCCCTCTACCCCAACAGATGGGACACTCCTGTGAGGAACACGCTAAAGGATTTCTCTGGTCGCGGACATGGTTCAGGCTACTACAACCTGTTTAGCTCTAATCACCCAATGGCCAAAGGGCTCGCAAGAAAACCCTGCCAAAAATGGCATCAAAGAGTTAGGGTCCCATCAAAACCACCAGAAGATGACCACACGATCAACACAGGTTTAACCAATTTCTGGTGTCTGCTTTTAAATGTGTGGGAAGTAGCTCTGTAACATTGGTTTGTGTGTGTTGACTTTGCCTAAAAAGTATATGAGAGAAATTTTATTGAAGAATGATAATTTAGGAAAGTGAGGCATCTGGGAGTTTGAGGAATGTTTTGTGAGTGGTAGTAAAAATGAAAATATGAGAACACAAGACACACTTTGAGAATGAAATATTCCCTCTGCAAATTTGTTTTGTTCCTTTTCTATATTTGCTTCTCATTCTTTTCAAACATTAGCAAACATTTAAGCATATATCAATATGATAAGCCAACTACAGACCAACTAGTATCTGCAGTGAGACCAACTGTTATCTGCGGTGAGGCCAGGTAGCACTGAAACTGATGTTATCTTAGTATTTGCACTTTAGCTTAGATGTTTGCGCGTTCTGTCTGACTCCATCTGTATCTGTCCATTGCTCATACAGTCCAGTTGCTGTACTGTATTTTGCTTATTCCTGCTTTGACGATGCAGACATTTTCATATGACAGGAAAGGATCACTTGAAAAGTTTTTGAAAGATGTTGCTGTTTGCGTTGCTCCTGAAAAGTGTTTTAAGGACTTTCAAGGTCAATCTTGAAGTTTTATCTGTACTGGTTACGTCCGACCTCTGTAAGACAGCAGCTGAAATCTATTCGTTAAAAATAAATAAATCAGAAAGTCATTATTAGCCAGCAGTGTGTGGGGTGTGCATGTGTGTGCACCTACGTAACAAGCAGGAGCTGTTTACAACATGTTCACGGTCATCTTCTCTGTTGTTTACTGTTCAGGTTTTTCACAGGAGCCTTTTTTTGGAGCAGGTCTCGACAGCAGGTCACACAGTCAGGAGCTGCACATTTGTAAAAGGACAAGTCAAACACCATGGAAGGCAGCATTTCCCAGCAGCAGCTAAAGCTGTGCCCCAGCTCTGGGCCAGATCACCAGCCACCCCCACCACTCTGTGTCCCTCCCGATGCTGGAAGCAGCCAGCAGTTGGTGCAGCTCCCCAGCTCCATTGGTTTTGTGGCCAACCTGTGGCATGGGCATGGGACCGCGGTGGCAGGGCAGGGGCTGAGGTCTCCAGCTCGTTACTGTTCATTGTCCTCCTTCTCTATCACTTTCCCTGCAGCTGGAGAAGGATGGGGCACCAGGGTGGTGAGGCACCGTTCAGCTCGTGCTCCAGCAGATGCAGAACGTAGCCATGCATCAGACATCTGGAGAGACTTACAGTCAAAATGTTCTAGGTGAAACTGTATTTAAAAGCAAAATGTCTAACAGAGTAAAGCTGAAAGCACAGGCAGCCACTGAAATAGCTATGGTAGGTAGCTGCCCACCACGCTCCACAGGAAAAGGCAGGACCTTCAGCCTTGCCCACAAAGCTGTGCTGCTTCAGAGCTGGATTTTGTTGCATCCAGGGGCTGCCAGGCTGTTCTTGCCCTCTGGCTACGTCCTGTTTTCTTTGCATTTGCCAACAGTATGAGTAATGCCAGCGGCTGACAGGACAGCTGGCACCAAGCGTGCTACGCTGGCTTTTCATCTCCAATTACCCCCTTACACTAGGATGTCTAGATGTTAAATTATCTCTCTGTCATGAACACATCCAAGTACAGTCACTCATGGTCCTTGTGCTATCCTTGGTTCTTCCTTTGTGGGGCAAAAATTCTGCCTAGGATGAGTAGATACCTATGTTGCAGGGGTTTGAATTTCTTTTTTGTTGTACTTATTTATGTCGGTGATGGCTGGGCACACAGAGCTGGGTCCTGAGGCTGTGGGTGCTATTCCTACAGTACTGCAAAGGTGTATTCATGTTTGGGAAGGAGGAAAAGCAGGTTTTACATTGTTTCCCAAGGATGCTTTGAATCTTGGCTTTTTTAAATCTCTCCTAGAAATTCATGCTGCAGCTGGAAACTCTGTTAAAGATTCTTTAGATCTTAAAAAAAAAAAAAAAAAAAAGAAGGTATGATTACACAATACCATGACATGCAGATCCACAAGCACAAATCTAATTGAAAGTGGAACTGCAGAATATTTGCCTTGGACTGAATTAGATAGACATCAAGGCACACATCATGCCAGCCCTCTTTCTAGTCTGTGTAATAGTGCCTAGCTGACACGGTATCTCCTGTACATGGGCATTGCTTGTGCTCCAGAGACCCTTCGGGCTTCGCTGTGGGTGATCCTTGCTCTCTTTCCCCTACCAGGTCCATGGGAAGTGTATGTGCAAGCACAACACAGCAGGGTCCCACTGCCAGCACTGCGCCCCGCTCTACAACGACCAGCCTTGGCAGGCTGCTGACGGCAAAACCGGAGACCCCAAAGAGTGTCAGTGTAAGTAGCAAGCTGGGAACAGCTCTCCAGAGCCTTCGTGAGGGTGAAAAGCTTCCTCTTAGGCTGAGGGGAGTCCTTATTGCTGTTTACAACTACCCAAAAGGAGGTTGTAGCATGGAGGGTCTTTTCTCCCGAGTAGCAAGTGATAGGACAAGAGGAAGTGGCCTCAGGTTGCACCAGAGGAGTTTTAGATTGGATATTAGGAAAAGTTTCTGCATGGAAAGGGTTGTCAGGCATTGGAACAGGCTGCCCAGGAAAGTGATTGAGTCACCATCCCTGGAGGTGTTTAAAAGGTCCATAGATGAGGTTCTTAGGGACATGGTTTAGTGTCAGAGTTAGGTTAATGGTTGGACTCGATGACCTTGAGGGTCTCTTACCAAAATGATTCTATGATTCTCTTTTTATGCCTTTCTCCTATGTTTCCAAGAGTCAGCAGATACCAGGGTGGCGGGCAGTTGCTTGCAAAGCAGTTCAGTGAGTGGAGAACCAATGCCAGCTCCTCCCAGCACCCAGTGCATGTTTGTATGGTGGGGATGACCCTGTTCACAAAGGCCCTTGATTGTAAATCCTCACAAGACTGTTATTTGTTGGTGTGTCCTTTCTGGAGGACCCAAGCACATCTCTTTGAGATAGGGCTGACTGCTGTGGGCAAACTGCAGCCTATCAGGGTGCTTTGGAGGTGATGAGGGGCCAGCATTGTCCCCTCCATGAGCACTGCTGACAAACGTTTGCAGGAGGTATGGTCTTCTGCTGCTGGACATGGGCTCTACTCGCCACCAGGCACTGGGGGCAGGAGGAGTCATGAGATTTGCGGGGGTTCGAGGATTACTTCTGTAGTGCCAGGGAGGGATGCTCAGGGTGAGTGCAGCTGCAGGGGACCACAGATGTTACAGGGCAATCTGCTCCACTAACAGCAGCAGACTAGCCAGAAAGATGCTGAGGGTCAACCACACCACCCCGGGAAGGTTTGTGGGCATACTGACTGCCGTCATGCCGCGGCTACGATGCTGTGAACACCTCAGCTGGCATCAGCCTGCCTGTGTGGGCTGCGGTCCCTCTCACTGCAGTATGGATGTTCCCTGAGGGAATGACAGGGGTTCCCTGTTTCTGACGGCAGCATTTGAGGAGCAGGGGTTGGAACAGATCTCGCTTGGCCACTGAATTCAGGTGTATGGGCATCCAGACTTCCTCCACTGCCAGCACAAGGAGAGGGGGTTCCTCACCCTCTCTCATACACATCCCCTCCACCTGCTTTTTCCCCTCCACCAGATGCAAGGAGCACCCTACATCCTGATAGCACCTGCATGACAGATGCCGTATGGACCACTGCTGATTTCTAGAGCAGGGAGGGAAGGATCCTGCCCCAGCAGAACCAGTGAATGTGGGAGGTCCATGGGAAGTGTATGTGCATCGGCCTGATCAAGTTTCTGTCCCTGTACCAGGAAACTTGTATTAGAAATTTTTAAGAGTTAAATTATTTTTTCTTAAATGCCACCTGTAGAGGTTGGGAAGCGTGGGTGAAAATGTGATGATACTTCATGCGTTTGAATGATTAATAGGTTCATTGATCAGGTCTCGCATTCCAAAACATGGTTTGAGTTTCTGTGTCCCTTTTCTATAAATCAACATCTTTCACTGCTTTAATGAGCCTTTTTGTTCCCTTTGGCTTCATCTCAGCTTGCAAGTGTAACGGGCATGCCGATACTTGTCATTTTGACATGGATGCGTGGCTGGCATCGGGCAATCGCAGTGGCGGCATCTGTGACAACTGTCAGCACAACACGGAAGGGCAGCACTGCCAGCGCTGCAAGCCAGGCTTCTACCGGGACCTCAGGAAGCCCTTCTCTGCCCCTGATGCCTGCAAACGTAAGTCAGAGACCTTTTACTGGTAAAATGCTTCTCAGGTGGGAGGGTGTCAAAGGAAAGGTGAGATCTTCCTGCCCCACCTTGGAGTAATATTCTTGCTTCAGTGAAGGACAGAGAGCTCTTTGAATTCCCTTTTTTGATGCTGTTAGCAAAAAGCAATGGTGCAGTTTGCAAGGCAAAAGCCTGCAGATGCTGTTGACAAATCTCTCAAGGATCCCTGTAGCACAAAGGCAGGGGGAAGAGAGGTGATTCATTGACTTTCTCCTGCTATTTTTGGAGTGCAAAAGCTCCATCATGTTGGCATGCACTCCTTGTTTGGTGATTGCCACAGCCTCAGAAGCAGGGTGCCTCAGCCAACAGGGGTTCATCTGGTAAATAGCATCGCCCACCAGTGCATGTTCTCAGCAGCAGCAGGTGGATATGGAGGGAGAGACAGGAACACGAGTTAAGTGATATTCCAGAAGGTGCAACACCGAGGAGGCCAGGCCAAAGGCAATGACTCAGACACATGTGAAATTAAATGTTTCCCAAGCAAAAGCAGCGATCCAGAAGCCATGCTCCCCAGGGACCGCTGTGAGGATGGTGACTCACCGGAGGGGACTCCGTATCCCCAAACTGCACTGAGCACATTACACTGGTCAGCTAAATACAGGGTGCAGGCGTGCTCTCCGCTCTGCACCTACAGCCAGCCACCGGCTTCACCAGACTTCTCCTCACTGACCCACATCTGGAGGAGGATCTTCATGGGTGGCAGAAAAAAATCTGACTGACACCCTGCTTGTGTCATTTGAGGGGACACTGAGCACATCTCTCTCTTCCAAAGGAGAAGTACCTGTGTTTAAAGGAAGAGAAACCTTTCTGGGGTGTGGAGCTGCACCCTGGAATGGGAAGAGTGTGTACGGTTTCCCTTTTGTCTGTGGGGCTGGGTGGGGAAAACCACTTCTGTCCTGCTCCCTCACTGTGCATCATCCTCGTGAGAATGCCAGTGGCCCCACCAGCCTGTTGCAGAACTCCTCCTCCTCTCCACCTTTCACTTGTTGCAAGGAGGAGCAGCATCAGCTGAACCACCTGTTTTACAACCCCAGTTCTCTTGAAAGAAAACAGAATTGACCACAGTTCTCTACTACATATGTATATAATTATTTCACTTCTGTAGTATGTATACAAACTTGTTTTTTTTAAACAGTGAAGTTAATGACTTTCTGAAGTTCCTTTACCTACTTCTGTACATGGAAGTTCCAAGTCTCGTTCTCTGAAACATCAGCTACTTTCCCCCTCCAATTATTACCAGAACTTAGGTAACAAACTATTGGTTTGGAGTCTCATTAGTAAAAAAAAACAAGTTTAAAACTTGTACTTAGACCCAAAGCAGGGGCTTGAGGGTTTTTTTCTAACTCATTGGAGTAATCGATTCCTGGCAGATAACACAGGATGAAAGACTAAAGTAAATTCTGTATGGGACCCTCAGTCTCCAAAATGTGCTTTTACTGGGGTTGTGCTACTTTTGCTAGGATTGCAGTTCCTGGTGCTCTTTACGTGCCGGCTCTCATCAGAGAAGAGCACACACTTTTCTGAGGCTGTTGAAGCCAAATCAAGCTCTGGCACTCATTCGGGTGTGGTCTTCTAAACACCTTAAAATAATACCCTTCGCCTTGGAGACAATAGGGGTGGCCACCATCTCCTGTGACTTCTCATGAAGGAGATGGAGTTTTACAAGGGACACATCATAGGGTTTTCCTGGTGCCAAAACACCCAGTCCAAATGCTTTGGCTGCTTGAAGGGTCCAAGAGGAAATCAAATGGCACCTCCTGGACTGACCAGCACGGAGCCTCCTTCCTTGAAAAAGCAGATGGAAACAGAGGTCTCAGGACGTACTGCTGCAAAATGGCCATGGCTCAAAGGGAAGGCTGTCAACAGGGTGCATGTGCCTGTGTGTGAGTTAGACCAGCGCTAATGAAGTCAAGCATTACATCACATCATTAGCTATATGTTAGCCAAATCCCAGGAGACTCAATTATAAAAGTTTCTTTGGGGCAGGAGGAAACTGCGGAGATGATTAATGATTAATGGGTATTTTTGTTGACGTATGCTGGTGCTTGGTACTTTTGACTTTCTGCCTTCATCTCTGAATCACCAGCACATAGCATTCCATTTTCCACATTTTTACCTCCCCAAAAAGTGTGCCTGACATAAAGACTATACATTTGCTTCCATTACTCTTAAATGCAGCAATCCAGCCTCTTTATGGGCCACTATGTATTTGTGAACTCTGGTATTTAAAGGCCAAAGGTAACATATATTTGACAAGAACTGTAAGATAGCCTTGAGCACAGTGAGAAAAAAATCTACATTTATTTACCTTCTTCATTAAGTACATCTGCTTTGTTGCTCATTTTTTTCTTTTCTTTTGGTATTTATGAATTACAGAGCATGAAATACTCACATATCTCAGGGAGGCAACTTGCCCTGGCATAGGCTGGGTTCCACAAAAATGTAGGGATTACTTGAGTGCTTTCCTTTCGGAGACCCTATTGCTACAAACACACAGATTATTTCTCTTGGGGCTTTTCAAAGCCTCGCAAATTCTCTGCTCACTAAGACCTCCTCACCATTTCCCTTCTGGTCTCCTAGTGCCAGGGCTGCTCCCCACACCCGGGGACCCAGCATCTCAGGGGGGAGCCCGCCGCTTGCAGGGCCATAGGAAATGACTAATGACTGTTAAATTAAATTATATAAGACCAATTACAGCCTATGCCGGGCACATTTCCAAGGCCCATGCCATGGTCTGCAATAACAAGGGATGTGCGTGATGCCCTGTTATTCTTTCCAGGAAGGCCACGGTGTTGCTTGCTTGCTTCTGGCTCAAGGCACCGTTATTGCTCAACTGTGGCGTAGCAGTGAAAATTTAAAAATACCAAGGTCAAAGTAAATAAAGGAGTTGTTAAACCATAATCTTTAAGGATACTTTAAAGATTCTTGTAGGCGAAGAGTGTATATAATATTTGCTCAGGAGTAGGTGTGTACCCGATAAAACGAGACGTTCTGCCATTTAAAACAGCAATCTGATGACTCTTTCCCCCCACCATGCTATCGGTCCTTTTCTTTACATTCCTCATGAATTTTTAAGCCTCAGCTACGGTGTAATTGCAGACAATAAATCGGGTTTTATAATTGCTGAGTTTATTTTTGCTTTTCAGCTGTAGTTGTTTGAGGGTAAATATTTGTCATTTCCAAAGGTTAGCTGGTAGCTGAAGAAACCACAACAGTATCACCAAACCAGGGCAGGGAAATCCAGCTCTGCTGGTGTCCCACTCACTGGGTTTTGATCCCAGTCAGCACATGTGACTCCAGGACAAGTGGCTGTTAATTCATGTGTTTGTCAAAGTCATGTGCAGAATATTACCGTGTAGTACAGGAGGGTAAATTGACCTTTTATGCTGGTTATGAATCAAAAGGAAAGCAAAAAAGATCAAGCTTGTGGAAGGTTTCTCCTGGTCCTAAGCTTCTGATGCCCAGACAGCCTTTCTCTCATGGGAGCTCCCTTGGCTGTGGAAACCTCCAGCCTCCCTGGTGGGGTGGCCACAGCACATGAGACAGGCGCAGCCCAGAAGCCTCTCACTGAAAGTCTCACACTCTGTGCCTGCGTATCCACCATGAAGTGCCATCAACACTGTCTGTAGCTGCTTTATCTGCTGTTTAGCTGCTCCTCTCACCTTCCTAGAGGTGTGTCTCTTACTACCTGTGCCACAGTGAGGTGCAGATTGGGTGGAAGGAGGAAAACAGGATCTAAAACCCATCACTCAGCCCAGGAGGGAGCCATAGCTGCAGCTGCCAAGTGTAGTATCATCAGTCCTGTGGTCTTCTTCTTCCTGCCATTGCCATAGTGTGGAAGCACTTGGTCCTCTTTTCATGCGTTTCTTTCAAAGTTCATACAACACACATTTGAGCTCTGGAGTCTCATTTCTACCCTCAGTGCACACACTTCATGTCTCTGCATTGCTCAGCACATTCCCACTGCAGCACATCACAAACATTTACCATGTTGTAGATTTGCCACCCAGGGCATCCAGATTAGCACTACTTAGTGTCATCTTGGGCCTCCACCCAACATTCAAGACCAGAAGCTTCAATTTGCTGGCTGCTGATGGAAAGCAGGTCAGTGCATTGGTAGCTCATGGGGGAGCAGCCAAGGATGGGGTCCATGTGGGTGGGTGCACAGCCCTTGTAGAAATTACCAACCTTTGCAACACATCTCTTTGCAGTTTTTATTAAAAAATATAGCCAACTATGTTCTCATTTTTAATTGCCCTTTTAATTGCCTATGAACTTGCTGCTGTATTTTTCATAACAGCCTTCATAAATGTAATATTCTTGCCTCACCATGGTGTTGCCGCTGCCATTAAATTTTCCATTAGGAAAAAAATTGTGCGAAGGCATTGTCTAAAACATAAAAAGCTTGAACCCAAATAGGGTTGAGTGTAAAACTCAGCTGAAACCTGACTGAAACAGGACCAAATCTCTTTCTGAGCAGTGGGTTTAGCTCATTGACTACCAGAGAATAGAAGAGCTTTGAGTGCTTGATATTTCCCCTGAAGGGGCTGAGGAATGCCAGAAATACCCACCACATCTAGTAGGAAAAGAGACCGTTTGGCTACATATGTCAGGTGTAAAACACTTCACAGACTTCAGGAGAAAGGTATGCGAGTCTTGGTGAGTGCTGTTGAAAACTATGCTATTAAAGGTACCGGAGTTCACTGCCTGCAGCTAGTTATGCAGTTTGTGGACAGGCTTTCTAATCTTTTAATTTTATATAATTATATTTGTTTGGGAATGGAAAGGGTGGGGAAAATTTGGGGATTACTTTGGCAAAGATTTTGCAATCGTAGTTGCCTCTAAGTTGACTGCCAATATTAATCTATCTTTTAATATTTTGAAACAACACTCCAGGTATGTCAAATCCCTGAAACCACAAAAATGTTGTCAGAGCAAAATTAAATATATGTGTGCAGCAATAAGTATTTTAAGAGAAAGAAAGGCTGTGTTGCATGCAGTGGCTTTTCTGCTTTACTGCCTCCATAGGTGCAAAATTAAAATATTTGTATTAGAACTTGGTAAAAATTTTCCCTCCAAACAAAATTTTCTCAGGAAATCCGATTTTTATGTAAATGGAATTTTAGACAAAAGCTTTCAGCAGGGAAGTTTTGCCATAATGCACGAGGCTGACCATAACACATCCTGGTCAGAGAGCAAAACCCTGAGGGAAGAAGAGCACGAGTCACCCAACTACTGGTCCTGTGGGGCACTTGCGCTGCCTCCTGGCAAGGCCACATGGTCAGAGGTTTGGCTCATATTTTTGATAACTGTATTTCTGATCTTTGAAAATATTAACATCTTTGGGGGAAAAAAAATGTTGTAGTCTTGGAACAGACACAAATTACATTTATGCAGAAGAAAAATCCTAAGAAGTAGGCAGGGAAAACTTGACCTCTTTTAGGGCATCCTTTCTGATTTGTGAGAATGGCCAGTTTTCCCAGTGTGTCCCAGTGTGCTTCCAGTGCGCATCATTCTAGTGCAAGGGGCTGTGGGGGGAGGACAAAAGAGCAGCCGATGTTTCTGACGTACTCTGTGAATTAACATCCTGGAGTAAATGCAAAAGCCTGTCTCTGAGCTGTCAGTGTCCTCATTCTGTTTTTTTAATGTTTTGAAATGATGGCTTTAAATGAAAATCAGACAGAGACCGAGGGGTACTTTTCACTCAGCCTCCACTTTAATTAAAATTATGAATCTGAGGGGGGGGTTTAACTTCCTGGATGCAAGACAGTTGTTATTACTTTAGAAAGCAATTATGCTCTGATTCATTTTTCCAAGGAAGAACCCACAGCTGCTTAAATATCACTGTGAGCCAAGCACATATCTGGGCACTTGACTGGACTGGAGTCCAGATGCTATAAGGAGAGTAATAAAGTCCTGTTTGGCAAAACATAACATGAAACCAGAGTAGATTGACTAGTTAAGATACGTCACGAAAGTTAAATTCATGCCATTTCCAGGGAGATTCTGGTCAGATTTAAAGGGAAAAGAGGAAAAAAAAGCTGAGAAACATCATTGTCCCTAGGCAGAGCGGCACCTGCTGCGCCTTCATTCCGCAGAGCTTTTGCACTCACAGATGCTCTCTCCCCCCACGGTGTCCCCACAGCCTGTTCCTGCCACCCACTGGGATCGGCCGCACTCCCCCTGGGCCCCCGCACCTTCTGTGACCCCAGCACCGGCGACTGCCCCTGCAAGCCCGGCGTGGCGGGGCCCCGCTGCAACCGCTGCCTCCCCGGCTACTGGGGCTTCGGTGCCTACGGCTGCCGCCCCTGCGACTGCGCCCGCAGCTGTGACCCCCGTACCGGCGACTGTCGCAACAGCAGGTGAGTTGAGGGGTCCCGGCCAACCCCCAGCCTCACCAGACCCCTGCGATCCCCGACCCAGAGAATGCTCTGCACCAACTCTATTTATGTGTGGTGGGCGGGCTGAAAAATATCCATGATATAAAATGTTTGGAGTTTGGTATGGTCAGGAGTTGGGGCTGGAGGAGGCGCTGAGGCTGCCTGGCACACCATGGCAGGGCATGTTGGATTATTGGCTCTCAGTGCTGGTGTTAACATGTCAGGTGTTTTCCATAGCATTCACAGCTTCTTCCTCTCCACAAGGAAAATATGGGCCTCAGGGACATCTGAGTGAAAGAAGACCAAAGGATTAATAGTGTTGCCATTGCAACTCAGTATGTATTGACTGTTGGACTTAGAGTCAAGTTCTAACTTGTAGAAGACAGCACATTTTAATAGTACCCCACTCTCTGGATCTTATATGTTGGGGTTTTTTTTTACCATACTGAGGCTATTTATAGCATATAAATTCCTATAATGTGTTTTAAACGCAAAATGGTTTCATGACCCGCTCGGACAACACTCAACCTGTTCACTTTCCCAAACTGCCCCTTGTATTTAACACCACCAAAACGTGCCCAGAGGACAGGTTGGTATTGACCCTTCTTTCGGCTGGCTCCAGGAGCAAAGTTAACTATCTCCCTTTCCCCCCAACAGCTCAGACGTGACCTGGCACCACGAAGCACCTCCTTTCCAGGCAGTGCTCAACGAGAGCGAGCCCACGTGGGGCTGGGAGGATGAGCAAGGCTTCTCTGCACTCCGGCACTCCGGTAGGATAGCAGCTTCGTGCCTGTTTCCCTGCCCTATCCTTCCCGCCAGCAGCCAGCACAGATGCAGTCTTCTGCACTGGTTTGTAATTAGCACCCTGGCAGGTGTAAGAGGGGATGGTCATTCATTAATGTCCTGTCCCCCATTAATGTCCTGTGCAACCACGCCCTTCCCCTCCATGAGCTGGAGGAACCTTATGGCTGGTCACATCAATGTGAGGACATGCAGACCCTTTAGGCAGATGCTCCACACTGAAAGCCTGAACCCAGTGTTCAACTGTCAGTGAGGCAAGAGTTACCTGCCTGAATTTGCATCCCCAGCTCTGAATTTCAAGGCTGAACACTCTCTTTGTTTTGTCCATCACCTTTTAAATGTGTCTTTGTATTCACTAGCACTACATGTTGGAGGAATTGGTAACATTATTTATAGGCTGGGTTTTCATAGAATCATAGAATAGTTTGGGTTGGAAGGGACCTTCAAAGGTCAGCTAGTCCAATCCCCTGCAATGAGCAGGGGCATCTTCAACTAGATCAGGTTGCTCAGAGCCCCATCCAGCCTGGCCTGGGATGTTCCAGGGATGGGGCATCTACCACCTCTCTGGGCAACCTGTGCCAGTGTTTCACCACCCTCATTGTAGAAAATTTCTTCTTCATGTTTGTCCTGAATCTCTCCTCATTTAGTTTAAAACCATCACCCCTTGTTCTGTTGTAACATGGTCAGGGAACCGGAAATTTCCAAATAAAAATGTACTTCCCTGATACCCACAACAATTTTGCATCAATTGCAGTTTATGATGCAATTAGAGATTGCCTAGCATTTTGGCTACAGTGTCAACTGGGGAAGTTATTTTCCCCCAGTCTGGAGGAGGTGGGTGCTGCGTGAGGTTGCTGCGAAGCAGGTTGGCCCCGTGGCGCAGCATCAAGCCATCCTCCTTTGCAGTCGCTGCATGCAAACAGGCAAACGTCATTTCCTGCATTTTCAGAAAGCAGCATGATAAAATCTCAAAGATACAATAATTGAGTTAATTGAGGGCAAAGCTCCATCATTTGTCTGAGCAACTTCATTTTAAACGTAAATAAGTATATCATGTTATTCTTTGTTCTAAGATCACGGAAGTCATTAATCTGCCTTAACCTCTGCAACATTTCCTTTTAAAATTTTGTCTGGTACATTACAGCGTGGAAAATACCATGGGGAAAGACATGCGTGTTATTTGCATCCTAAGGCAAAATAATAAGGCCTTTGTTTCCCTTCTCTTCTGATTGTAAACAAGGAATAATTGCCCTTGGATTAAGATTGTATATTCAGCCTAGATCTGAAAATAGGACTTTTTTTTTGCACGGGGCTTGTGGACCACATGGAAACCTCTGGCAAGTCCCAAGCTGTGCCCAGGAGGGCTCCTGTCTCTAAAGTACAATCCACAGCTGTTTGCCTCTTTCTCATTCCCCAGGTAAATGCGAATGCAAAGAGCAAGTTTTAGGGAATCCCAAGGTCTTCTGCGGGATGAAGTACACCTACGGTGAGTTGTGGGTGAAGGGAGGTGCTGCAAGATGGTACAAGTGTGTAAAGCATGAGAAGTGCTGCTGTGTGCACTACTCTGTCCCTTCAAGTCCATGGTCTACTTAGGGGCAAATCTTCAACCTTTCTAAAATACACAGGTGTCATGGTGCCACGTCAAGGTGGGTGAAGTGTCTTGCTTTATTACCCACCTCTCTTGCTGCCAGAATACTCTTGTGCTGAAATCATGGGAGGACAAAAGCTGGAAGGTTCCCTAAGAGGTTGTCTAGATCCAAGACAGACTGGAAAGCACTGTTACCAAGAACAGGTGACTAAAACTGTCTGTAGACCAGATGCCCCAAGAACAGTCTAGAAATCACTAAATCGGAATTACACTGAATGTAAGAAGGGACAGTGATCACCACACAAGCCACCACACAGGGAAAACAGCACTGGCAGCTACTGGAAGCTTCCCCCTCTCAGCAAAGCTCAGCTGTTGTGAAGGGGTGCTGTATATTGTCAATATATCTATTGGATTTAAATGAATGAGAGGAGGTTCTTTGTTTGCCAAGACTTCTCCAGTGTGTGCCAGTGAGCCACCTCCTCCACACCACAGCAGAGACAGGAATGCTTTGTGTAGCACTCCCTTCCTTCACAGGCTTCCAGGGACCTGTTGCACCTGTTCCGTCTTGCCCTGAAGTTGAAAATGCAGAGAGAGATAACCCCTACCTCTGCAGGCTGCGGAGCAACCTATAAAGGGAAGTTCAAGGGGCCGCCAGCTGTTGAAATATAGCCCTGGCTTAATGATATTAAGAAAAAATCTGATTCTGCTTTGCTTTGCTCCCTGGCTGCTATAGTGACCATGTTTAATCTCGCGAAAGATAAGAAATAATAAAAATAAAAAGCCCACCTGACAAAAACCTCAAGTTCATAAATCTTATCTATAGTGCACTCAGTCTTCCCACCCTTTCATCACTCGATGTGCAAAGGTGTCAGCTAAACTGGAGAGACAGATGAATTACAGGGCTCATCATGAGCTTCAGGAGGCCATACAGTAGGAGGAGAGGTTTCCCTGAGCTTCCTACTGTGCAGCACTGAATAAAGCACCACCATAGGGTGATACCTACCAGTGGAGGTATCAGCATGGTTGGGGTAGGCTTTGCAAGTTTTGAAAATCATGTCACTGGACCTCTCCTGCTGCCAGGGGCTGTGGTAAAACCAACTGGCAGCATTCTTGCCTATGGGTATAGGGACGTATCACAGAATAACAGAATGGCTGAAGTTGGAAGGGACCTCTGTAGATCATCTAGTCCAACCCACCTGCCATAGCAGGTTCACCCAGAGCAGATTGCACAGGAAGGTGTCCAGGCTGGTTTTGAGTGTCTCCAGAGAAAAAGACTCCACAACCTCTCTGGGCAGCCTGTTCCAGTGCTCTGGCACCCTCAAAGTAAAGAAGTTTCTCCACATATTCAGATGGAACCTCTTATGTTTCAATCTGTGCCCATTGCCCTTCATCCTATGTATGCGTTCCCTTGGTGGCTGCACTGACCCTGGGCTCCCTAGCAAGGAACATTGGACTAACTCCAAAGTAATTGTCCTCACTGCTTTGCTGAGATACCTGAACTAGAAAAAAAAAAAAAGGCACTGTAAATTGTTTATATGTTCCTGGTTTTGAATTCATGTGTTCCCAGTGATCAAGACAAAGATCTTGTCAGCTCATGACAAAGGCTCCCATGCAGAAGTCAACGTGAAGATCAAGAAAGTCTTGAAATCCACAAAGCTGAAGATTCTACGGGGCAAGAGGACACTCTACCCTGAATCCTGGACTAACAGAGGCTGCACTTGTCCCATCCTCAATCCCGGTAGGTTTGACTCCCCAAGCAGTACATCCCCACCACATTTATGCAGATTTCATTCCCACCACTCGGTCCCCTCATGCCAGTGAGATGAGATTCCAGCCCAGTGTTGATTAAATTATTGACTGTTACATCATTTGAATTCCAACAGCAATCTCCATCGAATTTGAGTTTTATAGAGAAAAACTTGGATCATTCTATAGACTTTCAAACATACAATTCTCTTTATGAAGCATAATAACAGTCTTACAGCTTTACTAGTCTCAGTCTGTTCCCAGAGGGAGGGAGATACGTATCATGCCACGACTACATGACATATCCTTTCAAAACTAATGCTAATTTGATTCCAGAAAATCACATTTACATCTAACTTGAGTCATTATATTGTGCTGAAGTTCTAATCTAAACTCAAGGGAAGACGTATCTTTGAAAGAAACACTGATTTGCATCTACAAGATTTGGAAGAGATTCTCTAATGCAGTGAGAGGACAGCTTTGGCTTCACATTTTTTGCTCATCATCTTTATCTTTCACTAGAGTATAACCAATGGTGGCCAAACAGTACATCCAGTCTCTGGTATGGACGAGGAGATGCAGACTCAAGGTTTTTTTCAATAGAGCAAAACTCTGCCAGCTGACACACCTTTCTTTACAGCTCTGAGATAAACCAACAGTTACCAAAATAATTCAGATAAAGGGTTTTGTTTCCATGAGGTGCACACATCTCTTGGAAATCACTGATTGATACATCAGCTTCAGTGCTGAGATGTCCTTTACATATGCAGCACTAGGAGCTTCCTTCGGGGGCAAAGGGCTGTCTGCGAGGCTGGATCACGCAGAAAGGTTATTCATTGATGGGGTGTTTGCAGTCTTCTTTTATCTCGACCAGACTGATGGTCTTTGGCTTTGAAGGCGGCTGCTGTGACAGCACAGCTGTAGTCGGGAAGCCTGGTGAGGTGCAAGGGTCAGATGAATCAGCAGCGTTAGGCAGGACATTACTGTTTAAGTGCAGTAAGACTTTGGATATCAGTAAAACACCATGAATCTACAGTTACATAGATACAGCTGTTTTATTTTCCCATATGCAATGCAAACACAAGCAAGAAAGCCCAGATGTGCCTGCCTTAATATGAACCTGGAGGAACACCATGAAAGCTGTCAGACACAGAGCATGCAGGGCAGCCCCACGCCTGACACCCAGCTTTGTGACTTCCACTGACTTCAGAGGAACTTCGCTGATTTTCCCCAGCAGAGGAAAAGACAGTAGTAATCACAAAATCAATGAAAATTGCTTGGACATCAGTAGAAGGGTGGAGGTAATCCAGGTGTCTGACACATCAGATGTTGCTCCCTTATCAGCTCTTATGATTTACACTGCAAAGTTTGATATTGTCTTGAAATACAGCTGCTGGAGTCCCACAGGTATAAATTAATTTCAGCTTTCATTTGTGGTCCCTTTCAACCTGGTATTCTATGGTTCTATGACTCATGTTAGAAAGAAGTTGTGAAGCTTGGTCCTAATGAGAAACTTGAAAACATCAACTGTGTGCATCTTTAGGATTCGGTCATTTCAAAGGGAAAAAGGGATCTCAAATATATTTAAAATGTCATTATTTTCTTAAGCTATCACATTCATTTCTGAATGGTTGGCAATACTATATTACCAGATTTGATGCTCAGAGTAGGAGCTTATGACCTGCAGATGAACCAACAACAGCTGGATAAAAAGCCAAGCTGATATGAAATGATTTCCTGACATATAGCTATAGTGGAAATCACATCTCCCACAAACACAGAGGAGATCAAAGATAAAAATAAAAGAAACAAAAGGTTTTTTTATTCTGTTTCACAACACTACAAGGATACCAAAAGGAGGGCAGGCTCTTAAAGGTTGTGGCAAGAAATAAAAACTCCAAACATTTATCAAGTCTCCATGGGCTGTTTTCAGATGATAATACGCTTAACTTCCTACAAGGGGATATTCGCTATCCACACACACCTTCCACTCCAAACACATGCACAGAGACAGGTTGGATTTCTTGAGGGGACACCGAGTGGAAAGGTTTAAATGTCTCAGCCTTACTCAAGGGAACAGGAGCCCCTTCTCCTCCTTGGCGCTGCCAAGCACAGAGACAAATAAGCAGAGAGCTGTCTGCCAGCGACACATGGCAAAACACACAGCCTCAAGTCCTGGCTTGTGGCATCTCAGTTGTTTGATTCATTTTAAGCTTACGCTTCTGTAACATCAGGTTAAAAAATCTAGAAAGCCCTACTGAATCAGCAACTGCAGCAATATTTGTTTTCTCTCTGAGGGTGCGTGCCGCATTTCTCTCTCAAAGGAGTTAGATTTAGGAGCCCTTGAAGAGTGATGTTTATAACAGCAGAACTGACACGGCCAAAATGAATGTCTCGCAAAGGGTGATACTGCCATACACATATCCTGTGTTTACTTGGCAGAAGAGAGGATGTGTGTGCCCAAAAACTCAGATAAAGTAGATAACAAATTGTATTGAATTAAAGAAAAACACGCTTGACCTTTAACTAGGGGACACCCTCCCTTTATTCTGAACTACAAAACAAAAACCCAAGTAAACATGAACAGACTCCCCGCTGTGGTTAGGATGGAGTGGGGGGACCAAGAGCACTGGGAGGGACCCAGGGAGGGGTGAGGCAGGTGACTGCCAGATGAAGGTAATAGCAGTTCCCAAACAAGATATAAAAACTTGTAGTGTAGCCCCCAGATATCAGCTTCAATTTATATTTAAAAGCCAACAAAATCAAAGTTTGTATGCTGTATGTCACTGACAGATGTGCCCCAGATGTCATTTTCCATAGAATCATAGAATGTCCTGAGCTGGAAGGGACTCACAAGGATCATCGAGTCCAACTGCTGTCCTTGCATTTGACAACCCCACAGTTCACACCATGTGCCTGAGGGCGTTTTCCAGTCTCTTCTTGAACACTGTCAGGCTTGGGGCCATGACACCTCCCTGGGAAGCCTGTTCCAGTGCTCCACCACCCTCTGGGTGAAGAACCTTTTCCTAATGTCCAACCTAAACCTCCGTTGGTACATCTTCTTGCCATTCTTTTGAGTCCTAGAGACTAGGAACTTCGAGTTTTCCCATAGATACAGATAGAGGTATAGATATACAGATATAGGAGAGAATCAATATGTATAAATATTTCTTCCAATAGTGCTTTTTACACAGGACTGGATATCCAGGCTAACTTTGTAGAATCAATAGGCATCTTAAGTGTAGTCCTGTGCAGTCCCTGACACTTTGCTGGTTTGCAGGCTTGGAGTATCTTGTGGCGGGACATGAGGATGTCCAAACAGGCAGACTCATCGTCAACATGAAAAGTTTTGTCCATCAGTGGAAGTCAGCTCTCGGAAGAAAGGTCCTGGAGATTTTGAAAACAGTCTGCAACTAGAGGTGAGCGACCACGTGGGGCATTTCTTTATGCACAAAATGCAACAGCCTTCACAGAGAGAAGATCTCTAGGACGAAAACTGGAATGTAAGAAAATAGTGCCAAAACGAGTAGCGAGGCATTCAGAGTTGTAGGCGCTGTCTAATTTATTCCTTCCTGGCCAACGTTCATTCATTTGCCTGTAGCTTCTTTGCCAAGGGCTCGCCTGAGCCCAGCTCGTCGATATGTTGAGGGAAACAAAAGGAAGGGCGGATGCTTGTCTTGCTCCAGTGCGATGTCGGAGCAGCTCCTATGAAGCCACTGACTAAATTGCCTCCCTAGAGAGGGAAAGCATGCCCACAAGCTACAGCTGAGAAGCAAAACACTGCTGCCAGTCCTGCCAGCGTGGATCCTGAGCAACTTCCAGAGGATGCTGTGGGGAAGGCAATGCCCGCAGCAACGGACAGGGGCTGGCAGCAGCGTGGCAGTGACAACCACTCTTTAGAAACACCCCCTTGGGTCCGGACATGGCACTCCTCAAAGAGAACCAGGCACTGTGTGCTTTAACCCTGGTCACCCTGGTGAAGGTTTCGGGGGCTACATTCTCTGGTGAGATGGACCTGCCAGAGTGAATTGAATCCCTCTGCTGTGGCACAAGTGTGGTGTGGGGCAGAGGCTGGGTCTCCACCCGCTGCACAGCCACAGAGAGAAGCTGGAGGGTGCAGCATCTCTGAGCTTTTGTCCTTGAAGTGTTAAAAAATGAAGCTAGCCCTAGTGTAAATATTTCATTGTATAAAGCACTTTACTACCTGCCACTTCACAGTGCAGGAAGTCTAATTGTGTTGGGGAAAGAAGAGGCTGAAGGTGACATGTGAAAAAACTCCCTGAAACAGAAGCACTCCTGAAGACCCCCCTCAGTTGGACGGTGTTAATGGTATAAAGGGAATGGCCAGCCTGGCACTGGCCACTCAGAATATCTGAGATTGCAACCTGAAAGATAAAGTATTTGCACTGAAGTCCCAGCTACAGACCAGCGCTTGGACCCTGTGGGCAGGACTCCAGCGAGACTTCGCAAACAGTGTGAAAAGAAGAAGAGACTTTGAGATAAAAAATGCAATTGCCAGAGGAGCAAAACTCTGCCTGCAGGAAAAGGAGTGGATGCGGAGAACAGAAAGGACTCGCATTCGCATATCACAACCCAGCAATTCATGGTGGGCCTGGAGTTTATTTTATTTTTATGTTAGTATTTAAAACTGAACATTTTATTTGTTTTCTTCTGTGTTATTGTTTGCAATATATACGCCCACTATACTTCCTCATTAACACCAGTATGGAATATAGCACAGTTTCTGCGGTTTTCAGCACTAAAATATATCTTTTTTGTAAAGCATCTTTAGACCACATTGCATAGAGTCTCTTTTGTTCCTAAGTGTGAGGGGAAAGAAAAGGAAGATATACAACACCAGAAAAGCCACAAGGCTACCAATCTGCTTTAAGTATGTATTTTTCTTTCGAGGTCCTGTGGACTCACAAAAAAAAAAAAAAGGATACTATTTTGGTAATTTGTTTTTATATCTCATGTATGTAATAAATATAATATGATTTCAACATCTTCATTTCCTGCTACAGTTTATGCCACTGGCAATGCAGGCTTCCCACCTGCACTAAAGAACACGACAAAGATGGCACTGAGTGGGGAGGTGCTGCCATGGAGGATATTTTCCTCTCGAGGAGGGTGACATTCACCTTGTGATAAAAAGCCAAGCAGCACTGTTGGCTCACAGAAATCCCCTTTTACCTCTGTTTTGAGAGGGTTAATCATAGGCTCTTCTCAGAAAAAGGGGAATTGCACCTAAACATTTTCAAAGCTGGCCAGATGCTTGCATGCACACAGACCTGATGGCTGAGCTGCAGAGGAGTTACCCAGAAAAAGCAAAAAAAAAAAAAGGCTGTGGGAAACAAACACTGTGGCAAAAGGACTATAAAAACACTGCAGAGTGTAGTCAAGCATCAGAAATGAGCAGCCAGCAGACTGAGGCGTAACCCCAGCATGGGCAGCACCTCCTTGGGTGAGTGGTTAATGAGTGACAGCCAGGGCCACACCATCTCCCCAGCTGGACAGAGGGCAGGGGGAGACCCGCTTGATGTATTTTCAGCTTGATTTTCTTTTAATGCCGTTAAAACTACATTTGCAATAGCTAGTTGATTAACGTGGCACTGTGGAAGCTGGAGGTTGTGAGCAGAGAGTCCTGCAGTCCTGACTGGCTCGGGCACTGCGGGAACCAGGATGGCTCCAACAGCAGATGCTGCTTATGGCACCTTGTCTGAGCCACGTCCCAGCCTTGGGTCTGGGCATTGATGATTTTATGAAGGAAAGATATTAGTTTCCATAGGACAAATGTGCCCATGAGAGATTTCTGTGAGGGGATTTTGGCTGGAAGGAGAAATATCCCTTTACCGAGAGTGGGTGAGCTGGATATCCCTCCATCCATAATAGATCACCTCACAGGGACAAGATGGCCAGCCAAGGCCTTCTGAGCATGAAAAGCTTGTTTTGACAGTAAACGTTTACAGCTGAGTGAGTTCATGAGAGCAGCCTGCCTGGTTTATCTGTTTCATCCCATCTGTTACATGTATAATAGGATGTCTGTGCCTGCCTGCCTGAAGAGCAGATTTGTTGCTTGACGACTCCAGAGGGAGGTAGCAATGCCTTGGCCGATCCTGCTGTGTGACAAAAATCAGTGGCAGGAAAACCAACCTGGGCACAATCAAAGTTGGCAGCAGTATCCACAGCAGGGTCTTTTCTTCCAGAAATACACCTCTGGCCTACAGTCAAGAGTTGGTGATGGAGGCAAAGCTGGCAGCCTCCCAGAGACTGAGCTGCCCCTCTCTGGACTGTGCTGCTCCTGGGGAGGAGAGGTGGGTGCTGGGGTTTTAGGGACCAAAGCGGTGGCAGCAGCAGCAGCAGGAGCTGTAGCAGCTGTCCCCACATGCTGTCCTCATGGCTCACCTGCACTGGTGGTCTTCAACCATCCCTGTTTCCAATGTGAGCTGGGGGTCGGTGATAGGGATCAGGGGTGGCTGCCAGGGGCCCTGTGCTCCTGGTTGTCTGGCAGCATTGCAGGAGTGAATCTCAGCTGGCTACATGCACTTGGGTTGAAGGAGGTGAAGCACTTGGGTGTGTTGGAGCCACCTGCCACCACAGCAAAGCAGATACAGCAAATACAGCCCCTCCAGTGTGTCTACACATGATCCAACCCATGTTACCCAAAGGCACATATGGGAGACATCTTTTGGTCTTTCTAGTAGGTTCACACGTGAGTTCTCAGCAGATACTTCAGCACAGAGAAGGGAAACACCCAGCCTCAATAACAAGTTTTCATTCCCTCCTTCTACCATGCATCTCTCTGAGACCAAATCCTGTGCCATGAGGACTGTCAGGACCAGGTAGTAAGCTAAATCCATATGGTTCTGTGCAAGTGAAGCCTTCTCCACCATCCTGTGCCACCTCTGTGGATAAAAGCAGGACAAGCCACCCAAATCTGCCCATCAGTTTTCACTAACCTGAAGCCAGGTGCTTGTGGGAGGCCATACTAGGATGTGTCCCACATCCTCCTTTGGGGAGGTCACCTTACACCCCTGACTGCTCACTAGTAAACATCTGCAAATGGGGTGAGCACCCCCATCTCTGTGTGCCCTGTGGGCTGGGTACCTCTGCTCAGCACATTAATCAGGAAGCAAGAAGTGGCTGGAGAGAGGTGTTGAGGTAAAACATCTGCTTTTCTTCTGTTAAAGAGCATTTTTCTCTTCAGACCACCTCAACAGACACGTATAGGCTGCAAGTACAAGGAGGGATGGGGGCCTGCAACCATGGCCACATCCTTCCCCACAGCAGCAGCTGGCCATAGAGTGACTGGGCAGCCTGTGGACCCCAACAGCATGTCCCATCACGTCCCAGGAGGCCCTACTGCCGGGGGTCTCCTCCATCCTTGGCAACTGCCAGACCAAGCCCTGGCAGAGCTGCAGAAAGGTGTCCCCTCCAGCCACTGCAAGATCTGGGATAGGGCTTGAGGCTGTGCCGACTGTACGTGCATGGGGCCCATCCAGCCAGCCATCGCCCCAGAGGGACACGATCTTCCAGTCACAGTGGAAAATTACAGGCATGTTTAATATAGTTGCTCTGGCAGCCTAAATCTTCTGGGATATGAACATGTTGCTGAAAATGACTGAACATCTGGTACTACCGGCCTGCCTAAATGGAAAGCCTGGCTGGTATGGGTAAACATAACATCACAGGAACAAATAGCTGCAGCATATTTTTTAATCGTTATTTTTAGTTATCGCATTGACTTCAGCATTAACATTGGATAGAGCAAACATCTCAAAAATGTCCAGTGGGTGCTGCCTTAGCATCCAGAGGAGCCCTCTCTCTGATAATGCAAGAGGAGATGGGCTGTCTGTGGACCTTCTGGGCTGACGTGTTGATTTTTCAATGACGGTGTTTCCAAAGCATGCACTTGCCCAGGGGTCACAGCTTCTTGCCACTCTTTTCCCACAGTTCAGCACAGAAACACCACGAATGCCTTTTGTTGCTTCAAGAAAGGCAATGAGACCATGGCAAAGCTCATAGGCTGGGAAACATACTATATATGGGAAACTTGTAGGCGTATTGAAAATGCTAGCATGGCCAAGAGGCCAATGTGCCGCAGTGACCATCAGCAGAGCCGCTCTGTGTGTTCAGCCCAACTCCAGACTATGCCCATCTTCTCACTTCTCCAGCACTCTAGTGACTCCTTTGGAGCTAAAATAATGCTGGACTACTTGCAGAAGTGATGTGCTCACAAACGTGATACGCTCACAAGGTGTGATGCACTCACATATATGCCTAAGCCCCACTGATGCACATCGGCCGGGGCAGATTTTGTTGTGCCCAGGTCCTATTCCCCACAATGTGATCCACAGTTCAGGCTATCTCCAAGCTCTGCCTGGGTGCTTTGTCAGCAGCAGAGCATGTGTAAAAGAAGTTTATCAGGCTTCTGAGAGGTCTGAGCGGGGCTGTAGGTATGGGTGCAGGTGTGTGCATGTGCATCCCCACAGGACTGCTCACTGCTTCCTTTCCCACAGGGTATTTTCTCTGCTCACACCTCTGAGCTCCTTCTGACAGGGTAGGTTGCTCACACTTCTGTCATTTCTTTCTTTGGCTTCTTCTCCCAGTCTTACGCATAGAAATCATATGTACTTTTTGAGCACAGGACCTGGATTTTAAGTCATCTAGAAAACAGGGCTGCCAAAAGGCCCTTGAATCTAAATGAAAACTGCTGAGAATAATAACATTGTTCCTAAATGCAACATTAGTGATGTTTCCCTGAACTGACTTGCTGTGTACATGGATATGTACCCCTTTCAACAAGTGCAAAATGCAGTTGGGCTTCAGGCTTGGGACACAGGCTGAGGTACTGAAACAAAGGAAAAAGAGATCAAAAGCGAGCAGCCGTCCATTATGCTGGCATTAACCTGGAGTAAAGAACATTAATCACTGTATTTCCCATGCCTGATTCAGACACATCATCCCTACCTGGTTTGACAGGAAATATTTCTAACATTATAATCTTAGAATGTATGGCTGTAAAAAAAACCCCACAATTACTCTCTATCCTCTTCATAGGAGCTGGTTTTCCTTTCCTTTGTTTGTATCTGGTGTGATCAAATCTGCTGCATAATCTCTACTTGGGCTGTACCTGAGTAACACCTGTAGGAGGTAAGGAAACATTTCAGATACACCAACAAGAGCTGGAAATGCACCCCACCTAACATGAGGTGTTGATGGCAGGTGATGGTTGTGTAAGGGTCCTCTGACTCTGCCAGGGCTGCAGAAGAGACCCAGGAGCACCCTGAGGAAGCCATTACAGCTGTCCAGCTTCCCCAGAGGGTAGGTCAGGGGCAGGCTGGTGCACAGGTACTTTTGTAACTCAAAGAACATCACCACCTGCAGAAGAGCAGGGAATTAACCTCCCCTAACTTCCACAGGGGCAGGGAAGTTAAACAAAGCAGAGGCCCAAGCAGGGACACCACCACCTCTGCAGCTGTGTGCAAGCACACGGACAAGGAACTGCAGTGGTGGGAGATGAGGAAGCCTCAGTCATTGCTGCCATTGCCACTTGCTTGGCATGGCTACCCAGACCTGATCAGCCCCTTCCCCAGAGAGCTGAGAGCTGCAACAGAGGGTCATTTCTTGACCTGCAAACCAGGTCCTCTAAAAGGCCCCCAGAGCCACTGAGATGACAAAACAGGGAGGCCAATTCAGTGGCACTCACCTGACCCCAAGCCTGTGATGGGTCACTGCCACACGTGCAGCTGGCAGCCACCAAAGGGGTTTGACAACGTCCACACAGAGCTGTCTGTGCAAACGCAGCGTGCCCAGAGCCACTCTGCAGCGCAAACCACCCCTGTCTGCAACCTCTGAAACAGACATTTTGGGAGGGGTCCCGGCCCTCAGCATCCCCCAGGACAGGGGGTCGGGAGGGGATGGAGTGGTGCAGGTCAGAGCTGTGCCAGGAGCCGTGCTAACAGTGTGGCGGTACAGATCATCACCTTCCAGTACCCGGAAAAGTTCCTGAAAACTATGTAATTTATTTGCATGTCCGTACCTCCGGAGAAGCGGCACATCCTGCCCCGTGACTTGGCCCCGGTCGCAGCCAACAGCTACAAAGGCAGGAGGAAAAAAACAACAACAAGAAAACAGAAGCCAAGTTATGCGGCAGAGGAGGAAAAAAATATTTCTTTGGTCACAGTGGGTGACCGGCAAAAATCCCAAAAGGCTCTGTAAACACAATTCAATGCAGGACTGACAAACAGCACGGACAAACAGCCTGGTCTTGGCGCTCTGAGGAGCCTGACACCCCGTAGCAGCGCTCCGGGGACCGGGGACAGTGCTGGCGAGACAGGCCAGCACTCCCATTCCTGCTTGGGGACGTAAACAGGACACCCCACCCCAGGCCGATACCGATCAGCCAGGCCCCCGCTGTGCCCCGGTCACCTCTGAAATGACAAAGCAATATTGCAAATGGCAAAATACACACGATGTGGCAAAGAGCTTCAAGACCGAAGGGTGAGTGGAGGAGATGGCCTGGGGAACTTCTGCCACAGACTGTAGCAGGATCTGATCCTTTGCCCAGGCTGGTGACTATTTAACACATTAAAAGCGATAACGACTGAATTCTTCTGAGAAAAAAAGCACTTATAATTGGATAATGGCCACTGAGCATCAGTAGCTGGGTTGCCTAATGCCTGAAGGAAAGCACAAGAATTTTTTTTCCACCCACAGACCTATTATGAAGCTGACAAGGTCCTGCTCTCTGCAATTCCCATTAATTTTAGTGCTGGGCTTGAAGATTTATGACAGCTTTGTCTGACATTCATGAGGCAGACAGGTATTGTTACATGCCGACATAACCCAGGTAGCAGCCACAGGTTGTTCTCCACAAATGACTGCACTCCAGTCAGCTTTGGAAAACTCCTGGCTTTTGTACAGGGAAATACTAAATAAATGAGAATTGCTTTGAATTCCAGTCTCCCTTTCCACCCTCAGGGAAGCCCTACACATGCCAGAGAACTGGGATCGCTGCTCGCCCTGTATTCAAGCAGCAGGTAAGCTTAAATCCTTAGAAATCCTTGAATACCCAGCAGATGATGACATACCATACCTGTCATTTAAACCCTTTGTGATTTGGAAAAAGTAGAACATGTAGCAGTTATATTAGCCAAGAGCAAAGAAGTGACCAGCTGGCATCCTCATTCTCCTTCCAGGACTGTTTTCTCTAGCTGTGCAATGTCTTTTTTTCCTCTATGTAATATCCAAAATAGAGAGAAAACAAATAGAACTAAAATAGCAACAGTACAAGAGAAAAGACCATCAGGAGTTCCTGTTCACAAGGCTATCCTGGCATTTATCAGCGGCTGTTGACATATTTAATAGCCATCCGGTCTCTGCCAGCTGAATGCCAGTTTCAAGCTCAAATCCGCAACTGAGATAACTTCTTACTTCACGGTACGATTTCTGCACTGTTATTTTTCCTGCAGTGTGAGTTAGCAGCATAGCGTATTCTGGGCAACAGCTTATCCAAAGGCATCCTGAATAATAAACCTACATGGCTAATCCCTGAGTTTCCCTCACCTGGGGAAGCAAGGATTTTGCTTTCATGTTATGTTAAGGATGTTTTTTTTCTGAGTGGATGGCAATAAAGGAAGACTGATGCTTTGCTGGTAAAAGACTGAGTGTTACCATGATTTTAGTATAGTTTCTGAAATCTTCTGGATGTTTCTTCATCATACTTCATTTTAACTATCTGTAGTCAATGGAAATATACCTGTGGAAAAAAGGCTGAGGAGTAACAGAGCTATAGTCTTCCCAATTCACCCTCCTCAGTCAGTGCAGCAACTGCACCCATCTTGTTGTTGGAGGCTGGTGCTGGGTTACATGAGGTGCTGCCCAAAGATGTTTACACTAAAGTCTGCAGGGTCTGAGGGCTCCAGGGAGACCAAGACTTGGGGGAGAAGTGCTGTCATCCTTGTCTTGCTGTCTGGATTTTGTTGTCTTTCTCTGGCACTACTCAGGAGCAGAACAGGGCTGGGCTTTCACAACCAGCAGTGCTCTCATGGTGAGACCACCACAACTCTCACTTGCCGCAGTCCTGACACAGACTTTGCAGAAGGTTGGACAGCCTGTCCCCTCTACCAGGAGGCCACCAGCAGACCACCAGCAAACCACAGATGCCACAGGGGCAGAGGGGGAACCCACCATGTGGCTGCAGGACCCCTGGTCCTCGGGAGCACATATGCCAGCACCTGGTCTCCTGGTGATGGCTTAGCTAGGTAATTCCTAGCCTGCTAAGAACCAGATATATACGGTAGTAAAACACTCTTTATGGTTTTAAATCCACCCATCTTCTGTTTTCCAGAGTACATGAAAGCCATGACAAAATGGGAAGTGTGGATCCAGAACCCACCACAGTCCACATCTGGTAGACTGGGACAGGGAGGATCCCTCTACTGAGAGTGGGGGGGGGCTTGAAAGCCAGCAAGGGTCACCTAATAAAAATCAGAGGTGCTACGGGTCCTTCTTGCTGTGGCTGAGTGGCTTTATCCTAATGACTCGTAAGCTGCTGAACACTGACCTCCACTCCAGTTCTCTCCTTGTCACCCCTTGAATAAACAGTATTTTAATAATAATGAGCCATAAAGGTTACTGACTCATCTCTTCTCTTCCAGTTAAGGAAATGAATTGATCAATTATGTTAAGTATCACATAACTCAAAAAAACCCAAGGATTACTGTCAAGGGATCCACTATGTTGCCTGTTATAAACTGAGAAACAACCTTCAAGTATCAGTTCCCAGCCAACGCAACATTTTTGTTATAATTAGATATTGGTTTTGTTGCTGTGCCATCCTGCAGTTAGAGTGCTTTCCACTGTAAACCCACTCGAACCGTGTGACTTGGCCAATGACTATATAATGAAATATAAGTTATTTTTGATAGAGTTGGTGCCTCTGCATGTTTTTTTTTCTCTTGTTACTGTCATGCAACTATGATTACTTTATTAAGCAGAGGAGGGAAAAAAAAAAACAAACAGTGGCCTATTGCAGTATATACTGATAAACAATTCTATTTTTTTAATGCACATGGTAAACAACAAAGTTCATTTTGACACTGTATCATGTAATGTGACAACAAGAGAGTGAAAAACCAGAGATAGCTACCCTTCTCATGCAAACAGACACAAAATAACACAAATACAAAACACAAATTAATTTTTTCCTTGACTTTGCCTCCCTCACATTCACAGCCTTGGAGCCCTCTGGTATCTTTAGCTGCTGTTACGGTGGCAGCTCTGACCAGAGTGACAGTGAATTGTGGGTCCCTGTGTCATGCTTATCCCTTCAACCCTTGCTGCCCTGGGAAGGTCCCTCCTGACACTGTCTGCTGTCACATCATTCACTGAGGACCACGACAGCAGGTCCTTAGAGCTGTTTGTCCATTTGAAGCAGCTTGACACATGTTTCAAGGCATCCTGGCACAGGTAGTAGTCCTGCTGGGGGACAGGCCACCAGCAGCCACGGTCCTGGGGTGCAAGGGCAGTGCTGGTGCTGAGGGTGAGCGTGGGATGCTCTGCTCTTGCTGGGTGTTGGGGTGCTTCTCCAAACCTGTGACTGCAAGCAACAGGTACAGGGCAGGAGATAAAGGGATAATAATGTCCAAATGGGGCAGATTTGATTGCTGTAGGCAGAAACGCCCTTGCTATGCGTGAGTACCATGCATGGGCATTGTGAGCTTCTTAGAAGAAGTCATGTAAAAATATGCTTTTAAAAAGAGAAGAAAAGTGGCAGACATCCATGGGTGGGGTGGAAGAACCTATAGGAAGACATCAAGTATGGCAAAGAAACCCTGGAAACAGGCAAAAAAGACAACTGTTCAAAAGAACCTTGCTAATAACCCAGTAGGAACAGGTACCCAAGGGCTTGAACACTTGAAAGAGTTGAATATCCATAAGTTTTGGGTTACTTTCCATAACAAATCTTCCAGTTGCTTTATAGAACAGTGGGATCTTGCAGTCCATGTTTTGTAAGCGTTTTCCTTGGTGGGGCTGAGAGTTTCACACACCCAGAGGAAACTCTGGGCAGCAATCTCAGCACAGGTTCTCAAAGACTTGTCGCTTTTTCAACTATCCCTCTTGGTTTAGTAAAAATAGACATTCAGTGTGTACCTTCTTTCACTTCTTTCCTTAGACCATCAGAGACACAACATTACTGGGTGGTGAAACACTGTCATAGGCTGCCCGGAGAGGTGGTAGATTCCCCATCCCTGGAAACATTCCAGGCCAGGCTGGATGGGGCTCTGAGCAACCTGATCTGGTTGAAGATTCCCATGCTCATTGCAGGAGGTTGAGCTAGACGACCTTCAGAGGTCTCTTCCAAACCAAACTATTCTATGATTCTATGGTGGCACTCCAAATCACAGCTCCCCAAAGGCAGGAACGGGTTTGCCCCCCTCCACAATCTGAACCCTTTTGGGTCAGCTGACTGGGCTCAAGCTGGGAGCGATTCCTGTGATGGGGACAGTGGCCTGGTTGGCATCTCACCAGCCTTGCCTTTGGGCATCTGAGGGCAGAGCTCAGCTCCTCACATTGAGTGCTATATCGGAGGTCTGCAGGGCAAATTGCACCATGCTACCTGCTGCTCGGCGGGAGGCATGGATGTGCAACCATGGGCCTGCAATTTACATTTAAATAATTAATAAAAATTCCAGGTCAGAGAACTTCTGTGGGGTTTATAACCTTGACTCTTTTTATGACCCCCTGGCTCGTTTCTTTCTCCCTTTATAACCAAACAAACCCATACAAATTAGTATTTGAAAGTATGCAATTAGCAAGCAGCTCCTGCAGCTATGCAGTTCTCCTGCTACCCAGTTTCCCAATGAGGGGAAATCAACAATAAAGAACAAAGAAAAGAATTTGCTGCCTCATATTAATGGCTGCTGTTTGAGGACAGCATTTGTATTTTAAATGAATAGCTTGCCAAGGACAAAAAGGTCAGAACTGCGTTTTATGGTAGCAATAGAATAGCAGGAGGACAGAAGAAAGGCGAAAGCCACGAGCAGACAGGCAGAACAGCACGCTCTGCTTGCTGGAGAGGCTGGGACCGGCGCCCAGCCGTGCTGAGGCCACAGGTTTTGGAGTCAGAATACAGGCATGGTCCTGCAAGGTGGTCAGGATGGCAGTGGGAACGGAGCACACTCACCTCCCAGCCAAGGCAATGAGCTCTGTGGCACACAGTGAGGTTTGAGGACACTTGGCACACAGGGTCTTGCTCAGCCCAGCATTCCCCTCCAAAATCCTTCCCTTCTGAAAAGCCAAATGATTCCATCTCCTTGCATGTGGAACTTTTTTATTCGCCTCTAATGCCCTGGATGTGCTCTGTCCCCCAAGACACTGCTCATGGATACACAATAAGACTCTGCCAACATCTAGCAAGAAAGCCTGTGCCTATGTGCTGAGTGCAACTACCTAGGGATGTGCCCTTTGCTACCTTAGCATTTTCAAATTGCCTAAGGTTAAACCTGAATTGAGAAACCCAAACAAAAGCCAATGCTGGTTCAAGTTATACTGCAAAACTTCAGCCCATGGGAATCAATACCTTCAGGAGAAGAACTCAGCCCACTCACCTTGTGAGGCTTCAAGACAAAGATAAGCCAGTACAGCAGTATTTTAAGCTATGATATGCAATGAGAATTAAATGACCACACTACAACATACGATAAACCTAGCCAAAAAGGAAAACTAAAGCCTCTGAAACAGCCATGGGATCCCCTGAAGTGGACACCCCATCTAGGTATTACCTGAGCAGAGCAGCACAGCCAACTTCTACAAAGCTGTCAAAGGGAGTATGATGTTTCTTCAAGCACCAGGGCTTGTGCCACTAACCTTGCCATACAATCCCAGTGTGAAGCCAGCCTACAACCCCTCTGGGCCATGGGGACTGACTGAATCCCCCCAGGGCTGTGCAGCTCACTGCTGGGGTGCCAGCCCTGGCACTCCCAGGCCACCTGCCCTCCCATACATGTTTTGCCTCTGGACACCATCCAGGGACATTCCTGACCTCTCAGGGAGCCTCCCTGCTGATTTGGACTGCAGCACTATGTCTGTGCAGCTTTACCAAGGATGGGGCCATCAACGAAATCACCATAGAGAGGGCAAAATCCGGTGCCTTGCCACCACCATTCCTTCTTATTTCCAGAGGTTTTAGCCCTGCCGTTCTTCAGTGCCCTCTCTTCCTCCTTCTTGGGCTCCTTCCCATTGTTGCTATAATAAGACAGAGAATAACATTTCATTAAGTACATGTTTCTGCCAGTGTAACAAGCCCTTACCTGCAATCGTGTGTGAAGCACAAATGGCCTAAAGGCATCACACCTGAAGGAAAAATTCCAGTCCCTTCAATAACGTATTAACATTTTTAGCATACATTCAAAATGTTTAATGCAGTAGGAACAACATGTATTTTGGTCTCAGTGGCCTTGCTAAACCATAAGAGACAAGAAGGAAGGCTGCAGCTTTCCAGCAGTGACTTTCCTAGCGTGCATCCTTTTTTGAAATGTTCAAGCCAGGACAGAAATCAGGAAATCACCTGGGAAACAAGGATCGCTGAGCAAAGAAATGCACCTTTTGAACCAGAGTAGTTCCGAACATGTTCCTGGAAAGGGTGACTGTAAAACTAGGAGTCAGATAAAACTGGTCCTCTGTCACCCTGGCCCCCACAGCCCAGTGCTTCTGTGACAGTCAAATTACCCAGCAGCTCAGAGATGCCTGAGAATCATTCTCGGCTTCTCTCCAGGCACTTTAGCTATGAAAAGGAGCAGCTAAAAAAATATCATCTCTTTAAATAGGTGTTCCCATGGTACAGGTTAGTCCTTGTGTTGTGTTGGCAAATAACCCTGCTCCAGTCAGGGAGGGGTGGGAGAAGGTGTTCTTTCAGGAATCCTCATCCAGTCGGAGTGGCAGGCTGTTAATGGTGTATTTTGGCTGTGACAGAGCTGGAGGAAAAGGGGTGCTAGTGTTGGACAGGGTGCAGGGATGGGAAAAGTGATGGTCCTTTACTGCTTTGTCCTCTCATGGTGGCATCTAACATGCTGTGCGGAGCCCCAGCTTGAGTGTCCCCAGCATCAGTGGATGAGCAGAGCCTGGCACTGGCCACATGGAGCTCAAAATGCGCCAGCAAGAACAGCTGAATGGCTGTCACAGCTTCAGCAGCATTTGCCAGGCAGGCAAATTTGCCAGGGGGATGGATGACAGCCAGGCATGATCTGCAGACAGGGAGCCCATGTCCCTTCTGGCTGCTGGAGCCCCCCTGGGAATAGATGGCACCCTGTCTCGCAGCACTCCTCTCCTCCCCAGCCCCGACATAGACTTCCGGATGCAAAAGAGCTATTTTGGCCTTGATTTTTCAGTTCTTCTCATCTTAAAAATCCCAGTTCATTTCAGTATCACAATAGCTGCATGGGAACAGTTAAACTACTTCAGGGATGCAACTTGCACAGGTGACTTATGTTTTTGCCTTTTTTTGTGCTTGTACCAAGGTTTCCCCAATCCACAACCCAAAGCTCTGCCTGTGACATGTTGAAATATTCTCCATAAACTGTGCTGAAGTTCAGCAAAACCAATTTGCCTGGCACAAGCAAGAGACTAGAACCAGGAATTCTTGAAAATTGCTAATTACGTCTCAGACTTGAACTACTTCTCCCTTAGCTGGGAAATCATTCTACTTAAAATAGAACAAGCAGAGACACGATAGAGAATTTTTTAATCAGTCCCTGACCCACAGGACGAGCATTTTTTTTTTTTTTCTTTTATGGGTGTCTTAGAAAACCCTTTCAGCTCTTGTGCATAGGTGAGCTTTCCATTTTGTGTAAGGGTGAATACAAAAATAGCTGGCCTCCGGTTGTACTTTCAGCCTCTGCACTTCCATGGAGTTGGAGGCACATGATTTGCATCTATTTTCCTCCACATTGCATTAATGTGAATGAAATACGTTCGCAGTGTGTAAATAGTGGACTTAGCACAGCAGCTTCGTTTGCATGAATAAGTCTTTAAAGCTCCTCTGCCCTTTCTGCCCCATGGCTGCATAGATAAATAAAGAAAAGGCCTTATTATATTTGCCATGGCTAAAGTTAAAGGTCTGCGTTAAACCAAGTAAACTAAGCCTTCACACTTGTCCCCTATCACTTGCTGCTTCTGAAATCCCTTGGCTTAGTCTCTATAACCTGGTGGGAGGACACTATTCTGGGAAAGTGTTAAAGCTGGAGATGTGGTTACGTCCTGACAATGGTGAGGTCTTTGCCAGATACGAAGCCCAAAGTCTCACAGCTGATGTGCCGCAGCCCCCTTGTTTGTATAAATAGATGGAGAGCACTTTATCCAGGGTTTTTTTTATAGTTGCTGAGATGTTGTTTAAAGGGAGAAGGACCCTGTGACAAATTTTCACAGGAAAACACTTGGAAGCCCATCTGATTTGAACATGGTCAGTTGGTTTAAAATTGTTTGGGTATAATCCTGGAAGAGGATGAACCGGTCACCCCTTGACAATTATCCATCCATCCCTTCATCCCTCCATCCATCTAGATGAGGGTTCCTGAATCCTGCTTCCTTCTTGCCCCAAAGCCCCCAGTCCCCATCCTATGTGCTGCAGAGCTCAAGCTTGCCCCTCACATGACATGCATCTCAATTTCCTGCAAGGTATCATCCCAATCTTGTCCACAGCCACCAGTGCTTCCAAACTGGGGCACTGCACTGTACAGCCCCCATTTCCCAGAGCCCTCTCATTTCCTGCATCCATGTCAGAGCCACCCTCCACCCCAGAGCTCCCCACCTCTCCCCACTCACGTCCCGGCAGTCACCCTACTTCTCCTCCCAAGCCCCTTTGTCTTCCCACCTCCCTTGTTGTCCCCTAATGGTGGAGTCACCTGCCCTGTCCCTTCATGGGCTCACAGATCCTGTGTCAGTGGGTGAAATCCTAATCTATGGCACCATCCATCCTTCAGGCAGCTCCACAAGCCTGCGGTCTCATCTGAGTGGAGTCAGAGTTTCCAGGAGACACAGAGCTAGAGCCGGGACATCAAAAGTCCTGAATCACTAACACCTGCCTACATGAGATACTTCCCTCTCACTTGTCCTGACCTCCCCATCACTGTCCGGACTCCTTTGCACTGTACAGGTTCTCTCTTCAGGAAAGTGTTTTGCTTTATTTTAGAGTGGGAGAAACTGCAGGGCCCAGACCTCCAGCCCTGTGCTCTCAGCCACCTGTATAGTTTTAAAAGTCAAAATCAGGGGCTGAAGGACACAGCAGAGAAGGGGCTGAATGGCACAGCAGAGAAGGTGCTGGGGATGGGTAGGGTGAATATCCTCGTCATCCCTCAGAAACTCTCTGAGAAACACACAGCTTCCCTGAAATGCTTCAAATACCACTCTTTAAAGAGATTTAGATACCTAATGGCTAAATCTAGCTCTTGGTGTTTCCAGCAGCAGGTAGGTACCTGGTGCCACCCCCAGGTAACAAGCATCATCTTTCCTCACTCCTCCTGGTGCATTTCAGCTTGGTGCCTGCTCCCAGCACATCCTCTCACCTGGCAAACCTTTGGGTTTGCAGACTCAGAGCAACTAAAATCTAGTGTTCACACCAGGTTCATATCACACTTCTCCTTGCAGAAATAACCCTGCGGCCACAAGCCTTATCGTGCCTTCAAGGTGCTCAGCTCCACATCAGACCAGAGTGTGCAGCACAAAATAAATCCAGTCCTTTTTTTTTTTTTTATATCATTCCAGTAATTCTTTAGGAGATGAGACCATCTCAGTGTGTGGGTAGACAAAGAGCCAGCACTAATGCAGGGCTTCATCTTTTCCACGCTTGCTGTCCTTACAGCAGAAATATTCCCACTGTGCTAATGGGATTTAAAAGATGGATATCCAGGCACTAAGAATTAAGAGAATTTGGGTTCAAAATGCCATTGAGTTTTCTTTTGAAATCGCTATGTAAACACACAAATGATTAGCAGATAGAGATCAAAACTTCCGCTTTAGTAAATAAGAAAATGGACTTGACACTTTTTCTTAAATAAAACATTATTAATGTAGTTAAGTTTATTTGTAGGCCAAGGCATTATCATAACAGAACATAAGCTCTTAGGGTAGACAGTTATCTGCCATAATAATTCTGTCTTTACTCATTAACAAACATCAGCAAATCCGTGCTGTAGACACCAATATTGGGAAGTGTTGGGTACAGTAGCTTCTTTGTGAATGAACAGCCTTTCTCTGAGAACTGGACCGCTGGTAATTAATTATCTCAATGTCTTTGATCTATTTACTTTGTGCATATTTCATCTGTTTTGGTTTATTACTTGCATTTCAATGATCTCGCACGTTACGGAGCAATTCCTTCAGTTGGGAAAATCGCCTTTCCCTTTCCCATGGGAGCACAGCAGTGGACTAACCGCTCCTCAGAGATGACAGGTCCATTTTTTACTTCTGTGAGCATGACTGCACTGATTTAAGGAATCTGCCCGTATACAGCTGAGGAATTCTTATGAAGCCTCTGTGTGCATTTATAGTAAACTGCAAACTCCCTTTGGGCTGCGGAGCTATTTGCCTGCTCTCAGTTTTAAAGGTAGAACAGTAGGAAAGAGATGGCAAAGAATCACTGTCGTTAAAGATCAAAAGCAAGATCATCTCTATTTCTAACTACTGGTTAAACACTTCATTGTATTTAACACAATAATTACAGTAAAACTGAGTGGGTATTTGATTGACCTCGGATTTTCCCAAGAACAATTTTATTAACTATTACATGTTGTGATGTTGAGCTCAAAATAAAAAGATTGTTTTTTCTTTTTGTTTTTTCTTTTTTTCTTTTTTTTCCCCACAACAGACAATAAACCCATGGTGATAGCATGAGGATGAAATATCCCACTCCTCCTATCTCCTTCTCCCCAAAAAACCTTGAAATTGGTGTGGGTTTTTTTCAGATTATTGAGGTTGAAGCAGGTTGGGAATCTTTCAGTTCCTTCCTCCCACAGGCTGTTGTTTCTGAGTATCTGGTGGTTTATCTTTAACAATTTATGGTATTGCATTATATGTGATAGTAAAAGCAGACTTGAGGAGGGAATAACAAATATTTTGTATATTTTTTTGTTTCCATTCTTGAAAAACAACATTGAAAAAGGCACAGCAAAGAAACTTTAACTGGAACTACTAAAATCTAATTTCGCATCCAAAAGTCATGGCAGAGCTTTGCTATAACTATGGCTATAACATGGCTACAGCTTGCTATAACTCTGCCATTCCCATACAGATCAGTACCTCATCTCAGACAAAATTAGCTCTAGGCTGACCTAGGCTGGAGAGACCCAGTTCAAGGCAAGGAGAAGCTAAAGGCCTATTACTAGAAGATGAGTTGCTGGCTGAGGGGTACAGCAGGGCTCTGCCGAGGATGCCGAAGCAAGCACAAGGAGCAGCGTGCGAGAAACACGATGGGGCTTCACGTTCACCCCATGTCAGAGCAGGGGGGGACTCATGCAGTCCTGAGGTTCATCAACAAATATTGTAATTACAAAATAGGACAAACCTAATATCAGCAACTTAAACAAGAATCGGCCCTGACTCAAAGCTCCCTTCTGATTCCAGATTTCACTGTCCCAGCTAAAGCACAACTCATTTATGCAAAGGTGCTTATCTGGCAAACCCCTAAGGCTGTAGTGATTGTGAGAGTTAATGAGAGTTCATGAGAACTTTATTTTCCTAAAACCTAAACTATACCTGAAGACATTCTGCAGTACATTAGGTGCACAGATAGTTTTCTCCAACACCAGAGGACAAATCTTCCAAGAGCATGTTCAGACCTCTTTCCTTAGTAGCTTCAATAGCATCAAAAAGAACTTTTGAAGCTATCTCAGCTGGATGCTCTGTTACAGCACAGCCTGGAGAGCACAGCTCTTCAATTTCCATGACAGCAATTCAAACCAGGGGTTCAGTCTCCAACCTCTGAGGGCTGCTGTGGTTTGAACATTACCCTGTGCTCTGGTGTCACACTGTCACTAGTTGGCTCTGGTGTTTGTTCCCCTCCAAGGCTCTTCTTCCAGGAGAGGCTGAGATTGACTTTTTTTGCCCTCCAGGGTGATACTGTGAAACAAACAACATTTTCTCTCTCTTCAGTTTTCATTGACTGAACAGCTGCCCTTCAGCTGGATCATGAAGCAAATGTGTTTGTCTGAGCTAATGAAAGCATGAAATGTACCCTGGATTGGATAAAGAGCATAGCAAAAGGATGTTTCTTGCAAAAAGACGTTTGGGGTTTGCTTTGAGCCACTGTGATGCCCAAACAAAGGAGGGAAGAAGAGGTGGCATCCCACCAGCTCTCCCAGCTCTGGAGCTGAACCTCTCTGCCCACTTTGGCGTTGTCATCTCCTCAGCTACACCACCAGTCCCTCAGCAGTACTTTGAGAGGCAGCAGCCTCCACAGCTCTAATCCTCTTTTCCCCTGGACCTACCTTTTGTGCCAGGGGATGGCCAAAAACTGCAACCAGTGGCTGGAGTGGCACCACCAGACATGGAAGAGTGGCAGCAGTATTTTAAGGCACTCCACAAATGGCAGCCAGTGAACGATGCTGTGGGAAGTACCCATTCATCAGTGGCTTATGCTTAGGAGCCACAAGTGCCTTGGCCAGCACCATAGGAAGACAAGTGGGGGCTTAAAGAGGATGAGATTTTTCTCTTCCAGACCCCAGCAATCAGACTAGCAGCAGGCAACCTTTCAAAGCGCTGCACCAGGCTGGCTTTTTCAACGTTAGAGATTACAGGTGCTGGGAAAAACTCAGCAGGAACCAGGAGGGTCATGGTTGCCAGTCCCCTTTTGGCAAGACTGAACCTCCTCAGCAGGGTGCAAGAGCTGAGAGCTCCTTACAAACACTTCTATAAGGATGCCATAGTGCCCCATCCCTGCCTTGCAGAAGCTCTTTCACCACAAGCATGCGTTGCCATGGTCCACTTCCCACATTAGACCATGTAGTTTTTCCTCTGAAGGGAAAATCTAAAACTCACATTCCTAGTGGGAGAATACTGCTGTACAAAGCTGAATCTCATCCCTCTGACTCCCAAGTTCAGGACTTAGACATCATTTTATGTCTCTTCAGGAAAGCAAGAATTTAATTGTGTCTACTGTAAATGCTCCTCTTTTACACTCATTTTATGTCACATTTGCAAAATTCCCTTGGAAAGTTAAATATAAGACTTCAATTTGTGACAAGCCATTATTTTCTATCAGTCTTTTCTTTTTTAATATGAAAAATTCTGACCTGTGCAAGATAACTTACTCATGCAGTTATCTCAGACTGCCCTCTTATGGCAAAATTTTAAACTGGAGGTTTCCTTAGGCTTTTCAAAGGTTTTGCAAGTTCAGTTACTGAAAATCCTAGTCTTGAAAATTACTGAACAAGAAGACAGAAGTAGTCATGGTTGCCTGATTTCTTTCTGCTCCATACAGGTCCTGTCGCCAATTTATCCTACCATGCCCAAGCACTGCCAACCCCCTGCTCAGCAGCTTGGCCACCGTCCGGTACCCTTGTGCTCTCCTGTCCTTCATCCTCCAGCAGAAGTGTGTCCAGCTTGGGGGGGTTGGAGGTGTTTGAGAAGTTTTATAACACACTCATGCATGTATACACACATATATACTGCTCTTCATATATGTTACAGAAGGCCTGACTTCATGAAAGTGTCTTTCATGTAGGATGAAGTTTGCCAGTGGTCTCCAAATCTTGGCAATCTGGAGGAGTTTCTCAAACCCAGGGGCCAACAGCTGACAAGGCTTTGCTGAACCCACAGGCAAGCTCTCCCCTGCTGCAGAAAGCTCCAGAAGACCAGGGCGGCAAAATTGCTGGCCGCCAGATTGATCCTAGAGGCCATCTCAGCAGGCTGCAGACAAGCGCGTGTACGTGGGAGGGCTCAGTACAGGGCAACAACCCCAAACATGGGTGGCAATGAGCAACCAGGAAGGGTGGCCGCAGACAGGGAAACCTCCCCAGCCCTCCCAAACCTCTCTGCATGCTTTGGTCCTGCCTGATCCTCCCCAGGGAACTCATCTCACCCGCACACAGTGGCTAGTGTGGGGCTGTCAGTAAAGAGCAAAGGAGTTTCTCACTGTTTTAGAGTAGGGGTGGGGAGGAAGGACAATCGTATCTTAGGCTGCATCAAAAGGAGCATGGCCAGCAGGTCGAGGGAGGTGATTCTGCCCCTCTGCTCTGCTCAGGTGAGACCCCACCTGGAGTCCTGCATCCAGCTCTGGAGCCCTCAGTACAGGAAAGACATGAACCTGTTGGAGAGGGGCCAGAGGAGGCCACCAAGAAGGCTGAGAGAGTTGAGCCTGTTCAGCCTGGAGAAGAGAAGGTTCTGGGGAGACCTTATTGCAGCCTTTACTTAAAAGGGACCTATAAGAAAGATGAGGCAACGGTTTTAAACTAGAAGAGGGGAGATTCAGGTTAGACATGAGGAAGAAATTTTTTACAATGAGGGTGGTGAAACACTGGCACAGGTTGCCCAGAGAGGTGGTAGATGCTCCATCCCTGGAGACATTCCAGGCCAGGCTGGACAGGACTCTGAGCAACCTGATCTAGTTGAAGATGTCCCTGCTCATTGCAGGGGGGTTGGACTAGATGACCTTTGAAGGTCCCTTCCAACCCAAACTATTCTATGACAATTTGTGGATTCACCGTATCCATTCAATGTGCAAATGCTTCAAAACAGCAGCAGCCATTTATTTCAGCCATGCAGTCTGCACGAAGAGCAGAGAGAGGACTAAGAGTGTGCTTTCACAATCACCTGAGCCTTCACAATGCAGTGGCTGCCTGGACACTTGGAGCCTTGTGGTGGTGACACTGACACCTCATGTCCTTCAGATCTCAGGGCTGTTACTCTTGACTTAAAGCATTTCCACCAAAGATGTGGCCTTGCAAGGTGCCAGAGCTCTACTGAAGCCACCCGCTAGAGGACAGCAGGAGAGGGTCACATAGCCAGCTGTTCATCACAGCAACCCAGGCATGGCGAATGCATCCATGTGTGTATAAACACATCAAAACCAGCAGGAAGTAGTCTGCATGCACAACTGCAAGGAACTGACAGCTCGACTGACATTTCAGTAGTAAGGTCTGGCTCTGGAAGGAAGCCAAAAAAAAGCCTCTGCACCCAAGTGGTGTCAGCTCAAGCTACCACTGGACATTGCTTCTTCTAGGATAGTGCCCTGGGTCTTTTGTAGCTGTGTGACCAGGAAAAAGGCCAGGGACATTACCTGCAGCATGCAGACCCTTGCAAATTGATCTAATGCCCAGGCAGAGAAAGGAAACTAAAGTGGCAACATTACTTGCACTAGAAGTGACCTGACCTGCAGAAAAACTCCTTCATTTCCAGCCATGTAGAGCCAGAGATTATTTAACCCACTGATACATTTACATCCTCCCAAGCACCAGCAGCCTGTTTGAGGTACAGCTTTCTCCTGACTGCGACAATTTACAGGTTGGTGAAGGGACAGAATATCACCTGCATGACAGTACAACCCTCTGGAAGGAGTTATTTCCTCTTACAGCTGATTTATAGATAGAGAGGTAGGTGGAGAAAGTGAACACATACTTGAGTCATCAACATTTTTTTCAGTCCTGTTTGGCTCCCAGCTCTTAGCATATGTTACCTTGTCTGAGTTATGAAGCCTCATCGTGACCTCTTTTATTTAGATGTTCAATCTGGAAAAGCAATACCCTAGGCTTTCAATTTCTAAACCAGGAGTCACACCTGGTTTATGCATTACAGTCTTGCATGGAGAAGAAGAAGGAGTGCATTTATGCTCCCCAGACAGTAACTTTAAAACTTGCTTAAACATTTGGCATGAGAAACAGTTATTGTATAAATTTCAGCAAAACACCTTCCTTTGAAATTAGGAAAATATAAACAAGAAAGCATTGAGTTGCCAGAAGACTGAAATGCAAAGCATGAAACCAATGAAGAAGCAGAATAAATAAAGGTCTGGTTCCTTCTGATGAGCAGGTGCCCCTGCTGAGAAGATGCCCACCGCCAGGAGACACCCACTTACCTGCTGGCTCCTCAGCTTGGGAAAGGGAGCTGCGCTCCTCACATGGACTTAGAAGAAGTCACTTCTCTGCCTCAGCCATCTGCTTTACTCTGTATAAAGTGAAGAGGATTATCACTACTTTTACTGCTTTCACTCATCTTGGATGATGGGTTATGCAAGCATGAGGACTTTTATAGGCTTTGTTCTGTTTGTGAGGGGAATATAACATTTGAGCCTCTACTTCCCAGGCTGCCAGCTTTGGTACGTGAAACCCAGACTCCAGCCCCAACCACGCACCCCAAAAAGGACAGATTTGAACACAAGGCATTAAAGCACATCTCTACCTGTGCCCAAGGAAGCTCTGCGGGGTCCCCTGTGGTTCCCCTTCCAGCTGTTTCCTCCAGAGCTGCTGGCAGCAGCATTTGTTTCCTGGCTCTTGTCCTCAGATGCCCTGACATCCAGCAAGCCCCGAAGCTTTGCACACAGTACCCACAGTTTTGCCCTAGTCCCAGAGCCAGACATCTCTCCCAGGCCACAGCTGCCCCAGTGAACCTTTAAAAACATTGGATACTGCCCTGGGGATGCTGGAGGCAGGCGCACAGGTTCTGTGGTTGACTTTTCCAAGCTGTTTTCCTCCACTTGTAGCTGCAGGCAAGCAGCATGATGCCTTTCCTCCCTCATCCTTGACAGCATGACTGGGAGCCTCTGGCAGCCCTCGGTGGAGGGCAGGGAGGGAAAGCTGTGCCCCAGGGGCTCCAGTTAAAGAGAGTTTTAAAAATTACTTTTACATCATTGAAAATATTAAATACATGATATAATTCCTTTGTCTCCCTTCTCTCCCAAGCACAAAGTAGATACGGGGCAAGCAGGAAAGCCTCATGCTAAACTTCTGCATTCACGACAGGCCAATTCAGTGCAGAGCAATTGTCACCAGCAGCAAGAATGAGGAGCTTCCTTCACTCTAGGTTAACCTCTTATCTGGACTGGAAAGATCCAAACCTGGCTTTGTCCAGCAACACTCAGGGATGTTCAAATTTCTCTTACATCCTGGCATCTAAGACATCTGGGTACACAGTATTTCTCAGGTGTTTTGAGAGTCCCAAATGAAAACACAACAGAAAGATAGCATCCTTTCCCCATGAGCTCTGCTTGAGCTGTCCTGCAGGGAGTCTGCCTAGACCTGGCCCTGGGGCAGCTACCAGAGAGCACAGCTACAGCTGCGGACCCATAGGGGTCAGTTTATACTCCAAAAAAAGCAAAGTCAGGATATAATAAAGAATGTTGGTCATCATTTAATAAAATTGCATTAAAGAAAAAAAAAAATACAAGCATTTTTAGATTTAAAAATACTTCTGTTAACTGAGGACACTGGCAAAAATTGGGCACTTTTCTGCAGCCGCAGTAACTGCTTTGTTTCCCATTCAACAGCCTGAATGTCTCTGCAAATGCCCACAGACTCCTGCTGGTTTTACCTTTCACTTTAAACAACAATTTGAAATCTCTTCACTGTGGTTGCCATCCTTCCCACCACAAAATACCTACAGTGGTCACCGCTGGAAAGCCCCAGTGCTTATCGCCAGTCATCACACCATTTAAGGCCTGTACAGTGAAATCCGCTGCGTGGCAGCAGTCCGGCAAGTCCATGCGATCCCCCTGTGTCATGCCCAAGATACAACTATAATTAGAGCAGGAAATGCCTGTGGCATCGTGGTGAACACTACCAACAAATTTCCTTTCTACTGCTGCTTGCAAGAGATCACTGCTGACATAACCAAGGAAATATGAGCCTAGCTGCCTTGCAAAAACAGTGTTATTTTCTTCATCTTTCTTGCTACTTCCTTGCCTCTACTGATGTCTTTTTCTTGCTTTTCATTTAGTTTAAGTGTCTCAGTGGAGGGACCATCTTATCATCTTTTAATCTTACAGTACAGCATCCATGACCATGAGGCCCTAGTCCCTGATGGATGCAACGGGAAGATAACTGTTGTGTGTTGACAATGTGCTGAAGAACGAGCACTAACCTCCCAGCGCAGCATGCCAAATCTGCTCTGCCTGCAATTCAGATTAAAACTGACTTCTGTAGAGGCCTGTGGTGCATGTCAATGGGCCCTGAGTGGATTGTATAAGTAGAGAAGGAATAGGCTATAAAGAAGTACAGCCTTGTAGTGTAAGAGCTATGCCTCTGTTTCCTAGTTTAACATCTAGAAAAAGAGGATTTAAAAAGATATTTCAAAATGTGCCATTTTCATAAAGATCAAGGCCCTGCGGTGTGAGAGTAGTACTGCATTGTTCTTTTAATTCGTCTGAATATTTTTCCCTATATATAACCTACATCATTCGTGTTGAGAATTGTGCATAACTTCTATTTTCTTACTCCCAATGGCTATCAAGGACAAGTGACCACAACCTGCAATATAACAAAACTCTACTCATCAGAAGACCTTTGCTACCATTTAACCTGATTCCTTGCTCTACCCTTACTCCATTCCTTGCCAGTTGAAGTAAATCCAGTTCCTTCAGCCTTTCCTAACAGATCAGTTTTCATCCCTTTCGTTGCCCTCTGAACCTGCCCACCATGTTTCTTAAATGCCAGTGTCCACAGTTGGATGCAGTGGCCAAGCAAAGACCCTGCTGGGAGCAGGGAGTGTGGAACAGCACCACAAGACACCTCCTCAGCTCCTGCTGGTCAAACCAGCCTGCAGGGAGGCACAGGGAGAGGCTGAGGGACAGGGGCTGGCTCGGCCTGGAGCTGAGACAGCTTTGGGGGGACCCAACAGCAGTCCCTAAAGAGAGGGTTATGGACAAGAGGGAGCCAGGTTGCTTGCAGCCTGCTGGGAAGACAAGAGGCAATGAGCATGAGGTGAACCATGAGTTTCAGACGGAATATAAGGAGATATTATTTCCCTACGAAGACATTCAAGCAGTGGGATGGGCTGCCCAGAAAGGCTGTCTGGTCTCAGTCCCGGGTGATTTTCAAGACCCAACAGAATGAAACTCTGAGCAGCCTGGTCTGATCTCACAACTGGTCCTGCTTTGAGGGGGAGGTTGGACTGGAGACCTCCTCACATCCCTCCCAGCACTATGCCACCTATGGTTCTGTGATCCTATGATCTTCAGATGACAAAATCGGATACGTATGCTGTATAAGCCACTCCCCATAGAGAATATGCATTTAAGCCTAAAGCCAAAATATGTTTGACGCTAAGCTCATGAGGTATATAGAACCTAATTCAGTGCAGTATTCCCAGGTTAGTGTATGCTTCAAGAAGAAGTCTACCAAAAAGATTAATTTTGGTGAAAAGCCTTGGAAATCAGGATGATATCGTTTCTTTGAAATCTAGTCAATTAAAAAAATCAAAGTGGTTTCAAAGATTATGCCTACTAAATGCCTTTTGCTACCTTTAGTGGTTTCACAATCTTGTCCTCCCACTTTCTTGCAGCATTTTCTCACCTCTTGCATGAAAGTCTCACCAGTGTGGGGAGCACCAAAAAAAACCCCAAACAGCTAGAGAAAGGAGACAAGCAGTGAACCTCATTAAACCCATGGTGTTGTTGAGGGTTTGAAGTAAATAAACAGGAAGGATGTTTCCTCTAATTGCTTCAAGTTCTAGTACACCGAAGAGATGGTTTTGCCCATATTAGGTTAAATATTTTCAGAATTGTTTTTTCAACTGGTGTTTCTTAAAGTGACATCTTGAACCTCTCACTGCCTACAGAGAGCACACGAGAGTCTGCAACAAGCCCTGGTTCCTGACTATCTTGGCAGTAGAACCACAAAAATTACACCACCACCACCTCCTCTACATAAACCAGACTGTCACATCTGATTTTGTAATCGCAGCTTTTATGAAACTTTGCTGCAATAGCACTGAGTGACTGCACAGTAAACTGTGCTAAATGTCAGCACTGGATAACTAGAAGTTGTCAAAATCCTAGGTTAGGCCCAGAAGTCAAAGCTTTCTTTTTACATTTTTTCCCCATGACCAACAAATGGTGGAGGAAAGAGAAGCATCCAAAAGGTTTTTAAAAAGTGAAACATAAGCATTAAATATTCTAGTGTCAATATTATTAAAATAGCATCAGGCATGTATTAAAAAAAAAAAAACAAACAACAAACCAAACACAAAAAAGTTGTTGCAGGTAGGAAGTTGTGTGTCTCCATGCATGTATAAAATTCAGAACAGGCATTACATTTCCCTCTTCCCAGGGCTGCCTTTGGGTGCTGAAGGAGCATCTCTGCCCCTGGATCTGGCCAACCTTCCTCTTCCCCACTCTTGTTTGCAACCAGAGTTCAGGTGAGCAAAGAAGCTAACTCCTGAGTTCTATCCATGGGGAAGTCCAACTTTCTCTTCCCTCCTCCAGCCCCTCCCCATCATCTGCCGAGGGAACTTCCACCCTGTGGAGAAAACATCATGAGCTTTCCAGCATGTTTCCAGATGTTCATTATTTTTCTTTATGTGAGGGCTTTCTGAAAGGCACCTCAGGTTTTGGGAAGCCAGCTGTCAGCCAGAACTTACTGGTACCTAGCCGCATGCAGGTGAACCAGCCCAAGGAGCATGACAACCGCAATAAATTATTAACATACACTTCCCCTCCTACCCCCTGTGTCTATATCATCAACTTAAAGTGCAGCCTCTTCACTGTAGGAACTTCCTCTTGCTACGCATTTGTTCCATGGTTAAAGGAGCAGGATGCAGCTGTCAGCCTGTCACATCTTGTGGGAGATGAACTTACGTGGTTGCTCCCTCACGCTCTTCTGCTGCAGAGCTGCCTCTCATGCTCCTGCATGGCTGTGCTGCAGCTCCCCACTTGCCTCGTGCACCCCTCTATGAGCCCTGTTAGCCCCACGTAGTATTGATATGCCCACATCTTGGAGCTCGTAGGGGAGACCAAAAGGGAAAGAGGCAGTGGTAAGAGCACCTGAGCATTCATCTCCTCATGGGCCTTACAAGTGGCTTTGGAGAAGCCTGCATGAGAGGCATGTGCAGAGGCAAACCTGCAGCCCCTCTTTGGGCACACCCCTTCCAGGATCTGCTGGCAGCTGCCCACTCCCAGCATAAGGCTTGTGTGGAGACCCAGATGCCAAGTCATGCCAAAGATCCATGGTCAGTTTCGGAGTCTCTGGAGCAGCTAAAGTCACTTGGTTTGTTCAGCCTGGAGGAGTCTAAGATGAAACCTCATGGTGATTTGCAGCTTCCTCACAAGGGGAGGAGGAGGGGCAGGTGCCGATCTCTTCTCTCTGGCAACTGATGACAGAACCCAAGGGAATGGCAGGAGCAGTTTAGGTTGGACATTAGGAAAAGCTTCTTCACTCAGAGGGTGGTGGAGCACTGGAACAGGCTCCCCAGGGAGGTATCACGGCCCCAAGCCTGACAGTGTTCAAAAAGAGACTGGACAACACCCTCAGACACATGGTGTGAACTGTGGGGTTGTCATATGCAGGGACAAGAGTTGGACTCGATGATCCTTGTGGGTCCCATTCGACTCACGACATTTTATGATTCTAAATGTTCTGGTACAAATGAAAAGTCATTATTATTTACTGCATGGATTACATACCATCTTGCTTCCATATGTATACATGTATGCAGGCAAGCACCGACCTTGCATTCAAATCTATTAATGTTTCCAAATACACAAATACCATGGAAAGATAAATATATGAAGCCTAAATCACCCTTCAAGACCAAGACTGTGATGCTTGCAAATCCTCAAGCTCCCACTGGAGTCAAGGGAAATACAGCAAGCACAAAAAGTGCACGTTGTTCAATAGATACTTCTTTCTTTGCCTTCATTGCTGCATGATGGGCTCATGTGAGGCAGCTGTTAGCTCTCCACTCCCAATGTTTAGGCAGTAACAGAGGGGAAGCAAAACAAAATGCGACCTAAACCCCTGGAAACACGCAAGTAGATATAAACAGCTGGGTGGAAGAAGCTTTTTTTCTCGTTGTTATCCCCCATCCCCTCGCCGGGGTTTCATGGTCTGCATCTCCCACAGAGGGATTGCTGGGTGAGAGAGATTGCAGCCACCAGAGGACATCTTTGAATCATTTGGAAGTCTTGTGAAATTTGTATACAAAACTGTTCATATAATTGCTGCAATTTGGAAAACTGAAACTTTCCAAGGCTTGTTCTTCTCTTTTTTTTTTTTTTTGCCTTTCCAACACATCTTCTTTTTCCTGACTTGAAGGCCTCATTTGAACATGCATGCGGTGCATTTTCTGTAGAGTCGACAGAGCACACTGCAAACACAGCACCAGTTCATCTGAGGGACAGTATCTGTGTCAGTGGCAGGTCTCTTGATGTCTCATATGGACAAACTTTCTGCCTGACCCTGCTCTGGGAAGGGACCAGCGGAACCAGAAGGCGCCCACTCATACCTTACACGACAAATGCAGTATTGCATGGGCTCTCCTCACCTCTGCCATCCTCCTCACACACCTATCTCACCATCTCCAAAATGGGGATAGCAAACAGCCACCATTTAAACTGCTATTCTACAGTCAGGAAAATTACAGCAGATTTTGTTTGTACAGGCAGTTATCAAAATGCAACCCCTTTTGCAACAAAACTGCTCTTATTTCATGTGCCACTTTCACATTCTGGTTTTGTTTCCTCTCTCTGTAATTTACTCATCAGGGGAGAAGACGTATAAATTTCCTGTGCCTGCTCCCAGTAGTTTTCGCCCTTGAAAGCTCAGACCAGCGCTCAGCAAAGTGGTGCTCCTCGGGATCAACACGGGAGCGGCAACAGCAGCGCCGGGATCTGCAGGAAGCAATGAAATAGCATTAACGTGGTAGGGGTGTGATTTAGGAAATCTCTCATTGTCACATACCTTGGAAAATAACAACCACAAGACCCGCAAGGAGTAAGAGTGATAGCAGCAGTAGATAGCGGTATCTTTACAATTCAAGCTAAAAAAAAGAAAAAAAAAAAAAGCCCCAAACAGCCTTTCATTGTTTCCCAGGGCTGGTCTCTTGCCACTTGAAATAAAGTACGGGAGCAATATACTGTTCTCTAGGGGTTAATGTTACATTAATCAGAACTGACAAGCATGAAAATCATTCTTTGTTGTCTTTAAATTGCTAATTTAAGATTGAAATCTAAAACGCTTGAGCACTGATCGTTAACACTGACGCTCAGACAAAACCCAAGTACAATCTTCCCTCCTATGGGCCACTACACAATTGTTTTACATTTGGTTGAGAAAACAAATGCAAAGTCTGTAACTAAATCCTAATGTATCATTTAAGTGTTTCCATTCACAGGCTTTCCTTGGCTAAACTTCAACGAATTGTACTACAATTTAATTGAAAAGCGGCATTTGCACAGGTATTTCCATCTGAAGGCAGAAATACTGGCGGTGTATCGTGCAGCGCAATGGCAGCAATAATTCCCCCAAATCCAAAGCATTTTTTCGCAGGTTTGATTTTTCCAGTTGCAGAGGTATTTTAAGGAGCTGATTCTCCACTGAGGTAAGCAAGCAAAGCTTGATATACTCAATAACAAAAAGCGTATTTAAAAAGCTTATTAAAGTGTAAATAAACCACTAAAGGGTAAACTCAGCGCAATGAAGACAGGAACCAGATGAAATCAAGGGGAATTAACTGCCATCAAATGTGCGGCTACAAAACTGAAAAAAAAAAAAAAGGTACTCATCAGTAAAACAAATTGGATAAGCATGCCCTCCTTCTGCCTCTTTAATGGAATTATAAATTGTGTTAGAGGCCAAGTGAAGTCCAGTTCAGGTCTATTGACAGCCACAGCTCCCACTGGAGTCCATGGGCATACCCACTAGCAGCTGAAATAAGCTGAATCTTCAGCTTGGCTGAAGCAAACCTAAAATCATGTCTTTAAGTCCAAACCTATCAGTGGATCTTGTTTGATTTGGTCCTTTGTGATAAGGAAGGAGGAAGAAGGACACTCTATGTGACTGTAGGGATGCTTCATCGGAGGTTTGGGAGGATGGAAATAGGAGAGGGGCTGGGGGCAAAGCAAACTATGCCTTCACGCTTCCTTCTGAGGAGCCAGTGAGCTACAGTAGCTGCGATATCCAGCATCCAGAGTGAAGAATGACACATTTATCACAACCCAGCACTTTGATTTTCTTTGCAATTACAGTAAAGCAGGGTTGAGCTATGCAGACATACTTACCACATCCATTGACCTCGATGGGAGATCCACAGCAAATCTTAGGGCAGAACTTTGCCACACAAAAGACGTGTTAAAGACACAAGCACTGTCATGCAGAACAAGCTCTCAGCGCAGAAGAAAAGGGCTCAGCGTTTGCCCAAGGAGTGGGGTCATGCACTGAGGGGGCTTTGTATTCTGGGGAGGACATGGGACGATGGCTCCCCAGGCTCATGCAGAGCAAAGGGGGAGGAATAGAGGACTTAGGGAAAGACAAAATGAATATGGGGTTTAGGGAGAGAGAAAATGCGAGAGCATTCTCTCATCTGGCAGCTGCATCCAATATATGAAGGTGCATATGGGCAGTGTCTGCAGAGGAGGTCTCCTGTCTTTCCTTCTGGTCGATAGAGTAGGAGTATAAAACTGCCCTTGAAATACGAGTTAATCAGAGCAACATTCCTTTCTTTGTTAACCCAAACATCACTAAGAAATCTGCATTCTGGTGCCTAGACTCAAAGTCTGATCTAATGAGAGTATAACAAAATCAGATGTCCATCATGCTGCATGCTTCTTTGCAGCACCCCTTGGGTGTAGCAGAAGACCAGGTCCCTGTAGAGCGGGTGAAGAAAATACTGACATGTGTTTTCAGTGGGATATGTTGGACTCAGAGTCCTAGGGAATGACTCCTGAGTTTGAAAATAAAATAAAAAAAATACTGTATGCTTGTCCTTATAAAAGGAGTAGCAAGATTTCATCGATACATTTCTTTTGCATCAAATTCTGCCTCTTGACACTTCCAATGCATGTTTAGTTGGTTTATATGAAAGACTGTCAGGATGATGACCTATCTGACCATATTTAGTAACAATATTTGTGTTAAGAGCTGGGACTCAGAAGCTCACCAGCAGCACAAGGAGAGCAAGCCAAATGCCTAATAATGAAAAGGAACCTTAGTGTCTCAGATCTTTTGATTAAAATCAATAGCACCCACCTAAACAACAGTTTGTAACTTTTTCACTTCTATTTCCAGCTGTTTAAAAATGACAAATAATAAGCAAAAAAAAAAAAAAAAAATTAAAAAAAAAAAAACAACGAAGTGTCATTAAGCATTTTGGTGTATTTAACACTGTCAATAGGCCTTCAAAGGCCTGGGCCAAACTACTTCCTCATTGTTAAACCATTTTAGCCATGGGGATGGCTTGGTCTGCACTTGTGTGGAAAAAGCAACGTGAAGAAGTGAAATCGAATGGGAGGAAAAGAAGAGGAATAAACATGGCATTAACCTTGACAGTGACACTTTTCCATAAAATCAGCATTAAAATGAGTATTTTCTGGTTTCTTTATTCTTAGGTAGAAAAATAGGGAAAATCTTGGAAAAATACCCTGTGATTAATAATGTTATATTTACACTTTACATTTTTTGCTTTGTTTTAAACCTGCGGATCATTTAAAGACTTGGGAACCTTCTCAAACATTCACCCCATTTGTGAAAAATACATCATTACAAAAGGTGTCTTCTATGTTCGAACCCAGTTGAAGTTCAATGAAGTGAGTAGACGTAGGATCCAGTGCACCACCCAAATCCTGCACATAGGTTAAGTGCAGGATACAATTGCTTAAATATAAGGCATCTCTCATCACTGAGGGACCTAGGCTGGGAAGAGGTGCCAAGCTCCAGGGAGGTCTGGTCCTTCTGCAGACCTTCCATCATGCCAGTCAGCCTCCAAAGATGCCTTTGGTGCCCACAGCCACTTCTAACACATCTGCATTCCTGTTAAAGCCAATGGAGATCCAAGGTTTGATTCAGTTGCCTACACGTTGGCATCTAAAGCAATGTGAGAACTCCTAAGGTATCTCAGATGTCTCCCCGGAGCTAGCAGATATGGCAGGGGACATATGAACCCTGATGTCTTTCCAGAAGGGTTAGCCTCAGACCAGATAGGACATTCCACAGCCTATCAAGTGGCATTAGATCTTCACAGAACTGATTGAACTCTTGGTTAGTGTATTCAAAGGAGTCTAGTGATTGATTCATTTAAGAAGCCTTCAGCTATCTGCTTAGGGTCAGCCTGAGGAGATCTCTAGTGCTTAGTTCTGCTGTCTTGGCATCTAACACCATTTGACAGACTATAGGTAACCCCATCTTGTCTCCAGATGCTGCTCCAGAAGGGCACTACAGTCCTGTAGCTTGTGTGCCAGGTTGGCCAGCCCTGTCTGAATGTCTCACACACCGGAAGTACCTCAGATACAACCTATGTAAGGAACATCATCCCCCCCCCCATTCACTCTATGGTGAATTAAAACACTTAGCTCTTACGTAGACACCAACATGTACGTTCTTCACCTTGAACTGAGTTTCACATGTGCCAGAGAACATCCTGTGTTATTTTCAGAGTCATGCACACAGAGAATTTATCTTCGAGTGCTGAATCTCTTAATAGATAAATGGAAATATTTTTGTTGTATCGAGGAACACGGCAACACAACAAACACTCAATGTAGGTGTTGCATGAAGGTAAAGATGCAAATACTACCAAACATGCAAAAGTTGGTGTGTATGTATACCAAGCTTTTAGAGGAGCTTTCCAAGATTCCCCGTTTTATGTGCTCTTTTAAAATGCTCCCACAGTTTCGGAAAAAAATAAATAAAATCTTCTATTTATCATCTAGGGTTTGAACAGGAAACCATCAAGCTACTCATATTAATCTATGCAACTTTGTGATTTATTATCACTCCCCTCATCCCATCTATTTTCTGTGCCTCAGATGTGCAATTAACTCCATATTGTCAGACCCGTCTGCTTATGTCTACACAGGACGTGTCTGTACTGTCATAAAAGCACAAATTCCCTGATCACCAATACTGCCTTGCACTTCGAGGAAGCCGTCTGGCTCTCCAGGAGGAGAAACTTCATATAGAAGCAGCTTGGACTCAAATCATTTCCTGATGCAAGCAGTGTGGATACAGGCAGCTTGAGACCAGAGCGGTGACAAATGTGACCTCGCATCCGAGCAGTGTGGCTGCCAGGGTGACATGATACCCTGCAAGCACTGTGGACGTGCAGGGGCACCACCCCTGACTGGGGTGCTGCAAACAAGTGACAGCTTCCACATCAACAACAGCAAAAGGTGGCTCTGCATTTGTTTAAAGCTCGCTTTTCATGGTTTTAACTTACAGAAGACTTTCTCCTCGTCCCTCCCTTTTCGCCAGTTCTCAACACTCAAACCACAAAACCAGACCGATGTAATACAAACCTAGTGGAAACACAGAGAGAGGTACATGCATCCAGTCTTCACTGATACGCTGTGTCACATCAACTCTCTTTTCAGATCATGGAATCATAGAACAATTTGGGTTGGAAGGGACCTTCAAAGGTCATCTAGTCCAAGCCCCTGCAATGAGCAGGGACATCTTCAACTACATCAGGTTGCTCAGAGCCACTTCCAGCCTGGCCTTGAATGTTTCCAGGGATGGGGCATCTACCACCTCTCTGGGAAACCTGTTCCAGATGGACTCAGAAGCTTTGGTTAATCTACCCCTTTGTTGTTCATGAGTATCAAAACCTATTATTATTTTATAATTATGTTTGTATTTGACAGCAATTTAAAATTTTAGGCATTTTTAAAAGTGTAGATGCCTCATTTGATATAACAACTTATGATGCATCCGTCAAAAAGACCGTGTCAGTATCTTTTCAGTTTCATGAATGCAGTAAGCGTACACAGTGTATATAATGCCGAGTACCGCTTAAAAATACATTAAAACAATTTGCCATGTTGGAAAGGTTTTAACATTGAGTCAGAGGTGGTGTTTTCCCCTCCAGAGAATGTTTTTAAACATTATAGTAAGACAGGAGGTTGCATTGCTTTTAGGGATTTATTACATTTGCTTGCTTCTTGGCAGTATATTCTATATCTGGCATCAATTTTCATAAATGCCCAATGAATTTTAAATTTAATTACACGTGGGAAATCAATTTCTGTCTGTCTCAATAAATCACAACATTCTAGATGTAATGTCTGTGTGGTAGAAAGGAGCTGGGTCTTACATGTGTCTCTAAGGCTCAGGACTTCTCTTACCAGCCTTGAATGTTTTTAATGTGACCATTATTTAGAAGAATAAATGAAACTGTGAGAAAGGTTACAGGAAGGTGAATAATTTTAAGCAGGATGTCCCTGAAGGCAAACATGAAGCAGGATAGATATGGTAAAAGCAGCACATAGCGATTTTGTGTTTTACCTGTTATGCCGGAGCCAAATCTGTATTCCAAATTGATACCTTGCAATGGATTAGCCAATGTGGCAGCAAAGCTGCCCTAACCCAATGAAGGTATGAAATGTGCTTATTGAAAATCAGCTGACATGTTGTCCATTTACACAGGGGACCCACCCCCGCCCTCTAAGGAAAAAAAAAAAAAAAAAAAAAGGGAACTGTATCTATTTTGTGTTAAATCAGATATTGCGAAGATAGCAGAGACATGGTAAATCTCTGTTATCTCTAGAACAGGGTTTAGAAAGATAGGTGCTGTTTGGTGAAAGAAAAAGAGATAGCACTGTTCATTAGAGACATGATAGGCTACCAAAATATAAAAACAGCATAAAAAAATAAGATTTTTTGGAGGATTATAATCAGTTTGGTAATGGCTGCTAAAAGTGGCCATTTAGGACATAAAAGGAGTTTTGTGACAAGGCCTCAGGCTGTGTCTGAATGAATAATCGTCTCTGGAAAGGGGTTAAGCATATGCATGGCTGAGAGCCACCATTTCCCATTCACATTGCTGCCCTCAGCCTTCCTGTGAGCAGCCCAGGATTCAAGTCTCCCCTGGATGCTTTGGAAAACCAGGATTTGGGATTATTTTTCAGTGCCTTGAAGGAAAATACCTCGAGCCTCACCTAGACTTCATCTACCCAGACCGCATGGACAAGACCTCCAGCGTGTGTGGAGGTATCAGGAGCTTAGGTTCTTCCCCTCCAGAGACTTACAGGGGCTGAGAAGCTCAGGTGGAAACACATGCAGGTGAAGATGGTGCAGCAGGGATGGTGACTCAGCCAAGTCTTTCGAGCAGATCCAACATCCACTTAACCAACAGACACACATCTACACGGAACTGGGTTTAGATATTGAGTATGAGAAAACTGGAAGAGGATTCCAGCGATGTATGGCTATGGGAGGGTTAGTTTCCCAATGACAACTGAAGAAAAACCTGCTTCTGTTAAAGATGGAGATACTAATGTGACAAAAATAAATATAGCTATTTGAAAACTGTTAAACTTGTCATAAAAACAGCAAAGAGGGATGTACAAATATGTGGAATCACTGTGCATTAACAGTTTTCATAAATATTTTGATTAGTCAACAGTATTCCTCACTTTAAAGTTACAAGTTAGTAATACATTGGAATAATGAGAAAAGCCTGGTGAGTTTACTTTAGCCGTATACTATTTTTATGAGCTTCTGAAAGCACCATGATAAAGTGACCCTGAAAAAAACAAACAAACAAACAAACAACAAAACAAACAAACACACACACACACACACCCCCCGCCGTGTTTCTCCAGGCCACATCCTGTCCACACCGCCTCAGCAGCCTCACTAGAAACAGTGAGGACTGGAAAGCACTGCTGGAGGAGAACAGATTTCATTTAAAGTTTTAAACCAAAACACGTTTTCTGCGATGACACGATTAGAAACACAGAAACAGATGTGCAAGATTTTGAGGCCGTCATGAAAACATCCTGGCTCATAATGGATCCAAAACGAGAAGGGGGATCTGAAGTGCTCGTGTTTTGCATCAAACCCTCACTCATAGCTAAGAAGTAGCACACACACACCCCAACCACCTTCTGCAATTGCTGGAGGCACCGTGCACATCTTTCTGGGCAGGTTCATATAAACCCAAAGCCAACCTGCTTCAGAATGGATGCAAAAAACAACTTTAGCCCAGTCAGGGGGGAGTTTTCACCAGATACCTCTTGCCCCAAACACAGGCAGACTGTGCATGGCTGCCCAGTACATCCCGGGACAGAGCAGAAGGGCTGTGCAAGTATCAGTTAATTCAATGCAGGACAACCAGAACTGGAAATGAGTTAAAAGGAGCTGGCTGCATTTCAGAAACTTTAGTTTCAAAAGGACCAGTGTAAAGATGCCTCTAGTTTACAAAATAGGCCATCTGCAGGATGTGAGTTTACAAGTTTTTGCTTATTTAAGTTTCTGTAGTGAAACCTGAGACTGAAAAAGTACTTGATAGTTGGGTAACAGGGGCCTGGTAAGACCTGGGTTGTTTTTTATATGAACTGCCTTGAGAAGTCTCCACAAACAGCACACGTGGAGAGAATGTGAAGGACTTTGAGGTCCCCTCTAAATTGTGTTTGACCGTCACGTTTGGGCAGATGGGGCCAGGAATGGCTCCTGGAAGCACCGGCGAGCCGAGGGGAAACGTAGGAAAGAAAATAAGTAGGAAACGTGCTGCGGGCAAGCCTCAGGCTCCTTTTCTTCCCGGTACGGTACAGACCCGCCTGAGGGAAACAGGTGCCCTGGGGGACATGTCGGGGGCAGCAGCAGCCCCTCAGGGACCGGCTCCGAACGCCCCATCGGTTCAGCCCCACGCCCGCCCGTCGTGCGGGGCCCCGTCGCTCCCCGCCCGCCTTCCTGTGCCCGGCCCCGTGGGACCGGCCCGCTTGGTCCGGCCGCGGGCCGGCGGCGGGCGGGGGAGGCCGGGGGAGGTGGGAGGAGACGTGGGAAGTGCTTCGGTTGCCACTACAAATCTGGTGACAGACCCGCCGCCGGCACATGGCGATCGGCCGTTCCCGCCCCGCGCTCGGCAGGTGGGTGCGGGGCAGCGGCCCGGCTCGGGCCGGGTGTGTGGGGGGACTCAGAGGGGTGTCCAGCGGCGCTCTAAAGCCGTCTCGACGCCGCTTGTTTCCTCGCGGGTCCCCTGACGCCCGTTCTCACCCGTGGGTCGGCGGCTGGGGGGGGAGCGGGGATCCCCGCGGGGGGCGGCGAGGGGGCCGAGGTGTGGGGGCGGCCTCCGTGCGGCGCTGACGCCGCCGAGGGGCCGCTCCGAGGAGGCTGCGGCTCGGGGCGCCCAAGATGGCGGCAGCGGCGGGTGACGGGTGCGTGCGGGGGCGGGCGGCGGGAGCGGGACGGCGGCTCTGTCATCGCGACTCTGTCACCGCGCCGCCCGGGTATGGCCGGGGGGAGTCCCGCGGGGACCAGCCACTGGCCGGGGGGCGGCGGCACTTCTTCCCCCGGGGAAGGGGCAGTAGTGGCGGCGCGGTGCCCTCGGAGGACACCTGAGGAGGGAGCGCTCATTGCCGTGGGGGCGAGCCGGGCGCGCTGTGGGAACCGCCTGGGCGGGAGCCCCTCTGGGCGGTGGCCATATCACCGGCTGTAGGGGGGCAGCGGGCCCCCCAGGACGGTCTTCTCCCGCCGGCGGCGGGCAGGAGGCGTCCTGCCGCTTCCCCGCCGCGTTCGGTGTGTGGTGGGCGGCCCATTGCGCGGGGCCAGGTCCCCTCACCTGTCCCGGAGGTGAGGGACGCCGGGGGGAGCAGGAGGAGGTGGCGGGGAGGCTGCCGGGCCGGCCGCTCGGGTCCCCTGCGTGCCGTTTGTTGCCGGCGACTGTCGCGCCATGTCGCGGGGCGCTGGGACGCGCCGGAGCTTCCCAGCGGAACAGGCGTGAGCGCGCTCGAACCGCCGTCCCACGGCACCGAGCCGCGGGTGGACTCGGCTGGGGCGTCTGCAGTTGCAGTCGCAGCAGGAGCCAGGCCGTGTCTCGGGAGCTGTCAGAGCAGTCTCAGAGGCTTATTTTTCCTAAATGGGAAGAACTGTCAGGTGTGAACCCAGACTCTTAAGAAACGCTGGATTTTTCGTGCTTCTGTGAAAGCTCAACTGCAGGACATGCGGTTATGTGCAATTAGATATATTGTAGTGTAGATACAATGTAGTGCTGTACCGGTGTCTGCTGCGCGGGGCTGAGTGGCTACTTATATTCCCTAGCTGGAAAAAAAAAAAAAGGAGGAAAAGAAAGTTAAATAACGATCTGTATCGCTCCATAGAAAGGAGGCTGAGAGTTTTCTTGTCGAAGGCTGTGCCGTTAAAAATCGGGAAAAAAATCACAAAATTATTTTTGAAGTGCTGCTTTGATTTTTGCAGTTAGGATTTTTTACTGTTATGCCTGCAGGACTGTACTGCAACTTGAAGTTAAGCACGTCAATGCTTTGTTGTTGTGGGTTTTTTCTTAATGTTGAAGAAGGTAGTAAAGCAGTACATCTACCTTTTAGTTAGCGTACTTGTTATCTAAAACGTTGAGTTGTTAAAGTACCCGTGATTCCTTTTTTTTTTTTTTCAGATATTAAACAGGTACTTTGAACTTGGTGAAAATCAGTTGATAAACTGTCATCTGATTAAAAGCCAGAGAATTAACAGGACGCACGAGCACACAAAAGTGTATACATATACATATACATATATATTAGTAAAACTATGTACTGAATTTCTAGTCTAAGACTTGAGGTAGACTGTTTGATTTTTCATTTACATGCCAAGCAATTAATTACGGAAGTAACTCAGGGCAAAAGATTTCCTTTTGTTTATGTTCAGAGTTAAAATGCTAAAATTTGGCAGCTGCGCAGATTAATCTTTTGCTTACATGGATCACAAAAGGAAGAAAAATATCTATTTTCTTGGTTTCTAAGCTGTTGTTTTTTGGTTTTGGTTTGTTTGTTTGTTTGTTTTTGATATCGAGTACTTTTTCACTTCACGAGTTACCCAAAATGTACGTTTTCCCAGGCATTCTTTAGTCAAGCTAAGGAAACCAGCATGTTAACAAGGTTAAAATATGGCTCAATTAAAAAAAAATATCCCGTATATCGTTACTTCTAGCTTGTAAAGCTTTGATGCAAGGAAAGACTTTCGTATATCTGTTTTCCCAGACAACTTAATGCTTTCAGCAGTGCTATTCTGGACGTTAGTGCTTGTTATTTTGCTTACCACAGCTCAGGTCTGTGTTAAGAACACGGTGGGCGGGGGGGGGTGGCTTGATCCCTGAAGTGCTGGTCAACTAATTCGCAGTTTCTTTGTGTGTGTGCACGGAACTGAACCTCGGGAGAGAATAATGGAGAAACGACCGCTGAATAACTTTCTTTAGGGAATTTTGACGTTGGAGCATTTGCTTGTACTGTTTTATTCCAGCTGCTGCTTTCTAGTAGGCATGGGAACGAGTACGCAGTGGTTTTCTCCACCATTATCTGTCACTTCACTCCTGCTTTTCCCTGAGCTATTCTATTTGTCTTGGCAAGTCTTGGTTCTAAGGTGAAGTTTTTAAATTTTGTGACTCGATCTTTCAGTGTTCCACGTGTTAAAACATTCGTGTCTGTGTGCTGCATGACATTGAGCTGAAGTTTTCTTGGTTTCAGTTTTGTACTTTTCACATTTTTGCAGTCTCCACATTTATTTCTGGATTTTTGATCCAACTCTGCATTTTGATTTCTTCACATTTTCTTCGAAGAAAGTCTTCTCCTCCCATGGCAAGATGTTTCCTTCCCCTCCCCCCTTTCCACCCCGGCTCCTTTCTCCACACATCGATGTAGGTGGGAGAATGTCATGCTGGCTTGGTTGCTGGTGGGGGAGCTGGGGTTTTAGGGTTTTTTTTTTCTCTCCAAGGCGCTGATCTTGTGCTTTCGTAGAATCGTGTTGTTTTTGCATGAAGGGCTTGATTGTGCAACCCTGGTTTACACAGTGGTCGTCCTGAAATCAGCAGTTGTAGTTTTGTCCTCAGTCCAATATCGCTTACATTGACACATGTAAGTAGTTTCACCCTTGATAATATTTTTAAGTGGAGAAAAATGCATTTTTTTGACCATATAATATTTAAAAAGAAGGAAAAATTAGGCACAATGTTCACACAGTGACTTTAATAAAACCAGAAAGGGTCAACCCATCAGACTCCTGCCTGCCAGCATTGCAATATGGGGACAGCCCTGTGGGAAGGCAGGGTTTAGTGTTCTTTTCTGGCCTGCTGGAAAGGACTGTTACTAATGCGCTATGTAGGAAAATCTATTTCTGTTAGCCCAAAACCACAAAGATGCGTCTCATCTCTTAAAATCCTGTTTACCATATTTAATTCTTGCAGCACACTTTACATAGTTATTACTTTAATATTCCAGGAGGAATTAACATGCATATTTCAATTCTGAAATTTATGTGAGTTTTGTCAGTGTTAGAAAAGCTCAGCTTTGTTGGGCAAAACAGGTTGTCAGACTAGGAGAAGACATGGGATAAAGCTAGTGGTCTTACTGATAAAGACAGTCTAAAAAAGCAAACTTAGTGTGCACAACTATTTGTAAAAGAATCTCATTAGCAGCCTATGAATAGACTGCCATTTAGAAGGAATTAATGTCATGGATGCTAGGAAGTTTAAAAAGTTCAGCAAGCCATTATTTTTGTGATCTGTTGACCACAGCACACGAGTGATCTCGACCCCCTGTGATACACTATGGTTGGTATTTAATCTGGGAATTACTGAATGGGTACCCAGAGGTCTGAGACTCTTCAGTGCAGGGAGTAGGGACTGAAGACAGCTCTTAAATAAGTTGAATGGGAATTATTAATATGGGCCTGTAAAACCGTGTACACTGTATCAGTTGCACTACAGCTGGTTCAACCTTTACTGTGTTGCAGAATAAGACCTGCACAACACACATGATGCTGGGTGCTGGCTGTGTGCTTATAGTTCTTACGCTGGTATCTGTAGTGTAACATTTTAAGGGGCACTACCCATGGGTCAATTAACCAATCAAAGCCATTTTTTTGTTAAATCTTTTAACTACAGTTTTTATCTAAGTACCAGGTGAAAAAGAAATCTGCTTTCTTATCCACCTGCCACCTTTTACCTGTTTCCCTTCCTTGGCAATATCATTGTTTATTAGGGTTCCCACAATCTAATGCTTATTCTAACCCAGATATCTGTTCTAAACTGAGTAACCTATTCTTGTGTATTTCAGAACTGTAAAATGGAGAAACAGGGTAATAGCTGGAGTATAATCTTTAGGGTTTCATGCGGTAAGCACTGTGCATAATGATACTGGTACTGTGTGCTAGTTAGTCCTTCTAATCAGTGACATCCTGAGCACAAACACCCCAGATCAAATATAATCACTTCCTGATGCATCGTTTTTGTCTAGATGATATCTCTCAGCAAGAGATAGTCAAAAGAAAGATGTAAGAACATAAAGAAAGAATTAATCATTGTCTCTTTATTTTTTGTTAGTCAGAGCTTGCCTGTTTGTTTCAGGTAAATGCACGTTATAGGAGAAAGCAAATACAGCAGCTTTGAACAAATAAATGCTACCATGTAAACTAATTTGAATTGTGTAAGCCAGTGTTAGCCAGATTTTTAATACATGGATTAGAAACATCTGTTCAAAATGCTGATTTTTATAAAGTTTGCAACAACTGAGGTAGATATCTGATGGTATTCCTGATTTCCGAAGAAATAAAGTTCTGCTTTTCCAGGTCACGCTTTTTCTTTCAGAGGTGTTAGGATGACATACTGGAATGTTGTTATTGAAGATACATTATTGTAGAAAGCACTGGTATAATGGGCTTGCCTGTGCACAAAGGTGCAGTGATTTAATTAAAGGTGTGGTTTAATTAAGAGTTTGAGTTGTATAAAGCCTAGTTTGTCTGAACTGTTGGCACTGTGTAAACATAATAAATCAAAGTGAACTTTGTACTTCTGCACCTGTATGCTTTGGGATAGAATTAATAGGAACATTTTAGAGTCACACAATGTTTTGGGTTTGAATGGACCTTTAAAGACCATCTAGTCCAACCCTCCTGCCATGGGCAGGGACACCTTCTTCTAGACCAGATTTCTCAGAGTCCCATCCAGCCTGACCTTGAACACTTCAGTGATGCGGCATCCACAATTTCTCTGGGTAGCCTGTTCCATTTTAAGTTGAGTTAGTCTCCAAACTCTGCAACAGTGTATTTTAACTAAATCTACTGATACCTGTGAAAGTGATATAGTTGGGTATATATATACTTTAATTTATTATTTTTTTTATTATTTTTTTAGTTGCAGATTGAAGCATCATGGACTGAAAATAGTTTGGACCATGTGTTTTGCTAGCCTATCTCTGCAATTTGGATTTTAACAATGGATAAGTGTAAGCACATAGGACGTCTGCGGCTGGCCCAAGACCACTCCATTCTGAATCCTCAGAAATGGCATTGTGTGGACTGCAATACCACCGAATCGGTGTGGGCATGCCTCAGCTGCTCGCACGTGGCGTGTGGAAGATACATCGAAGAACATGCACTAAAGCACTTTCAGGAGAGCGGTCACCCAGTGGCACTGGAAGTAAATGAGCTGTATGTTTTCTGTTATCTCTGCGATGATTATGTTCTTAACGATAATGCAACTGGTGATTTAAAACTATTGCGAAGTACGTTAAGTGCAATCAAGAGTCAAAACTATGAGTGCACTACTCGAAGTGGGAGGATTCTGCGTTCTATGGGTACAAGTGATGATTCTTACCTTTCACATGGTGGTGCCCAAGCCTGGCTTCGGAATGAAGACCGCATGTTCACAGCTCTCTGGCACCGACGGCGTGCGTTACTGGGCAAAATATTCAGGTCGTGGCTTGAGTTGACACCTACCGGAAAAAAGATTTTGGAAGAAGAAAGGCGTCAGGAAGAAGCAGAGGAAAGAAGGGACAAAGCTAGGAAAAGAAGGCAAGAACGAAAGCGTGAGTTGAAAGCAGAGATGGAAAAGATGCCTCCAAGAAAGAGCAGTCGTTTACAAAATCAAATAGGAATGTCCTCAAAAACAGTACCCTGCCTGCAAAAAACATCACAGAACATGGAATCTGTGACAGAGTTGAAAGAAACGTATACCTCAGGTGATGTAAGACTGAAAAAAGTAAGTGACTCTCCGATTAAGCGAAGGCCCACAGTGACTCCTGGGGTAACAGGACTGAGAAACCTGGGAAATACATGCTATATGAATTCTATCCTGCAGGTATTAAGTCATTTACTTATATTTCGGGAATGCTTTTTAAAGCTGGATCTCAACCAAACTCAGGAACTGCTGGCAACAGCAACCAATGGTAAAACCAGATCGTCATCTAAACACCTGTCAAAAACTGCCTCAGCTTTACATGTGAATCAAGAGAAAGTAAAGGGATCATCTTCTGTGAGGCGGCCTAGTTTATCCTCTGGATTAAGTGGGGGAGCATCAAAAAGTAGAAATATGGAACTTATTCAGCCCAGGGAGCCCAGTTCAAAGCATATTTCTCTCTGTCATGAGCTACATACTTTGTTCCAAGTTATGTGGTCTGGCAAATGGGCGCTGGTGTCTCCTTTTGCCATGCTTCATTCTGTGTGGAGACTAATTCCAGCCTTCAGAGGATATGCCCAACAAGATGCTCAGGAATTTCTCTGTGAACTTTTGGATAAAGTGCAGCAGGAACTGGAGACTACGGGGACCAAATACCCAGCTCTCATCCCTGCCTCTCAAAGAAAACTTATAAAACAGGTGTTGAATGTGGTTAACAACATTTTTCATGGACAGCTATTAAGTCAGGTATGTTTTATGATTTTTTTTAAGCTGCGTAGTGGTTTGTAGTTATGGATTTATACTGGTCAGTGATAGTCATACCTCAAAGGTTAATAAATGTATAACTGCTGAGGAGAGATTAGAAGGATATAATACACAAAATTTCAGAGCAAAGTTCATTTGAGTACTTCTAAGACTTGCAACAGAAGAGTCACCTGATAAATATTAAAGTGTTACATTTGATATTTTAAAGCACACCTTTATGACTACTGAGAAATATTTATCTTTGCTCTTAAGCACCAGCTAATTTGCAGGAGTAAAAATTTTGCAGTCTTAAGCATCTAGCTTGTCACAATAGTGATACTAGATAAAAAGTGATAAGGAAAGTGTTAGTCTCATCTAAGTGGAAACTGATTACTTAATGTTTGCCAAGCCGGGTATTATTTCAGTTTTACAGCTTGAATTTGAGATTCATTACTACAGAGTATTTGCATGTCATGATGCTATGCATGGGGAATACTAATATTTCTTTTCTGTTACAACACAAAGATACAGAAGGCTCTGTCAACACAGGAACCAAATTTGTGAGGTGGAGGCAACGGTTGTTTCCCTTTTTTCTCCCCGATTACTCTCCTTTTTCCTCCTTCTTCTCGGCTTCCCCTTAAGTACATCAATGTGTCCGCTTACTATTATGCATATCCCAGCTGTGTATGTGTAGAAATGTCTGAGACTGACCGAACAAACAAATGCTGGTTTCTGTTGAATTAATCTAGAAACTAACCACATTGCAGCAGGAATAGACATTGAGCTGGTCTTGCCCCCTGGAATTAGTCTTTATTATGCAAGTACACGTTACTGAAGGAGTGCAGAAGTGTTTAATGGATACGTTGTGTAAAGGAGTAGAGATTTTACACAAATGAACAAAAATGTGGATATTGCCAGTTTTCTGATTGTTTGATGGTGTAATATTTCAGTATGAGAAGCTAGAAATCCAAGTGTTTTTTTACTAAAGTAGGATTGTTTACTTCTGTGATATCTATAATCTTTATAATAAGATAACAGGACTTTTAGAGTTGTTTGCAGCATATCTTAGCTTTAGGTCTCATGTTAAGTTTTGTGTAACTACTATAAATTGTTGTATCTACTATTAAAAGCAGATCATTCTCTGTGTTCCATTTGGCCCAGTGTCAGAACGTTTCCGTGGTATACATACATCTTTTCCTTGGGGTAGTTAACATATCTTGTATCAGCATTGTAACTGTCTTGGATATTATGTCATTAAAGCTTTCCTTGTGAAAATAGTAGTCCTCTCCACAATAGTGATATTGTTAGTAAAAAGGTAAATTGCTTAAGTATACTGGCAAGGCTTGGTTGCATTCCAAGCCTTCTAACTGGACTAATTTTTGGAAGAATTTTCAAGGCTCTGAAGACACTAAGCATTATTTTAGTAGTACTGCTTCTTTTACTTGTTTTTGGCCCTATTATGTGAAGAGGCTTGTGACTATTATAGAAACCTTCTCACCTTCCTGAAAGCAGGGAGGGGACTAGTGAGGATTCACTCAAGTGTCATTGAGTAAGACTGAGAGAGAATTAAACAGTTTTGAGCTATCCTCTGACTTCTGTGACTACAGCACACAGTTCTTTTACTGCAGGTGGTCAATGTCTGTGTGCAAAATACAGCCTTGATGTTTCTAAGAGAGAGAAACAAGGTAAAGAGAATTGAGGCAGTTTTATCTGAAGGAATTTCTCCCTGGCTCATTAGGCAGTTCCTGCAGCCGGTGTCCAACACTAATGTTTCCTTTGTCTTCTGCCACTACTTTGTTCCAGTTTAGTCTTCACTAGTGGTTCTGAACATGGTAAATATTGAAAGCAAAAGATAACTCCTGAAGATCTATGTTTCCTCCTTGATTAAAATTATTCAGGTCATCTTAACGATTCAGACCCCAGTGTTTGCACATGGAAGGAGGAGCTTTCAGAACTCTACTAGGCCATTACTTTCCTCAGTAAGATTCCTGCATCATGATTTTGCTAGGTGTTTGTCAGAACTGGCACCAACTGCTATAATAAGATTAACAAAAAAGTTATTAAAACATCCATGCAGGGCTGAAGAAAAATATGAAAGAGTTCTTGCTGTATCACCACTTCTTTGACAATGTTAGCTCTTAATAGCAAGGAGTGTACATTTTGTCCTTGTAGGCTTAACTTTACCTACAAGCTGTATCAGTATTACAGTTTCTCTCTAGAAGATAGTTGGAGCCACAGCCTGCTGCATTTGTTAAAAATAGGATGGGATTTTAGTCTAGAGTATTGTATAAACTACTTTGTAATTCAGTGAATAAGGGGAACTGAGAAGCTTGTTTCTGTGCAGCAGTTGCCTTCTGGCTTAAGATCACTAAAACGTTATTACATGTACTATCCCTTTGTACTGAAAGTGTTAGTTAAAGATATTTGATTCTGTGAGATACTCCAGTGCAGTAAAGTCAGTCTTGACCTTCAAATCTCAGGAATACTATGAACTGCTCTTGATACAGCACACAGATCACTTACAAAGCAGATAAGCTGTATGTTTACTTAGGTTTCACATTGCTTTCATATGTGCAATAAAACATTTTCCCTCCTCTTCTAGCTGTTCTATTTTAACTTAAGGGAAGTAATAATCCTGAGTTTGTTATTGGTATGTTGCCATTGAAATTGCAGCCTTATTCAGCACTGCAACTAAATTTAGAACATAAGATTAAGAAAGGAGAAAATTGTGTGTGTGAGATTTTATGCAGATTACTCTTTGATGATTAGAAAAAGCTTTAGGTGATGTCAAAACTATCACACCTTTATATGAGTTAGTTGGTTCTGTTTTGTTACATTCTCAGCTGATTTGAAGTAAGTCTTCCTCATCTACTACTCGAAATCTTTGTGGTTTATGGAATACTAAACTATAGATAATGGGTAACACCCGGAATAGCATGGGTGGATCGCCTCTTGACTTCTTTTTATTATTATCTATTTATTTATCCCAATAACCTTTTTAGGATTACAGCTTCTTACTCACAGTACAGACTGTGAAACCTCAGTACCCAATACATCTAAGGGAAGTGAAGATACAATATATAGTTACAAAACCCTTCCCCTCTATTCTTTCTTTTTTCACATGCTAGTCTTCCTCCAGTGATTACCTCAAGAAAATTGTACTATAGCAGTTCCTGAGCAAAGGAGACTGTTATCTTGTAAACCTGCACTTTCAGAGGCAGATCTGCTGGAAGATCTCCTCCCTCTCAATCCAATTTGGACTATAAGCAGATGCCAGTATGTCTGTTGAAGTCGCAGTTGTTTTCAGTCCCTCAGTGCTTGTTCTCTTGTGCAAGGTACCCGCTTCTTTTCTCTAGGCTGAGCACTCCCTGCTTACTCAATCTCTCCTCCTATGTCAGATGCTCCAAGCCCTTTCATCATCTTCCTGACCCTTTGGTGGCCCCTCTAGGGTCTCTCTTTTTCTGGGGAGCTCTGCACTGGATCCAGCCCCACAGCTGTGTCTGACCAGGGCTGAGCAGAGGGCAGGGATCACCTCACTGGACCTGCTGGTGATGCTCTGCCTCACGGAGCCCCGGAGGCTGTTGGCCTGCTTGGCCATCAGGGCACCTTTCTGGGTCATGGTCAGCTTGTTCATCAAGACCTTCTCTGGGGAGCTGCTTCCCAGTCTGCACTGGTGCCTGGGGTTATTCCTGCCTGGGTGGCATTTCTCTTTGTTGAACTGTAGAGGTTCCTATTTCCCCAGCTTGTCCATCTCCATCTGGAAGGCAGCACAACCCTCTGGTGTATCAACCACTCTGGATAGGTTTGTGTCATCTGCAAATTGCTGGGGGTTTAAAATAGTTTGCTCAGGTATCAGTCCCTGGGGTACACCATTATCACTGGGCTCCAGCAGCATTTCACTGAATTTGTGTAGAACAGCAACATGAAGGCGTGCCTGTGAAATAACCGTATTTGGATCCCTCATGGATTTTCATTCCTTTATTACTACGTCTTTGTACTAGTTGTTCCAAATAACTTGTGGTGGTTTCCTAACCAGGAAGCATGCTTATAGAGATTTAATTGGGCAATTGCTTACCCTTGTGGTGCAAACTTAAGGAGATATTGGATATTTCTTTTACTGTTCAACATGAGTGGCGATGTTTCATCACATCTGGCTGTTATTCTGAGCTGATGAACAGCAGTATCTTGACAGTAGGTCCTGTGTGAAAATTTTGAGTTCCTTTAATCTTTTTAGTGGGAAAGTTTAGTTGCTGGAGACAGGGTCAGGAAGGTGTTGGCTGCTTCTGGAAGTTCTGTCAAAACTAGCTATCTTGAACCCAATTAAAATTCAACTTATTTTCAGAATGCATCTTTTCTAGAGTAGTGAGGTTGGAGCTGACTTGAGTTAGTGGTCAACTACAACTTTTAAGCAAGTGGAAACATTAACAGTAGAAAACTCAGGCTACTCTTAAGGATTGTATCGTACTTGGTTGCATTGAACATACCAAGGTGAACATATCTTTAATCTCAAACACACGTACTCCTAATATTTAGTGCTATTTCTTTATAGCCTTTATGAACTGTGGTTGTTACAGTGGTTATCTGTACCTGTCATCTCATTGTAGGAAGAAGGCCAGCAGGTTGGTCAAGCACTATTTTCCCATCATAAATCGATGGTTCCTGCTTCCAGTCACCATCTTACTCTTAATACCTTTGGAAATGATTTCCAGGTTTTGTTCCATCAGCTTTTCTGTAGATCGAGGTGGTGCTGGCTGACTTGTAGTTCTGCAGATCCTCCTCCTTGAAAACTGGAGTGTCGCTTTCTTCATGTCTTTCCCTGATTGCGATGACCTTGCCAGGACCTTTCAAAGATGAAGAATGACCTTGCAACAGCATCAACCAGCTCCCTCTAACAGTTTAATTAGGGATAGCTTGTAATTCAAGGCAAGCTGATGGAGAAGGGCAATCAGTATTTTCTGTGGCTAAAAGAGACCCAGTAAGGGAGGGGAAAAAAATAAGGTTTGTGCTGATTTATGTGAAAGCCGCATGAGTACCTAGTTAAAGGAAAATATCAATGTTGAATTATTAATGTAGTGTTTTACTGAACTGGCACTTGTTGCAAAACAGTAAATAGTTGTTGATGATTTCTTTATGGAGTGCTGTTGAGTATATTCAGATTTATTGTAAGTGATCGAAGAAATGCCTAGCCAATGTCATTTTAACACCTTTTTGGAGTGGTGAGGAGCCCTTTAGGAGGAACTATTTGGGGTGGTTTTTGGAAGTCTCTTGTGAGGATTCCACTGCTTTTGAATGTGGTGCCTTAGGCAAAGCTCTTTGCCTAGGTTTCTCTTCCAGCAACACCAAACATAGCAGTGAAAGGGAAGAGCAGTGGCTGTGCTGATTCAGTAACGAGTTTCCTCTGCAGCAAAGTTGTGATTAGTTACCATTTCTTCTTAGGACAAACTTACCTTGTGAGGTTTTTTTTTCCCAATAACTCACCATTTATTACAGCAAAGCAGTAAGGAGGTTTAATTACTTCCCGATCATGTTTAAGATGGAATCTGGGCAAAATGCCTCCCCTCGGCCCTGCCCAGCATGGCAGAATAACAGTGTGCAGTGCTCAGAGAAATGAGTTATGTCAACACCCAGCAAGTGATGTAGATTCTGAACCGTGTAAACTATGCTTGAAATTTTAAAAGGCAGTGCCTCTCTTTGCAAGTCCTGCACCATTTACTTGTTCAACCAGTGTATTTCAGGAGACATTGACTGAGAGAAGGGGAAATGTGCAATTTTGGGTTGTTTGAAACCCTTCAGTTTTGGGTAGTATGCTGTGAGTTAAAGTTTGGGGGAGAATGCTGAGGGTGGCTTGTCCAGTGCTGGGTGTTAAATCTCCCACTGAATAGACTACTAAAAACTATGAGAACTTCAGGTAGGTAATCGAAGGATTTCCTCTTAAAACAGGCCATGACCTCTATACTGACTATTATGTTCTGGTATTAGTCTCTGTGCTTTTATGATGTGTTTAGCCTGAATCAAAAAATGGTTGTCAAGTTGCTTTCCAACTAGATGAAGGTGACACTTTAAGTTAATCTATAGGAGGCCATTGAATCAAAGACCACAGTTTGCTGTGGTTATGCTTATGTTATTCTGTTAAACAGAAACAGATCATTTTGGTGATGCTGTGTGCTCATCGCTTTAAGTTTAGGCTTTTTTGTAGCTGAAGAAATACAGTGTGGATTGTCACGTGGAATTCTGTATTATAGCAGCATCCTAGAAATCTCTTCTACTTGGATTACTTCGCTGTGGAAAAATTCCATTACTACTTTTTCTATGTATGTCTCATATAGTAAAAATGTAAGCAGTAGTGACAGCAGAAAAATGGGACTGGCTATTTTACTGTTCTTAAAAACCAAAAAAGAATTAGAGCAGAGATGGTAACAGTTGTCTTTCTTGCATGCAAGTGCAGGGAATGTGGGCAAAACAGCTGCTGATGGAGTTGGCTTCTTCTGCGGCAATATGTTAACGATTTTCTTTGGCTGCATTAGGCTGAACGCCATCTGGGGCAGTGGCTGTCCGTCAAATTATTGTGGGCACAATGATGCTTGTCTGAGTGGCCTCCATGCTTAGCTTGAGTCAAGCAATCTGATCCAGCTCTTTTCAGTCTGGCCTTTGGCCCATGATTGAATACTGAGCTTTAACCAGACAATTGTATATAATACCCGTGTTTCAAGGCATGAGAGGGTGGCCAGGGCAGAAAATAAGGTAGAGTTTGCAGACTAGCTAAAAACAGTAATTTACTTGCTTTGAGACGATGTGAACTTCTCATCTAGCTTTGCTGTAAGTGACAGCATTAAGGCTTCTTAAAATAGCTTTTATGGAGTATAATGAGGAGGTGAAATAAAATTCTAAATTTGTAAAAAGATAAACGTCACTAACCAGATTGCTAGAGCAGACTCGCTTCCTGATGACTGTTGTGTATACTCATACCATAAAAATCTCATTGGACAGATACTTTTTTTTTTTCTAGCCTTTTGAGTTCATGTTTGGGTTTATTATTTGTTTTATAAAAACCTCACATATTGTTCAACCATTTATACGATTTTGGTGCTTTTCATGAAAAAAAGAAAATCTGGGTTGCGCTGTGTGAATGCTAGTCAGGCATGAGATAAAGGAGCCTCATTTGGGACAAAAAGAGAAGTGATGGGGGTGTTCTGCAGGCTTGTGCTGATGGACAGGCCCAGTCCAAATGGATTCCACAGAAGGGCAGGGACCCTCCTACTTGTTGAGTAATCCAATTTGTAAGCTCAGGCCTGGCTAAGAAAAACACTTCCAACCTTTGTTCCAGCCCTGATTTACCTCCTGAGTGAGAGTGTGCACAGGAGCAGTTAGCGCGCAGCGGTTGATATGGTTGGGTGGACGCCTATCCAAATACATCGGGTTATTTGGCTGTTGGCAAATACGCAAATCCCAGATAACTCCTAAGAGTTTAACTCTGCTGCAGCGTCACGGGGAGGAGGGGTGCCTGGCATTTGAGGAAATGAACACTGATACAGAGCTGTGCAGGGTTTTGTCAACACAAATCTGCTTTGCTCGCAGTTGCTTGACGAGGTGAGAAGCAGCACTATTGCATCAGTTTAACTTTTTCGAGAGGCAGAAGTTGGAAGTGGGAGCGATTCTTTTTTTTTTCTTTGGGATAGTCCTTATTAACTAGTTGGGAAAGAGGATCTTAAAATAACTTAGATTGTTAACATTACGCACTAAATTTAAAACTTCAGAACTTGTTAAAATTGTCTATAGTGAGTTCATGTATGGACTTCATCCTGAGCCCATTAATCTTCAGCGTGCGTTCATGCGCAACAAATTCTCAAGTAACTCGTCAATTAAATAAACTTTTGGCCCAACAAAATCACCCATTTGTACAGCACAAATCTATTAGTCATTCTGTGTTTATGCTGGAGTTAGCTTGAACTGTGGCCAAACATATCATTTTGTCTCCAAGTCTGGATTCCAGCTCTGAATTACTAATAGTTTGTGGCTTTGAAATGTTGCCAGATGTTAGCACTTACAAAAGAAGCTCCTGTCAGTGTAAATTAGAACAAAGATTATCCTCTTTTCTGCCATGTAAGTTCAAAGTTTTGTTTTCGAAGAACAAAACAGTGGCATTTCCTCCTTCTTAGAACTTAAAGCAACCAGCAGCTTTCCTACGCCCCTGCTGAACCTGTGTGCTGCTATACAAATACCCACATGCATTAGGTAGCTAATGCATAGATTGTGGATAAGCTGTTGTAGCTAATGAATGCATTAAATAATTACTCAAAAGAACACCTAGGAAGAAGGTAGCGTAAGGTGACAGATCATGAAACAACAGATGAGGCAGAGTGAATAATTATGTAACAGCAAAACTTCAGAGGAAAATAAAGGAGCTCTTGAACAAATCTGAATGTGTTTGTACACTTGATTAGGCATACTAACCTAACTGAAGAGAACGACACTGAATTTATGTAGAACAGCAACATGAAGGCGTGCCTGTGAAATAACCGTATTTGGATCCCTCGTGGATTTTCATTCCTTTATTACTACGTCTTTGTACTAGTTGTTCCAAACAACTTGTGGTGGTTTCCTAACCAGGAAGCATGCTTATAGAGATTTAATTGGGCAATTGCTTACCCTTGTGGTGCAAACTTAAGGAGATATTGGATATTTCTTTTACTGTTCAACATGAGTGGCGATGTTTCATCACACCTGGCTGTTATTCTGAGCTGATGAACAGCAGTATCTTGACAGTAGGTCCTGTGTGAAAATTTTGAGTTCCTTTAATCTTTTTAGTGGGAAAGTTTAGTTGCTGGAGACAGGGTCGGGAAGGTGTTGGCTGCTTCTGGAAGTTCTGTCAAAGCTAGCTATCTTGAACTCAATTTAAATTCAACTTATTTTCAGAATGCATCTTTTCTAGAGTAGTGAGGTTGGAGCTGATTTGAGTTAGTGGTCAACTACAACTTTTAAGCAAGTGGAAACATTAACAGTAGAAAACAGGCTACTCTTGAGGATTGTATTGTACTTGGTTGCATTGAACATACCAAGGTAAACATATCTTTAATCTCAAACACACGTACTCCTAATATTTAGTGCTATTTCTTTATAGCCTTTATGAATGGTGGTTGTTACAGTCTAAACGGAGTTTTCCCACTGTGTAGGTACAGCTGCTGATAGAAGTTACTCATCCACATGGATCGTGGAAGGGTGGAGGTTCTTCAGAGGAAGACTCAAATGATGTGACACTCTCCTATGAGCAGCTTGAGCTGGCATTTATAAAGCTGTGTTGTTGATCAACACCTAGTGTGTTGCTATTTCAGCTTAGAAGAGCTAGTGCTTTAACGTACTTTACTAAATATTGTTATCATAAATTATTGTCCCCTGCTGTATAATCTGCATTTTCCAGGTTGACTCACTTCACTTCTTGACATTTTATTTATGTTGTCTTACTGCTTGTCCTTTCCCTAGTGTGACGATGGATCCACTTACTGAAAGAAGAAATAAATTATTTTTACCTGTTCATTTTTCTTTGAAGAAGTCTGCTTCCTAGTCCAGGCTTCCCTGGAAGACTTACAAAGTAAGAAGGATATGACTTTAAAATCCCCAGCTGTTGTTGTGGGTTTGTTTTGATTTTGTTGGTTTTTAATTTATTTTTTTAATTTAACTTAAGCTATAGTTTCTCCCTTTCATGTAATTTTTCCTTTTGGAGTGTTTCTTTTTTGGAGAAAAGACTTCCGAGGCTCCCATCAGCTGCTTTCTCTTGGACAGTCCCAGGCCGACCGTTTTGACACTACTTTTCTTTCTCAGTAAAACATAAGAACGCTTACCTATTTGTGATAATAGTATTGGACATGCTGCTTCAGATAAAGGAAATTAGATGTGTCATTTCTTTTGTTAAATGACTGTGTCTTGGTTTTGGTTGCACCCATCATCACTAGGAAATAAAATGGTTTGGCTTTTTTGTTGTGTTTTGTTTGGTTTGTTTTTTGGTTTTTTTTGAGCTATGTTGTGGTACACTTTTAGCAAAGTTAAGTTTTTGAGTGTAAGCAACTGGTGAAATATTGTTTTACAGGTTACATGTCTTGCCTGTGACAATAAATCCAATACCGTAGAACCTTTCTGGGACCTGTCCCTGGAGTTTCCTGAGAGGTATCACTGCAACGGCAAGGAGATGTCATCTCAGTATCCGTGTCTGCTGACAGAAATGCTGGCCAAGTTTACACAAACCGAAGCTTTGGAAGGAAAGATATATGCATGTGATCAGTGCAACAGTGAGTAAAGGCAGTATGTACTCAAGCATACGTTCTCTGTGTAAAATGTAAAGTAAACTGACAATGAAAGTGTAGAAGAAAATACTGAGTGTCTTAAGCATGTTGCAAATAAAGTCCTTATGTCCTGGTGTGGTCACTTGACCAAGCTATTACCATGTAGAAGATGGAATTATTCAAAGGAAGTTTTAAAGTGTGGTTCTTCTCTTCGATAAAGTCCGATCACACACTAGTGGGGGTTCTGATACTCCCAGCTGAAGACCCGTAAGCTTTTTTAATTAAGGTGACTAACCTCAGTGACCACAAGTATTTTATACTTGCATCATAAAATAATCCTTGCGAAGTGGCTCCTGGAGTGTATCCTTCTCAAGGAGGCACATACAGGAGCTATTTAGGTCCATGCAAATTCGGTGGATTAATCTTAGAATGAAATACAGGGCTGTTATCGAGATTTGTATTGTGTAACTGTGTGTTTGGCCTCAGCAAAACGAAGGAAGTTTTCTTCTAAACCTGTTATACTCACAGAAGCTCAGAAGCAGCTTATGGTGTGTCGACTACCTCAGGTTCTCAGATTACACCTTAAACGGTTCAGGTAAGTGGTACCACATCAAACAGTGTTGCAAACTGACCAATTCAGTCCCACTCTTCCATTGTTTAGGATCAGTGTTGTTTAGCATCAGTTTCATTTCTGTTTACTAGTATAATGAGAAATAGTTATTAGAAACTTCTTTTTCTTGTTTAATTTAAACATCAATGAGATATGCTGTAAGTAGACAACAGACCTTTTGAATTGCAACTACTTGCTACTTTAATACCAAAATTATTTCACCCTTCTTTTCAATCAAAGCCTACTAACCTTGCTGTGAACTCTGTTGGTAAAAATTAATCTGTGTTATCTTCAGGTAAATGCTCATGTTCACTAATGCACGAAGTGAGATTGTATTAAGTGAAAATCTCATATTCATATAACCCAATACATTAATGCATTAGCCTGAGGGTGACAAAATGGAGACTGTGTCTGTGTAAATTCTTAGTCCGCACATTAGTACAGAGTCTGTCCTGAATACAAGGAAAACTGTAAGTGAGATAGAATAAAACAGAAATAACAATGAGATAGATATAATACCTGGGAAGTACTTGCCACTCACCATTAAACAGATCTTAAAAAGGATATTTCAGAAGATGAGAATAGTAGGTACTATGGACACATTTTGTGAGACCTTGAAATAAAGGGGAAGTGAAAGAGGAAGCCTAGAACTAAAAGCATGCATATTTGCATTTATTTTGTGCATGAAGACAATAGTGAAAACTTGTTACGTTAAACTATCATTCAGAATGCTTTGTTCTTGCTTTGAAAAAAAAATGCGAGTTTTCATTTGACTTGACTTTCCAGGTGGTCAGGACGCAATCATCGTGAGAAGATCGGCGTGCACGTTCACTTTGATCAAATGCTGAACATGGAGCCTTATTGCTGCAGAGAATCCCTCAAGTCCCTTCTACCCGACTGCTTCATCTACGACTTGTCTGCTGTGGTCATGCACCATGGGAAAGGATTTGGCTCAGGGCACTACACTGCCTACTGCTACAATTCAGAAGGAGGTAGGGGCCAGCACGGAAAATAAGGAGAGTGGGAGAAAGGGGAGTTTGCAGTTTTGAACTGATAAGTTAAGCTTACTGCCTTTTTGCAAAAGCAAAAAGGAGTCACTTGTATGTAGCTGAACTGCCTGGACTGAGAATTGTAGTTCTGTAGACCAAATCTCTGCAGTTTTTGTATTGGCTTGTGAAACGTGTTCTGGCCATAAATTGGAGGAAGCCAAGCTCCAAGCTGGGCTTTTAAAATGTAGAGGCAAGTACAGCAGATCCACTGAAACAGTATGATATCCCTATGCAATTTGTTAAAGGGGACTCAGTAATTAATTATGAAATACAACGCAATTACCTCAAATCAATATCCTGATGACTTTTTTTGGTGTATTTCTTCACTGCAGGATTTTGGGTACACTGCAATGATTCAAAACTCAACATGTGCACTATGGAAGAAGTATGCAAGGCTCAAGCTTACATTTTGTTTTACAGCCAACGACTTACTCAGGCAAACGGACCCAGTAAAATACCATGTCCAAGCACAGCTGACAGTCAGCAGCACACAGAATTAGCTGACTGTTCCATGGACAACAGTAGCAGCTAATCCAAAGCCAGTTAACTGTGTGTACGGTAAAGGTCTGAATTGTCATAACTATATATTTTTAAATGAAATGGAAGTACAGTGTTGTACTTCTTTACTTTTAATCTGTGTACAATGTTTATATACTTTTGTATTAGTTAAAGTACTCTTTACATTTGTTAGTAAAAGTTTTTATTGACAGTAAGTGACTTTCTAAGTACCTAGAATTTCAATACAGCTATTTTTTTAAGAAAAATATTGCTATTTGCATTTAACTCTTACCTCAGGCTGTTTTTTAAGCTGGTTTTGTATTTTGGTAATCTTTTTTAATTGGTTTAGAAAAATGACTTACAATGGGCAACTGATGTTTCAATGGTTAATTTTCTAAATATGCTTGTGTACATTTTATAGTGTAGTTCTAATGATATCATGATTCTTACTGTCTGCAGGAATTGCTACTAAGTCTTAGAATATTAACATTCACCAGCAAGGAATGTTCTACATGTCAAACAGTAACTGAACTTTTCGTAGGTAACTTTCTGTGTATTTTTCATGACTGAAGTGAAATTCTTTTGCAAGCTTCAAGGGGATTACACTAACGATGCCTTGATAGAATTTTGTAAAATCTGAAATTGAGGAATTAGAGCCTGTACTTATTTCCACGTAAGTATGTAAGAGGAGCGTTTAAAAGCACAAGAATGTATCTTTACCAGGACTTCCATGTTTTGTCCTTAACAGGCCTGACATCTCAAGTGCCAAATTCAGAGTACTAACTTTGACAACCAGGGGCTTTTTATTCCAATAACTTAAAGCTTTATTAAAAAAAACCCACCACCACAAGCCAACCAAAAGTCAACACAGCACGACCACACGCACCACCATTGCTACAGGAACGTGAGCACCCTCAGTTTTGCATTGGACAAGCTTACTCTAAATTCCAGCGTTGTCTGCTTCGGTGCTCTCTAATGCAAACCTCTGCAAAGAAGCTGTCTAATTTGTTAGAAAAGTATTTTCAATCTGACCGGTTTCATTAGCTACAACTGCTGTACCTTCTCCACGGTCCTACCACTAGCATTAACAGAACTGTGCATTGAGGAGAATCTAACAAGCGGGAATTATCAGTTGTTCTCCACCTGCAGTAGTTAATGCCAAATAAATTTTAATTGTGAAGTTATGTTGCATAAGTCCTATGCAAATTGTTACCTCATCTTCTGCAAAGTTTATACCTCAATAAAATGCCTTGATGTGGACAGAAAACTGTGCGTGTACTGGAATTAGTTCCTACGTGATCATTAGTTTATATATATATATATAAATTATTTAAAAACTGTCTAACATGGATTAAGGCATTAGCTGTAAGACTGTCAGTGATTTAACAGCTGGTTTTATTCATGACTTTTCCTACCTTTTCTGTCTATATTTTTGAAAGATATCATACAATAGCAAACACATAATGGCCTCAGATCTCAAACTTTCCTTCGCCTTGTGCTCATCCTAATTCAGTGCACAAAAACAGTTTGTTCCTTTTTGTTTATTTTTAAGCCATGGGGCACCTGTCGAAGTGAGGTGATCTGACAAATCTGCTTGGTTTGTGGCCATGCAGCCTTTCAAATACTTCTCTGCTGTCTTTTCTGGTGAGGCAATGAACGTAGTTTAAACACTTTTTTTCTACTTACAGGTAGTTCAGGGGAATAGGAAGGAAAGGGAAAGAGTTGTGCTAGTTGCCTTTCAGATTTCTGATACTTTTTCTTTCCCCAAGAGTGTCTCAACCAGGAGTCCTAAGAGACTTGAGCATTAATGGAAGCAGCATCTATCTTGGGACTTGTAGAGCATGATGAGGGGGGTGGGCAACAGTTCATTAGCTTCAGTCTTCAGTATTAAGCATAGTCCAGTCCCTTTGCAATAATCTTATCCTGCCATCTTTTCTAGAAGGTTCAGCTAGGCTGTGGCTGTTCCCCTGCATTTCCCCTCACCGCAGCAAAGCATTACTGGGTCTCCAGGCTTTCTCTAAAAGACATCCTTAGCTTTGGAAGAACAAATTCTGCTTTCTTCCCATCAGTGCTCTCTTGGGTAGAACAAGAGAAGGGAAGGAAAAAGGACACACTCAGACACAGAGTTACAGTCCTAATTCAAGCAGTGGGAAGGACAGAGGTGATTACAGCAGTCCAGTATAAGAATGAGCTAATTCAGGTGTGCTTCTCAACAGCTTCTGCTTTGGTTCTTAGTACTTGCTGGTTCATGCAGCTAGCTCTGCACCCTTAAGCTAGAGTAAGGCTTAAGCACAGTGTGAGACTATGTGCTTATATTCTGCCTCACTTCACTCTAGTAAGTAAAGTAGAGTTCTAACTGGAGCCAAGGAAGGGGCCAGGTTCAGGACCAGTGACAAAATCAGCAGAAGGACCATGGCTGGCGCTGTAAGCCTGGGGAAGCCAGGCAGCTACTTGATCAAAGGCCACCCCTCCACTCTGGCAGCAGCTCTTCCTGGGGTTTGAGTTTCACACCTCACTAGCAGGAGTTCTGCACAGCAGTAAAGCCAAGCGTCCAGCACCCCTTATCAGTGACGGGTACAGTTAGCTGGAGTGGTCTGGTACATCAGAAGAGACCCAGGGTAAACTCACCTGATGGTTCAGTGCTCCCTCCTTTGTCAGCAGGGAGGCTGGCCTGGTAGCTAAATTACTTGCATGAAAGACTAACCACGTGAAAACATCTCGAAAAGCCATAACCCCTCTATCCTCTCCTCTCTGCATTGATTTTAATCTGCATTCAGAAAATCAGGTTCAGGTTGAAGGTTCAGCACCATTTCTGCCTTGCACTGGAGCAAGGTTACCTAAAGCTCCACACACTGCCCTTGCTGAATTCCCTCTCATTGCACAAGCAAGCACTGCTTGTAGCGACTTGATAAACCAATTGTGCATTAATTATTTTTAATTAAAGGTTCAAGATCACCTCACACACAGGTTAACACTGCATGCTTAGTAATTTGGCAGCCAACCACAGTGTGAACATGCACACAGACTATTGCTCAGAATAGAAATATTGTCAGTAATTACAGTTTTACATGCATTTTTGAGAGCACTTGCTGACTCCCTCAGTCCTTCAGGAGAGAGGCTGGATTTGTATCCCTACGTGCACCAGGGAAGTGGTACTGCACCGTAACCAGTCCCCTGCCAGCTACATTTGAGGAGAGTGTGCAAAACTTGATAGTGAAAAGTTTCTTCTGTTTCAGTGGAAGCGTCTGTATTTCAGTCAGTGCCTGTTTCCTTTTGTCCTGTCACTGGGCACCACTGAGAAGAGCCTGGCTCCATCTTTTTTACTTCCCCCATCAGGTGTTTACACACAGGGATAGGATCCCCCTGAGTTTCCTTTCTCCAGGAAAGCTCAAGATCTACTAGGCAAAAGGTGTATTCTTTAACTGCTGAGTAGTCTATGCAGGTTTGTTGTTTTCAGAGCACTGTAGCTCTGCAAAAGAAGAGAGAAGTCAGCATCAGTATAAAAGCAAAGCTAAAAGCTGCATGACTTGACCTCAGTTATGAGTTGGGCTGCTGTCGTGGCACAAACACAAATCAATTTTTGCTATGAAAATCTTTAAAGAGGCGCAGCACAGTTATTGTTTCTTTTACTTTAAAAGTACTCAGACATTTCAAATTATGAAAACAGAACTGCCTCTTGATTTGCTGTAGAAAAATATATAGAAAAATTAATATAAAAATAACATCCTGCTTTGAAGCATGCTATGCTTTTCTCATTATGTGGTATTTATCTCTAAACATACCTTCATAAAACCACTTAGCAGAAACATTATTTTATGAATGGACTTCACAACATACACTGCCTTTGTTTATGGACAGTTGATTGATGCTCCACAGAATGCCAAGTACAGACAAGCTGGAAGTGCAAAATCCTGGCAAATGATTAACTACAAAAAGTAAAACTCTTTTATTCCTCCCTGTAAGAAAAATATTTGAAGCACCACCTGTGAAAAACAAAATCAACAAATGCCATTAATATTTACACATCACATCATTAAGTTCCTGTGATACCATCTTACTCTTTTGTTGCCTTTTAATGTAACATGGGTATTATTTTGATATACTAAAGGTAATATGACACAGGAGGTTGGAAGATGCGACAGGAGTTTCCTCACTCTAACAGCAACTTTCCCTCCCTCCCTCCATGCTCTTTTTCAGCCTCCTCTTTGACAAGTTAGAGTAACACTCACCCTTAAAACACCACGTCCCTTGCAAGCCAGGTTACTACTCAGCAGCTTCCACGAAGCTAATGCTGGACCAGCTTCCTTATTTCACAAGCCAGAGTCTGAAGTAGGAGAGCAAGTCCCTACAGATATACCTTACAGTTGCTACTTGGCACCCAGTTTATTTCCCTATTTAATAAAGTTTGCCACTAAAAAGGAAAAACCCAGCTCCATTAAGGTGGTTTTTTTTAAGGCAAAATGTCAAGTGCAAAACTCCACGGAAATCAACCATCAACACACAAGATGATCTTTTTAAACAAGACCTGTGACTTTGAATACTACTACCTCTGATTCAAGTAGAAGTGGTACAATCTACCTTTTAGAAGGAAAGCCCCTCTAGCTTTAACAATATTTTTTATTTTCCATAAAGTACTCGAGCTGCAAAAGCTTTGAGAAACAAAGACAACCAAAGCCATCCCTCCACACAAGACTTCCACTTCACGCCGGGCAGTGCTTGTGTCCACCAGCCTTGTTTGCCTCATTCCAGGCTACAGAGACGTTCACCACAGGCCTCCGGTGCAGTGAGCTTCTGGCCCAGCTCCAGCCAAGGGGCCAGGCCAGCCCCAGCACTTGCCTCTGGCTGCAGGCAGTCACTGGAGGCTTCCACCTGAACTGTAATCATGGAATCGTTTTGGCCAGGAAACCTTTAAGATCATTGAGTCCAATCAATAACCTAGCACTGCCAAGTCCACCTCTAAACCATGTCCCTAAGAACCTCATCTGTGCATCTTAAGCACCTCCAGGGATGGTGACTCCACCACTTCCCTGGGCAGCCTGTTCCAGTGCCTGACAACCCTTTCCAGGAAGAAATTTTTCCTAATATCCAATCTAAACCTCCCCTGGTGCAACTTGAGGCCATTTCCTCTTGTCCTATCACTTGTTACCTGGGAGAAGAGACCAACACCCTGCATGCTACAACCTCGTCTCAGGGTAGTTGTAGAGAGTGATAAGGTCTCCCCTCAGCCTCCTTTTCTCCAAGCTAAACAGCCCCAGTTCCCTCAGCCACTCCTCACAAGACACATGCTCCAGACCCTTCAGCAACTTCATTGCCTTTCTTCGGATGTGCTCCAGGAGTGCTGCTAACGCAGCTAAACACAAGACAAAATCACTTTGCTATCTTGCAGTCAGAGAACTAGTACAAGGCTTCATGAAATCAACAGAAAATTTATTAGATTGAAGATTTACTTAAGTAGGTGGCAAAATCAAAACACACAAACCAACCGAACCAACCCAAACTTTGCATCTAAGAGGAGAGGCATGTTGAGTCTAAAATTAGCCTCCTGGTTAGGAAAATCTGAGGCCAAACCTTCATCAAAAGGATAGACTATGAGGTCCAGCTGTACATTCTCTAGTGACATGTATGTCTCGAGGTCTGCATGAAGGAAAAACCCTGCGAAGCAGGTTCTGAACTCTCCACTTGGGCACCTCTAATAAATGTAGTCTCTGCAAAAAATATTACCATTTCTGGTGCTGCACATACTCAAGAAACAAGATTATTCCCATCTTCTGGGTAACTGAGGAAGGCAGACTTCAATAACCCATTCCAAAGTACTTGATAAATTTTTTATTTTGTCAAAGGTCAAGTCACTACTGTCCAGACAGCACAGCCAGGAATTTATAACTACACCTCCAGTAGTAGGAAAAAGGCAGCCTAAAGAGCAGGAAGGCAGGAATTCATTTTATTCTTTTAAAATGCAATGTGCAAGGAGGTGGAAATAAGCCTTGCTTTCTATACTGAAAGGTGTAAATGCAACAAATAATCATAATGTTCTGTGAGATATTTTTCCCAGCCACTTGCTCTGCAATCTGTTACACATGATTATCAGCTTCCACATGCTAACTAGCAAAGAGATGGTAAGTTAAAAAGTTTTAAAAATTGGCGATAGTCCAAAATAGTAGGATATGATCAAATAAAAGTGATGAAAAAAAAATCACTGATCTGTAATACTAAGTGTTCTTGAAATAACCGTCAGTGAAGAGAAAAAAGCCTTAAGCTGTAGGAACAGTGTCAAGTGCCACTGAGCTACCAACAGACTGTCTTTCTAGAGGGAAAAATCCAGAATTAGCAGGCAAGAGGCTGAGAACTGAAGCAGATTTGTCTTACTTGTTTCTAGCAGAATTTGCAGTAACCAGGCTTGTTACAGAGGTAGGTACGTAAGAAGCCACCCGCTCTACCAGAACCTACTTGTAGCAAGTCAGAAAGTGCATCAGCTGTATGGTTCTGTCAGCATAAATAAAAATAGCAGCAGCTCATGTACCCAGCAGCCCTGTTCAGCACAGACTCTTTCAAGTGCCAGTTTTTACTTTGCAGCGTACAACGGTGTCGTACAGCAGCTACTGTTTGGAAGTTGAGACACACATGCCCTGCCTAAATTACTTAAAATTCGTTGCTGGGATGCCAAGACTCCCAAACAGCAACAACAGAAATAAACATTTCAGTATCCTATTTCATGAGTTTCTACAAGTTTAAACAGTACCAAATTTGAACAATACTTACAATTTGAAAAAGCCACCAATGTCTATTATTTTTCAAACACAGGCAGCACATGAAAATGCTCCCCTCTAAACTGCAGCTCAGTTTTAAAGGACAAGAACGCAGCTTTTACCCAAAGACAGAGGGGGAAATAACTGATATTTCTAGATTATTATGAACTCCTCTATAAACAAACACAGGCTGTGACTATAAAGGAGTAGGTGAAGTGTCCGTTTCCTAAGCCATTACGTTTAAGGCACTGTTATTGACCTAATAAAGAAGCTGTGATTTTTGTTATCAGTAACTATGCGATATTTTAACATGCAAGACGTGGAGTAAATATGCAGTACTAAAAGATACACTGCACCTAGGCCTGCAGAATCGCGGCATTTCATTTACCTTTACAAATGAGGTCAGACAGTCGGATTCACTGCAGCAGGAAGACAGAGAATGACCTCTTACGGCAAGAAAACATCAAATATATCAGGTTAGTTTGCCCAAGCAGAAGAACTTTTAACACTCCAAAATAAATTAATGTTTTCGTTATCCCCACAAATTGTTCAACCCAATGTGAACTTTAAGAAGACAGGGGAATCACACCAAGGAAAATTTTACTCTATGCAAGAGGGTGCACCAACAGCAAAGAATATGGAGAGAGATATACTGACATTCACAGTCCTCTTCAGCCCGAAGCTGCATAAGCAGAGACCACCAAATGCATTTTGACACCTTCTAATAAAACTCAAGTCTAAACTGAAGATGGGCACACTCAAAAATAAATCACACCATGCATCTTCACTGAAGGTGTCACATTCTGTCCTGCAAAAGAGTTGATGACTCTTTGGTCTGTATCTCAGCACTGACAAGACTATTCAAAGAAGCACTAAAAGGACAAGTTTCATATTAAGGGTAAGACAGGTCCAGTTTCAAGACAAGAAATGGCAAATCAAGTTTGTAAAATATTTAATAGAGCAGTTTCCCAGCAGACTCCTGACCAGAATTGTAACCAGACTTCTAAAAAGTATATGTATTTTTAGATCTGAAAATTTGTCTTTATTTTTTTTACAAAATGGATTCCAGGAAGTTTAAAAGGCAATATCATAGAGGACTTCGGCGCAGAAATCAGGTGTAGTCATTCAAAGCATTCAAGTAGGAATATGGTAATATAAATATTTGAAAAGCATCTTTTATCATAAATGTTCAAAACAAAAATGTATAACTCATTCCAAACTAAAAATTGAGCTTTATAGCACGTATTTCCCTGAACAAAAAAAAAAGTAACTTTTGAAATATTTCTAAAGGCCTGAAAGCTTTTTCCTTGGTTAGTTATATTAGAAGACTTGCCTCTGATTAAATTCCTTCCTTTCCAAATATGGAAAGTATTACATCAGTCCACTGATAAAACAGACAACATTTTGCAAATTAATTCTGGTATAGTATGTTCCGATGAAGCCTAGAGTATAAAGGTGCTGAGGTGGCTTTGAGTTTAGTAGTCATCTCCTCTGCTGACAACCTCCTTGCATGTTGGGCGCAACAGTATAGTGTGCTCAAACTGTGCTGTGTACGAGCCTTTAATGTCGCACAAGGGAGGGTATGGATCCACTATTCCCAAGTCACACAGGTTCTTCAATGCCATTAGGTATTTACTCTCTCCCAGGCGATCCAGCCATCTGCGGCAGAAGGCAAGAGTACCAAAGTTTTCATTGATAACGTTGAGCAAGTGTTTTGCTCTTGGAAGCCTGAAGGAAAAAGAAGAACGTGTTTGAGAAGAAGTATCACCAGCAAGCGTTCACTACAGATAAAAGCCAGACCAATTAAGAACAGGGCTAGATTTCAAGGTGTTTTAAGACTGCCCAGTCTTGGGATATCTTTCTACATCAATCAGGTGTTCTGTTCCCATAAGAAAATACATTTTCTTCCTGCAAAAATATAGCCTTCAAAGCAAAACTGAATGCTGCCCAATGCACAGGCCATCCATTTCAAATAGTTAGATTGTGAACATTAGTGCATCTAACTAGCCAGGCAAAATTGAAGGCAGTGACAGGAATCATGCTCTTAAATCATGAAAGGACAATTCATTTTACAAAGAAAAATATGATTCTTCCTGATCCAAAGTGGTTAACAATTGGAACTAATTTAGGCATAAGCTTGGTGGTTTAAAACTCTGAAGTTTTACTTCTGAAGTCGAATACTTGGTAAGCTTTTTATTCATGCTTCTTAAAAAATATAAGCATAAAAATTAGAGATTTACAGATCGGCTAAGATATAAACTTATTTCCAAACATAAGCAGTTCCCTTCCAACCCTTCAGCTAATTCTTTGCCTCCCCCTGCCCCTTTTTTATATTACTAAGTTCCATTTTGTTTCCATAGAACAACCATCTGGAGAAGCATGTCTGCCTGCTATGTTTCTAACCATAACAGTCTTCACTTCAGAAAATATGTTGCATTCCTAGAAACATCAAAACGTAATCCCAGTAAAAACTGAAAATTCATAAGCTATTTCATTTCACAGCAATAGCTTATGAAACAAGAACTTAAACCCCACAAAATATCCAGACAAACAAAACAGATGACATGAATAGCTTAATATATTCTGGGAACAGAACTAAGACAAAGATTGTGGCATACAACCATAATACAGATGTTGATTTATATATTTTTATATATATATACACACACATACATTTAATATATAGACTAATACACAACCATAATATATATAATTATTTTCAAATTACTAAGGTTAGGAAGTTGTGTAATTATGTATTTTCTCCATTGTCAGATTATTTGGAATAATTCCATATTGTTCCAAATTTATAATCCGAGCGTATTTTGTAACAAGAACATTGCTACCACCACCCTTTGAGTCCTCTAACAGCCTAACTAATTAATGAAGAACCTGCACTGTATCAAATTTGAACCCTAAGAGGGTGGTAGCACTAGCAGAATATACTAGAAAGAAACAAACAAACAAAAAAAAAGCGACAAAATCCAACCTTATGGGCACATGCCCAACATCGAAGTTCTTCATATAATGAGAACACTCCATATCATCATGAACGACACCTTTTCCTGTGCTACCGAAGGTTTCTATAGCATATACTTCACCTTCCTAAGGAGAAAAAAAAAAAAAGGGAGCATGTTGCAATATGAAAATAAGTGACATTGGGCCATTCTGATACAATGATCTCAGTATAACAAATTCTGAATGCAAGTAATTAAATGTCAATACGTTCGATCACCAAATCAAATGTAGAGAAAAACTCGATGCGGAGATTTCAAACAGTAAAGTTACAGACATCTCCAACTAATCAGCTATTTATGTTAGTACCATTTTACTTGTTTCAAGCCATAAATATCAGCACATTTCTAGTCACAATTTCTCGAAGTCACTGCAGTTAAAACATTGTCAAAGCACACATCTAATATAGCTAAGAAACCACATTCTGCTGCAAAACATTTACTATCTGGAAGGAATTATTTGCTATTCAGGTAGAAGTCCAAGGAAATGTATAGTTCAGACATAGCAAATAGATGTTGATTAGAGACTTACTGCACTGAAAAACTTTCTGCTCAATTTCTGTAAGAATTTTCTGGTAACAGCTACTAGTATAAACCCTTAACCTGCTCATTTCCACTCCACAAGATGAATTTCTTCAAGAAAGAAAGGTGATATGTATCTGCAAGGGTATTATCAAAATTCTAGCCAAGAACATATTGAAATGTCATTGTATAAACTCATTTCTGCCAAGTGCATTTGCACACCCTCAATGGTGGGACTGTGAAAGGGATTTAAGATAGGACATCAAACATTAACAGCAGAAGCTGGACTTTCCAGTCTGTTAACCTTCTTCTAAAGTCACAACCCAAAAATAAGCAGCCATATGAAAAGGAATAACACAGCCTTCAAATTCAAGACAAACTCTTAAAGATGTTCCTGAATATTCAACTAATTTCATTAAAAAGACAAAACTACAAAAACCCACAAACAACGCTAGCAAAAAAATTCACTTTACACCCCCTTTTTCAGGATCATGAGAGGTTCTGTTTCTCTCTATCACAAAAAACTCATTGGATTGCAGTTTGATACTATAATTAGCATAGTACAGTAAGAGCTCAGCTATGCTCCACATTCTTCATTGGCAAAACTGTCTTTAACGATGTAGGACGGTGTCCTAAGTAACCTGCCGAAGCTGAAGAAATTAAAAGATGTCTTCTCCCCAGTGTCTGAATATTCAATTAAAACAATCTCAAAGCTCTTAAATCTTTAAGTAATATTTCCTCAAAGAACATTTAAGTTTTATACTAGTAATATACTGATGATGGATGATATACAAGACCCAACCATTCAGTAAGCTAAAACAAGAAGGGTACACAAGCTTTTACACCTTCCTTTTTCAATACTCTTAATCCCTTTGCACACTCCTATAGATAAGATGATAGTTAAAACTTTTGTCATTTTTTTCACATCATTAACAATGTGATGAACAATTATGGTACAAGTTTTGGGTGATGAGAGAGAGCACGCCTCAAAAAACAATCTTGTCCAGACCAGGCCTGTCCCTTATTCAGCTCTTAGAAGTCTTGCTTTCTTTACTCTGACAGGCTTACTAGTGACCACTGCTGATCAGTGATCAGGCTTAGAATGAAATTAAAAGCTTCTTACTTCATTACCAATCTTTTAAATAAGTCTTCTTATCTTGTTAGAACACAAGCTTATATCAAAACGTTAAATCTAAAGCCTAAACCTATCACAATGTGTAACCTAAATCTCAGGTTCCATATTTTAATGCTGCCTTTCCCATTGGTATAGTTTGCCACATCACGTACAGCAACTTCTCTTCCACTGCTCCAAAATGCTTTTCAAAAGTTTTTCATCCAGCCTCTCACAGTAACTAGAAATATGCTTAATTATTTTGTATCTGCAAAGAAAAACTGCACTGGAAGCTTTTCAAGAAAGATATCTAATTGTATTTGCAAAAAGTCATCTACAGTTGCAACACTAAAGGAATATTTCTCAAGAATTACGTGAGCAAGAAAATATTGTTATTTTGTCTTTTTAATTACAGAGTGAACAAACAAGGAAAGTGTGAATGACTGGTAAGTCTGAACACCTTTCAAGAAAACTCTAGTTACCCAAATTCAGCCCAAAATCTGAACTCCTGTCCTTTTCCCTGCTCCTAAGTGCAACACTCCAACACTGCATTTAAGTGATGAACATGCCAAGAGTTTCCGTAAGCATCACTAAGGCCATTCAGATTTCAAGGTTTTGATAGCTGTTGCTTGGTGGTTTTTTCTTCTTTTTTCACAAAAAGAGCAAGGTTCCAAGGTTTCAATTTCAGACAGTGTTAGATAGCAGAACACTCCAGGGCTAAATAGAGAAGCCACTGAGCTGAAACAAGAGTGATCACTTCTTTACAGGAACACTACAAAGTGCAGCAAAGTTTTTCCTCGGTTGCTATTATCCACCAGAATCACAAATATTAAATGTTAGGACCACACAGAAAATATTATTTTTGCAGGGACAGTTGGGTAAACGTAACAGAAAGATTTATGAACTCCATTTACCTCCATTCTTGTGGCTTCTCCTCCTTTCACAATGGGCACCGTTTTTCCAGCATGTATCCTATACGGCCCAATTGAGTGTCCATTCAAATTGCGAATTGGTTTCACTTTAGAAGAAAACATTAATATTACAGGCAATTTCCTAACAAATGTTAAACCCTTCAAGGCAATTTGGTTTGCTAGCCCGTACTGAAAATGCTACAGTGACTTGCCATATTGCAAAAAACTAATCACAAAACTATCCACACATCTTGTACAAATTCTCGCCAAGACACAAGTTAGTTTTGCATGCTATATCAAAACTTCATTATGAAAGACTGGCAACGTCAACATTAATAAAAGTTTATTAATAAAGCCAAACAGCAGGTATCGAATTATTTGCACATTTTGAAACAGTTGTTTAGCCTTCAGCTTATCTGTTCAAGCTACAATACCTGCAAGGATAATCCAAGAACATTCCTCCAGAGGAACAGCAAGACAGCCGGAAACACATATTTATGCAAGACTCACACCCTACTTCTAGTACAGTGGCCTTTTCAATATAATACAAAGCCATATTTGTACAAACATATACATATATCACTCTACGAAGAACTATCCTTATATAAAGAAAAGAACTTGCCTTGGTATGTTTTGCCATCAATTTCAACCTCGTAAGACTCCATAACTTCTTGTATGGCCTCCCCCACATCACAGAGACGTACATCTATCCCAGCACACTAAAAATAAAATGTAAATATAAGCAGAAAATAATTGCAAAGTTTACTGTAGAAGACTTGGTAAAGGACATACATATTGATCGTACCTTTATTCCAGTATTTGTGGCATCTTTTACAGCTTCTAATAGTCTGTCATATTTTGGATTGAATGTGACTGTAAAAGCACAGTCAATAATACGACCTGAAATCAGCAGAAGTTAATTAGCATAACAGTGTGTGCGTTGAAGTATGTTCTCAAAGTTTTAATTCATAAATGAAAACTAACCACTAATATGTGTCCCAAAATCTATTTTGCAAATATCATCGTACTGCAGGACTGTTGGATCTCCAGCATTGGGAGTGTAGTGGGCGGCACAATTATTCAGAGAGCACCCAGTAGGAAATGCAAGACCTGCATTTAAACCATTTTCCTTTATCAGCTTACGTGAGCAGTCTTCTAGTTTTTCACTAAAAGGCAGAGGGGAGAAGAAAAAAACAACACAACAGTTGTCAATATTTCTTACAATGACTTCAAATAAATCAATGCAAGAACAAAACCTCAGAAAAAATATTCAAGCAAATGACATCTTGAACTATTTGTATACTAGCTAGGAGGAGACCCTAGACTAGAAAACATAAGTACAACATCACAATCTTCAGTTCTTGGTGTCATTTCTTCTACCCTTTCTTGGGCAAAACTGAGTATTTCACTAGTGTTTTTATTATAAATGTAACAAGCTACATGTTATAAGCTATATTTAACTGATTCTTCCTGAGCAGCAGGCCATACAACTAAAGTTCAGGGACATTAAATGCATTTTTTCAATTACTGGGATTTAAAAGGGAAATTTTAAAAAAAGGGGAAAAAAAGGAATAGTATAGTCCTCTCGTTTACTATTTTTTTACTACAAAAAAGATAATTTTTTTTTTAAATTTAAGCAATAACAGTGATAAAAGAAAACCTTATGAGACTAACATTTGTTCTTGGTTTTTGTCTATTCTCAAGCCGTTTGCTGCTAGAAAACTACAGACACATGTCCACTAGTGCACACTTCTATAGGGGCACTGAATTACATAAACTGCAACTCCCAACAGTGCACCATTCTCTGATTTTATTTAAGAAAGCTATTCACTCAGCAAATTGAAAAAAGAAGAGAGTTTATTTCAGCAGTTAAGTCCCCATAGCCTGAGGTATTTTAGGAAGAAAAGTCATGTTTTGAAAAAATTATTGCTTGTAACAGTCAAACTGTATAATTCAGTATGTCAGATTTGTTTCAGCCAGCCTAGTGATTATTAAGGCAGTTGTTTCTTCCACTTCCCTGATGGTATATCATTTCTTTCTGTTATCCTCAAAGTTACCTTGGGGATCAGCTCTGATTAGCTTTCTTACTATCCTACTCTTGTCAGAACAGTACTCAGTCATATCAGCCTCAAAGCATCTGATTTTGGAAGCTAAACTGTCCCGGATCAGTGCAGTACTTGGACAGTAGACAGTCACTCTAAATAAACTGAAGGACAGAAAAAGGAATAGTTGGAAGAATCAACAGAAACAGTCCAGGCTAATTATTTCTTAAACCTTTATCTTAATCAAATTCATGTTTATCTTAACCCATTTGCTCAGTTATTTCTTATCAACTAAGAATAACACAAAGAAGCATTGTGTTTCTCCAGAAACATCAGTCAGTGAAGACTAAATATGGATAAAATCTTCCTGCCCCAGACTGACTATACAGCCATGCTGTTTTTACACCTCTTTCTTAACTCCCAGCCTCAGACTATACCTGCAGTGCCCAACCCCAAAACTTCACTGACAATTCTGGCATGTTTACTGTCACTATTGCTGCTTCTCTCAGCACCACTGCAGAACTTATGTGCATGAGGAGTCGGGGCACAGAACACTAACATCAAGCATGTGCTCAAAATAAGTGAGCCTAACTGAAAGCTTAGTTTGAAATTCAGTATGATCCCAGGCCCTGGAAAGCTGCATAAGCTAATCATATGTTGTAGGAGGAAACATAAAGGAAATAATTTGGGATACTGGTTGCATACTTCAAATGGAAACCACCCCCCTTAACACTCATGATACAGCCAATTAAAGCACACAAAACTGAGACTAATTCCCCCCCTACTCTGGAGAAAGAAGAAAAATCTACAGCAGAGGTCCTTAAAAGATTGATGTCCTCACCAGATTTCTATCATTGTCATTCCAGGTTTTATCCAGCTCATAACGTATTTCCTCACTTGTCTGTGTGCCTCCGCAGCCTCCCGAAAATCATTCCAGATTTCCTCACTGGCTTGGTCTAGTGCTTTCTTTTCTTCACTGGTTATTCTCCAAGCAGCTGTTCGCCTTCAAAAATATATAAAGCATGTCATGAAGAGTTACGATAATTTCAGTAGTCATTACAACTTCTGTCTAAAGACTGCAAAGGGTGAATAAACCCGTCAGGTGTATGTTCCCTTGTGCAACAGAAAAGATCCCGATTTATACAATTTTGAGAATAAAAGAAGCCTATAAAAAACAACAACAAGCCCCCCTCAGAAACTACCATCACCACAGACTGACACCTATAAAAAGCAGTAATATTGCAGCAAAAAATAATTGTGTATACCTAGAAATTTCACTCTGACCATGAACCATTTTATTCTGATTTTCAAAAGCCTTACCTCCCAGCCTCCCAACAGCCCAGAGAAGCTGTGTGCCTGAAGGACACATAATACTTTACAAAAAGACAGAAAAGGCATATAAAATGCATATCAAGGCCTGCAATTCTACCTTGAGTTCAGCAGGGTAAATCACCACAACATGCTCTGCTCATGCATAAAGTTTATTTTTTGTACAATCTTACTCATTCAGACAGTGCTCTACCTATATGGAGAAGAATCTCAACACTGTACTGTAGCTACTTGGCCCAGAAACTGTTACTGCCACAGAGACAATAAGCTCCTTCAAAATTTAAGAGCTTGCAGTTCCATTCTCCGAATACTTGGATAATAACACCTAACACAGGGCATAGTAACTATGACACATGCCAGGAAGTTACTTTCTAAATTTGCTGGATGGTGAACCAACATTTGTTCCAAGAGAATACCACTCATTTTAACTCTTCAGTAGGTTCATAGAACAAATACAAGAACAATTTTCAATACAAGACTAAATATATAATTAGTTGTGAATATGGGTTTTTATTAAACAAGAAACTGTAGAACTAAAGTTCCAAGAAAACAAACAAATAAACAAAAAACAAAAACAAAACAAAAGTAATTTAGCCACTCCAGCAACTGTCAGAACTTAATTAAAAGACTACTCTTCTGACTACAAAGTAGAGATACCCTTCAAATGGCAAAGCTGGAGCACTGTAATGATGCAAAAATCCCTAGTGATAACTCAAAGAACTCCGTATGTGCTATACAGCACATCCTAGTAGGTGGGCCATAAAAGAAAAGGGATGATGGACAAGATGGACCAAAGATACTGTACTACACCAAAGTTTCCAAATTTAGAAATTCTTTTTTACCTTTATGTAAAGGAGTGATTCTAAGCAAACAATCAAATATGCAGAGTTAAAGGATTAATTTTTGAAATCCAGAAGTGTAACTACTTACCTGTTTCATAAACATGTAACTCGGCTCCACTCTAAGAGTTTCCTTCACAGCCAAAAGCTAGGCATGAGTAAGCCAACAGACTATGCCCTGCGATTCTGCTGCATTTTGAACTAAGTATTTATACAGTGTTAAGAGGCCTGCAATCCTAAACCAGAGTTGAAAAAGAGAAAGAAGGATTCCATAAAAGTTTTCTCAGGATGACCAGAGGGTCCAAATATTTTGATACCCTTTTGTTTGATTCCCTTGAACTTCAGGCTCCTTTTCAGAAAAAAGTAACAACAGTGCAAGTGCGAAATACCATACTTACTTGTCTGATTCGTCTTCTTGCTTCAATAGCAAGAATCACGCATACTACTCTTACAGTTTGCCTTAACACTGGTAAATTCCACCAAAAAATAATCCCACAAGTAACAGGCTGCAACACCTGAGTGTCCTTACTTGGTAACTGGACTGCTGCCAGCACCAGAGTCATGGCACAAGAAGATGCAAAAGATGTACTGCAGAAAAACAGTGGGGAGAGGGACTTAAGGAGCACTTCAGACTGCTGGGGATTGCAGCAGGGAACACCCTCTGGTAGCAAGAGCTGATGACAGAGCCTGGGCAGCTGCTCTGCCATCAGTCATATACTTAAGTGCAAACTCCAGCAAACTGGCAGGAAGCCACCCTCACTCTATGCTGCTGTATTTCAGCGTATAGTCACTCCATGTAAGACAACTCGGGGGAAAAATCGCCTTTACATTAAAAAAATATATTATCAGACCCAAAGCATTTTGCTGCACCACTGTCACCTGGAAGCTCTGGAAAGGAGGCAACAAAAAGTCCTGCTCAGGCCTAAGCACTTCAGGACATGAGAAAAATCAACTAATTAGATAACAGTTGCACACCAAACATCAAGTCCTCCAACACGTACATGAGCTAGCAAGCTTTTCCAAGGACAGTATCCCAACATGCTGGCTACCATATAAATCAGCTTAGGAAGTTCATCTCTTACTCCAAGCCATTTGTTCCCATCTTTTCACTCCAGCTCACAGTCCCAGTCCTCACTACTACAATCTTTAATTTAAAAAGACCAGGCTTGTGCTGAAAACTACATTTTAGTGATCAAAATGCAAGAATTCCAGAAAATAACTGCCCCAGATTATTTTAACCCATGCAACAGCACAGAGGTAGAAACAAGCTGGAAGGGACAAGAATGAGAATTCCCTAACCCCACTCTAACAAAATGAGTGTACCATGAAATACTGCTTATAGCTTTTCCACCCTCCCTGTCACATCATTTCAAATTCAGGTGTCTTCAAAAAAACCACAAGCCTTCAAACAGAACTAAATAGTGGCAATAAAAATACCAAAGCCATTAGTTCAACACACAAAATACACAATCATAGGTTGATGAGAAGTAACTTTAGAAAGCATGTGACATCATGAGTTCAGATCAGAAGTACAACTCTTTAAAAAAATCCAAGGCGATACCCTACTGAACTCAGCATGAATAAAAGAAGCGGCATAAAAATGCTTCACCAAAATACAAAATGAAACTATTATTCAGAATAGGAAATATCCAAGCATTCATGTCAGCTACTAACATAAGAACGTAGCTACTTACGTCAGGAAATGCTAAAGTAGCATGCTAAAGAGTTAATTATTTAAACTAGAAACAAAACTAAGCATGTATTTGCTTAAGCAAATTATATAAAGAAACTATTTCAGGTTCCTTAGAAGAGTTTATTCTTGTCCTATAGCAGAACATTCTTGGTGCAGAAAAGATGCCCCACTTAAATCCTGTTACCAAAGGTTTGGTTTTGTTGTTTTGCACGCGTTTGCATGTTTGGGGTTTTTTCCCCTTTCAAATGAATAGTAGCAAACCCAGAGTAAAACATTTGATTTTCAATTAGCTGGATGTGTAACAGAGGTGTAAAAATAGTGTGTCGTTTGTTATTAAACTATGAACATACCTGAAATACTTATAATCTAATTTCCGGATTGCTTAAATCATGGCCTCCTGAATGTGGTTTATCTGCATATACAGACAAACACTTAACTCTTAAGCATGAAAGAATCACTCCTGCATCAGCTTGTCAAGACTACCCTGTGAAAGTCCTTCAACAGCACACTAATATTGTGCATACAAACAAGGCAGCCATTTCTAAATAAATGCAAGCATACCTTGCAATCAAGTTGAATTTAAAAGAAGAAAAGGTTTCCTCAAACCCAAATTTTAATCTCATAGAAATGAAATAATATCATCTGTGAGTATCTGAACACAATTTATAGGATGTACTAGACTCTTGACTATGTTGTTTACACTCGATAAGAAACACGCATGACTTCAAACAACTAATAAATGTTTCAAAGTAATTTGATTCTGTAAAAAAAGAGTAATTGAAAACTAAACAATGCTTTCAGAAATATAAACATTTATCTACTCACCTCCCCCTTTGGTTTAAACTATTTTGTCAGAGTTTTAATTCAAAATTTCCTGGAAAGTTTTCAGTAATACTTGGTCTTTTCATTCAGATATTAATGCAATTCAAGCTAATTCCACATCCCCCTCCAAGTAAAACATGACCTCCCACAACACCGCATGTAGGAAACTCAGTCAAGCCGGTATATCCTAGTTCCTAACAAAGCATACGGAAATAGTAGTACTCTATGAAAACATAAGGATGCAGATGTCTGTTCCAGTAAACCACTAGAAGCTGCTGCTTGTTTAGTAAAATTGCACAATATTCCCATGCTACTCTGAATTATAAAAAACAGTTACGTTATAATAACTATATATTCATACAAACAAAGAGAAGCAAAGTGCAGAGTACACCATTTAGGCTTTTAAATTAAACTATCTCATTCTCTGAGATAACAAGTTGACACTCAGGTGCATCCAAACTGCTGCATAAGTGTCACACTCCTCTGAATTTTAAACTTTCACTCAGTTCTAACTCAGACTGTATTTTTCTTATAAGCTGTTTACTGAAATACTGCTGGTCCCCTGGGTCTCAAGTCCCCTTCCTCACGGCAATTCTGCTCATACAGGCTATACCTCAATTAAAAGGGCAGGGAAGAAAGAACATTTCTGGCCTAAAGACTTCTCTTCATTAAGTTCTTAGATGATCCAGTTGTATATTAAGATTTTTGCAATTCAGCACATCCAGACGACAATGTTCATATTTTAAAAATATTTTAAATACATTTTAAAACACTCACCCATCTTGTGTTGGTGGGTATTCACATTCTTCTCCCTTCGGGAATACGTTGCTGGGAAATAGATCACATATTGGAATAGATGGTGGATCTGTCTGGACCTTAGCTGTTGAGTATAATTTTAAAAAATTTTACATATGGTACACTGGAAATACTTAGCCTAGAAAGCCAAAACGCACCCCAAAATTTGTTTCCACTGCCAACAACAGCACTTACACATGCTTATACCAAATACTCATGCAATCTATATTTTTGTGCTTGATACCTACGTCCTTTCTTCTTTTTCTTCTTCTTCTTCTTTTTCCCCGTCGCTCCATCTCCTTCACCCTCTCCATCTACAGGAAAGAAAGTGCTCAGATGAATAAAAAACAACCTTAAAGACCAAAAAAATTTTGAATGAGACACAAAACCATCCAGACTACCTGGAAACGCTTCTTTCACAGCAGAATTTAATGGATTAAAATAAAACAGCTAGAAGCTGCCACCAAACCATTAGCATTTTCAGTTCCTATACCAAACACAGGCCAAAGACAATACTTTCTAAAGTTGACTTAAACGTATCACCCAACAGAGGAAAAAAAGCAGCTCAGGGAAAGTCCTACTTCAAATTCCTTTATTCTCAACACACCCAAAAAGATGTCTGAGGAGCTGGGAGAGGGCATGAGAGAGAACTGTATTAGACACAACAGCTATCAAAAAGCTAGGACCTACTGCTTCAAACACACTCTGATGCTACAGCTAAAGGAACTTAAAGCATCTGGAAAGATTAAAAAACCCAAACAAGTAAAGATGACAGCACTTAGGTCAGGATGAGTTTAATCTGGACATTAACAGAGAAAGTCACAACCAGCACAAGCAAAACTACTGCATGTGAGATGTACCAGTGGGAGGTTTTCAGAGAGTACAGCATGTTAGCACCAAGAATCAGCCACACCATGCTAGCTCACATTTTGGAGCTAGCGATAACCCCTACGGACTTCATGTTTGGCTACATCTAATGCTTAGTTACTTCATACACAATGATACAATCTCACTAAATGTTCTGGACCTCACCATAACCACAATACCTAAGTACTAGATGATCCTTGTGGTCTTTTCCAATCTGGTATTCCATGAAATCATCTAGATTTAGAATATTTATTTTATCTAAAGCAAAGAGTAAAATTGAATGAAGTTTTTGAATCAAGTCAAAGCACTGCTGTTTTGAATGAATTTATACAGAAACTTGTACTTGCTCATTTATTTAAAAACAAAACCAAACCAAAATACTGACTGGTTATTCCAGTCACCAGGTTTCAATCCTCTCATGACAGTCAGTGTCATCCACATTTTTAAGCCATGGTGACTGCTGTAATCCTGCAGCTGGGGCAAATTTCAGTAATGTCTCACCCCTGCTACTCATTTTGGCATTAAGGATCTTATTTTAAATGTTTGCAAAAAAATTGCAAGTATAACTTGTACTACTAGTGTAACTGCAATATAGTCCAGCCTACCAGATTCTCCATCAATCCACATTTCACAGGACAGCTGGAAAACCTTAACAGTGCATAAAAATTTCTTTAAAATGTGGTAACCTCACCACATTTGTTTTGACCTTGAGCTGTGCTCAAACCATGCATCAAAAAATGAATTAGACATGACTCCATTCACCAAATGATTTTTGAATTTTTATTTTTTTAAACACTAGGCCTAACCTGCCAAAAGAGCACAGCATTTCTTAAATGCTATCGCTGTTGCTATCTGCTTATTGTGGCTTTTTCATACATCACTGCACGTGAATCTGCCAACTGCAAGCCAAACTAACTGGGCCTATGCGTCCACGTCCTTGAAGACTGCTGCAGACTAAATATGCTGCCAGAAACATAACCTGAAGACAAACAGGTTATTATTGGTCAGCTGCAGCAGTTATCTAGCTGGTCGTGAAAACTATTTTAGCCAGAAAAGCAATTTAAGAGCTTTGCAAAACTGAAGCTCAACCTTATGTCATTTTGGTATAGCTGTTTAATAACTTAGATAACATTTTTGCATGATATTAGGCTATCAGGATGTTTTAACACTGCAATGGAAATCTGAAGAGTGCTTCCAAATACCTCCTGGATTTTAAAAGGTATACAGTCTCATTTCTGAGGCCGCTCAGTTATGGGCTTATCAAGGAAAAAACCACAAAGTGGGTACATATTTTATTGGTTTTAATCTAATGCAGCACCCTGTCTTAAGCAACACCCCTGAAACTACACAATTAAGACAGTGTGTGTCAAGAATCAGCACAAGCAAGAAAACAGTGTCTTCAAAAAGCCTGCAGCAATTTATTTTTCTGCAAAAATATTATTGCTTTTCTAAACACACACCCAAGTCTAACATGTGGAAAAAAAAGATTATTATTTCAGTGGTATCACCATTTATATTTTGTTTTACACTTTCCAATACTGTAATACTAATTGCTAATACTGTAAAAAGCATAGAAGAACACAGCACTTGATGTGTGACTAACAACATTATTTCTCCCGAGATGGAACTAAAACGATTCTAATAATTTTCAAATTTTTTTTCATGGTGTGAAGTTTTCACTATCCTCCTCATATTTCTTACTTCAGTTGCAACAATGGCAAAGCACATATTGTATTAATTATCTTTCAACTCCATAACCTGAAATATACCATAGAACAAATAATCCATCTGAAGATACTTCTATGGAAAGCAATTGCATAAAACTGGATGCTACATATATATATAGATTAATAATGTTCAAAGATAAATTTATTTGTAATTTTCTGTACCCCAGCACACTTATTTCATTTTTAAAAAATCTTAGATATCTAACTTATTAAATTAAATTCTAAAATTATGAATTCCAGCAATAGTCAACTAAGAAGATTTCTAAGTAGAACAATAAAAATCACTGTAGAATGCTGAACCAACTTTGAATGCTAATTCACAAGATGGAAACTAAACTACTAACCTGAGAAATGTATTTTCTTAAATGTCCAGGTCTATTGAGAATCACTCATCAAAAGAACTCAAAAACAGCATTTTTTCCACACGTTCCTACAGAAAAGATGCATCCAGTCTGGATTTCAATACCAGATACTTACAAGGCACTTGCTTACAACATTGGCTGCTTAGCACAAGCAACACATGAGGTGTATGCCTTGCTTCTGTCCTAACCTCTCCCTCCTTCATTTTTTATAAAAAGCTAGGATTATAGATGAATAGGTTTAAAGTCACTGGTAAAGACTCTAAATGCTTCTATTAATTAAAATACTCCCTTAAAATTTTCTCTGTATTTTTTTTTGTTCTAGAGACATTATTTGTAACGTAAATTTATACTGATCGTGGTAATGTGAGAATGTTTCATAGTTTACCTTATCTTAAACTAAACTTTCCCCTACAGTAATAAGATCCTCGAAAACAAGAAGCTTTAACAAAGCTGGGATCCCTGATATATATATATATATATATATATATATGCATGTCTGACAGCTAAATTGTTGCCAAAAAAGTAAAAAATACATACAGTTGATTCTCAGCTCTCCCAAGCGAAAAAAACAAACTAAACCCATCTGTAAAGTTTGTTAAAACACAAGTCCAGAAAGAAGTTAAAACTGGAAATGTCAAGAGAAAAGATAAGTTATACTCACCTTCATCATCATCATCTTTTTCCTTCTCCTCCAGTGCTTGTTTATCCAATTGTTTTGCTACATCATCAAGAGTACCTTCCATTTCTTTATCTGTTTCTTGTCCTGTTTGTAAAATTAAAGTATGACTTACAGTAAAAGGACAGCTCCACATTAGTAAACAACAGTCCCCCAAACTTTGTAGAAATATTATGCGGTATTCATCCTACAGATACCAGAGTACAGGTGGCATTTTTTTTAAAGCAGTCCCAACGTGTAAGACTGTAGGGTGCTACAGTGACAGCTACTGTTACTAAAACTTGCATATAAAGGTAGCATTAACCAGACGCTTCTGGTCGCTTTTTTTCTGCCAGGGTAACTAATTCGTCTTGCCATAACAGCAGCCTGCTCTTGTGAGATAATATGGGCGTGAAGTAGATAATTATAAACACACAGCATGATCATCACTAACTGCTGGCCTGCTAAAACAAACCCAAACCGTAGCTCCTTTAAAAAATTCGCCCAGACTTGCTCGGGCTCTGTGAGCGGTGTACAGAGACTCCACCACGCGGGGTGACTTTTACAGCAGCAGTCATACGCCTTTCCCCCCCCCATGGCATAGGAGGGGATGGGGGAAATGGTGGCTTCTCCTGTGCACACCGGAGCAGGGAGGGCTCTCCTCGCTTCAGCTTCCCCGGAGTCGAACGGCAGCTGCAACCCCGGGCCCGCCAGTCCCTCCTGGCCGAAGAGATCCCTTCAGCCCGCACAGCCGCCACGGCCCGGGCCAGTGGCCTCGGCGGCGCCCACAGCCCGCACCACAGGACCCTTCAGCCACCCACAGCCACCCGCCGCCGCGTACGAGCCTCGGTGTGCCGGCCCGCCGCCCCCTCAGCCCGCCCCGCCGGCCTGTCAGCGGAGAGTCCCGGCGCGGCCCGGCTCCTACCCGCGGGGCCCGCTTTGCCCTTCTTCTTCTTCTTGCGCTTCTTCTTGGCGCCATCCTCCGCGCCGAGCCCCGCCGCACCGCCCTCTTTGTCCTCAGGATCCGGCGGCAGCTCGCCGTTGAGGTGCTTCTCCGCCTCGGCGGCAGCGCTACCCACCGACCCCACTCCCGCCATGTCGCCGCGGCCGCGCCGCCTCCCACACACGCTGCGAGACTGGCCCTGCGCTCTATGGTGAGCGCGGGGCACGCCGGGAAGGCTGGAGGACTCCAGCGGGAGGGAGGAGGAGCTCGGGGAGGGAAGGGGGGAGGGAGTTCAATTCACAGTGCTTGGGTGACACAAAACGCCTTCATATGACTGGATTTCAGTTTGATCATTGGAATATGATCTGTTCAGCCTGGAGGAGACCGAGGGGAGACCTCATGGCGGCTACAGCTTTCTCACAAGGGGAGGAGGAGGGGCAGGCACCGAACTCTGGCGACCAACGACAGAACGCAAGGGAATGGCAGGAAGATGTGCCAGGAGAGGTTTGGGTTGGACATTAGGAAAAGGTTCTTCACCCAGAGGGTGGTGAAGCACTGGAACAGGCTCCCCAGGGAGGTGTCACAGCCCCAAGCCTGACCGTGTTCAAGAAGAAACTGAACAACACCCTCAGACACATGGTGTGAACTGTGGGGTTGTCCTGTGCAGGGACAGGAGTTGGACTCAATATCCTTGTGGGTTCCAACTCAGGACGTTCTATGATTCTAAGATGACAAGCCAATAGTAATCACAAAGGAGGGTTTAAAAATACAGGCTGAGGGTCAACAGTAGAGACATAGTCTGTCTTCATCAGCAAGTATCTTCTTGGGGAAATAGAACAAAAAAAAGGAAAATCTTCCTGCAACAAAGCAGCCCTTTCCCAGTAGGAGCAGCTGCCATTAATTGTTCTATAGCAGCCATGACAGAGAACTTGTACAGAAGGCAAATAATGTAAGGAAAAATGACTTGTTCCGAGTCCCATGGACCAAATGCTTAAAGGGCACTGCCTTGTCCCCTTTCTGCCACTATCTATAAAACCAAAGAGAAATCCCCATATTATCAGCATTCACTAATGGTTCATTAAATCAGACTTTGTTTTCTTCCTTACCAGTATATTTGAACAACTCTTGTCTTAGGTGTATTTATAGTACATAGTATAATACAGTTTATAACTTATGAAGGTTACAAATGGGTCTTAGCCTGCATAACTGTGTTTTAAAATGCTTCTGCAGCCAGGTCTTTGCTTGGGAAAACTGGTAATGCCTTGTACCTCACTCAGGCACAAATTCTGCCCCCTTGGCCCTGCAGGGGCCAGCTGTTCACTTCCATTTCCCCCTATGGCTCAGATCAAGGGGCACTCCTGGCCTGCTACAGTTCTCAGCAAGCACAAGTTTTCAAAAGACTAAGCTAATGTCTAGTACTGATCAAACAAACTTCATCCTGGTCTGTGCAGGTGTCACAGCAGCATGTTCTCCAGTGCTTTTGCTTGTAGGAGCACTCAAACATGGAGACATCCAGCTGGGCCTTTCATGGCAACAGGCAGGCTGCTGGTAAGCTTCCTTCCTTGGGTTTAATGCACAGTCAGAGCAGTGAGACATGCCCCACCAGTTGGGAATCTCTGTGGTACCACTTGTTGCCCGTTTAAACCATGTTGTAATATATCCATGTCAATTCATATAACTGGACCACCTCCAGGAGGGTCCTGTTAATATGATTAATGCATTATAAACCTTGCATGGTAGAGCAGGGGAGCCCTTTAATGCTCTGCTGCTGTTTTCCTGCTGCTTTGTTGCCCCTCCTTCAGTCAGAATTGGTGCTGTCTGAGGCTGATGAAGAGAGCTGTGTAGGAATAGCTCTTTCTCATAATGAGAATGGATGACACAAAAAAGCACGTGCGGTAATGTTTCCTAGAACACTTTTTGTTTATTGCTTACCGTTCTAGTTTTCCAATTAGGTACAAATATACAGAGCTAGGTGGTGGTGTTGATTTTTTTTTTTTTAATGGTTCGTGGCAGGAGGAGGGAGAACCATGGGTCAAATTCCCTGAATTCTCCATTTTGAGTCATCTTATATCTTCCTGTTGTACATTTATTGTAGATGGGCACTGTAATGGTCTTGAGAGATCCTATAGTAGTGTTTGTACTTTTGTGTTTGATTTTAATCCATTCATCTCTGGTGTAACAGACTGTTCTTACCCCTCGCTATATTGCCTTTGGTGCCTTTGACAACCTGAAAAAGAGAGTTACTAGCTTGTGCTCCTGGCCCCTTCGCTCCGGTATGTACCAAAACAGACAAGTTGCCTGACCATGGACTTCATTGACTCTAGAACTGAAGTCACAGATAAAGGAGGCCATGAAGTCTACAGAAGCACAGGAAATACAGAAAGATTGATGTTGAGCAGAGATAGATAAAAGAAAAATAAGGCAGGTAAGAATACACCTTCTGTAGGGCTGCAGACGTGAGATTCAGAAGTAAGGGCATCAGAAGAAGTGGGACAACAAGGAGAAAAAGTATTTCTGTAATCAATTGAATTAATGAAGCCAGTTTTCTCAGAGGGTTGTTTTTGGTTGTTTTTTTCCTTCCCAGAGTGACTCCAGCACCGTTCATGATCGCTGTGGTACCTCAGTGCAGAGAGAGATGGATTGTGCTTTAATAGTACTACATGTGCAGCTGATCAGCTGGCTGGTGCCACACAGTTCAACAGAGTTTGCCTTGCCTTTTTCTGGTGGGGGGCCACTTTCTTGGGCCTCTATTGTCTACCCAGCTGCTGATTTTCACAAATTGTGTCCAGGTGTCATTATCTTTGGGTGTGTTATTCTGCCAGATCTGTCTGAAACTGGACATTCACATAAAGCTCTTTTCCTTAAAAAGTAGGCTAAAATCAGTCATACAGAGGAGTCACACTTCGCTTACTAAAGCATAGAAATAAAAAAATAACTAGCAGACTGAAAGAAAATTGGCAGGGAACTGAAAGAGACGGGATTTAATGTGTCTCTACAGTCTGAGGTGATGCTTTGCACTAAGCGCCGTTAAGAGACTAAGGAACACTCCTAAGCTACATTATTAGGCTTACAAAGAAAGAGGCACACTGGACGAAGAAAAGTTAAGCACCTTCCAGGCTACATTGCCCCAGAATTAGCACTATACTCTATATAAGAGAGGACAGATAGCCAACAGGATAATAGCTTGATAACCAACAAGCAAAAATAGCAGTGCTGAATGAAAAACTTGCAAAGTGGGTGTAAGAAGCTGGACTGACTGCATTAACAAAGTGAACATTAACATGAACAGACTGACAGCTGGACTCTGCATTCCCCATCTAGCTGCTTTTAAGAGGACCTGGTCTTCTAGAAGCAGAGACTGAGCCACATCTTGTAGCATGCCCTTACCAGGTCAGATTTTTTTGCCCTTCTTCTGTTATTGCTAGTCAGCTGTTCCTAGCATTTAATATACATTATAGTAATGAATGCTATGTTTTCCAATTTCATGCTATTGTGGGCAGCATGATAAGAAGGCAATATTGGACAGGCCAAAGGCCAGAACAGAGCTGTGAATACCATTTTTAGCTAGAGAAAGATACTGGGTTTTTTTGTTTTCTCGCAGCGGCTATTCCTTTTCTGAAGCAGCCTCCTGGACAAAGGCAGGCAGTGGCTGGGGAGTTAAGGGAAGGGCTGAATGCAGTCCAAAACATGTGGTAACTAAGCAGCAGGACTCAAAAGCCTTTCCTGAAAGACAACATAGAGACTCACCTCTTCTTTTTCGTCCAAGGAGGCAGCTCCCATTGCACTATTTTCCTAGCGAAAGAAGTTACAGTCTTAAGGAAAAGACTTCTTTCAGGGTATGTTATGTTTTCTTTTGTGTTTTCTTTTCGAGCTGTATGTGTCAAGAAATGGCATGGAGTGGAGGAGCTGCGGCTTAATCTTGGAAAGAGGGGGAGGAAGGATGACTAGGGAGTAAGTGGCCTATATCAGTCCCAAGAGGAGTTGAATGGAGGAATGTTACATTTGTTTCTGTTTGTGTATCTGGGGCTGATGCCATTATTTATGTGTTTATGACACTTTAATACTATTTTTCCTAACTTAGGGCCAAAACTCGTAGTCCTTACTCAACTCTAAAAATCCACTGAAGTCCAATGGGACGAGTTTTATGACTAGAGGTTTAATTTTGAGCCTAAAGGCTGAATGTAGACAAAGAAAATGTTTCTTGCATGAGCGCAAATATATTTTATGAACTCTAGAAGGAAAGATATTCCCCCTCACCAATTGCTGAAGACAGAGGACACTTGTACTTCTTCAGCCATCATCATCCAGCTGTCATTTAGTGTTGGAATGACAGCTGCCACCAAAAAGTGTCGTCTTCAGCATGAGCAGGGTAAGGGGCTTTCTTCATTCTGAAACCACTCCTTCTCTAAGATTTTACTTAAAACCTAGATGAAATAGCTAAATCAAAAGTGAGAAAAGCAGGCAAAGAATTCACATTTAACAGTTCACTGTGGACTTCTTTCCACATTCCTTACCTATTTATTTTTCTTTTTTCTTTTTTTTTTTTTTTCACCAAACACTAGTTTGATTACAGCCTGTCAGCCGTGATCCAAACATCCTGGCTTGCATCAGCTACTGTCACAACAGGACAAATTTTCAAAGGATTCACAATGAGTGCTTCTGAAAAGAAGCAAATTTCATCTCTCTTACTGCTGAAGTCACCTTGAGAAGCACAGACTGCTGCTTGTGCACTCAAACTGGGACAAAGCAAACACTTTGTATGAATAGACGCATGCTGCGAAATATAAAAATAAGTCAATTTATTGCCCCTTCCAGAGCTCATTTCTAAAATTGCTTTTAAGTGACAAGATTCACATGAACAAAACAATCCATTGTCTGGACCTTCGAAAAGACTTTCTTATGTTTCTTTGATAAGGAGCTATTGAATTTTGTGTGTATGCAGATATGTACATTAGGATGTGCTACAGTGAGCATCTCCCTGATAGCCAATCTCTTTGCCCGTGTGCAGTCTTGGTAGGGGTTGCACAGAGTCAAGGGTCCCCACGCTGGTATCTTTCAAATATTTTTTTTTTATATTTATGATAGAGTCATAAAAACTCTTTTTAAAAACAAAAACATATTTATTGATGTACTCACTGAGTCATAACTGCAGATGCAAGCAGTCTACTTCAGATAACAAACTGAGACATTACCTATCATCAGGAATAACTGTAGGTCATATCTCATGAAAACACTAGTTTAGAATAGTATACATCTAAATTATCAAAAACTGATATTTTGATCTTCAGTTTTATAATCAGTTTCATGTAATTTAATACACTGATACATTAATGTATTCCCATTCATAAAGTCGTGGTTCCTGTGTTATTTGAAAGAGATTTTCAAGGCCTCACACAGAAAATAATATCCCAGCCTGACTGTTAGTGTAAAAAACATAAACGGTTTCCTTCTCACAGCCTGCTGACATAACTATTTCCCTCTATGGTGCTCTACCCCTTCTTCATTCTAGGGATAATGGAAGCAGTGCTTACCGCTCCAGCACTGGAGGCAGGACCTGTATATTTCTTTGACCAGGTATTTTCTTTTATATCCAGGACATTCTTCTACCTCCCTCTCCCCCTTCACAGCTCCTCCCATCTCAAATTGGAAACATTCATTTTATCACAGATGAAAACTAGAAGGAAAGAGAGGGGCAAGAAGATACCAGAAGAACTGTCCTCATGTGTTACTATAGATCTGCTCCCTGGCTTTGCTCCCAGGTAACAGTATGATGCCAGTCATGGTGGGAGCAGGGCAGTTCCTGTCAACTAGATTTTCAGGGGAGACACAAAAAGGAGTCCCAAGTTAGATGTGGCCAAGGCAGAACGGGAGAGATGCGGGAGGCACGTGACCAGAACCGACATGCTGCGGTGCGGTGTGAGCAGAGGGGACAAGCGGGAAAGTGACACTGTCCTGTGCCTAGTCCTAACTCCTTGAGGTGTACTACCTAATGTTCATTTCTGCTGTCAGTATTTCATGAGTTTAATGTATTTAACATACAAATCTTGAGCAGTTAGTTAAAGAACGCCACATGATAGCCTTGTTCTACTGTTTTGGCGTGGGCTGAACAACAGCACATTGCAGAGCTCTGTGGAATTCATGAAGTTCCTATCTGCTGACTAATGTTCTGGGAGCCACTGTTCACAACATTCCTTTGGGGTGTGACTCCTTTGGATACCTGGATTTTAAATTTAGGTTTAATCACACTTGCTTTAAACTGATATTTTTGTTCCAAGGGCAAACCTTGTTTTGCCTAACTTGCTTTTGTATTTCAGAAATTTACTCCAAATTGTTTCAGTCTATGAACACATTTGTTTGCACTCGAAGAGCGTAAGAAGCTACCATTGAAATTAGAGGGGGTAACCATGTGGTTACAGCTGAGCTTGTGTGTTTAGAGGCTTGAGGACTAATAATTTTTTTGTGAACTTTGTGATTTAGATTTTAAAACTCCTAAAATTTGTCAATAAATTTTCCATATTGGTGGTTCTCTAATTAAACTGTTAGAGTTCAAAATAAAGATGATCCTCTCATAACCATAGGAGATCAGAGTTCCCAGACTGAAAAAAAAGCCCAGCACAAAATAGGGTATGTAGAGTCAGCAGCTATCGGAGAAGACTTCGTTAGACACTCTGAGTTTTATTATATCTAAAAGTCCTTTGCCTGTCTCATCTAAGAAAGCAAAGTTTTTGCATTTATTTGATTAGCATTTTACTGAGGCAGGAGAACATAATTTTACATAGGAGAGAAGAAATCAGTCAGCATGTTGCATTACGTTGCACTTTAGCAGTCATAGTCCAAAGCACACACTGTTTCAGTGCAGAGACTCCCTGGTTTGGCAATGGCTGCACTAAATCTCCTCATGCTGCTCTGCACAGGTATTTCTGAGCTCGATATACAACTGTCTTCCTTGGGAGGAAATGTGGCTCAGGATCAACTGTGAAAGGGACCACTGCCAGCCTGTCTACGTGTGTTCCAGGCAGCAAAGCTAGGAAGTCTGTTTTCAGTTCTTTAACGGTTTCTGCTCTCACTTAATAATATACCTGTTGTTTTGTTGGTTTATTTTTCCCTCAGCCCACTTGAAGGCAGGAATGCCATCTGTACAGGTGAGCATACAGAAAGGCATCAAGATGGCTTCTTAAACAATGATAATACAAGAAAAGAAAAATACCCAGTTTTGCGACAAGTGTCTTGTCATTCCCTGTGTAAAACCACTACAGAGGACTCAAACCCAAAGATCTCCCAAACATCTTTGATCCCACAGGCAGATGAGGGCTCACCACTGAACACGTTGAATAAATCTGTGGCTGCCAACATGTTGCAGGAACTTGGAGACAAGTTGCAGCTCCTTGCTAGGTATAAGACTGGTTTCCCTCAGGAACTTGTGAATGTGCTGACTTGTACCTGGAGAGAACTCACTGAGGCGGTTGATGACCACAAACGGCACCAGAAGTCACTAGTGTACAAAAGTGTTAGATCCTGGAGAAGCCAGGCCTCAGAGGCGGTTAAGAGTGGTGCTCCAGGGTCCAAATGCACTGAGTGTGAACTCACTGCCATCAGAAAAGAAGAATACAAAAAAAACTTTGCTCTACCAGCCTGCACTGTGAAGGAAAAAGGAAAACCTGAGACAGCATCCAACATGCCTGTAGGAAGTGAAGGTAAGGTTGTGCTGTCTAAATGTGCTGTGTTGTAATGTTTGACCGCAAAAGGGAAAAAAGCACTTTCTGTTAAGACTATATTCTCTGTTGGCTGGCTGGACCGACGTGCTCCACTTTATAGCTTGTTATACTGCAGATCTCTGCAAAACATTGTTTTAGGACATGATGAAATAGCTTTGCAGCTGAAGCAAGAGGTGAAAACACTTAGAAGAACAAAGCCAGTGAAACTGGGCAATGTTTCAAACCATTTATCAAAGCATTTTTAGTTTCCTCTTTCAAGGTGAGTGCTAGAGTCATAACATATTGCGCCAGTAAAAATCATTTGCATCCAGAGCATTTCATTCAGCAAGTGTCAGTAATCCTCAGTGCAGAGCCATAGATTGGGGCCAAGTCTGTTCCAGGTGTCCAGGTTCTTCTGCAGTCTTCCTCTTTAAAAAAAGAAAATCATCTTTGGTTTTGTGTTTTTGAAAGCTGACTTGCCCTTGCATGTACGATCAGAAGCATTGCGCTCTGCTTGCTTCCTGTCTAGCTCCTGTTGTGCAAAATGATGCTGACCAGTCACCTGCCACCATCAGCTTCTCACTTTCATCCAACATCGGTGAGGAAAGAGGTAAGAGTAGCAGCAGGCAGCTCAGCTGGATGGCTGGTGCTCAGCAGGGGTGGTTAGAATTATGCAGTACCTGGACAGCTGTTCTGAATGCCTGAATTAACTAAAGTATGGATTAGCATGAGAAGGGAGAAACTGTCAAGCAATAACCCTCCCCTGCTTTTTTGATACGATCTGTTTTTAAATACCCAGCCTTTCTCTGATTATCTCTGATCATCTGCCAGCAAGGTTTTCTACATACCCACTGCAGGTCCATTACCCTTTGCAAGCAGAATACAAGGTGAATAACTGCTTTGGGATATTATTTTAAGCCTTTCCCTACTGGAAACCATCTGACCACATATATTTGATGTAAAAATTTTTGCTCTGAATGGGAACACTAATGCACTAACTGAAAAGTTCTTCCCAGGGCATTATAAAACATGGACAAAGTTGATGATGAGAAGGGAAGGACTGCTTACTCTGCACTTCTTGTGTTTCTTCAAGAACATTGCTATGTGGGGAAAAAAAAAAAAAAAGGGAAGAAAAGCATTTGCGTAATTTTTCTTCCTAATCCTGGCCATGAAATTAGTCAGGTGCCACCAGGACTGCAGAACTTATATTCCCTTGACTGGTGAAGGTTAAAAGTGCTGCAGACGTACTGCATCCTAGCATGGAGGAATAGCTCCATAAACATATATAGGCAGTTAAAGGAATTATACCCTCTTCTGTTGTTTTCTGAAAATGTGGCAATCAGTTTCCTCTTGCTGTAACAAAGCAACAGCATTTCCAAAATGCTTTGCTGTAGAGTTTCATGCTCCCGGTGTCTCTGTGCTATTAAACCTGCAAGAGTATTGATGCCACCTTTAGCTCTTGTGCTGGCAGACAGCCTCTTTATTTTTCTGTGTCAGTGATCTTAAGATCACACATACTTCCCTTCAGGATTCCAGCAGTGGATCCACCTATGCACTGTATAGTCAGGCAGCTGTGGGAGTTTTCTTGATCACAGATGAACATCTAAAGGGTCAAGACAAACAGCTTCCACTAAACCTATCTCATAGGAGCTCCAATTTGCTTGGACTGTCATCACAGGTTTATTTTTTGTTTGGTGAAGGTGTTAGGGAACAGACTGCCTTAGCTTATTGAATTATTGGGTATACTGCTTCTTATAGAAGGACTTCTGTAATCCATGCCTGAGTCTCTGCTACAGGAAACCTAGCGGAAAGGAACTTCTCTAATAAAGGGAATGCCCAGCAGCTGGTCATGCATTTCTGTGACTGCAGTTCTAACCCACTGAGTTCTTGTTTCTGACTAACTTGATTTTCAATTTGTTCATAGTGAAACAGTAAATCTAGGGAAACTGAGCTTCTCTGCATTAGTTGTAACAATTGCTTACCTCATTCTCTAGAAGTCTGTGTCTGTAGACATTGTCACCTCATTTGGATTTCCACATCAAGTAATCTGTTTTTTTGATAAATAACCATTGTAACAGATGTTCAAACTGAATAGGGATCATGCCCTGACTATTCGTCTTGGGCATTCTCACCGTTTTCGAAAACCCAATGACAGAAAATCTCCAGAAATTAAGGAATTTCTTCCTCCGCACTCCCACAGGCCTTTTGAAATCATCCACAAATACTGCAAATGTGAACTAAGTAAAATATACCTGTCATAATGCATCTGCAACCACAGGCGTCTTACAGAAATGCATGCTGAAAAAACTGTGTGCCCCTGCTGCTCAAAGTGATGTATGGCTCTGTTTTGCAGCTACTTCTCCAGATTGCTTCTGAGAATAATTAAAAAGTTTACCTTACCTGCATTTTTTTCAGCAGCGATCCTGTGTGGTAGACCCATAAAACAGTGACTGTGACTGAGGTGCAAAGTTAATGTAGTTCATATGAAGGTGAAACCTGAAATTTATCTGAATAATCCATTTTTCTGGATGCTACTCCTCTTCATAGACATAATTTTCTGGTTTTCAATTGAAAGCATGTACAATGCATGTTCCCTATTTCTCCCACTGTATTCTTCAAGGCAAAGAATCTGTTTAATCTGTTTAAGAAGACAATTCCCAAAGCTTCAGCACTTTGTATTCATATGAATGAACCTTACTTTCTATTGACAGATCCCGTAGAACAGGATTGACATTAACATCAATCTTTACTTACGCATCTAATTCTCAGTCTCTCATTTTGTTTCTCTAGGTTGGATTTCCCAACTTTCTGACTTAAATTCTGAAGATATTCACCAGAAGCTACCTTATGTGTGGACACCGGAGAGGCTAGAACAAATTAGAAACCAAATGTAATAAACAGGGGGTTTTACTTCCATAAGCAAAGTTAGAATAAATGGCAATGTTTTAATGATGTAGAATACAGATTATGGAAAATCACTTAACCAAACCAATGTGGTAGTCTTGACAGCTAGAGTTCTGCTTAACATTTCACTATGCATGAAAGAGAAACATACACTTTTATTTTAGGTACTGGTAATGTAGGATAAGAATTATCTCAACAGAGACATTTTCAGGGATTAGTGGTAAAACAATATTTTCTGATTAGGATTTATCTCCAGATAAACTTTCCAATAGTTGTGAAAAACTGTTTGAATATCTTTTGCAAAAGAAACCGTAGTCCATGAAAACCATTTTGCATTTTATTTGCTGTGATCTGTAGCCTGTTGCTTTGCCATGGCCTGAGAGAAGATTGCCACAAGATGTTGTGGCCAAAATCAGGCCTTTAGACTTCTTCATGCTGCTTATACTTAAGCCGTCTATTTTTATGTAGCACAAGATAGTGTTAACACTCTAGAGGCTCTCCATAGAGAACTGGCCATGTGTTTAGAATGTGTGGTAGCTTCCAAATACATCAGCCATTCTCTGAGTATCAAACATAGTGCTAAAATAGTATCAAGGGATGGAGGAGGTGTCAGAAATAGTTAAGATTACCCTGCCTGATCAATTCTCTGAGGAAGAAGTGTTGGAATTTATAAAACAGACTAGGTTTAAATGACAAAAAAAAAAAACACCTTTGCTGATAACTAATTATAAGCATTTAATTATAAAACTTACAAGGACAGTTATTAAAGTTAACCTGTATAATTTTGTGTCTACAGCACAGTTTCTGAATTTCTTCTGTTACATATCTTGCTATTTAACTGCCAGTTCCTGTACACTGGCAAATTTATAAACATATTCAGATTTAATAAAATCAGCATTGTATCTTACATGAAAAATCATCATTAATAACAATAGGTTTAGCAGCTCATAGCTATAAAAATCAGTGTTTGAGTGTATATGTTACAATGTATTGTACATTGTACAATAGAGTACACTAGCATATTATTTATTGTGAAATGGGTTATTATCACTGCTTTATTCGTTGGGGAACTGAGTAGCCCAAAGTCCAAAAGAACTGATGTTGCAGCAAAAACTGGAGTTTGCATTGTTTGACCAACCTCTGTATATCAGCCTCTAATAGCTATATAGTGTGTTTGCAAAGCCAAGGAAAAGAAAAGCAACAAAAAGCTCAATATTTGCAGCTTATACTGGAAACATTGTCTTTTTTGATTATTTAAATGAGTGCTGTTGTCTTCCCACCCATGAGACATTATGTCTTGGCATTACCTGTTTTAGAGAACTGATTTCATCATCTAATTGAAGACAACATTTATGCCACTAATAGCGTCATAGGGTCTCCTCAGAAGCGAAGTGTTCCCTTTCACAGGACCTGAGAATGTTTGCAGGCTTTGCAAACCCTGTTGGCCCATCGAGTTAGAGGTAAAATGCTGCTTCTCATATTACAGTACCCTGGTACTGTCACCAGATTCCTGTGTCAGTGAGTTGGCTTATGCTCTTGAATATTTATACTTAGCCTGGTCAGCGAAAAGTTTATACTGAGCAATATTTTAGGCAAAATTGAAACAGCAAGAAATATTGGCTTGAAGACAAAGATATTCGTTTAATTTCTTACAGATGATGTTTTACATAATTAGCTTTCCTCAAAACTGACCAGCTTTTCACACAACGGTTGGTGTTGGAAGGGACCTCTGGAGATCATCTAGTCCAACCCACCTGCCATAGTAGGTTTACCCAGAGCAGATTGCACAGGAAGGTGTCCAGGCAGGTCTCGAACGTCTCCAGAGAAGGAGACTCCACAGCCTCTCTGGGCAGGCTGTTCCAGTGTTCTGGCATCCTCAAAGTAAAGAAGTTTCTCCTCATGTTTAGATGGAACCTCCTGTGTTTCAGTCTGTGCCTGCTGCCCCTCATCCTATCGATGGGTACCACTGAAAAGAATCTGGTCCCATCCTCTTGACACCCACACTTGAGATAAACATTAAGATCCCCGCTCAGCCTTCTTTTCTCCAGGCTGAACAGACCCAGCTCTCTCCTCTCTTCCTTTTGCTGCTGATGCAGTTGAAGAAGCCCTTCTTGTTGTCTTTGACCTCTCTGGCCAGATTTAATTCCAAGTGGAGTTTGGTCTTCCTCACTGCATCCCTGCATACTCTAACAGCCTCCTTGTATTCCTCCCAGATGGTCTGTCCCTTTTCCCACATTACATAAACATCCTTCTTCCACCTGAGTTTTGACAGGAGCTCCTTACTCATTCATGCTGGCCTCCTACTCTCTTTAATTGATTTCTTGCTCATAGGGATGCATCGATCTTGGAGGAAGTAATGTTCGAATATTAACTGGCTCTCTTGGACTCCCTACCTCCTAGAGCCCTAACACATGGGATTCTTCCAAGCAGGACCTTGAAGAGGCCAAAGTTTCCCCTTGAAGTCCAGGATTGTAATCCAACTTACTGCCCTGCTTTCTGTATGCAGTATCCTGAACTCCACCCTCTCATGGTCACTGCTGCTGAGGCTGCCCCCAACCCTCACATCTCTAACCAGTTCTTCTTGGCTTGTTAGGACAAGGTCCAACAGCACACCTCTCCTTGTTGGCTCCTCAACCACTTGTGTCAAGAAGTTCTCATCAATGATCTGTAGGAACCTCCTGGACTCTGTGTGCTCAGCTGTGTAGCCCACACAGCAGGTGTCAGATTGAAGTCCCCCATGTGAACCAGGGCATGTGATCATGAGGCTACTTCCAGCTGTCTGTAGAAAGCCTCATTAACTTCCTCTTGCTGATCAGGTAGCCTGTAGTTAATATCCCAGTGTCATCCTTGTTAGCCTGTCCCTTAATTTTTACCCATAAGGACTCAACTTGTTCTTCATCCCCCACTAGACAGACTTCCATACATTGTAGTTGCTCTCTCACATAAAGTGCAACTCCTCCACCTCACCTTGCTGGCCTGACCTTCCTGAAGAGTAAATAGCCCTCCATGACAGCATTCCAGTCATGTGTGCTGTCCCACCACATCTCTGTAATTGCAATGAGATCATGGCCCTGTGACCACATATGGATCTCTAGTTCTTCCTGTTTATTCCCCATGCTACTTGTGTTGATGTGTTTGTTCTCATTTTTTTCTTTAGTGATTTTGTTTACCTAATGCTACTATGATGATCTACACATTTTTGTAACTGCTGAAAGACTAACAGATAAAAGTATGGATGCATGCATTCAGATATATACATGTGGAACAGCACACATAGAACATCTGATTAAAAAGGAGGTCAGCCAAAGGCCAGCAGGACTAAATAGCTGTCTCCAGGGTTTGGTTTAATTTAGCCAGCCTCAAACTCTCTCTGTTTCTTTCTCAGGATCTGTCATGGGACTGAAATAGATATAAATTTGTCTGTTAGATAAAGCAATTTTAAAATATTTAAGTATTGTTCTTTCTCAGAGGGTGAAGTGAGCAATAACGATGAAGAGTAGCACAATAAATGTATGGATTACGGGATGGTGAAGGTGGAGGAAAAAAAACAGGTACAGAGACTTTCAACAGGGGTAAAGTTGACTGCTCCTCACAGCCAAATATCTCTGCTATCTACATGTGTAGAGGGTTGGTGCAGTCGCTTCTAGTGTCAGCTTGACCACACTTGACTTATGTGACCTTGGACAACTTACTTGACCCATTTCTATCTGAGAGTAATGTGTTTAATAGTATTTATCATCAATGTTTACAGAGTTTCTCAGGATTCTCATGTGAAAAACAATTTAGAAGAGCGCAAAATGATATTGTTAGCTGTAGAGAGTTCCTAATGAAACAAAACAGAATATGCCACTTCAGGCTGATATTGCTTGGGGAGGGAAATGGGAGATCAGCAGATTCTTTTGCATTAAGTAGGAAGGAGGACCTTAGAGAAGAACAAAACTTGGGCACATTTTACTCATAATGTAACTGACGATATAAATCTAGTGACTTGCTAAGATAATTGTGAGTATACAGTAGCTGAGACTTTAAACCAGAATTTGTCACTTACACTGGCCATGCTGATCAGTAAGAAGCCTGAACCTCCACACTTCACTGCAACTCATGGGCTTTGCCATTGACAAAGCACTGAAATACCTGTAGCAAATTCAGCAGGTGATGGGGCTGTTCACTGGTGTTTGTGAGGCTGCCTGAATTCCCGGCTAAATTAGTAACCTTGTTCATTTCTATCTCAGCTGAGAAACTCAGAAATCAAGGTACGTTTTCTGCTTAGGTCAAACTCATTCTAAATTAATGGAAATCTTGCCAAGGATTCTGCTTAGCCAGAACTAATCAGAGGTGCAATTTTTTTTCCTCCCTCCCTCATGTAAACAGAAAAGAACAAACATCCAAGCTGAAAGAAGTGAGGTTTGACAAACCAATTATTCTCCGGCACTATGGTGATCACAGAGAAGAAACTTTCTTCCAGACATGGAAGGGTCCAACTGATGCGACTGTCACACCAGAGCTGACATATGGGAAACCTCAGATCCCGGTGGTCAAGAAAGCAGACACAGCACAGAGAAAACTGCACTATGGGTTGAATGATGGCTCTTCTTTCATCTAATATCCTTTCAGTATACACAGCATGTGTGAATTCTAGCAAGAGTGTGATGGGTAGTGGGAGAACTACAGTGGAAAGACTCTGACTTCACATGTAGCTGAACAGCTTCCAAGACCCAGCTACATGAAAAAAGAACAATACGTCATTCTTTTGTTTGTTTCTTATCATATTGTATTTGTATAGTACCAGAACCATATCCAGATAGTCAGATTATAAAAACAAAGCCCAGTATGTGTCAGGTGGGTGGACATCCCTCAAAAAGAAATATTCCAAAATGAAAAATGCAGTTACAAGTTAGTGGCATCAAGCTGCAATCCATTTAGAGTATAACCTTGTCTTGAACAAAGATCACTTTATCAGTCACAGTCATCAAACTGGATTAGGAACAGTCTGCTCTGTCACAGAGAAAATCACCCAAGATATTGTGCTTCATAAGCATATTTCAGGTTCCTGTGTTACTTTTGGCCTGTACCACCTATGTTAGCTTAGTCAGGTAGGTGGATTTTGTACTGAGAACTCTGCTCATCCTCCATCCCTTCCAACCCACTTGTTCCAGGAAGGACATGACTGGGTCAGTAGCTTCACTTACCTCAATGCACCTGGACCCAATACCCAGAATAGAAAGCTGATAGTGTTAGTCCCACTGTTCTCTTCAGGAGCACATAACAGAAGCCATAAAACTGGAGAATGATGACAAGTCAATTCCTTGACTCTCATCTTAGCTATCCTTCTGAGTGTCTGGCTGTTTGCCAAAGCTGCTGCAATCTCCCATGTGGGGGTTTCTATACCAACATATTTAGCCCTTCTCCAGATCACTCCATAGTTGGAACTTTCACCCCTTTTGGACATGGCAGCATCTGTCTTCCTAGCAGGTAGGTAGATGCGCTATGAGCAATTGCTTGATCCTGCAAATTAGAGAGAAGACCATGAAGCTATACAAGGATGTGAATGGTGTTCAAAACCATAATAGATGTGATCAAAGTGGTATGTTGTGCAACACAGTTTTTTTTCTGTAGCTTGGAGTCATATCTTAGTTGTATGTCTAACAATGAGTTGGGTTTATTTTGGTTGGTTGCTTTTCTACCCTCTTCACTCAAAAAAGTAAAGCCAGGCACACTCTTTGGTGACCAAACTTTTGTTCAGACAGACTAATAGTCCATTGGAGAATTTGGCATTGGAGAAGACTGACCTTTATATTTGTGGGAAGATGAAAAACACCAGTTTCATCTTGTATGCAGGTCACCTGGAGGTGCAGGAATCTGTTCCCTCTACAAGTCTCCTCTAGGAATCAAATCCCACAATTTTTTTCAAGCAGCCCAAAAGCACTGTGTTCTCTAAATTGCTGAGCTAGATAGGAATCACTTTGAAAATTGAATTCACCATTTGGGAAGCCAGTGCTGTGAGGACAGAATGAACTTTGGCTTACTAGAAAGTTTACACATACAAAAGAGACAGTGGGCAATTGGGAACCAGCCTTCTGACTCCTTTGAATGCATGACATGAGCAGCAGATGGATATTCCACACAGGCAAAATGCAAACACCCTCTTCTTCCCTCCACTCCTGCCACTTCTTAGTGCTTCACAGTGCAGTGCATGATACAAGTTGTAAAAATAGCTGATCAAATGCTGCTTTTTTTACATATTGTTCAATCATCATAATGATTTTCTGTATTAAAAATAATTGGCATTACTATAGAGAAATTTGAGCTACTGACCTAATCTGGAATAATTTACACAAAACAAACAACTCTGTTCTTAAATAATCTTTGTGCCTGGCCACCACCACATATTTGCAGAGTTGTTTGGTCCCTCCCTCTGTTTAAAGGTGTCTGAGTGATTTCTTTAAGTCCCTTCCAGCTCCTTTTTCTATGGCCTGTTTTTAAAAAGAATGGAAATTAAGACTATAGGTGTCTTCACTAGAGTTTAGATGCATGTTGTAAGCAAAGTCCTTTAAAAATTATTGCTTATGGTTTTACATTTTCATCTTGATTCTGTCTCTTTCACTTGGTTTCATTTATTCTGCCAGGTTTGCATTACATCAGAAACAGTTGCAAGGATTTGTTTGGATACTTATCCTTCTGTACAGCTTTCTTACTTTTGTGGGTGGGTCACCTATCTAAAGGCATATAGATTGGTTTGCCTTTAAAACTCTGTCAAACAAAAGCTGTGGGACAAACACTGATATTCTCAATATCATGTGTTGATTTCAAATGCAGTTTTAAAGAGTAGATCCCCACTTGTGGAAAACACACACACAAGTGATCTCCTCTGAAGTTTCAGGCCCACCAGAGCATGTAAATTGAACATCAAATGTTGTCTTCTGGATAATGTTTCTATCTGTTTATATCTCTCTGGATAGTCCTCTGCACCTTTACATCATATGAACAAAGATTATCATTGATTCCTACTTACAGCACAGACTTGCCTTGGTTTTCCTCTTTCATGGTCCTTTAGTGACTTTGGAGTACTCAAAACATCTGGGATCACAATTTCATGCTCTGCAGAGAGGAGCAGAAGCTAAAAATGAGGGACACTTTAACTTGCAGCTGCCTTTATTTGTAAAGAAGTCAAGTTTGTTGGCTTTCCATCCTAAATGAGCTCCTGGGATTCAGAGAACATGTTTTATTGGAGCTGAGCAGAGAAGGATTGTTCAGCTCTTATATAAAAGGACTTTATAAGGAGTTCAATGCCCTCATAGCTAGTGGAAAGAGTTGGTCCTTGTTTATATTAAAAAAAAAAGCCTAGGAGTCTAAAATATTAAATAAAATCTTTTAAAACAATTCTAAATTAGGCTATAAAATCAAGCAGATTTGCTTGTACTCAGCAACCTTGTACTATGGAAAAGAAAGCAAAAATGCATAGAAAATATAAAGTGCAAGCATTAAAATCTCAGGATTCCTGGTGCTTCTTGCTTAATCCTCGTTAATATTTATGTATTTATTTTTCAAAACCCAGTGGAAACTCTATGAAAGCATGTATTTTATTAAAGATTCTGCTGCTGTATTCATTTAAGTTCTGAGAAAAACCAGCAAACCCAGAACTATCCCTAATACTTGAAACAATAAACCCCCGAATTCTCCAATCCCATGTGTCTAGGGAAGACCATCAACACACAGAATCCACTTAAAAAACTTTTGATGATCTGAGGACCTTTTCTATGTGTTTCACATTGTGTGTCTTTCTGCAGGTCACCAAGTGTTCTTTGCTTATGGGTATATAAAAGAAGCATTGGAATACATATTTTTCTTAATAAATGATAAGGATAGAGACATAAAAATGTCCCTGAAACTGTCAACTGAAGGCTTATACATGAATGGCATCTACATGTCATTTTACCTTATTTATTTCTTCCTTTAAATTTATAATAGAATTTGTAGTGGTTTAGAACCCCTAAGAACGTACTAGTACACGGGAATGACATGAAAATAACACCATTTGACACCAGTTTCTTTTTAATTTGAATTATTAAAACAAGAATTTAACCTGACTCTTTTGTCTGTATCACAGGGATAATACTTATACCTGCCTCACAGGCCTGTAGCCTGAGAAAAGCTTGAAGAAGGAGCGGATATGCAAAGTGGCTTTTTAATTAAAGGCTCGTAGATCAAAGAGAGCTTCTTGGATTGCTTAGGTTTTACTGAGGTGCACCAGGAAAAACAGGTTTCATATTTCTGCTTGTTTACAGCAACACCATAACAGTGATGTTTAATCAGGAAGGAGGTCTGGTGACTAATAAAGATGAAGAAATGGTCAGAGAATGGAAATGGCCTTGGGATGGCAAGCTTGCCCAACCAGTTGTAGCACAGGTAGTATTTATTGGTTTATTATACTTTTCTTACAGTTGTTCTTACAATTTTTTTTCCTCTCCCTACATGTTCTGATCTCTCTGAAGTGTCTTAATTGCAAGGAACATGATGCTTACAGATCTTCAACACATTCTTTACAAAGAATGGCTCTCCAAACAGCATCTACATGAGTGGATATCATTACCTCTGTTTTACTCATGTGGTATCTTAGCGAGAAGGAAAAGCAAATTGACTGAAACTGTTGTAGCTCGGGGTCTCAATAAAACAGAGGCCCTGGAAGCATCTTGAAAGAGTCTTTTCCGAGCTTGGGAATATGAACAAACCCTTCCTTATTTTTCTTTCGGGCATGTTCAGTAGCAGGCAGTTGTTTGCCTTACTTCAGGCCTGATCCCATTTCCATGAAAAGTCTCCCACTGCTTTGTGGTTACCAGAGCTGGACCTAACATGCTGCAAAAATACCAGAAACAAAGGTAAAACTTTTGTGACCCAAGTCAGTAAGTGTTCCTTCAGGCATGGAGCTTGTGAACACATCCATTATTTCCAAGGGTTGGATCAAGTGGTGGTTTTGTTTTTATTCCTGACTACCTAATATAGAGGCATACAAGGCACACATAAGGTCCTGACACAATGACAGGTAGCCAAACCCATGCCAAGTTTTTTTTCACTTGGCTTGTGCTACCAGGCTGGCAGCTGACATGAAGGAATAACTTCAAACAAACGGCAGTAAAATTCCTACAGCTGCTACAACTGTTTCATATGGGCAGATATTCCTATTTGGGATTGGACTCTTGTTTTTCAAATCTGCAAGAGTTTGAGACTTCCAAAATATTGCTATGTATCTGCAGTTTTCGTTTTTACAAAGTCTGTAAAAATTAAAGCAGATAATTATCAAAAGAGTTTGGCTTATCCAATACAGATTATAGAATGTGAATTATGTGCTATACCAGATCAATATGACGTTCTTCAAGAGACATATGAAAATGGAAATTAGTTTAGTAAAGCTGTTATTTTTTGCAACATAGTATTTTATTTCAATGGGTATGAGAGTCAAGAGGCTGGAAAAGGCTGGTGCAAACTGTCTTTGGGATTAAATGGAAGTGACTCCAAGTCCCCTGCTCAGTGTCACTGGTGTGCACAGACAATGCTAAAGGCTTTAGTGACCATGATTTTAAGAAAGTAATGTATGTCTCAAAATGCTAATTTTTTACTAGAGACTAAACGTTGTCCAAATCCTGCCCACTCTTATCAGCAACAGTAGTTAAAGGGCAAGCAAGGACTAGAGCTTCCCAAGTCTGCCCATGTCTGAATCCACAGCCTCTGTCTCCAAACTAAACATGGTTTCCTGAGCAGTGTGAGAGGTAGGAGAGTTTCTCAGGTCTTCCTGCTATACAGCATCTCCTTCCAAAACAGGAACAGTCTCAGTACATTTTCTTTGAGTGGGACTCATCCAGAGAAAGGGCTGTGAGCATTCTGTCCACAGTTCTTATATTGCAAGCTGACTTTGCAGGATTCAGATGAGAGTGACAGCGCTAAAACTTGTTTGTAGACTTCAGCCTAGAGTAACTGATCATTCCCTCACCTATGATGTCTTGGATAACCCTTTGAGACTTCAGTCTGCCTCTTCCATCCAAACATAAATATGAAAACTTTGTGGAGTTAGTAAATCTCCTTTTTTGCTCTTTCAGGTTAATGAATACATCACAGTGAGGATTGCAGGGCGCTTTGCAATTAGTTTGGTCTACAAGTGGCAACATGAAAGTGTGTGCTTGTCTTTGTCACCGCGGCAGGATGCGGCTCTTCCACAGTTAGAACTGGTATGTCGTAACCACTACGGTATTGCATTTTATGAAGGCCCTTAAAAACTATTATTTGCTCTGCAAAATCTGGAATTGATGAGCTTTTCCATAAAATACACTTCTCAAGTGTAAGTTTGGTAAGTGCAATGCCACAGAGTGATCAAGTAAGAGCTTCTAGAGATAAAATATAAATTCCAGAGGATTTATGCCACTGTCCACGTACTGTAGGCTTGGCCCAAAGGGACAGTTATTTTATGTACTGAGATCCTATTTCTGCCTTTTTTTTTTTTTCTGGCTGATTTCCTTAATTGTTCAATGAATTACCTTTTTCACAACTTTTGGTGATTAAGTCCCTATCACTCTACATCCAGTGTTTTTAGGTGCAGCTGTAACACAGATGAATCTTCATTTTTGCTCCGAAAGAATAGTTAAATATTACCTGTAATTTATCTAGACTTCTCTGGTCTACAAGATAGACTACTAATTGCATTGACAGCCCATTCTGAGGTAGGTGTAATTTATTGTGCTGTAGGTGGGGGTACTGGATGAAGCCTCAAGAAATCCTGGTCCAAATCTTTCTGGTGCTCACTTCCATGCAGTGAGCTGGCTGTCCAGCTATGTTAATCATCCAACCAAAACCCTACATCTTTACAGCAAATGCCATCTCATAGTTCAGTTGAAATACACTGTTTGTAAAACAGATTTTTAATGTGATTTTTGAGTCAGGAAAAAGATGATAGTTATGAAACAGTTTTTGGAAAAGCAGAAGAAATCTATGATCCAAGTAAAACAAAACCAAAATTCTATTTGCTCACAGTTCATTTCTTTCTTCTTGTTACATAGAAAAACATTTAGCCTAGAAAAAGCACACATTGCAGGTCTATAAGAGGTGCATATATATATATATATATATATATATATAATTAAGAGAATTTAGGTTAACTCCTGAACTCTTGAGAAATTGAATTTGTTGGAGTTATTAAGTGGCATTTTATAAGAGAGTTTCACAATGTGTGACTCATAGGCTTAGATGTCAGAACACAGTCCATTAAACTACTACACATCGTTAGCAAAAACCCCCCAACTTCCTACTCACAGACCTTTCTGCTTAGGTGGGAAAGGAAACATTCTAAATGAAGGAAGATAAAAGTAGTAAATTAACATATGCAAAGTCTAACCTATTTTTTATTTGTTTGGAAACAAGTTGAATCTGCGTTTCATAAGCTGGACCTTATTTTTAAAAAAAAAGTTTGGCAGTTCTTTGACTAAAAGAGATTGAGAAGCTCTTAATGCCTTCTTAATAAGATGTAATCCCGCTGTAACACTGGGATGAAAAACAATAACTTGTTCCTTCTAATTCTGGAAATGGCTGGGCCGTGACAATAATAGAGCAACTCCTGAGTCCTTGTAAGACTACCGTCTGAAATGCCACCAGAAAAAGCCTTCCTGCACAGAAGAATGGAGAATTTTAGCCTCTCTCAATGTAGAACTAGGGAAGATGAAGCATCACGAAGAATTAGCTGGATATCTTTCCCTGGTGGAATTGAAAGGGTCACTGTTCTGAGTGACTACAAGGAAACAGGGAGAATTGGTATAGCAGGAATAAGTCTTTTGGCTCCTTCACACCATTGAGCAAGTGTTTAGAATTTATACAATTCTCAGTTCAGATCTACTTCTTTATACACAAACCCTTCCTTGACACAGCAATGAGGTGGAAAATTTGACTTTAAGAGGATTTGACTTCAAATGGCTGACATAGCAAATTCCATCTGGAAAAAAAATATAGAAAATATGACAGATAGCTAAGGTCTGAGTCAGAGAGAACCTGTGTTTTCACTCACTCTACTGGCACAAGGGTGTGTCATTAAAAACCTATGAAGAAGGTATGATCAGAAGCTTTTATTGAGTCATTTTAGTTTGATTGTGGGTCTGTGCTAAGACTCTGCATTGACTCATTAAGAGATAGCCCAGCAACACACGCCAGATGTATATAGTAATCTGTGATCTTATTGTCCTCTCTTCTCAAAGCAGATTTGCATCATTTTAAACACTACTGGTCCAAAAAAACAATTATTTTGAAAGGTCAGACTTTTTTGAAAATTGATATGAGAAGGTGACATTTGCTTGCATCAGAATATCAGCTGTAGTTAGTGGCATTTTAAATACTTGGATCAGGTTTTTCATTATAGATTAACTGACAACACCAAAAATGGTCTAAATTTTAATGTACATCAGCGTTTGTCTTTGTACTTTGCCCTTGTTTCTTACTAATGAAAATTATCTTTCCTCTGAATTTAAACAGTGCTTCTTACAGTCAACAAGAATCTCTGTCTCTCAATTAATCTTTTTCTTCCAAAAATCAAATCACCTCCTTTCATAGCAGTCAAAATAGCTCTAATTTGTTTTCAGTCATCAGCAACCCAAAGAATTAAAGACACTGCAGTGTAAAACCTCATAAAACAACAAATATTTAAATGCCACACAATGAAAACTGTGAATCATTAAAGCAGAAGTGATGAATACTCTCTTTAAAGCCAGTTAAAGCATACTGGGAATTTCTCTTTCTTTGAGTGGTAGATTCTAAGACTAATACATTTATTTTTGAAGTCCTGTTAGCCTCTGCCTTCATGTCAGTCTATGCTCTCTATGAAGGTTCTTCACCTGCACTAGGCATGGTCACCATTATGAAGAGTTGGAAAGCAGACAACATAATCCACATCCTGCTGCTGGCTACACCTTTAGAAACCAGTTAATCATTTCACCACTTTCTGCCCTAAGTAAGAATAGCATAATCAGAGATCATTAAAACCAGATATCTTGCCACCACTGTCACTTAGCTGTTCACTTGCATCTGTATTTTCTACCAGCAGAAAATTCTTTTCTTCAAAGCTGAGATAATTTGGACAAACTACTGGAAATCTAGAGGAGATTAGTGCTAATTCTGAGAAAATTATTCTGATTCTTGTCTCTCTGTCTGTCAGATATGTTTAGCTACAGAGACTTGGTATTAGTTTATTCTGAAAGGGCTACGTATGATCCAATTTGCAGGAACAAATCTGAAAGAGAATGAGGAGATTTAAATTAATAGCCACACTGTGGCCTGGTAGAATCTGCAACATTTTTAGAGAATACAGAATGTTAGCATGCAAACTAAGATTTAATTTAAAAAAAAATTAATTTTTGGTGAGTAAGATGATAAATTGCAAGTAAAGAAACAGGTCTTAGGCTGATTTTGATTTATACAAGAAATTAATAAGACTGAAATCTGCATAGAGTAGAAAATACACTTAGGTCTTAACTGTAGAGAATCCTACAGCTCTGGAGAAGAGTGGATTGTCTGGTTTCTACTCCAATTTAAAGAATTAGGGAAACAAAAATTAACCACAGTAGTCCCATCATAGTAGTCCTTTTGTCTGAAAAAAAATAATCTCAAGGGGCACAATATTTAAAATGTTCATTTTTAATTTAAGGGTATTTTGTTTGAGGTATGAGTAGAGATTCTGTGTGGAATTAACTTTATATTGATTTGAGGTTACATTTATATTTTTCATAGGGGCCTAACTGTCTTAGTTGTTAATTCTCATTTTCTGTACTTACCAAGGGCTCTTTCAAACATACACTGATGTATGACTTATCATTTGTAAAATATTATTACACATATCACACTGTTACTACGTATATTCAGAACAAATTAAAGCTGGAACTTTTGTTTGGAATGCAAAATTTAAAAGGTTTTCGATTCAGTGAAAAACGTAACAGTTGTGTCTGCTTTATGCTTTTATTTTAATAGTGCAAAGTGCTGTTTTCTTTAGCTACTGAAGTTTTCATGAGCCCATCCAAGCAGACAAATACTAACATCATCTGCTCTGCTTTTCAGTAATTATAGTTTCCTTTGTCCAGGCTAGAGGGGGGCAGGATTCACTATTGCAACTATTCTCCAGCAATGGTTGAATTGGCTAAAAAAGTTTCTTTTAAGTTACACTTCGTTCTATCAATAACTTGTGCTCAGAAGGTGTTTGTATCTCTGAGGCATTTCATAGTGTTATGCCTGCATCAGCAACATTAAACACCAGATGGAATCGTAAAGTTCTTTAATTTGTTTTTCCACTGTCATTTTTTAAAGCCAAAGTTGACAGAGCAGTTGATGAAAAACGAAGTTCTAGAGGCAACTGAGAGCCACACAGATGACATCGTTGCAGCCAGAGACCTGAGGAATTTGCAGAGGAAGATCTGGAGCATTGTGGATGACTGGATGCAGTATTATCGCACAGCCCTAGGTCAGGCACACCAGAAAGCAGCTGGGGATGTGGTTTTATGAGCTTGTTTCTATATAAGCCTGACACTGCTGGCTCGAACATTGAGCTAGAAGGGAGGCCAACGGCCAACCTGTTACTCAAATTGGTGAGAAAGTACTTGGGGTACATAGTTCCTCTGGGGTCAACAGATATGTCCGTGCTGAGTGTTTCCATACAGCCAGGCAGGTGCTGAAGAAGCCCACTCCACAATGGAGAGCAGCAGAGCTGCAGCAGCACCACTGCCTTCAGACTGATCAGTCCCACAGGGATTGGGCCATTTAGCATAGATGGAGCAGCATGTTAACGTGTTGTACTATTCCCAGTGCCAGGGTGACACCCCTGCAAGGCGCTGCACCGAGACAGACACATTGACTTGGCCAGGGATCGCTGCAGTGAGGTGCAGTGCACAGTACAGACATGCCTCAAATGAGGCCTTAAATGGCCTCAAGTTGCACCAGGGTAAGTTTAGACTGGATATCAGGAAAAAATTCTTCACAAAAAGGGTTGTCAGGCATTGGAACAGGCTGCCCAGGGAAGTGGTGGAGTCACCATCCCTGGAGGTGTTTAAAAGGCATTTAGATGAGGTTCTTAGGGACATAGTTTAGTGCTAGATTTAGGTTAGGTTATGGTTGGTCTCAATGATCCTGAGGGTCTCTTCCATCTGAAATTATTCTATGATTCCATGATTCTACGCCCTGTCTAGATCCTTGAGATATATTTGGGCTGAACAGACAGTGGATTCCAGTCCTGTACTAAGGAAACTACTGGGGACAATGGGACAGGTGGTGACCTCTCTGATTCCCTGCTTCCCTGGTAGTGCAGCTTTTGTTAATATAGCACTGTGGAGATGGAGGAATAAAGTTTTGGAAAAGAGGAGGAAGAAAAGGTGTGTAGTAACTACTAACCCGTTTTGAAGACTGTTGCTCTACATGCATTAGCTATAACATTTAAATGGACTATCTGATAACATAATCCACTGTGAGTTCATGTAACTCCTGACAGCCAAGCCTGAGGAGAAGGCTAATATAAACTTGATTTCAGCCTTGAATGGAATGAAATTGATTTAGAGCTCATGCTGGTGTATGACATGCCATGGCAATCATTCTGTGCATGCTTGATACATAAAAGCTTCCTTAATAACAAAACAAAAGCTGTAAGAACGCACTCTAATTGTCACTGCCTGAATTCTATATCTTTACTGGTAAAATTAGCAAAATATACATTCGATACATTGGAGTCCTCCTATGGGGAAGACAGACTGAGTGTCGCAATGTTCCTTTCGCAGGATTCATTTTCACTCTTCTAACTATTTCAACAACATTGTCAACACTAATAATTTTTTCTTGTGGATTGCAATCTAGCCACCAGAAAAACTTCCAACCTGCCAATTATTTATGCTTAATCTAACAGTAGATAACTGGTTCTGGGCAGGAAGAGGGAGGTATAAAAGGGTGAGGATCAGATTTACCATCTACCACCTGAGTTTAGACTTTGGTCAAGGGAGGTGATCCTTTCTGCCCTGCTTAGCACTAATGGGGCCATAGCTGGAATACCGTGTACAGTTTTGGGCTCGCCAGTACAAAAGCGACATGGATATACTAGAGACAGTCCAGTGAAGGGCCATGAAAATGGGTGAGGGACTGAAACATCTCTCCTATGAGGAAAGGCTGAGAGATCTGGGACTGTTCAGCCTGGAGATGAGAAGGCTTGGGGGGAATCTTCTCAGATTATGTAAATACCTGAAGGGAGGATACATAGAGGATGGAACCAGGCTCTTTTCAGTGGTGCCCATTGACAGGACCAGGAGCAATGGATACAACCTGAAACACAAGAGATTCCCTCTGAACATCAGGAAACACCTTTAACTGAGAGGGTGATCAAGCACTGGCACAGGTTGCTCAGAGATGTTGTGGAGTCTCCATCCTTGGAGATATTCAAAAGCCATCTGGATGTGGTCCTAGGCAACCAGCTCCATGTAACCCTGCTTTAGCAGGGGGGCTGGACCAGATGACTTCCAGAGGTATCTTCCAACCTCAAACATTCTGTGATTTTGTAATTCTGTGATAAACTTTCAGGATTGCCTTTCCAGTTTGGATCACACAGCACAAGCTACATTTAAAAGTGCAAAACCACTGTTACCAAATCAGGGCCTACTTTGTCACTGATTTCAGCAGTGGTGGTGTATTTCAGGAATTGATCGCATACGCCTTCAGAAAATGTCTGACCTTTCTCTGCAACCCTTAAGGAAGGGCATAACTCAGTCTGCAGGTGCACTCCCAGTGATCTTGGACTTGCAGAGATCTCAAGGGAAGAGGAAAGAGAACAGCCGAGTTCCCAAGTCAGAAACTCCTCTCCTCCTAGATGAAGTGCAGTTGGCTCCTCCTTGCAGCATGCAGCAGGAACCATGCTCTCATCCTTTCAGGTAAATAAGGGGGACAAAGGGAGGAGATGAAAGAACTACTTTTCCCCCAAGTCATAAGTCGCTGAATGGTTCTTTTATAATCACTTACTTATACCACACAATAAGAATTTACATCCTTTTTCCGTGAGATGTTATTATCAGTACCTCAGAGCCTTCATATATCCCTGTATAATACTCTAAAAGCAGCATGAACAATGAAGCAGCAGTTGAGAAAGTTTGGAAAAATGCGTATAGAAAATCTTGAAGTACTACTTCAGGAAATAAGATTAACTTTATTATTATTATCAGTCACATTTGTGATAGTAGCATCCAAAAAACTTTGTGAGCAATGCCTCCCTATACCAGCGTTTATGAAGATTCTAACCCCATGTGTCATGCACTTGACTGATGCTCTGCTCTTCCAAGTGCCACCATCTGCCAATTATGCAGAAAATCTGAGCTTCAGACTTGCTTTCTAAGAGTTTTTGTAGAGTCATAGTCACACTACTTTGTTTCACTCTTAGAAATATGTAAGGGAACTCAGAGAAATTGAGGGAATATTGTTTTCAGCATCTTTCCCATGTCTTTGCCTTTTCAAGTACAAGACATTCTGTATTTGATTTCAAATTACCTGTTAGACAAATGTCTTTTTATTCAGTCCATTAAGGCAAAGAGGTTTGCAATAGCCTGAGTCAGGTATCTGAAACCTGACTTCATCTGTCCATGGCACACCTTGCTAATGTAAGATGCTTGCCTGTTTTGTTTTGACATTAAACACTTACTTACTTGCTGTTATTTTCTCATACAGGGCTCATGTTTTACTGAATAGCAAAACCAAATCAGAGGAACTGCATATGACTCGGTTCAATTTAAATAACAGAAGGAATGTACTGGATGTCATTAATTCATGGTAAGGAAATTGAAGCTAAGATTGGGCAATGACAGCTCCAGTGTAAACATTGATGGTGGTAGTTTACTAGCAGTTCATTTCTGGATATGATTAAGTAGTTCACCTATGCCTACAAGCCATTACACCATTGCACAAGATGCATTGCATGCAGATCAAAAGTATTAGTAACTTTTCAAGCCTAAGTAATCCACAACTGCCATGCATGCTGTGCCGGCAGTATCTCATAACAGGAAAACAAGGTGACACGATTTCTCCTGTATTTTTGGTTTGTATTTTTGGTTCCCTAGTGTCTTTGAGGCAAGTTTGCTTTTGGTGGTTCCCTTCATACAGGTGAATGCTTTTCAGTGCTTTTTTACAAATTCAGCAGTGACTGAAAACAAGCGCAATTAGAGGAACAAACTATTTTTAATTTCATATGACTAGTCTGTAGCTCAACTAAAAAAGTAAAAGTTCCATTAAGCTAAAGTATTTTATAATTGCTCCTAGTATGCTGAAATTGTAATCTTATTTTACATAAATGTGAAGCTGAAAACCAAAATTTTGCACATCCTCCTGTTGTCTGTGAGGTCACTTCTGGTCTTTTTTCCCTGATCTATTTATTTTAGATTTCTTTCCTTTTTCCTTGTGGTCCCACCAGCACAATATGGCCCCAGCAAACATCTAATTCAGGTCAGCGCTCCTCATAGCTCTCTCTGTTTTAATGCTTTTCTCTTGAAACAACCATTTAGGGATTGATGCAACATCCTCAAATACAGCAACAATCTTTCTGTTAGCTTCAGAAGGCCATGAGGGAGCCTCTGGTGCCCTTTAGAGTCTCTTATTTTTTCTTTTTTCCTGGTCCAAACCTCTCATAGGATTTGCTTTCACTATGAGGAAGTTGTGTTCAAAAGATCCCATCGCTTAGAACTGTGTGGCAAGTTCTTACTTATAACATGATGTCATCACTGAAAGTGTGAAAGATAAGGCTCTGGAACCTGGCACTTCGGCTGCCTGCTTTACATGACCAAGCAACCTGCAGATCCCCCCTAAAATGTCAAAGGACTTCTCAAACACATTAGTCTTGAGCGCACTTGTGAAAGACAACACCAACACAAGTACATACACATTAATATAAAGCGAGTATACTACCATCAGCTATCAGGCATAAGAGGTGCCAATGAGACCTTCACATAATTAGGGAGTAGCCTTTGAAGTTTGCCCTTGGCTGCTACCAAAGCCAGCATGGCTCGCTCAGCTGGTTAGAGCACATCCCTCTTTCTCCTCTCGTCTGGGTGTCAGGGGCTGTGATTTGGCAGAATCCAGGAGCTCCACAACACTCGTGATTGCATCAGACCTTAAGAAATACCTGAAACACTTAGATGACTGCACACCTCAGATAACAGAGGATGACTGGGCCTAGGCCTGTCATTTCTAGAGATGATTTGAAATGGTTCTTCAATCTGTACATGATTTATTTGACAATCTAACTTGCTAACACTTTGCCCCGTATTTTCTCTTCCTCATGACAGGGACAAGCTGTGGGGCACATCCCAGGCTGCTTGTCCTGCTGTGCTTCGAAGAGTTATGATGGGGGAGGAAGGGAAGACATGCAAGTGTAGTAATCATCGGATTCCCTATGTGTCAGATCTGGAGTATGATCACCTCATTAACAATAAGATGTCCTCTAATGAACAGATTATAGTGGTCTGTGTCTCGTCTTCACAAACAAACGAAGATCAAAGTGAAGACGAGATAGAGCAGCTGTACGAACGAAAGAACAAGAACAGAAGCATGCCTTGTGCTCAGGTGGGTTTTCTCAGACAATAGATAGTTCTTTCCAACACATGGATGAAAACTTTAAAAAGTATTTTTGGAATTATTTTGTGTTTGTCTGGTTGCTAAAGTATCTGAAAGGTTGTCTCACCAGAAATGTCTAACTGGCACCAATTCCAAATATGTGTTCTACAGGAAATTTAATGTTAAAAAAATACTTCCCAAGTAGGAAAAATGTCTGGAAATGTTAGAGTTTCCTACAAAAGGGGTATTTCAAAACAAATTGTTTCTGAAAACTAAATGTTACTTGAATCTGTATCTTTGAAGAAGGAGTAAATCTCTATTCCCAACCCAGAGGAATTTATCTATCTATTTATTTATTTATTTATTCTGGAACAGATGAGGGAGTAACCCTGAATAATCCATTGGTGTAGAGCAAGAAACTCAAACACTGATTAAAAATCGGGAGAACTGGGTCTTATGGACCTTTCTAGCTATGTGGCACAATACCAGGAAACCTAGAGGCAGCGTGTGTGTGTGTGTGTGTGTGTGTGTGTGTGTGTGCGGCTACCATGGCCTTGCAGGCCGGAAAGATTAGTAACCACAACAATCTGTTGCATCAGTTGAGCAGAAATCTGTGATTTGGTAGCAGTGTGACAAAGTATCTCTTCTTTTGTTGTTGAAACATTTTGGCTTCTAGGAATCAGCACTTTCTAGTAAAGGTGAATGAAAAAAATACCACACAAAAACATGCTGATAGAAAATTTCAAACCAGCTCATTTTCTTTACAGTATAAACTTAATGAGTAGTGATTTAATACAAATTTTGTCCTGACATTCATGTAGCCAAACACTAAGGCAACAGACAACACAAAGTATCTTTGTGTAAGTCTGCATCTAGAAGGACTGGAAATATGAGTAAGTTAAAGTTTGGAAGGGCAGAAAAGCAAACAATAGGTGATACGATAAACACTTTAAAACAAGGAATATTTTTTTGTTTCAGTTCGCCCTGGACATTGTCTATTGTTACAATTACCTGAAAAATTCTCAATAAAGCTAACTGTGGAAGTGGTAGTAGAGACTCAAGGAGCATTTTTGTCATCTTGACATAGTGGGCACAACAGTAAACATCAGTGACTGCTGTATTCAAAATCTTCCTCTATCAGTAGACATTAGTGGAGCTGCACCCAAATGAAAATGTTAAGAGGATTTGCGACTGCGTAGATGCGGCTTCAGTACCAATTAAGGCGTTAAAATGACTTCTTTCACTATGTCTTATTTATCTATTCCTTGAGAAACTGGTCATACAGCAACTATAATTTCTGATTTACATTTGAAAAAGTTAGCATAGAAGGGGTCAAATTCTGCTCTTCATCAAGTCTTTGGAAAAACTCCCATGCATTTCAGCACCAGCAGGTTTTTTTAGTCCAAGAAGCAAAGGTTAAATCTGAATTAAATATCGACATTTTATAAAAGGGGAAGAGAAAGAAAGTAAGGGTGTTTTCAGACCTAAATTTTCATCTTGTTGTTTCTTCCTGGAAGCCTGACCCAAAAACCTGTTTGGTAAATCACTGGAAAAAAGGCTTGTGTGTTGCCCCCTTGTCACACAGTGTGGTCTTGTAGTTGGTTCCTGTCCACTAATGGCAGAAGCACAAGACTTTTGGAAGCCAGGATTCCAGAGGATTTTGACAAATCTATGAGGACGTTGCATGAGTAGCCATGAGTAGCTACCACCACTGTTCTTGTAGCTATGAAGTCTAGTCTTATATATCAGAGGAGCTGTTTTTAAGAAGAGAGAGGTATGCCCACAAAGAGGAACTGAGAAATTTAGAAGCCTGTGTCATGAAAATTACAGTGTAAAGAACAATTGCTACCTGGTCTGAAAGATAATTCAGCTGAGTTCATAGCAACTTGTTTAGAAGGAATTTTACTAGTTCAACTGGTCAGGAAAAAATTACCAGCTATTTAATTGTATAATTGTATTTCCCTTTTTGCTTCAGGGTTGTCTGGATTCCTTTCGCCTCCTCAGATACGACATCACTTCTGCAGATGCATTTACTGATCATAAAGGTTCCTTACTGGAAAAGAGACATAATGTAGTTCCTGGCATGTTTTTGGTATGTTAAAACTCTTCCAGTCAATTATTTAACTCTTCATGTTATTACTGTGATCTTGTTACAAATGAGTGACTTCGGGATTGCCAAAAGTCATGAGTATTTGGGCCATCAGGAGAGCGGAATGCTCATCTTCTTCAGGAGTACTGACTAGTGTCCCAGCAGCCCCAGCTCTTCTTTATTTATTAGCTGTTCAGGATTTACAATGCTCAAGTCATTCTCATTCTACCTGCAAAGGGCAAGAAGAACAGGCTAGTTGCCACAGCATCAGAAAAGGAGCATGATTTCTTACTTTAGGCTTCATAAGTTAGATCTATCCATCTGTGTATGCACTTTACCTCACTCCTGCTTAATCTGTGGCAAAAAGTCTTCAGGCACATCACACAACAGTATGTTTCAGGCTTCAGAAAAAGACAAAAACTTCTGTTTTCCAACATTCTGAGCAGTACTCTTTGCAAATCAGGAAAAACATGCACTTAAGTCAGTTTTAAGTACTTACAGAGGTTTCAAATGTTGTCTGAAAACACAGAATTTCTTGTAAGGGATTAATTCGTAGTGTTTTATCCTATTGATGCGTTGCATGCAAAGCACACATGAAACATTTTGAAATACATTACTGTTGTAACACTGTGAAGAGAGGATTCTCTAGGTCTTGTTCACCTCTGTTGACAAGCTGTTATTAGACTAAGAAAACACAATCTTGTATTGAATCACACAGAATTGCATGATAACTGGATTTTAATAATCCCCTCATCTTTCCGTAAAAAACAGCACAAACACTGTTTTGCTTGGTTATTTTAGTTACTTTATCCCAGTAGGAGAGAGCACCTGCTAATTATTGTTTAGTTATTCTTTGTCTACTTCCCAATAACAGTGAGGAACAAGTACTGCTTCCTGTGTTTGCTCTGCGTATTTTTAGTAGTGCCCATGGCATTAGAACAGAGGACCTTTCAAACATCATCTCACCTTAACTACTGTAAAATTAAGGCTATTTTTGTCAGTTAGGGACGAGCTATTCCTGCAGAACGAAAACCTTCTCTACATGACACGCACCTGTGATCAACTCTTCTGTCCACTGGGTGACACCAGCAGCCTACCCGACATTGCTTAGCCGTGTATAATAGTACCACAGAACACATGTCCTGAAGAACATTAAATTCGTAACCACGTAGCTTCTTTTTACGTAGTAATGTTAATAACATTTTCTTTCCTTTCTGATGGAAAAGTGATATAAATAAATAGGAAAAAAATGCAGAAAAACCAAAACTTCTTCCAAGCCTGCAACATGTAATTTACAAAGCTGAAGGAGACAAAGTGGAAAAATACTCTGTAAAATATGCAACAAACTGAGGGTCTGTTGTAGAAAAAGATAGAGATTACATGTTTTAGTGTAAATGACCCACGGTTGATGAAAATGATGGTTAACAGCTCTGAATAATCCAGGTAATCCATTTCAGAGATGCAGTTTGATTATCTTCCATGTTACCTTTTTGCATTCCCATATGGAACTTGTTTTTGAAAGAAAAATAAGGACAAAAGCATTTTTTTGTGTGTGTGACTGATTAACTGATTAGTCCTTAAAACAGCTCATAAACTACTTTCGGTTTTAAAATAATTTAAAGACATTCTAAAGTGTATGGTTGGAGGTTTTTGGTTTGTTTGTCTGTTTACGTGTAATTCACTGGTACAAAGATTAGCCACCGGTACAAGCTCAGTTTCAGTCATTACCCAGATACAGACAGAAAAGATGCATGAGGAGTAAAATCTGAAACCTTATTAGCATGTCAGCATGGTCTTAATTACTGTTTTTTTAAAGCTGAAGGGTAAAGGCAAGGTGGCTAGTTCTTTTGCTTGAACAAGAAACTACCCGTTGTTTAAGGAAGAATGGAGTCTGTTTTCAGAAGGAATGTGTTAATAGGCCTTTCTATCAGTACTCCTAATGTCTCTCAACTGACAAGTAATCAGTCCAAGCAAACAGCAAGTCCGGAAGGTATGAGCCTATTTCACCTCGTTACAAGCTCTACACCCTTCAAGTGAGACACTGAACATCCTATACAGATGGAGCCTTCTTCGCGGTTCCTAGAGAGTTATTCAGTCCATCCTCAAGCAATTCCCAATCAGACTCACTCAGCTGTTACCATGCTCAGGCAGAGCGGTTTAACCTACCAACAGGGGCAGCAGCAATCCAGAACAGTTTCCCTGGCCTGGCTTTGAAGGGTAAGACTTGACCAGGGTCCTATGCATCTTTTGTGGACCAGGGGGCACTAAGGAAACCTGCCGGAGGTAGCAGCTCCAGCTCTCCTTATGTTATCTGCATGCAGAGGTCACTTGCAAAGCCCAGGAGAAAGATAAGAAGCCTTCAAATGCAACTCTACTAGAAGTCACAAATTGGAAAGGGCCATTATCATTTCCAGGGCAGCTCAAAAGCAAAATAATAGATAACTTTCAGAAGTTCTGGAACCTAAAATAGGCTGTGGTTATTTTCAGTAGGACAACAGCACGACCTCTGCTGAAGAACAAGGATTGGCCTGATTGCAGTTTAGAAGCAATAAGCATTAAGAATGAAGTCACTACATGTAGGGTAGAATACAACTCTCATCTTTTTGTAGTTCTGAAAAATCTGTCATGTGTGAGAGATGACGAAATTCCAGGTCGCGTGGCTTGTTCAGAATGCTCAAAGCTGATCATAGAGTGTTCCAGAGGGATCGTGCAATGCAGTTGGTGTATGAAAATCACTATCAATAGGTGCAGAGTCATTCACATAGGGGGAAAGAATCATAATTATTTATACAGGTGCAAAGATGGACACAAAGCTCTTCACAGTGGAGTAAGAGGTCTAAGACTTGTTCATTGACATTCCCCTGTAAACTTCTGATCAGTGCTCTGCAATGGTCATAATGCAAGCAGAATGTTAGTTAAAGGGTAAATAAAACATTCCTGAGATTCTGGTACACAGCACGTGACTGTCCTCACCACATCTCAAAAAAGGATATAATGTGGAATGGCTGTTTGTGTAAGGAAGGACTAAACAGGGTAGTTTACAAAACAGACTAAGGCGAGATACAAGAAAGCTTTATAAAGCAAAAATGGTGTGGCAAAGGAATAAGAAAGAATTATTCATTGTTTCTTAAAACAGGAATGGTCAGGCACCAATGAAGAGATAAGCAGCAGCTTTAAAACAAAAGGAAGTTCTTTTTCTCACAGCACATCATTAAATTGTGGAACTCTTTGCCACAGGATGTTGTGGAGGCCAAAAGCCTAAGTGTGTCCGAAGTGGAATGAGATACATTCCTGCAGGGTAGCTCCACTGGCAGATATCAAACGTAGTGGCCCAAACACAGCTTTTGGTTGAGGAAATCCCTGAATTTTTAACTGCTTATGGCTGCGATGGGTCAGAAAGAATAGGATTTTCTTATAAATGCTCTTACACTCCTTTCCCAGCCTCCAGCCACTTGCAGGGACAGGATGCTCGACAGGTTAGAGGAGCCTTTGATTTAATCCTGCACAGCTGCTTTTACACCAGTACGTGCAAGGTTGTTGCTTTAATTTGGATAAAACTTTAATAGAAGGATTAGGGGGGAGAATGCAGAGTTCATGAGAAGAAGGTTCTTTGCCTCTGAAATCATCTTCAGCTGAATATACCAAAGAATTTTATATATATTTTAATTTGTAAAGCTTCAATAAAGCAAAAGTAATGTTGCCAGGAAGGGAAAGTCTCTCTCAAACTGTGTAAAAATAGGATTAAAAGTTTCCTTAATTTTACGTGCTTTCTTCTTGAGGCAGATAACTGATTTCCTCTGGTCCTTGGGAATTTCCTCAGATGATCAGGAAAAAAACTTCATAATGAAACACAATTGGCCCCTGTGTCTAATGAAGCAAAGGCTATCCTTAGTAAGCTTAGAAAGACAGAACCCATCCTTAATTTCCTACTAAAATAACTGCTCTTCAGCTAAATAAATACAAGTGAGTTTAAGAGAAGGAATTCATGGCTTCAAAGAAAAGGAATTAAGTTCAAGTTTTAGTGAATGTATTAGGCAAGAAGGAAATGTTGTAAGATATTAAACATTTGCTTTTAGACAGCTTTCTATATAGTCTTTTAGATGCCTCAAGGAAATGGTTTTACAGAAGCATTACAATAATGCAGTTGCTCCCAGGGGCAGTTGCTTCTCTCTGATCATGCATGTATTTCCTGCCATACCGACAATCCCTCTCCCTCCCCCTGCCCCCTGTCTAAAGATCTTCAGCCAGGACTTGATTCCTGTGCCTTCGAAATGTTGGGAGTTGTGTGTTTGAGGGGCAGGAGGCAGAAGGGAACCAAGTTTTTGTTTTTTTTTTTTTCCAAAAAAGTGTCTTTTCAAAAGTGTTGTGCTGTGTTAAAAAACAAAACAAAACCCAAACCAAACCAAACAACAAATAAACAAAACCACCAAACATTCCTGCTGTTTTCTTTCCCATAGGATTTTCAGTCCTCTCTTTTCAAAAGTAGATGCTTTTTCTGTTTCATTTACAAATGTATAATCATACATTATTTGTGAAGAAACTACTAGGATAACAAACATGTGAACCTAAAATAATAAAGCAGGGTGTGCTTATATACACACACTGGTGGAAGACCATCACATTCCAGTATAAGAATGAATTTAAGCCAATATACTTGCTTTCATCCTTCAGTGCTGTACTCCATGGAAAGATGGTTCAATATCGTGAGAGACAGCTGAGGGAAACTGGCATTGAATGATTAAAATTCTAGATTTATAATAATCTCTGGATGTGACTGAGTGCTAGCAGCACCATTCTTAAAGATTGCATTTTCCAATTTCTGAATCATGTCAGACTGACACTGTGATGCAATTGCTGTCCCAAGAAACTGGGTTCTGTCACCCAGTGTGCCAAAAAAAAAAAGGCCAAATTGTAGCACACAGAGACGAGATATTGTTTATTACAGAGTTGTGCAAATCTGGATGCTGGAATAAAGCCAGCGAAAAAAGTAATGGCCATTATATATAAAGTCTTATCACTACATTCACACCCTAAAGAGCCAATTGGTTGCACATGTGCATATTGGTTACATAATCATTTTAGCATATAATGTTCAGCTGAAGGACACTTTATCCAACAGTCTTGAGATAGGTGTTAAAACAAGACTCAAACAATTGTACAGGCATCCAAATGTCTGAAGCTGCAAGGTCAGGAGTGTATGTAGTTTCTGATGAGGTGTTTTGCAAGTCACTGTTTGCTAGAGGAGCAGACTGACCTAAAACTGAGAGGATTTACATATCTTTAGGTTAGCAATTGCTGGCAGAATTCATTCTTTTAAGTGGTAATGACTACACAATGGAAAGGAGAAGGCAACTTAAGGTCAAAACCAGGTCCAGGGGCCTGGAAATGTGTTCCTGTGCTTGAAGAATGCAACATGGGCTGTGAAAGTTACTTATGTTCACTTAGCTCTCAGTTGCAGCGAGGCCATGTGGGCACAGATGGAAGGCAGCAGCTTTAGATTTAAATCCATTGGTTCAGATTCCCTGTTTATCCCAAACGATGAAGGTGATTGGCTTCCCCAGCAAGCAGCTGTGTGTCCTGTTTGTGCTACTGGTAACCTTCTGCTAAGTGTGAAGCGCAGACAGAAGTCTCCCAAGCATGCGAGGAAGCTAGAACACGAAAAATAAAAAGGAAATAAAGCAGGAAGGGGACAAAGCTTGCCCTCAGAATACCTGCTGCATTTGCCATTGGTGTTGAAATTCATACACATTTATAAACAGACCTCTGTGGAGAGATAGGCCATCAAGGCATACATGCAAGGCCTAGGATGAAAAGCAGGAGAACCCACACGTTTTTCCCCCCAAGATGTGAATATGTACAAGATTTCCAGAAAAGGTCCAGTGAAATTCCAGTCTGACTTTAATCTATCCCAGACTTCTCCAGCCAGCGTTCTAGCATGCAGGTTTGAGATGGGAAATGCAACAAAGATTTAATTAAACCCACTAGTGACTTTATTGCCATTCCCAGACTACTAGCAGTTGAAAGTATTGAGGCAGCATAGTGGTAAGGGGTGGTACACACTTATAACTGGTTGTGCAGGTCAAGTTAAACTTCATATGAGAAACTTCACAGATGAGGTTTTCATGATTCTTCTCCCTTGATCAGTAGAGTACTGCCCTGAAAAATGTGAGGGAAAGTCACACCAATCCATTTAGTTTCAGCTGACCTCAAGATCCAAAACATTTTAAAGGAAGGATGGGTTCTCTAATTGCATTTGCCTTGCAGTTGACTAAAGCCTTGCCAACTTCTCAAGTGCACTCATTACAATATAGGCTGGATGTTTTGAGCTGATTCTGCATCTTATCAACAGCATAGAAGGAATTCGTGGTATATCAGGCCATTCAGTGAGTTTGAACTTCTTCGGATTGAAGAGCTGAATGGAAGTCTTCTGGGAATATAACTCAAAATAGTTTCTGTCATTTTCTGCTGCAGATAATCAAGATGACATTGGTTTTAGTCATTTTTTCTTGAGTAAAAATAATGCTTATGAATTGAGCCCAGGATGTGGAAGCCTCTATACATGGAACATGATGATACACCCAGCAACTGTTTGTACAGTTTTCTGTTTCACAAAAGCTATTCTAGAAAGGCCATAGTCAGGAATTTACACATCAATCTCTATATGTCTTGTATTCTTGACTTCTTCCAGAACACTGGTTTGCTCATTGTGTGGTGATGATGACTTGTATGCTTATTAGCAATTACATTATTCATTATCTCATTCCAAACTATTCAGCCAAGCAGTCATGAAACAATAATACATTTATGTTACTCTCATCCTACTGAACAGGCAACTTTTGTTTTCAGTTTGTCCTTCAGTTAGGCAAACCTTCTGCAATGACAGTTCATCGTTGTCCAGAAACAACCTGAACAGATCATCTAGCCTCGCCACTATCACCAGTACAAAATCAACAATGTCAGAGCTTTAGACATACACAAAACAGATCTTTAGACCTGAATTGGTTTTCTAGAGCCTTTCACAGCCCCTGAAGAAAAACAGGCACTTCCACAACGTAGTTCATAGAATAGTTTGGGTTGGAAGGGACCTTCAAAGGTCATCTAGTCCAACCCCCTGCAATGAGCAGGGACATCTTCAACTGGATCAGGTTGCTCAGAGCCCCATCCAGCCTGGCCTGGGATGTCTCCAGGGATGGGGCATCTACCACCTCTCTGGGCAACCTGTGCCAGTGTTTCACCACGCTCATCGTAAAAAATTTCTTCCTCATGTCTGGCCTGAATCTCCCCACATTTAGTTTGAAACCATCACCCCTTATCCTGCCATAACAGGCCCTGCTAAAAGTCTGTCCACATCATCTCCTTCCAGTGTATAACAGACCATTCTCTTTCTTTCTGTACCAGGTCATCTCTTTCACTTCCCTTCTGTCTCCCATAACTATAAACCCCCACTCAGTCTTCATGTCTGTATACTAAACAAGCACAGGTTATGCAACCTTTCTTCATAGGTCATTTTTTCTGGAGCTCTGGTCATTCCCCTTGCTTTCCTGGAGATTCTTGCTGGTTGGTGTGCATTTGGCCACTCCAGCCCTGCTGAGCTTGCAAGTTATACTTTGTATTTCACAGGTTAGATTCCTGTTTGCACAACCAATAATGATTAGAAGTTGTATGTCATCATCACCACAAGTAATCTATAACATGAATAGGACAGCTCAGCCATTTTGTTTGTACATTACCAGCCCAAGAACAGTGGTTCTACAAAACCCAAACAGATAAAAAGCTTTCATTAAATGCATTTCAACTCTGATGATTCAACTTAAATGAACTTCAGTGTTTTTACTTTAACATTTGAATGCATGTGCACATACACCCATGGATTTGTCAAGTGGCTTTTCTAAGGGGCAGTTTGAATCAGCAGAATTTCTTCTATGATATGAATATGTGAAATTTGTCAATTTGCGTGAAATATTCCTAGACAGAAGAAAATTAGCCTTGAGAATGACCATCTCAGTTCAAAAAGCCAGGCAAAGAGAACTTGTGATAAATTTAAGACAGCCCCATTTTACTCCTTTAGTCATCTGGAAAGAGGCAGAAGGGCACATAAAGGGAAAAGCATGGGCTGAACTCCCAAAACTCCTACTGTGGATTGCTTAATGTCTGTGCTAAATATCTAAAAGTTCCCCTTCTCCCAAAGGTTAAAAGGAATCAGGACAGAGATATATATGCTTATAAAACCAACCTACTGTTGCCAGTAATAAAACATTTTTTATTTTGACTTTTTTTTTAATGTTCTGACATATTACTGCTCTGAAGTTCAGAGTTTCATTAGTATTAAAGTTCATCTTTGACCTTTCACCTTTTTATGTGGAAGAATTAGTCAGGGAGAAAAACATTCCTCTTTGCCCTGGCTTGCTTATTATGACTCCCTCAAGAATTTAAGTCTGAGGCCATTTGCCAGAACTATGTTTAGCTCTAAGGGAAGAAAGAACCTCCCTCCACTTCAAAATGCCACCATCCAAATTTATCTCTTGGCTTTCACTAAAGACTTGGGTTTGAAAGCACTCTGGATTAAATTTACCCCAGTAGCGGTAAAAGAGCTTTGCTTATGCCAGTTTATACCTACTGAGAAAAGTTGACCTTCAGAGCTACTTGCTAATGAACCTTCTTATTCTATAAGTTCCTGGTGTTTTAGGAGTGAACAAAGCCAGTAGGATACCCCATAGAAGACAAAATTCTTACGCCATAATATACCAGCCTGTGAAAGTCACATGCTACAGAAAGCCATACTGAGAGTGACAGGAATTAGCAAAACACTGGAAGACTTTGACTGGTAACATTTACATATTATGCAAGCAAAGCAAAGCATCAAGAATACTTGAATTTCATGCTTGAAGGCATAAACCGATTGCTTGTGGTGGAAGGAATAATGAAATTCCTGTGTCATACTATTACAGAGTCAACCAGGTGAATTGTAATGGAAAGGGCTGCATTCCTCTGACATCGAGGGTGATTGCCAGAGGCACCCTTTTCATTTGTATTCACTTAGAAAAGTTTCAATGCATTGTGTACTCATGCATCAGATCATCTTTGGAATAGATTTATCTACCTCTTCTATCGGCCTCTTCATTTTGTACGATCATCACGTGTATCAGAGAATAGCGGTGTTATTTCCAGAGCATTCTGTAGACAAGTCCCCCAGTGGCAAAAGGTTCCTTCCCTGTCGGCTTGTGATATGTTTTCATCATCAACCACAGTAAAACAAGAGTCAGAGTTCTAAACTGAATAACAAAACTGGTATGCACCCCGCCACATTTTGGCAGTTGGACAATGCCAGTGGTTAATCAAAGCCAATGTGAGAGGCGTGTTGTGTGTTGTTTCCTCATCCATGTGGCAGTGAAAGGCACTTCAGTTGGACAACATGACACGCCAGGGCTTGCAGCAGCAAGCTAATTCAGATTATCTGTACCGGGAACCCAAAGGCTGGAACAGACTGGGGAGTGGTGACCAACCCAAAGCACAAATTCCTGGCACGTGGAGCAGAAGCAGTAAGCTGGGCTGTAAATGGCTGGAGGTTTCTTCTCTTATTCTCTGTGCTCGCACCGTAAGCAAGGAAAGAACATGCAGTATTGAGGGAGAACAATAACAGAGATATAGAGAGAGACTGGATGTCAGATCAGAAGGATCTGTGTAATGAGAAATACAATAGGGAAGGGGAAGGAAGACCAGTTATGGGAAGCAAGATAAGGCACTGATTATGAAAAAAAGTAGGAAGCAGGGAAAGAAACCTATGTATAAGTAAAGTATGAGGAAGAAACTGGAATGAGAATAGGAAAATCAAGAGGGAGTCAGGAAATTCAGAACAAATGAATGCAAAGAGTTTGCCTCAAGGGGAAAACTAACAGATATAAAGGAGTATGCATAGCCAGAAGATCAGTAGCTGAGGCCAAATGTTGCTATCACTTCCACCTGCTGACATACACTCAAAACTGTACCCCAAGGAGAGCTTACAGGATTCCCTTTGTTGTGATGCCAACACTGCTCACAACATTGGATTTAAGCAGGGGAGTGGGAAATGAGGACCCATGTCACAGTGGAACATGCATTCAACTGGTCATCACTTCCAAATCTGCACTGCGTTGAGTGCACCTCTCATGCTCAGGCAAAGAGAGCTCTTCACAGTAATGAGACAAGGTACTTGCAAGAAAAATGTTTCAGGGCTAAATAAAATAGTTTTATCATAACTTCTGCCGTGATAGAAAATGTTTTTTTTTTTCCCTCTCCATTACCCACAGGCAAAAGCAGCGTTCTACGTCATGTTCATTAGTGGTTTTATTACAGGGGAATACATATTGCTGTGAGCACAAGATGAAGACAATTCAGTGGTCCTCTGGATTTCCTTCTAGTGAATACATCCATTGTTACTTGAAATGCATTACCCTGCAGTATTCAGAGAGTCTTGACTTGGAGTTCTGCATGCTGAGAGCTTCCATGAAACAAGCCAGATGTTTCCAGTTGTGTAACACTGGGAACATCCCACAACACAAGCAGCTTTGGATAGTACATCAGCTTAAATGATTTTTATAGTTTTAAATTCAATGAAGCCACTTTTCACTTAAACAAAGGCTTCTTTACACAGCCAGAACAACGACCTAGGCTTTCATGTCAGTGAGAATCTGGCCCAACCATGTCACTGTTTCTTTACCGACCAAGAAAAGGCTGATGCTCTCACATGCATTCTTTTTATACCTAATATTTCAACAGGCTTTTCTTCAAGCCCTAATTCTGAGATCATCCATATGTTATATTTGTGTGGAACAGCCTTTGCAACATGTAAAAAAATTATTTATCTTTGCTTGAACTTGCTCTGGGAATTTTGAGTCTGGAGACACTAAAAACAAAAGGCCCCACTCAACAAACTGATCCAAACCCCAAAGAAATGCTGTAAAAATGCAGAAGGCTGCCTCCTTTCAGTTGCTGAGGTCTTTCTACAAAATGCATCACTAATATGACTTCTTTAAGAATTCTAAGTTCTAGCACAAAACTGAATTTGGCTTTTAACTCATCTGGTTTGTTGAGGTTGTCATGATAAGATAATCATCTACAAATGCCAGCTTCGGGAAACATGCAAATGTTTGAGACATCATGAAATACACTTCAGAATCAAAGGCAAGTTCGAAACCGTGAAAACAGAGTTTCCGAACAACTCTGAATTAGCTTTAGTTTGGTTTACTTTTCCAGGGAGATAAAATTACTAATGTTTCAGATTTTGCCCACATTTTGAATCTTTATGGCTTTAAACATCAGGCCATCACCTTTCGTCTTGAGAAAACTGTTTCCAGTGAGATACAGTATTTAAACAGGAAAGTTCATTGCTATTTATAAAAGTGTAGAAGTAGGATATTCCTTAGTAAAAAACAGAAAAAAAAAAAAAAGAAAACAGTAGTTAACATATGCAAAACAAAAAAAAAACCTCAAGCAAACAGCTGTTTTTCCCTATGCCTAATGTATGTGTCTGTGTTCATCTTCAAACACGTCATCTTACACCATACCTCAACTGAAATATTACCGAGATGGCTGGTGGTGAGCTTTGGTAGTCCATGCAGCAGCATGCAAAATGTTGTTTTATACACTCCAGTATGCAGTGTATCTTAGAGGAACTAGAAAAATATGAGTTTTTTTTTTTTAAATTTCTTGAATGAAATGAAATATTTTACATAACAAAGTCATGAAGGTGAAAGCCATCTCTGTAAGTCAAGCTACCTAACAACTTTCTTTGTTTCTCAGCCTCTCATCTTCATTGAGAACAAGAGGTTGCTCTTGCCAGCTCTGCATTTTTTTGTTTTCTTCTTTGGCAGATGTACATTCAAGGAAAGCTACTCTTTGCCAACCATATCTTCAATGGGTACAGCAAATCAACTAAAGACCTTCAAAAACAAATAGCTAAGACAAGGAGTGATTATCGCATGGGTTACTGTCTTCCAGCTGATTTCAAGTTCAGGTATTTTCCTTTCCATCATCATAGGTTTTAATCACTTCATTCTGAGACCTTTGGCTTCTTTGTTCACTTTCTTAAATATAAAGCAGTGTGACTCAGAGCAGCAAGTACAGTAGTCTCAGTATCAATGCATTTGCACCTTTTTAATGTGATTACAAGTTCTCCGTCTTATATATTCCTTCCTGTCCCACTCAGCAGTTAGGACTGTCTCACCCTAATTGCTGAGCTACAGAATAATTTTAAGCCAATCCTGCCAGTTACCGGTAATAAGAAATAAGAAAACAGAGGTGAAGGTCCTGGGCATCTCCCCCGTTTCTTTTGCGCATGTCTGACTATAAAATTTACTTGTTTCCTGGGTGGTTATATTTATTTTGGTACTATCCATAAAAACAAATAATTGCAATTATAGGACGAATTACTTTAGTCAGGTGTCTTCCAGCAACTAGCTTCTTCATTTAATAGTTGCAGGGAAGCCTTGAAAGCATAACCTGGAGAAATTGCAGCAGATGGTCGAATACTTCACAGCCGCATATTGAGCATTCAGCTCACAGAGGGAGCATTCCCAGGAGCTAAAGCGTATACTGCAACAGTTTGCTCTCTTGTACAAGTTTCCAAAGCAGAAACAAAGACAGGCAGAAAGGGGAAATAATCACCACTTTTGCAATGTATTTATTACATAGCTTTTGGGAACCATATCATTGTTTGTAATTTAGTGGTGCTGCAAACCAGCAATCAATCCAGAACTTCGGAGTGCCTGGTATGAAGGAGAAGTCCACTGCATTCCACTATGGATTTAACCAATATATCTTGCAGGGTATGCTGATTATGATAATCTATTAAACTCTTGTTAATAGCTGAGAAGCAGCTGACAGCAGTGACAGCAAAGAAGAACGCAGGATATAGCCCAAAATGAAGTGTGCCATTTTTTGCTGAGCTGCTCTTAGCTGGCTTTGACAGGTCACAGAAAGTCTGTTCCTTTCTTGTATTTCTTTTTACCTTAACCCAACAATGTATTTCATTTATATTGAACCACAGCAGAAAACAGCACATTTTATGGCCATAGCCCATTCTTCTCTGAAGGAAGCTTGTCACTTCACATGTGTACACAAAACAATTACTGGAGTAGTAAAGTCAGGGATTAAATATGACAAGTAATTAAGAGAAGCATTTTCAAATGCATTAATTACTTACCATGCTTTCCCTCTAAGTTGGTGGGGAGCTTTCTTGATTGCAGTCAGGACAGATTTGCTTTAGGCTGGTGGTGTTGCAAACGCTTCTTCAAGTGACTGGAAAGGCTGCACTGCCCTGTGGAATTCTCTGTGCTGGTTCTTCTCTACATCAGAATTTTCCTAAATATTTCCCACTGTGGCCTCTTCACTAAACACAACTTCAGAAGCAAATGTATGCAGTTCCACAGATGGGCATTTACCTAACCTAAATCGAAGAATAACTGATGACACGTGGTCAGAATCAGCATGGTTATTCTACATGGGCGTTTCTGCTTCTTGCTACCACAGCACCATGACAAGAAATCCTACGGTGTTACCACAGGGACATGCCACAGGGTTCTTTCATGCATGGGTTGTAAGCACATAAGTAGGTGCAAGTGGGGGTGCAAAAACAGCCTTAATGAAGGAGAGGGTGGTGAAGAGTCTGAGAGAAAACCAAGGCCAGGTGACATAGCTATTTCCATATACACTACTATAATTATATAGGTGGTGCTCAAGATGTTATTAATTTCATCCTTAAGTGTCTAATTACAGATGAAAGAGCAGGTTCTCCACAAGCGGATGCTCCTGGTATCTTCCCTCTTGCCAGCTGATCTCCTGACCTCAAAAACTGCCAAGTACTCTACACAAAGGTGCACATGCATGTTCTGTTCACTTTATTTCAGTACCTTGGGTCCACTGGGATGGACCTGGGAACTCTTTCCCCCTGCATACCATGCTGTGGAACTGAAACTATTGAGAGTACAGCTGTAGGTCAATGAGTCAAAGAGAGTAGGTCAAAGAGATTAGCATCAGTGAAACATTGAAAATCTTGCTTTTCACTAGGAGGATGAAAGAAATACTATTATTTCTCTGTCTGTTCATGGAGTGATTTCTTGTTTGTAAATCAGCTGTTTCTCTAGTGGAAGAAAGCAAACAGGTCCTACCCTCCATTCACTTTTTCCTCTTGGCCTAGCTGGAAGTTGAGTTAAGCACGGAGACAGCACAGAGAACTCACTGACTTAAGTTGAAGGACACATTTCTAGAAAAAAAAAAGTGCCCTTAGATTCCTCTCCCAAATCTCTCCTCAAAACCTGCTTCAGTCTGGAAGACCACAGGTTTCTTACAATATGTCAGCAGAAACAACCACCCACGAGATGTACAGACTTCATGTTTCAGTACATTTTTTGTGTCCTGTCCATTTGTTTATACCACAGGTATCGCATTCTAAGTTTCTTCTTCACTATCTTATAAAAGTATGGACTGTACTGTAAAAAAAACCCTAGGGAAGCTTAATACAGTAGAGCTGATCACATGTTGTCATCAGTGGAACAATCTAAGTCTGAATGCCTGGCTTTTTAGGACTGGTCTGGCTCCACCTCAACCAGACCCATTACACTAGACCAGGTTACCTGATACGGTGTGAGTATTTCCAATATGAAGCAGCACAGTAGAAGGATGAGAAGAACAGGTTTTAATCAGAGAAAGGAGAAATACAGCAGTACGGCTGATACAAAAAAGTACACAACATAACACAAGTGTCTAATAAATTAGCGGAGAACTTGAGAAACAGGAAGAAAGTTTCAGATGGTTGAAGAAAGAGGCTTGCTCAAAAAGATACAATCTTAAGTCTTCATAGATATATATACATTCTTGGCAGTATAGGAAACATACAGTTCTTACATAGAAAATATTGACGGTCTGAAGTGGTAGTATCAATTCCTGAAGAATATTTGCATATGGTACATTATGAAGAATACACACAGGCAATTTAGCATTCAAAAAATCTCCAAGAAAAGGAAAACATTACGGACCCCTCTTGGTAGACAGGCTTCTCTTTTTATAATAACAGCAGCCATTGGATCTGTTCAGTATTCCATAGGAAAACAAACAAACAAACCTGAAAATAGCAAAGAATAAGCAAGATATTTTGTACCGCACAACAAATTCTGCACCGATTAGGCAGCAAGATTCAATACATAAGAATAAATACTCCTGCCTCACCAAGCTTCCTCTTGCCTTTCGAGATCAAATTATATCCCTTCTTCCCCAGTCATCTCTCCGCTTTCCTTCCTGGGGTTGTGAATTAGGTGAGAGTGAGTCATAACTAAGTGAGAAGAGTGGTCAGTAGCTGTAAACCTTAAAACCAATACAGGGAAAGTTTACAGGAAGAGGTGTGCGCCAGCCACAGCTCCTAACATCAGCAGAACACAGCCTTTGCTCTCATAATAAAGTCTATTATTTATGAGGGAGCCACAAAGCTTCAGATAAAAGGAGCCAGTCTGTTCTGTTGCCACTATTTTGGAACTTTTGAAGTGTACAGATAAAGTCTGTTTCTTAGAGTCATACAGCTAGACAAGTAGAAGACACCCGCAGAGCACCTAAGCCTGGCTCCTAGGTTAAAGATCTACTTTCTGCTAGTTCTCCTCAACCAACACATTATTGTTTCCCTAAAGCCCCACCTAGCTAGCCATTTATGTGACGCTATAAGGGATTTTGCTAATAGTTGTCACATGATTGCACAGCATACAGGTATCTGAAAGATGATGGGAGGGTGCAACTGGAAGCTTATGCCACAAAGAAAAACATTCTTCGTTCAGTCAACACTTATTTAGATGAGAGTAACCGGTGTCCATTACTAAAGTGCTTGTACTAATGAGCCAGCAAAATATACTGCAGGAACTAACTATTGCCAGGATTGCTTAAAATTAATTTCATCTTCAGGATGAAAGAAGAATTATAAATAGAGTAGAGCCAATGAAGTGCTGATGCAGTGTTTATGTGTCCCTGTAAAAGCATTCCCTATTCCATTCAATCATTACTAACTGAAGGATGGATAAGCCACATCCACACCACCTAGGTGGCTGTCAGGAATACAGGATAAGGAGAAAAAGCAATATATGCAGTCATGACGCAGAATTTTACTGCAGATGCTGAAGAAATGAAAGCAACCAAAAAGACTTTTAAAGTGATTAGCATTACAATTGAGAAAACTACTTCTGAAACGGGGGAAACCCAGCCAAAATTTTTTTAAAATAGTCCATCAAATATGTAAAAAAGACTTTAGGTGCTCATTCATATCCATGGGGAAAAGGAAGGAGGTAAAGTGGGAAAGTAAGAAAAAGAGCAACAAAAGAGTTTGGGTGAGAAACTCCATCACAAAGTAAGGGCAGAACCCAGGAATGTCATCCTGCTCCTGCTTACATCCAACCCAGAACGTTAGTTCTTGGAGCCTTCACACAGCCAGCCAGGCCCAGGCTTCATTTCTGCTCTAAGGACCTGCTGAGGCTGAGCTCATCACCTGTGTTTAAAGCAGAACCAGCAACCGGCAGGGTGGGTGCAGAAGAGGCTCCCACTGGAGCCAAACCAGTGCAGTCATAGGAAAGAGACTGACATAAGACAGAGCTCAAAGGAAGAGATATGGAGATGGATTTACATACAGCTTGATACACTAATACAGCAGGACTGAGTTGTCCTGTGGAAGCGAAATGTAGATAAAATAGAGGTTTTTTTAAAAGCGGCTGAAGACTGCCAGTCTGGTGAATGTTTCCTGTCTCCACTTCACACTGAAAAGAAATTGTGGATCCTTCCCAGTGCCTGCAAACTTCAGAGTGTATCACATGTGATTTCCCTCTGTAGCCCTGCCAGACGTCTCTTGCTGCAGTTTGTTCTTTTAAACATTTCCTCTTATATTTTAGCTCTCGTTTATTAACCATTTAAACAGCAGCTTATCAAGTTTCTTTTCTTTCCCTTCCCTGTGGTTTCCTTGGCAATCTGCGCTGCCCTTAGGCCCTGTTTTAGGAAACACTAAGACTTAGCAGGCAGGAAATGCTCAGGAACATGTATTTATTCACATGTTTAAGACAGGGCAGATGGGCATACAGGCACTCACAACAGCTCTGCTGCAAAGCCTCAGTAAGAGAAAAAAAGTTAAACAGCTTTTCTAATTAAAGGTGTAAAATCAGCGTGCATTTAAAATACCTTCACACAGCTCGCTTGGTAGAAGAGAATTCTGTTCTTTTGCCATTAGATACTATAGCAGGAATTATGATTTTGTTTACCTTCTGAGTAATTAGCTGGAAAGTTTGATACGAGGAAAATACCACCTCTTTGCTAGACAAGCCCTTCAATGTGATGCCTGGCAATACACACGTACAATATGAAGTATGTGTTTGTGTGTATACATCTATATATGTGTAAAACTCACACAAACCCCTCAAATTAAGATAAAATCCAGTAATGCTGCTCAAGAAGAATTCAAAATGGTTCAATTTGGGGGAGATTGAGTAGTAAATGTGTTCTGAAAACATGTGCTCTTTGACAGTGAGAAAGGTTTAAGCACAACTGTTGGAACCCAGAGCTTCCAGAGCTCAAGGCCAGGCAGCTGTAGAGCCAAAGCACAATGGCACAGCAGTGGGAGAGCACGTCTCCAACCCCTCCTGCAGGAACAAGCAAGTTTGTTTATGGGAATGCAGACTCAGCCATAATTCTGCCATCCTTCTGTTGGAAAGAACAAGTAAAGCTCACGTAATGAGGAACGTGTGTTGAATGATTGGTCTTGCTGGGGAGACATTACCGTCTTCTGATCATTAAGGGGGGCGATTTCTGGCAGTGAATGTTCTGAAGTCCAGGAAGGAATAGGAGGGCCAGGTTGAAATGTAGGTCAAAGTACCCTGGAAGGAGAGTCAGGACAGACAAGCTACCAGCCCTAAGTATCCTTCTGTTTATGAATTTATGACCAGGAATGCACAGCAGCACCTGGGTGTGGATTCCCCCTAACTTGCCATTTCATAAAGTTTAGACAACGGGTTCAGAAATGAAGGGAAAAAGCGCCTAAGTTCCTAAGGAGTTGGCAGCAGAATGCTGGAGAAAAGATGAAGACTGCTAAGAAAGAGACCACCAGAGGAAAGATGGGACCTGGCAGAAACTGGAGCTTTAAAAGATTCCTGCGGAGTCATGGAGCTTTGGTCAGCACCCCCAGAGTCAGTCACCCCAGAACAAGCCTTTCCAGAAAAGGTCAAACCAGAAGAGAATCTCCAGCATCTGTGTGCCCAGGCCCCACCTTTTGCAGTGTGGCCATTAATGTCTAAGCTTCTATTGGAAATATATCACCTGGTGCATTATAGGTTAGTAACCTAGGTAAGAAACAAACAAAAAAATCCCTCCACAATTGATTTGTGTGGCCTGTGAAGAGGAAAGCTGAGAAAGAAAAAGATAATGAGTGGGATCGCGCATGGCATGGATGCTGCAACACAGCAAAATGGGACAATAAACCCAAAATGCGTGTGGAACATCCCACTCATGTGCAGGTTTCACTCAGCACTGTTCCCTGATCTCGACAAGCTTTGCAGAGCTTGAGCGCACAGGCGCATGTGGTTTATCTGTGAACACTCACGTTAGGACATTAAAAACCTTGAGTACAGTGTCATACTGAGCCGTGCAGGAACAGACAACGTGAACTTGTTTAAATTCAACCAGCTGTGGCTTTGGATAAAAGATCTGCGGGACAATTCATAGGTTTCTGGCTTTTATCCCATAATACATTTAAAGCCCATTGTTATTATTATTTCAGAAACACGGAAATCAAACATTATCAACAGTCCTCATTTATGGTGCTTCCACTGAGATCAAATGGATGATTCTCTGTTAGTCATGACTACTGAAGATATTAAACACTGACTTTTCTCTTTTTGTTTATTTAGGAATGGACCTCTTTTTAATAGCACGAAGTAAAGGAAAGCATTGGTCACTTTCTATTTGGAAATTTGAGATTATTTTCAGCTCTCATCCATGCAGCTGGAGAAGGTCAGGAAGCAATCTCTGAATATTGAGATTTGAGCACAAATCAAGCCAACTACTGACACTTACTTTGAGACCTTGTACTAGAACGGCAGTTATTTCTAAAACACAACTGGTGTTTTTCAGTTAGCCAGAATTGCTTATAAAAGCCAATATATATCACAAGTGTGGTATAATTTTGAGCTGCTATACATTATTGGTTCTGTTTTGACTGTAGTACTCACAGGACTTAAAGTGTCCACCTTCTGTTTCAGTTCTCAAATCAAGAGGGAAATCAGCATACACTTCTAGATCTAGTCATTCCAGTGCTGATGATACAGAAGAATAAAGCTGTGTTACAAACACACACAAAAATAATTCTTGTATTATTTTAAAATCTGAACCTCTTAAGAGTGGTGATAAAGGGAGAGGACCACTGGTGGCAGAGGAACCAGAAAGGTGGAAATAGTAAGCAGAAAAAAAAAAGTGTGATAATTTCAGTTTTACTGGCAGTATAATAAACAGTTTTTAGAGAGCCTGTGAAACAAGACATAACAGGTCTTGGGCAGCCTGGGCCTGAAGAACAAAAAAAGTGGAGTCAAAATGAGTGAGGAAAATCATGAGTGGCATCATTCTCAATCAACACAAAACATGGAGAAGAAGGAAGCAACACATGGAGTTGAGTTCATCATCTCACTTCAGTACAGACACTAATGGTGCCAACTCACAGCATGCAAACATTAATTCAAACTGATTTAAATTGGAGCTCTGGCATTCCTCCCCACCGCCTGGGCACGTGTTCCCTCCTGCTCCCCTGAGATGCTGCAAGTGCCCTTTCAACCACATGATGAATTAGCTGAGGGAAGCAGCTGAAAGTTAAAGCTGTGATGCATTTTCAGCCAGATCCATGTCCTAAATCACTGAGTGGCTACCAAAAGCAGCCTGAAGGAGGGGCTGAGATTGCATGGCCATGGTAGGGCCACGGCAGCCTGGACCTGCATTGGTTTAAACTGCTGTAGAACTGCATCTCCTACAGCAGACCATCCATCAGGCCTTTAACATTTAAAGCTGAGAAGGTATAAAGGTCAAAAATATGCTGATTGTGTGAAAGTATTCCAGTTTTGTTCCTATTCAACCCTTTTAAAATAAGCTACTTCATAAACAAAGAAACAAACCTTTTTCCTCATTCACTAAATGACAGCCTGTTCTTCAGAATCCTGTGTTCAATTCAGAAAGCGTAACATGGGCTAGTGGAGTATTCAAGTTGTCGGGTCAAATTGTATTCGAACAAACTTGTCAAAATCTTGGAGATGACAGCGTGACAGATGAGGCAGAATATCAAGAACTGTTACACATTGATCTGTAGCTCAAACTACAATATATTGCTGTATCCACCTACAAAGCAAAGCACACGGTAGGTAGATTTTACCCCTACCTATGACCGTGCCTTGTTATCGCAGTTACAGTACCATCACCTCTTATCTGATTACTGCACACATTTCCAAGTCAAATAAATCGAAGTGTATTTTTTTGGCATTTAAAATTAAAAACATCTATATGAGGGAATTGATTATAATGAGCAGATGGATTAAGCACACTTCCAAGCATTTTAAAAATTAGCCACAGCAGCTTTCAGTTCGATCTCAGATATCCATATATCCATATTCTTGTGTGATAATAAATTTTGTGACACATGCTTATTCAGAGATCAGAACAGCCCTGAAAAATCAAGATGAAATTTAAACAAGTGTTGTTTGGCATCTTTAGTTTGTGTTAGACCAGGTGGCAGCTGTTGGAAGATCATTTTGATTTAACAACTTTTTGTTTTGTTAGCGAAGAAAAACACTGTCCAGCCAAATCCTGCTGACAGTGAATAAATATTTCTCCTCCATTAGACCAAATATTTTCATTTGTCATCCTAATAGCTAGGGGTAAAAGATCTGAAAATATTTTTTTCCTATATGGACTCAAAAATACTTGAAATGTTCAGTGTTTTATGGGAGGCGATTATTACTCCATGCTCAGCGCTGCTGAGGTTATGTCTGCGGTACCACCCTGCACTTTGGTCATGATACTTCAAAAACTGGACAGATTCCTAAGGAAAGCAACCAAATCTTCTGGAAAATGACTGAGAGAAGTGGGCTTGCTCAGTCTAAATAAGAAAATTAAAAAATGTTATTGACAAATCTTCTCATTTGTAAAAGACTGGAATAAAATTGAGCACATACTGGCATTGGGACTAGTCATAATTGACCAAACATGTAACTGAACAAATTTATGGAAGAGAATTCCATCAGGACCTGTTAAGCTGATAACCCCCACCAGTGGCTCAAGAAGTCCCTGAGCCACAAATCGATGGGGAACATCCTGGGGAAACATCAGTACATGATCTCCCTTTCTCACACTCTTCTCTCAGTACCTACTGTTAGTCTCTGTCCCAGACAAGATCCCCGAGTAGCTCGACCCTTTACACTGACCAGATACCTTTCTCACCCTCTGCCCTGTTCTTCAGATGAAACACTATGAAAACCAGTGACTTCTAAAGAGCAGTGAGCCCTGGGAATAAGTCACTTGCAGAGCAACATCAGCCCTTCACCTAAATACTTTAAAGAACAAGGGCAGTTCAGTGTGCTTGACCCCTTGTTTCTGTTAAAACAAACAAACAAACAAACAAACAAAAGACAGACTGCAAGTTTACAAAGTTCAGTGTGGGCCAACAACTCCACAGAGTCTACCATCTCTGCTTTTTATACTAGCAAATAATAAGACAGTTGCAAATTCTGCACTCAGATGCATATAAAATTTCTAGTATTGTAAACAGTCAGGTCACAAACACATGAACGTGCACAGGACAAAGTCTGAAACCTCAGTAAAACTGGCTACTCTGCCAGATTTCATCAAGTATTTGGATAACGAAGTGCACGATTCATTGATGCCCAGTAATCCTCTGTCAGGAGTAAAACTATCTCATTACTGCAACTGATAGCGGAAACTTTCACGTTTGTGGATCTTGTGTATAGTTGATGCAGGCACATTTGACACCATTTGAATGACTCTCCATTATCTGTAATTCTCAAAATATGCTTCCATTACAGCACTGTTTCATTTGTCATGAAGGACACTTCAACAAAGAGACAAGTAATCTTTATATCATAGATCTTTGTCTACATTTAAGCCTTTACCTACTTCTTTAGCTGTAAAGATGACATAAAACATGTAGTGTTAGACTGCAGTCCAACCTAAGAAGGAAATACCACCCTTGGAGTGCTGTCCAGGTAGGTCAGGAGGATAAGAAATTATTTAACCCTATATAATTACTTGCTTCTTTACAACTTCACAGAGCTGCTAATTGGAAATGGAATAGGGAAGATGCACTTCTCGTTAGCCGTGCTCTTCATAATGAATTTTGGCTGCTGCTATCCTTTGGCATAACCCATTATTTAGTGTGGATTTCCTGATTAACATGTTTCAAAAAGTTACAGAGTTCTAGGAGGTAAATGTTCTGTTTACACAAAAATCCCTATCTAGGGTAATGAGCCAAAGAACACAGGGCAGCATTCAGACCTTGACAAGCTCAATATATTAACACAACTCCTTAGCACTAATGCACACTTCAGTGTGGTGATATATATTATTTTAAATGCAACAATAAATTGTGATTGCCAAGAAATCTGTCAGGTTCTTCAAGCAACCTACAGTATGTGTGCGCAGTCCTGTCAAATGACATAATTATGAGTAAATGTGGATTATAACAGACATAATATATGTAGATGGAACCTGGTTATCAAATCAAGAGAAGCCATGCTTTGTGTGCTGTACACTCTTAGCCACATTTTTTCTGCAGGAGAATATTAAATAAATCAAAATAAATGACCTGATGGCTGATATATACGTATGTGTTGAGAAGCAGAGAAAGCAAGTGAGCCCAGGTGTTCATATGTGCAGCTTCTAAGACTGCATCAAGTAAGACCATGGAAATCAGTTAAATTGCTTGTAGAAAACCTGTTTGTTCAAAGGAGGGTCAGAACTTTCTCCAAAAAGTCATCCTTTGATCATACCCATGTCTAACGTCAAGCCTGTAATTTCACACTACCCCATCTTTGCCAATAATGTAAATGTGAGCAATCCGGACTCTCCTGCCAGCAGCACAGTATGTGCTGATACAGCTGGTTGGAAGTAAATGATGTGAACTTCATCACTGCAACAAGAACAGTGAAAAATAACCCCTAAAAATGGTGAATTTTTGACCAAAAGGAACTTGGTGAGCTGGTTTACAACATGGCCACAAAGAGCCGTGTTGACTCAGCTGACGGATGAAAATGAACAACTAATGATAGATGGAGCTTCTTAGGCCAGTTTCATCACCAAGACCAGCGGATGATAAAACGAGGTCCCAAGTGAGCTGCCAAAGTCGGTTCTCCAGGTCTTTTGCTATGTGCTGCAGCAAAAGAATAAACAGCTACCAACTTTAATAAAAGGAAGATCTGAAACTTATTTTAGTAGCCATGTGAAGCACTCATGCTACTAGCAGCTTTATCCAAAACTATGAGGACAGCGATCATTCATATCCTAAATCTGATCATTTTTTCAAGTTGGTATCGTAGCTATACACGTTGTAAACTAAGATTTGGATGCCATGGGAAAAGTTCAGGACTATCAGCTCTAGGATACACAACATCAGATCATGAGATGCTGGTGGATTAGGTCATGGAAAAGTATGAATGGAACATACATTTAGGCAGTCAGAACAATTAGATAGGAACAAAAAATATCTGGGCACTTTGTGAACTCAAGGATCTCAAGTCAAGCATGAGGAAGACTTCTTTTTCAGAAGCATGGACAATGCTTCAAACACGATTTATCCAAAGCAGTTGTTCTAGACTTAAGGTAAAAAAAATTGCTTACCACAGAGAAAATAAAACAGTGTTTCATCAATTTAGTCTAACCTTTACAGATTATAGAAGAATATACCACTAAGAGGAGGCCTTGCTTCTGAATATACTATGAGAAGCATCTATTTTTTTCTTTTACAAGTTCCCCAAGACATCACTCATTCAGCTTCCAGTCACTTATATAAAATTAAGGGCACAGAACACCGTGTTACTGGTTAATGAAGAACCGTAAAACATTCTCTTCTCTAAAACTATGTGCGATGGAGAAGACAGGTATTATACTGTGAAAGAGTAGTGTAAGTCACATACTCCCTTCTCTATCAGTTGATATTTACCTCCTAGGGTTTGTAAAAAAATCCACATATTTAACAGTGTTCATACAAAATCACTGATAGAAGAGAGGGAGGTTGAAAGAAAGCACTTGTTTTCTGCCATATGGTGAAGAGTTTCACCCTTACCTGCTGCCCTTCACCAGCTTCCCCACTCCCCACAACAGCATCCTAGGGAAGATCCTGCTCCGAACCACTTCCGTCTAAACCCCCTTTATTCTACAGTAAATACTCTAAGGAACTGATGAGGTGTTTTGTGACTGGAAATGTGTTCAGGTCAGAGTAGAGTATTCCATACAAAGGGGTGGCTCTCTCACCATGAGAGACGTGAGACCTTTGCTTCATTTGGTGCCAGAGGGTAAAAGGAAGAGAAGGCAGTGAAACCACTAACCAGCTCCTCTGGGGGGTGAGCATCAGGTCGCTGCTCCTTGTAACATCGCCACAGAGAAAAAAACGAGCTGCATAACCTCGTACCAAACATCCAGACTTCAGCGTCAACTAAGTTACAAAATACACTTTAGAAAATACACAATTCATGTTCCCTCCACGGATTCTTAAATGTACAGGTTATAGTTGTGATCTAAGGAATAACGAAAGAACATTAGGGAAAAGCAAACATGTTGTTAAACACTCAGACAGTTTTGCTTTAAGAAAATTACTTCAGGACATAAACAAAAATGTACAATCATTAAATCAAACAATTATATTAAGGCTCAGTTTACAAAAGGTTAACAAATAATTAATAGCTGTTTTAATAAACAGGTATTTACTTCTTATCTATTATCAATCCAACAGATAGCTTCTAGCTTTCTACAGTACCTACACATTCCTCTAACATGAATTACAACATCTAGAAATCATTTATTAACCCTTCATAAAATTCTAAATAAACCTTAATATGAAGCATGACTAACTTCATACTATTTCAGCCTCATACTTCATGACACATTGAATACTAGCTCTTTCAAGTTTTTATTTAAAATTCTACATTTTAGTTGGGAGCCACGTCACTAGCCACAGAATCACAAATGCCTACGGTGGCTTTGCCAACGCACTGCAGACACCAGAAGTGAAACCAAAGCGGTGGGGGAAGATCACAGGGAACAGTTCAGGTTCTTCCAAAAGAAATGTTCTGGCTTTTTTGTTGGAACAAACATTGATACCATGACAACAGAATCACAGAGAGAGAAAAAAAAACCAAACCAAAACGGAGTCTGTTGTAATTCAATATGTTGTTTTTCCTTCTTTTTAGAAAAACAAAACAAACCCACAATACATTAAAATATAAATAAATAAAACAGAAAACACAAAGGTAAATTCCAAAACCCACCACTAGGATCTTAAAAAGGCGTCAGCCAACTATTTCTTGGATGCGGCCTAAACTTCTCTTACCTGCAAATTTTCAGTGTATTTAGAAGTCCTATTTAGTGTATCAGACTTAGGGAACAAGATATGTTAGATTTAGGTCTCCTTCCTTTCCCTCCAGTATTTGCATCTTCAGCCCCCCAGTTTTTTCCCATCAAATTGCCTGCTATTAGTTTAACAAAGTTCAGCTCAGACTTATACTTTTCCTTCCCTTTCAGAGCCTCTGTCTTCATTCTCACAATCCTCCTCAAGGTCTTTACACTCCTGTGTCTTCTCTTCCTCCTCCTCTTCCTCATCTCCAAAAGTCTCTTCTTGCATTGTAGTAAAAGCAAAAGACCTGGCAGCAACTTGTGCAGCCAGACCAGATGTGAAGTTTAAATCTGTTGATATGTGGAGCTGGGCCAGCCTCTGCTTAATTTTTGAATGTAACGCATCCTTAGATGGAGACTCTGAAACCTCCACTCCATCCGTATCACTCAGCTTGAGTTCTTCAACTTCCCTTTCATGCTGATAACACATTCTTTCTCCGGCCCCTGTAGGAACACCTTCAGCAGTAGTACTGCCTTTGTTTTTCTCCATCTCAGGATCTTCATGCAAATATTCTGTCCTGCTTTTATCAGTAGCATTCACTTCTGGATTCGAGTCTTTTTCTTCAGAGTTATCACAACTTTGGCTGCAGTCCTGCTTTTCTGTATCTGAATTCATATGTGATTCCAAATTATTTAGTAGCTTCAGCGGCTCTACAGGAGACAAGGGTTTCACTGCAGCTTAAAAAGGGGGAAAAAAAATTAAATGACAACTAAAAGCAAGCTGCTATATATAAATAATTTATTTGTGTCTGAAAAGATGCAAGGGTGTAAGGGTCAAAATGGCTTAAAAAAACCCCAACAAACAAAACCAAAACAACAGAAACAAAAAACACAATCAAACAAAACTTAAAATAAACCAGTGTTTTCTAACGGCAAAGCTGAAGTGAAATGTGATAGCTACTTGTTGTAACTACTCCTTCAAATCTGTGATGTGAAGAGACAACACAAAATTGATGATGTTTAAAACTGGCATCAAACACAGATGATGCATTCAGTGTTAAAAGTAGAAAACAAGTACAACTACTGCACTGTATACAGATTTGAACTGTCTTCATTTTAACCAACACTTTACCTAATCCAATAAAGACAGCTGGTACAGGAACAAGTCCTTATAGGCAGTATCTGATCTCATACACCACAACATAGAAATACAACACGTATTCATACAGGCAGGTAAGGTGTCCTCACAAATAAAGTCTGGTTTAATTTAGCCTCTCTTGAAGTTAGTAGCAGCAGCGAGTCCCATTGCCAGCAACGGGATGCTTGCCAGGAAGTGTCTCCTCCCAGTGTTAAGGGTTAGTATAACTCGGTACAATCACTTCTTGAAGAACAGACGTCTTTCGTTTTAAGAAAACGATATAATGTCCATTTCCAAGTAACAGATTCCCTAAACTGCAGTAGCTCCATTAGAGTAGCAGCGCGAACATAAATGAGAGCGGCAACAGCAGATTCCCAAGTAGCATTTCCCTTTCTAATTCCATTCTGACTTTACCCCTGTAAGCAGAGATGAAAATAACTCTGGGAAAGACATAAACTTTTCACGGGAAACAAAAAGTACCATATTAGGGTTTTTCCATCGCATCCTATTTCAGTAATATTTACTTCAGCTAGCTCAAGGCAGGCGTATCATTATGGTTGTTACATTGATAATTATTGTCATTAGCATACTGAGAGACTGTGGCTTTGAATTTGTATTATATTGTTTGTTTTAAAACCTTACGTACCAAAGGAGCACTGCATCCGACTCATCTCAGTTCTTAACGGGGTAGTTCTTTCCCCATCTTGTAAAAAACATGCTGCTGCTTATTTCTTCCCATTTGCTCAAAGAGGCAGGAATATGCAGAGTAATCTTATCACTTAGGAACAAACTTCTTGCCTGCTTCCTTCCAAGAATACTTCCAAAGCCAAAACTTCTCAAACGAATAAATAGATACTTCAGATTGGTAGCTGGCCAATTCACTGAGTTGATTAGGTAATAAGCAAGGTGGAATTCGTCTATTCTCAGTGTGTAGCTTTCCAAATCCAAGAAACAGCTGTATGAGAACTGTTGTATGGACAAGGTGGGAGCAGGGGAAACAGCTGGGTACAACGCAACCACTGACAGAATTAACTTTTCAGGGAGGAGAAGGGTCAGGGAAAGGCTACAAGTGACTCTGCACCAGAAGAAAGTTGTTTTACAGATGTCTGACAAATGAAAATGAAGCCAGTAACAACTTCACAGACCTCACTGACTGGCTCAACAGGGTGCCAAAGGACCCAAACCAGAAGCTCCCCTACACTCCTGTACATTACCCATGACCAGACTGTAAGCTGTATTACCACAGTGCTGGTCTTGGGCAAATGTGCTTTAGCCTGTTGCTCTGCTAAGATGATGTTTTTCTTCGGGAATCCGACCTCTCATCTCCAGTTGACTTCATGCTTCATTCTTTGAACATATTGATTTGTTTGGTGCTGACCTCTTTGATGTGGAAACCCTGACCAGCCCTTCCTTCAACAAACCAAAGACCCTAACAAATCAGAATGGCTTGCTGGGTGCCTCCACTAACAGATTAAAGCCTTTGAATATCTCAGGATCTTTGTTCATAACAATCACAAGTTAGGAGAACACAAAATTTCTGGAATACTATTGTCCTGTAAAAGCAGGGCTACGGAAATATGTGATATCACGGCCGTTCATTGGCTTGGGCCAATGGAGACAAGAATATGAACATTTCTGGGTTTAAATCTTCAAGATAAAGCAAACCACAAATGTGGAAAGCACAGCTCACAGAAAGTTTCTTTAAGGAATGACTCGTGTGCATGAATCAATTAAAGTCTGCAGCTGTAATCTGATGGGGTCCATATTTAGCTGACTTGGGTTTTTTTTTTTTAAGAAAAAAATGTAGAAATTCCTTAAAAAACAGTAGAAGATGTTATGTCTGCCATCCATGTCAGTCTTTCAGATTAGACACAGTCTCTGAGCCAAAGGAGACAATATTAATTATTTCATGAACTGCCCTCATGTTTTCCAGTTTTGTACAGGATGGAAGTAATCAATGATTAGTCTTAGGCAGCTGGAGGAAATCACACTTTCCTCCCTCCCCGCCATTGAATCTCTAATCCTAAACCAAGGTAAAATCTATACAGGGATGGAAAGGAGAAATGGAGAGGAGAAAGGAGGAGACGGGAGGAGAGGGGAGGGGAGGGGAGCGGGGAGGGGGGAGGGGAGGGGAGGGGAGGGGAGGGGAGGGGAGGGGAGGGGAGGGGAGGGGAGGGGAGGGGAGGGGAGGGGAGGGGAGGGGAGGGGAGGGGAGGGGAGGGGAGGGGAGGGGAGGGGAGGGGAAAGGAGGAGATGGAGAGGAGAGGAGAGGAGAGGAGAGGAGAGGAGAGGAGAGGAGAGGAGAGGAGAGGAGAGGGGAGGGGAGGGGAGCGGGGAGGAGAGGAGAGGAGAGGAGAGGAGAGGAGAGGAGAGGAGAGGAGAGGAGAGGAGAGGAGAGGAGAGGAGAGGAGAGGAGAGGAGAGGAGAGGAGAGGAGAGGAGAGGAGAGGAGAGGAGAGGAGAGGAGAGGAGAGAGGAGAAAGACTTGGCTTGTGGGTGAACAGCTACTGAAGATGACAGTCAGCTGCCTCTTTCCAGCTGCAGTAGTAAATGGCCCGAGGACACTGATGCAGACAGACTAACCGAGATAAGGACATACCCTATGCAAGCTCTCCTGACAAGGACTCTTTCTGCAGCAATCACTGGATCTGTCAAGACTTGAACTAGAGGCAGGATTCCTTCCTTCTCCCTTCAACAGGGAGGAAAGGAAGACTTGAAGATATTTATGTGAAGAGTTGTGTGCTTGTCACATCTAGCACCAGAAGGACAATATAGAATTCCTACTCTTGAGCAGGCTCTGATGCAATCTCATACCTTAGTTTTTTAAACTCAAACTAGGAGTCAAAACCAACAGCCAAGTGATTTCTTTGACTGTAGTTGTAGCTAAATGGACATAAAGAACAGAGTTGTGAAGAAGAGAGATTTTTGTGTGTTTGATGTAAAAAGAAACAGTCTCATAAATAGGTATAGTCTGTTACTGTGTGTTCCCACTGAACTATTGAAAGATGTAACCCATGGTCTTTTTTTCTGGTAGACACTAGAAGAGGCAGAATCCTCAGATATTTTGCCAGACTTGAGGGTTGTTTTTCACAACACAGAAAACAAAATTTTTAGAGGGCTTTTCCTAACCTATCTTTAAAGAGGAAGGATTGAAAATGGGAAAAAGGGAAAGACAAACTAGTGCCAGTTTTAAAGATAATAAATCAATCAGCTCAATCAGTGAAAGGAACTAAGTTGTACTCAGTCTTATTGCTGGAACAGAGACAGACTGTTGTGTTGAGGCAAGAAAAATTTTCATATTCCTGCCTTCAAGTGCAAGTGGATGGAGCTACCCAGCAGCCCTCAGAGTTAGTAAAGGCTTGTTTGGAAGAACTCTTCTTGTTAGGGTTTTTATTTTCAATTGAAACTATATTCTGTGTTCTCCCTCTCTCATAGAAACAAAAGCCAGTCTTACTCTTTCATGAGCCTTAAATATTTTGAAGTCTAGCTCTTCACTTCAACCTACAAATTTTTGTAAGTCTGGGATAATTTCTGACGGTTTCTTTAAATTCTGAAAAGTAATTTGTTTATGCACCATGATTAAAATTCATATTTACTGGAAAGCCATGAATGTTAGTTCAGTTCGCATCATTTATAGCCTGACAGTTCTCTTTATGCTGTCTTAATATTTTTGTGTGTTTAATACTTTAGCTCGATATTTTGTTTAGAGCCAAATTCCCATTTCTCTGAATTCTTCCCAATATATAGTAAAATGATTGCTACAAATAATATAAAGAGAATACCAAACTGAGGCCACACAGCTCTATCAAAGACACTACTACAGCTCGGCACTGTCCAAATTCTAACATAGTCAGCAGCTGATGGCAAACAGACACCTACCCTTTCTTGAAGAGGAAGTGATTTTCAAAAGCAATGCTTACCATGGTCACTGAATAGCAGCTGTTTCCATTTCTGTCTTTCTATTTCTGAAGCTTTAAATCCCAGTACAGATTTCAATTCTTGTAACACCCTCTTAGATTCCTGTCTCTCTCGTTCTTGTCTCTCTCTTTCTTCCTGGGAAAAGCAGTAAAAATCTTCCCTTTTGTATTCATTCTCTGTATCTGAATAATCAACATATGCTTCCAATTCCTAAAAAAAGAAAGAAAGAAAGAAAAATTCGATCCTCACTGTCAGTGTAGGCCCTGTCCTACAATCTGGTGCACGATCAAGTGATCTCAACACAAGCCAACCACAGTAACAGAATGGAGCCCTGTTTGAGCACAGCCAGTGGACCTGATGCTGCCCTCAGTTATATTTGTATAATTTTAGAGCAAGTCCACTCACTGCAAGTTAACAATACCGGAGTCACCTAAGATTTTCTTTCATACACAAGTATGATTAAGTGATATACCTTGAAAATGGGAGTCCATTTCCCCATAATTACAGGAGGAAATAAGCAATGCCAATGTGGGTTGTGTTTGTTTGCTTTTTTTTTTTTTAATTTACATCTTGAGCAATTCTTCCTCAGTCAGGCATCTTACTAATTATTTAACTTATGTAAATCCTTACTAAGAGGATGTTGAGAACAGCAGACTCAACCTCCAATTTTAACTATATTGGCTTACAAGGACGAAGAAACAGAACTCAATTTATGTTATAACAGAGAGCCAGTAAAGTTGTTAGTCCCAGCTCTTTGATATGGAAAAAATTTAGAGGGAATACCCAGGGGGTAGGCTTGGGAGAAGGTGAGGGAGGGACAGAGCAGAGCATGGGTGTTCAGTCTGCTTTCCAAAAGCATCTGCCATTCAGTTCTGGGATGGAGGACGCCAGTCTCTCTTCAGGACTGCACAGCTATCACACCTGAGTTCCCCCAAAACCATGAAACTGTTCATTGTCACAGTCTGGTTCAGGTATCCAAAAATGCAGAGATCACTCAAACTGAGGACAGGCTGGTTTCTTCTGGAGCTCGTCACTTTTGCAGCTGTGTCAGTTCATCGAACAATACGCAAGTATTTTATATATTGCCTTTCAGCAATTCACAGTTTTTTTCTGAATTCCTCTGACTTGTGTGCCTGCTCTCCTTTTGTCACTTGTTTCTAATGATATATATGACAAAAAGTGAATGCTAGTGCTCTTTTTTCCAGGACAGGGGATACCTCCCCATGGGACAGCAAAAGGAATATACATAATTTTTTTTCTCTAATTCCAATTTTGAAATAGCACTTGATCTGTCTTGGCAGGACAAGGTCATTGCACAAGCAACTGAAAAAGGAATGGATACAGCAAACAAGCCCAAATAATTATTTTAAATAATCCTTTTTACCTGTTCTTCAGGGATTGGATCTTTGTTTTCTATGTATACGGCAGGCTGTGTTAAAGGTACTGTAGTACGCTGCAGGTTGTCACAGGAAACTTCAAGTTTGCCTTTAGGGGTAAAGAAGAAAAGGGATTGTGAAAAAGAAAAGAGTTGAGTGATATTTTTGACTCAGGCAGGGTCCAGGAATTTTCATTAGGCACAATTGACACACACACACAAAAAGGTAAGAAGGCTGGTTATTATAGAATACATTGAAATACTGTGTGAGAGAGTACTTAAATAACTTAGCTTTTTTGATATAAGCTGGGTCTGATGAAACTCATCTTGAAATACTTCAACTAACAAATGTCAACATTTTTACAGACTTTGAAAACCTGCAGATGGCAAGAGAAATTGGTAAAACCAGAAAAGAGACTTGGTGCCCAAATTTAAAAAGAGAAGTAAACAAAAAGAAAATTATAGGCAAGTCAACTTCAAATAATTGGAAAATACTGGAAGAAATAATCAAGCAAAAATTACAGGTAGGTATTTGGAAGGTAGCAAGGAGATAAGTGACAACCAGTGTGGCTTTGTTGAAAACAGAAGATGTCAAATCAATCCAGTTTCATTTTCCAATGCAGTAACAGGTCTTATGACTAGAAAGAAGCTGAAGACGTTCTACATTTTGCTTCCAGGACGGCTTTCAACACGGTGCCATGATGTACTCATAAACAAAATGCATAGGTCAGGAGAATTTCTGTTAGGCACACAGAACAGTCTCTTGCACAACCAGAGTACAGTTACCATTTTCAGACAGGAACAATATATTGAATGAGGATTTGTCTCAAGTCCAATACTCTTTAATATTTCCAATGGGTGAAATAAGAGTGTTTCAGCTCATTAAATTTACTGTCATTTGGATAATCTGCAAGGATACTGAAGGGTGCAATTAGAATAAAAAATAATACTGGAAAATCAGAGATACAGCCCAGGAAGAACTGGATTTCAGATACAGCAGTCTGGTGGCAGTGGCTGCAAATTTTTATGCTTTGGAACAGTGAAATCCACAAATAAATGATAACTGACTGGGCAGCATCACTGAAAAAAAAAAAGATGTGAGGAGCCTAGTAGTCAACTATACCCTGATGCAAGGAAAAAGCCAAACTACATACTAGTTAGCATGTGTAAACAACAGCCCTGACTATTAGACACAAGAAATTACTTTTTTACTCTTGCACTGATCAGGCTGTGGATGGAACATGGTGCCCAGTCTGGGGCTCCTTCATTCAATAATATTGTGGACCAAGTAGAGTGAGTCCAAAAGAAAACAGCGGAAATTATCAGAGGACTACATAAAGTATTAATATAGTAGTCAGGGAAGAATCGAAGGACACAGAGTCATGTAGAGAAGATAGGAAGAAACATATTAACTGTCTTCAAAAATGTAAGACCTATAAAGAGGAAATGGATTTCCATTCTGGGTGGATCAAAAGTACCACTTTTAAATTGCAGCAAGAGATGTCCATATTCAGTAATAACTTTTCACTGTGAATGCTGTTAAGTGCTGGAATAGATGTCTGGAAATACTGTAAAATGTCTCCAAAGAGAGGTTTTTAGGAACAGATAAACAACATTTATTCACAAACACTAATTTACCCTTGAGAAGGGAAATGGGCTAGATAACCTTGCCAAGCCTCACCTATCCCTATCTTCAGTTTCCAGTCTATACACTGAATACTTAAGGATGGTATTCTGAAAGCAGGCAGTTCACATTAATGACAATTTTTGTGGTGCTCAGTTACCTGCTTTTACAAACAAGGAAAGCATGTAATGCCCTAGTTGCCTGGGCTGAGCTAAAGATTCGACATTCCAGAAGTATCTAAATGCAAAGTTAAAAAGAAAGCTGAAGCATGCGGTTAAATTTGAAGTAGAACATTTACATGAGTAGGAACTAAAAAGGACAAGCAAAGATACTGATATTGAGAGCAGGCCAGTGGAGAAGGACTTGAAGGTACTGGTGGATGGAAGATTGGACATGAGCCGGCAATGTGCACTTGCAACCCAGAAGGCAAATCATATGTTGGGCTGCATCAAAAGAAGTGTGGCCAGAAGGTCAAGAGAGGTGATTCTGCCCCTCTCCTCTGGTGAGACACCACTGGAGTCCTGTGTCCAGCTCTGGAGCCCTCAGTACAGGAAAGACATGGACCTGTTGGAGAGGGGCCAGAGGAGGCCACAAAAATTATCAGAGGGATGGAACAGCTCTCCTGTGAGGTCAGGCTGAGAGAGCTGGGGTTGTTCAGCCTGGAGAAAAGAAGGCTCCACAGAGACCTTATCACAGCCTATCAGTACTTAAAAGGAACCTATAAGAAAGATGGAGACGTTCAGCAGGGCCTGTTCTGGCAGGATAAGTGGTAATGGTTTCAAACTAAATGAGGGGAGATTCAGGCCAGACATGAGGAAGGCATTTTTTACAATGAGGGTGGTGAAACACTGGCACAGGTTGCCCAGAGAGGTGGTAGATGCCCCATCCCTGGAGACATTCCAGGCCAGGCTGGATGGGGCTCTGAGCAACCTGATCCAGTTGAAGATGTCCCTGCTCATTGCAGGGGATTGGACTGGATGAGCTTTGAAGGTCCCTTCCAACCCGAACTGTTCTATGATTCTGTGATACATTTTTGTTCAGTATATAAACATGGTTAGAACGAAACCCAAGCAAACATTACATTTAAATACCAGATACATTTTGTATCTATAGAAGAAGAAGCAAAAAGGACTTATTTTGTTTAAATACTAAGCACAATGATGAGATACTGCTAAAAATATGACACAAATAAATACAGCTTTTATGTAATGAAATATTTCCTCTCAAAACTGGGTCTAAGCCATCAGAAACAGCTCCTTCAATGGTGTTCATAACTGACATTGAACACAGCATTCCCACTGCTCTACTGGTTGAACTAGTTAGTTGAACTAAACATCTATTGCAGCAAAAGTGCTGGGCATTCACTTAGACACAATGTTTTACTACCATGGGGCTCCCCACAGCTCTTGTCAAAAGACTCATTGGGGTTTGGATAATAGTGCATAAGGACAAAAGAAATATGTGCTTAGCCTCTGTATTATTTCAGCAGGAAGGCATATTCTTCCAAAGAGCTTTCGGGAAGCATTGGGGAAAAAAATGAGATAATTTAATGAAGTAATTCACATAACCATGACCGAAAGACCAGCTGTTAAGACTTGTAGAAAGACAGCAGAAGAATCAGAGTTGTTTTCACGCACAGCTTGAAAAGTTCAACTCACAGAAGCTAGACTGCTTAGAAATATATCAGGAAAGACAAATTTAGTCAGATAAAAATAGTTTTCAATGACCAACATAATTTAAAAGTAGCTCCCGTGGAGTAATTCAGTAGACTTGTTGCAAAATAGAGATTCAACCCCGCCACATTTCCAGGAAAGTCACCGAGCAAAAGTGAAAGTGAAGGATTTTTTTGTTTTGTATTTCCCACGCAATCCTTCCCTTCTAGATCACACACTAAGTTATTTTTGTACTGAACTTTAAAAGGAAGCAAGTTATAACAGAAGTGCCTGCTGTGAAATTTATACACAAAGTAAAAATAAAACTAAAATAACTAAAAATACTATGGCAGTCTGGAAAGATCATTTAAGGAAAGGCGAAAAAAAAAGATCAATGGAACTGCTGGTTGTGGAGAGCATCAACAGAACACAACAGGCTAGCACACACAAATGTATCAGACTACATCGAATATCCTTACAGGTTGTTTTACGCAGCACTGAGAGGGAAACTGTTAAGACTAGACTATTGGGGAAAGTACACACAAATTTGCTTATATGGTGTCTGGACCTGCATGGAGCCTGTATTAGGCCTCCCAGTGCTCCCAGTTCTGATGTGAGCATGAACAAGGTCAACTTGCACGCCTCTGGGCCCACAGCAATATTCATCCATCTACTGGATATACCACCCATGTATTAGCTCACTACAAATTTAAGATTTCTATAGGCAACTTGCTGATACCCCAAGTCATAATTTTCCTAATGCAGTCTCCATTACCAGCATTTTTCAGACGCTGGGCTGTGCCTTCCTAGGACAATAAGAAAAGTTTCTGGAAAAAAAGAAAGATTAGAAATTACAGGTTCAACTCCATGTCAGGAGAGCCTAAGTTCGCTTTCATTATTTAAGCTAGCTGTGATTCATATAGAGAACAGCATGGGCAGTATAGGTCACTGAGGAGAGGGATGTAAGGCAGAACATTGAGATATGCTGCTCAGTGTGACTTTCAAGCACACAGAAAATTATCTCACTCTCTCAGACAGTGCAGGTAAGTGGGTATTATGTGTTCAATACATCCTCAACAATTTAAAATGTTCCAGGAAATGTCATCATTAAGAACGTTTCATGACAACACTATTGTCATTTTAACTAACTACGTAACTTATACAGCAAAAAAATGAAAATCTCACGACAATTCATCAAAATCCTACCCCTTCATGTGTGATTCACCAATCAAAGGCAAAAAGCTACTAACAGTCTACACATGGAAACAAAACAATCTAAATCCACACGTGTAACAGACTGAGTTAACATGTTTACATTTTTTTGCTGAAACAAAACCTTCTCGGTCATCACAATGAAGACGTTTGACATAGTTTTTCAAATTGTATGATTTTAAGACCTTCTTCAGCTAAAACTCTGATACATGTTGTCTTTGATTCATCTGACCATTCCATCTCTAACGTGTATCCACTTAGCTGCTGAATTAATCTCTCACATTTACCTTTTTTATTTGGGTTTCTTCCACTCATTTTTTCCACCTGAGAAATGGCTTCTTCCCAGCAGCTGTTGCTTGCCTGGATATGAGGCTGAATAAACTTCAGTTTTTGTTCCAGAACCTGATGGGCTTCTGTTGTCAACTCAGGTGTCTCCTTACTGCTAACAAGTTTTTCAAGTTCATCCTCAAGAATTATTACCCTAAGTGACGAGGAGATGAGCAGAAATAAGTAATAATAAATATTTGACTTGACCATTCAAGTATTTTATTTAATATCCTGGTATTTTCTTCAAGTTTTAATAATCTAATTAAGCCAACTCCTCAGAGATGCCCCAAAATTTTAAAAAATAAGATCCCGTTCTCCACATCATACATGGCTCACCTGCATTCATTATAGTAATTTGTATATGTAAGATTAAAGTACTAGGACAGTTTCAACTATTTCACCCAGGCACTGATGAACCTTTAAAAATATTTACCAGGAAGTTACTATGAGCTGAACTTCTTACAAAGCTTTTGGCATGCTGCAAAATCAAAGAAATGTAAGTATGTTTTCATATTTTTTCAAGGGACTGACAAAAGTGAGGCAAGATCTTAATGCACTGCTTAGCTTTGAATTTTCACCAGATACTTAAAGAATAACCAGTAAACAATATCAGATTCCATAAAGAACCAAGGATCTTTGGCCCCATACTATGTGAAGATATGCTTACGGTTGCAATGACTATACATTATCTGCCTTTTGTGGTTTTAATCCTGGATACAAGCTGACAACCCAAAGAACTCAAGTCTGAAGCCTTCTCCCTACAGGCATATTCTCTTAATTCACATTTGAACTTACTCATTGAGCAGTGCCTTGAGATGAAGCTGCAAGCTGCGTACCGCTGTCTGAAGGCTGTTCAGCTCCCTGGACTTCTGCTTTGTTCTGGCCGCACGTTCGAAACCCGACTGATGCTGAGTTTCGAAGTACCGATAAAACTCGTAGCTTCGCTTCAGCTCCTCTAAGCAGGCAGCGTGTGTGTGAGGTAGGCCTTGAGTCACGTCAGACAAGATGTGATGAGGCAGCCGTTCGGGGGACACCAAGGGCTTGGGGGATGCGTTGGCTGGGGAGAGGAGCAGCACCAGCCTCCTGAAGAATTCGGAACTCTGCCCGACCCAGAGCTGGAAGAGGACCTGAAAAACAGGGCAGGGTGAGGCCTGTGCACCTGGGAAGGCAGCCAGTCTCCAAAGTACATGTACAGATACATCATGGGAAAACAGTCCTTGGCCAGCAACAGGAACTCTGGAAAACTGCGAAAATCTGCTGAATGTTTTTGAAAGGTATCCCAGACCATGTGAGGTTCAGATTTTGTGAACCTCGGGTGACTGTTAATTCTCTGATGAAGGATATTATATACAATTATGCTCAAAAGGTTGTCAGAAGCCTAAAAACTCATATTCTCATTAGGCAAACTCATTATTTGCTATAATCTCCACGTGCCTTACAGCACACAAAGGGCTGCCAAAATTCCAGAGGCGGCAAAGACATTTTTTCCTTTATAATGCCAAGCTATCATTTCTGTGATCTGCTAACTACTGCATTGCCCTACACCGAACCTTGAAACGTGAGTCTAATTGAAATGTACGAAAAACATTCTACATATGAAGAAAGCTGGGCTGCTAACTTTTTTTTTTTTTTTCCAGCCAAAGCGAGAAATTTCACCAATGCCACTAAAAAGGGAAAGGCTTCTAAGAAAGGAATTGATTGACTATGTTACAAATATAGACCAAGTCAACCTGGGAGCAAAGAAACCCACAATTTCAGTTTCTTAAGAACTTCCACTTAAATGGAAAGAACCGTTTTCTTAATTTTGAGAAGACTGTTGGCTTAGTAGACAATGGCAGAACAGCAGTATCTTACATCTCAAAAATGAAAAGGAAAGGTTATGACACTTTTCTCTGCAATACTGGTCCTTACTCAAAGGGATCAAGTGTAGGTGAGGATGAGGTTAGTCTGAAATCTGTTCTCAAGTATTTCAGACCAAGGAAGACAAAGTAATTACCATCATGCTTTTTTCCACCCCTCTCATCTACAGAGCAGAACTAACAACTCACTTGTTCTGAGATTTTGAATCTACAGGATTTGTAATAATATATTTACATCTTTGTACTCATACTACAATGGACAAGTAACAGGTTTTTTTCAGTATGTGAATAATCAAGAGCAAAACATTCAGAACAGTAATACAAAAAACTAAATGCTTCCAGATAGATATACCCAAGGATATATTAAAAATCCTTGGACACAAACTGATAAAATATTCCAAAAGAAAAATACAATTTTCTATTTAAAATAGATGGTTGTGAGAAGAACACAGAATGCTGTGAAATTAATTCGGGGCACACATGCAAGACAGTGATCTGGCTGGGTGCTAAAAAAAAAAACCAAAACCAAACGAATGGGCAGCAATCAATCCAAGTGTCCCTGAAGGTGTGATGCCCTGGACAGAAAGTCAAGAGCTCATGCTATGATAAACACAACAGAAGACCAATCCCCTCCTCCAGACGTAGGGCAGAAGCAGTGAAAAAGTAGCATACAAAAGTAGTGAACTTCAGGAACTGAAAAGAATAATCCAATACCTACCTGAAAAAAGGTACGGCGACGAGAGAAATGCAAATTCCAAATGTATTTAGGATTGCAAATACATGCTCTGCCAATAACTTCTGATGGTTTTACTGACATTTAAACTTCACCCAAAACATGCAGCTGGTTCTCCTCAGCTTGAATCAGTATTTTTTCTTAAGCCAAACATTTGCACTCTTTAAATTGGTTTAGTTGAAGGACAAGGTAGCCAAAAGACAGAGGTTACTTTTGTCATATGGCATAGACATGGACTTGAATGAAAATTAAAATATTACCCAAATCTAGACAGACGTCCGCATTCTACCTGCATTTTAATATAAAGACAAGTTCTTTCAAATAAAAAAAAAAATCAAACTAAAGAGGACTGTACATAAATGCAGGGCTTGCAACACAATCCATCCCAAGGCTATCAAAGTATATCTATTTTATGATCTACTCAGGAATCTGCTTAGGCCTGATTTACGTTCATTTAGCTTGGTTCAGCTACACCACACCCAGCCTACTTCACTGGCTGTTACCAGTTAACGTAAATTGAGATTTACTACTTGTACCCACAAAGCACCCCAACCAGTTTAACTGAAACAGATTTCAGTTAAGTTACTGCAAATTGCAGGTAAATAAAGACCAGGCTTACAAGCTTGGGCAACTCTGACTGGCTTCTTGTGCTTAAAAAGAAGTGGATCAACAAGTGGGCTTGCACGGTTCCACCAATAAAAAGGCAAGAATAAAATCCCAAAAGCTTCCATCTGATGTAGCTCTTAGCTTACAACTAATTAGACAAAGTCTCAAAGCTTAGCAACCACTGTTACTGGTAATATTCACTGTCAGAACAAAAGAAGTCAAGGTCTAGGAATTAAGTGAATAAGATGCAACAAGAGCCAACCCCCTAAAAACATAAAAGTCACATAATAACTGAATTTTCCATTAAAAAAACAATGTTAAAAGGGAACTGCTTTGGTAGAGAACCATTAGAGAAGGCTTGCATTCAAATTAGATCTTATTTCCAATTGCAAACATTGACTCACGCAAATTAGAAATACTTAACATCTCAAAACAAAATAGATAAAAAGGCCATTATGTGGTTGTCATTCTGTTCAGTTAAATGTTTTTCAGAGATCAAAGAACCACACTGGCTTATGGCAGCAGGGGGTCTAAGTTTATGATTTCTACTCCTCAGTGTAACTAAATGCAGCTATTCCCTTTGGCAATTACAACTAATTTATATCTTCAGCTGTGTCTCTTTTTATTCAAGTCAAGAGATTAGCTAAAAAGCCGTAAGTACAAATCTGGAAATTATTTCATTCAGCTGGGATCAAGTGAAATCAGAGAGCAAAAAATCATATTTAAGAAGGAGATTGATCAAGCTGATTATAAAGCACTGATTTGAATTTACATGATTTGCAGAAAAAAGTCCTAGTGTTGTATTGTGCAACTCCTCCTCTTCAACTACATGCAAACAGAAATCACCTCAGCGCCAATAAATGTAGAAACACGATAAGAGACCAATTCCATCTCGTACTCAGCTGATTGTGTTACTACAGGCCAGTACGTACAAGCCACAGGGCTTCATGACAACTCAAAGAGATGTTCCCCAAGGAGCCCGTGTGGATGTTTGTGTCCCACCAGGAGAGGTTACCTTGAGCGCAGGCAAGCTGAAGCCATCAGTGAGGTTGTGTGCCTCCTCTTCAGAGACCTGCTCTTCGCTCAGGCCCAGGCCCAGTTCCTTAAATGGGACGACGCAGATGTAGCTGGTCACGTTGTCACTCTCTGAGTTCAGAGGGTAGGTTTAGCTGGAGTTAAGGTGGTTAACAAAGCGACTTCCACATAAAACACACAGAAAAGGGAAAAAAAAAACACCTAATAAGGTTTCTTATTTCTGGCAATTTGTATGAGAGCACATACATTCCATCCAAATCCACCTGAATCACGTTTATTGAACATTTTGCAAACCTTATTCAGAGTTACAAAGGCTCTTAGAAGGATGAGAGAGAAGACATTGACAAAACACCTCCATCTAAATACAAACACATAAAAAAAGAAACGAAACGGATGAAAAATCCCTGCATCCTTTTCAAGTGAGGAAAGTATCTTCTCTTTAAACATTAAGTTTCCAAGAAGTAGCTCATGTCAGCCTTAAACCAGAAATCCTGTATTTAACAGAGGAAAGAGGAGAACAATCGTGCAATTTTCAAAGGCAGCCTGTGTTACAGACCAAACTCAGGATGATGGGAATTCCCTGCGAGTTTGGTCTGTGGAAGGACCCCTCAGAGACCTGTACAGTAACTGCTCTTCGACATTTCAGATAGTACTGTGAAGAAAAGGAACTCCCTGATTGTCATACCATTAATTTTATTGATTACATCACTGTAAAGCCACCATGATCTTGGAAGGAACAGCGGCGAACTGTTATCTATCAACACTATTCAGCGCATTTAAATCCTGAGTAGGAAAACATACATTTCTAGTCCTCAGAAATGTTTAAGAATAGGAAGCAAGCATATTATAACTGATACCAAGAGAAAGATAAAAATAATTCATAGACTAGGCAGCATTTATTTTAAAATAGCACTAATTTTAGGCTAACCTCATGCTGGGGAAGGGGGAAGAGGAACAGTTCAAGATTTCTGCACTTTTTTGATACTAACCCACTCACAAAATACTAAAATTTGCTTTAAAACAGAAACTTACAACTTATGGTCATAATCCCATTTGTTCCACATAAACGTATATACAAATATATGTAAAGAATTCAAGAAAACAAGACCTTAATTTAAACTATATGGGATTTTTTTCCCATTTGTATTTTGATTTACAAGTCAAATGCTCTCATCTCTTCAGGAAAATAAAGCCAACTAAAGCACTTGTCTCTTGTCCAACTAATACATTTTCTTGGGAAGCTACAACTTCGACCCACTTTTCCCTCCCAAATTTACCACACGCTAAACTGTCATGGGATTGAACTTGTAAAGTGATTTGCTCAAGAAAATTTTTACCATTTGAGTAGAACATTGCATTTAAAAAAATGTATAATCTGAGTCCCAGGAAACAGCAATGCTAAGTGTTCAGGCTCTAAGCAAGCAAATACATTTCTCCCTAGTTTCTCCCCAAACTCCAGGAAGAAAGAAGCCCATTAAATGTTCTGACAAAAACCTGCAATGCAAATTAATTAGGAACAGAATATTATTGTTGCCATCAGCAGCTGCCTCACATAAACGGTGTCTATTCTAAGCTAACCTGACAGCATGCCCAGCAGATGGAGCACATGGGATGAGGACGGGAACTCCACCAGAGATGGAGAAGTCAGGTCAAAACCCTTCAGGAGCAGTTATCTCTCAGAGTAGTTATATTCCATGTTAATCTTTTCCCGCAACAAGACATTTCCAACAGCATGAACACTATAAAAAGCACTTTGGACACGTGAATTTCTAAGTAATGCTAAAAAAAAAAAAATCGAGAGAGCCTCTCAAATGTACGGTTTGACCAAAGGAGCCACTTAGGGATATTATGTCTCAGGTGAACCATAGAATCATGGAATAGTTTGGGTTGGAAGGGACCTTCAAAGCTCATCCAGTCCAACCCCCTGCAATGAGCAGGGACATCCTCAACTGGATCAGGTTGCTCAGAGCTCCATCCAGCCTGGCCTGGAATGTCTCCAGGGATGGGGCATCTACCACCTCTCTGGGCAACCTGTGCCAGTGTTTCACCACCCTCAGTGTAAAATATTTCTTCCTCATGTCTGGCCTGAATCTCCCCTCCTTTAGTTTAAAACCATTACCCCTTGTCCTACCACAACCAGGCCCTGCTAAAAAATGTCCCCCTCTTTCTTATAGGCCCCTTTTAAGTACTGAAAGGCTGCAATAAGGTCTCTGTGGAGCCTTCTCTTCTCCAGGCTGAACAACCCTGTGTACTCCTGCACCCCCTGCCTTGGTCTCCTCTATTGCAGCCATCCCACTCCCACTTCTATGGGACAGATGAAAGCAGAGAACTGATCCCATGCTTCTCATTGCCTTCCTAAGCACAAAACTTTTTAACGTTTAAACACACATATACACACAAACACACTTCCTTCATGTGCTTTGCTCTAAACTATAAGTATTTTTAGTGCTAATGTTTTCTATTAAAGACAAAATATAGTAACTAACCCTATGTTAGTTAAAATTTTCTATGTCTTTGTGAAAATATTTCATTCATCTGTTTAACTTATGTCCCTTATTAGCTTGGAAGAAGAGAAGGTAAAGCTACAGAATAGTAAACCGTCAAATCCAGAACAAAATATCTGTACAGGGAATGTCTAACCTCTGTAAGGAGGCTGACCTTATTCACCTGTAGAAAAGCAAGAATGCTAATGTACCCTTGTACTCAACAATTTAATATTCAGACTTTGTTCTTCAAAAGCACATTCCCACCTATAGATCTATCAGGAGAGCTTCACAATATCCCTGAGACATCCAAGCTGCTCTTTCATGAAATTCTCACCTGCTCACCAGGCGGGAAGGGATGAGAAAGCATGTGATGAACTGGCTGGTCACAGAAGAAACGCTGCACTGAAAAATGCCCAAGTACCTTTACTTGTACCTTCCAGCATCGGATTTCTGATTTAGGCTTTTATGACCCGAAGAGGGTACTAAGTTTTGTTTAGCTTACTGTTTTCTTCTGTGAGCTTTGTCTTTCCCAAGTTAAAAGGCATGTGTTTTTCTAGCATTTCATGATGCAATAACTAGATTTCAACAGAGAAGGAAGATTTTTTTACTAGATTTACTAGACAAAATTTTCAAGTTTCTCTGTGCTCAGTGCATCTTGAAGACATAGAATACATTTCCGTTCTACCTTAATGGGTAAGGTATCATTCAGTTTAAAATACTGCTATTAAATGTCTGTTTTTATAGCACTACTTACACCTTACCATCAGAGAACACCACCTTACACTTAAAACGAAATTAAAGCTTTTTGGTTTATATGGTCCAATGCCCAGGTCTCACCTATCAGTTTAGTTCAATGGAAATGGAGTATCACACTATCTTGCTGAGGATGAGACTATTAATATCATTCACTAACATCAACTACAAATTTTCCTCCATCCAGCTTGTACATAATTAAATCAGTAAATAAACCATAGATACCCATGACGCAGAACCCACAAGGCTGTTAAGTATAAAAATATTAAGCAACTAGCCCGCCGACTGAAGTATCGCCTGAGCTATTACACAATTCAATGGAGTATATGCAGAGATTTGTTGAACTAGTAGTGACTTGTCTGCAAAACACCCTGTAAATACTTAACCCCAAATGCTGAATTTCTAGTTTAAGCTTTCAGCATTGCATCCTGCCATACCTTTATCTTCCAGATTAAATAGATTTTCCCTTCTGATTTTGTCTTGCATGATTTTGTGCAAGGTACTCTCACCAATATGAACAAATCAGAATAAGAATGGCACAAGAAAATGCTGAATTGTTTCTGCAAGCACCCAACTGTCCCTTTGCATAAAATGTAAGGAATTTGACTTTCCGTCTCACTAAATTACTGGTCCATCAAGCTTGATACAAACACCTGGTATAAGGCTAAAGTAAAATTGTGTATTTATTCTATTTTACATGGAAACAAATTTAACTAGGGTAGTATTAATTTATCCTGCTCACTGCAGGCAGCTGTCTAGCTATAAGTGGCCACATTAGCTGCAAGCAAATATTGCTAAACTTGTAGCTTTATGGAAGTGAGTCACGATAGCATATCGCATTTATGCAATTTGTGTTGCCATGAATAAAAGTGTGAATTCATGTTTTTAATTTGCTGTAATGGGTTCATGAGACAAGATGCCCTTCTCACACATTTGAGACATGTTAACATAAAACCTTAATTTGCTGCAGATATTTTTTGGTGGGAGAAATAATACTGATGGCTATAAAATCTACACTCAATGGTTTATGGATATATATCAATATATCCCTTAACATTTAAGATGTTTTTACTAACTTATTTTTACTTAGTCACTCATTTATGTCTACAGTTAAGATTAATACTTAGATCAGACAGTTTTTAAGACTCAGCCCACCAGTTATCAGCTCAGCCCCTCAAGTATATTTTCTTCCTTGTCTCTCTTGAAGTTATAACATAAAGCAAATGGCTTAAGTTCAAAGCAGTTTCCCTTTGGCTTCCAACAGGTCTTACTGATTCAAAGTATGAATTTGAGACTTATCTCAGAAATAATCAAATACATTAAAGTATATGCTTAGCAACCTACTTAAGATTACTAATAACAAAAAAAAAAATCTCTCCAGGCAGTGTAAAATAAAGCAACAATAATCTTTGCAGTTTCCATTTGTTGACAAAATGAGATACAAATCTATGGATGTTTTTAAGATTAAATATTATTTTACTGTATAGTTTTAAAGGTCTAGCTTTAAAACAATGTAAGTATGAAAATTCACAGTAGAATTTAGCTCAAACATCTGTATGTACAACATCATTCACTGAAATGCCTTTTTCTGGGAAAAAAATAACTCATTGAAATAGATATTGCTTATTTCTGAAGACTTTTTTGACTTAGCATTACGCACATGCAACCTGCCTTAGAAAACAGTTCCTATAAGAGGCTGTTTGGCTGATTTGTTAAGCACATTTAAATGCATATTGTCAAAGTAGAGAAAATGATCAGTCCTTAGTAAGCCATAAAAGAGTAAATTGATCTCGTTGCAAATGACTTTTGAAAGGGATATTCTGACATAGTAAGCTTAAAAAGTAGTTCAGCTACAGATATTTCTAGTAAGTTCCAAATATATAAGGTTTTAAATGAAAGCTTAAACCAAAGCATAACTTTTACTACATTAGTAAATTTAACACCATTTTCTACAATACTTTAACCACTGTATCTAGTAATAGACATGTCTCTGTTCAAGAAACATTTACCATAGTCTTAAGGCAACAATTATCTTCACTGCATTATAAATTCAATCTCAGATTTCCAGGTTTTATTCTAAGAAACACAAGGATGAAGGAAAAGAGGACAGAGCTCAGATTATCATCCTTTTGTAGGCCTGTACAGCCCTCAGAAGGCCCAATCACAGACTGGGACCTTATTTTGATGACTGGACATCACATAGAAAGGGTCTCTGGAGTCAAAGGCTCACCACTGTTGTTGAATGGCAAGCACCACAGCCACATTACAGCATCAGCTGAACACCGTCAACCAAGGAAAGCAAACTGTGACGTGGAAGTTAATTTCCCATTCATACATGCACACAAATGCTTCCATTAAATGCATATTCTGTGGTTCAAAGCAGTCTTATGTTATTTGCTCAGAGTCTTAAGAAATTACTACTTCCTTATTCTTCAAAGAGAAAAAGCACTCTAAAGAGTGATCAGCTGTCAGTTAAAAATGAACTAAGATTTGACCTTTAGTGTATTAGCCGGGAAGATTCAATTTTTGTTGCCCTGGAGACTAGGAGGTGTTTTGCATATTAAATTCCTATTGAAAATTGTTCCAAGCAAAAATAATTCAGTTTTTGCTTGCCTAAATACAGAGATACATGAGCTCTGGAATTAAAATACAAAGCAATATCCAGTTGTTTGTTTGTTTGTTTTTTTTTAAAAAAAGTTAATTTAAACAGCATTATGACTAACCAGGGAAAATAGTGGTTTGCTTTTTAAATATAATTTTGTAATATTAATCCAAATTTTAAATATTTTGAATGCTTATCTAATAGATTTTTTTTCGCTAATAAAAGCATTTTGTTTTGCTGTTGCCAGTATAAATCACTAATAGTGCTACTGGATTCATGGCTCTCTCAGTGCTCAGAAAAAGCAAATTTCAAATAGCAATTCATTAATTCATACTCAACCTAGAGGAGTTATGGTCTAGAATATCTTCTGATTTTGTGCAAAGCCGAACTTACTAAAAGGAACTGTAGAAGTCAGAACTGGGATCTCATTTCCAGACTTTGGTTGGAAGTTCCTTTTCTTTAATTTATCAACATTCCTTTCTTTCAGTTTATCACGTCACTCCTTTATTTAATCTCTCCAGCCCCTCTCTATCCTTGCTGTAGGCCAGATTTGTGCTAACAATCTGATGACAGACAAGGGCATTAAAGTTGTCACAAGTGGCAGCTGCAAATGCTTTTGACATGAAGGAATCTTTGGCCCCTACAACCTAAGAGCCCTATTTGATTGTACAAGGCACTGGAATCTATTTGAAAGATGTTCCTTGCCATCAATCCCCATGTAATTCACGTAATATTTTCAGGTATTCATGGTACACAGCGAAAAATTCAAACTACAGCAACCTGGAACCACCTTAAAGCTGCTGTTAATTATCCTGGTGGGGAGAAGGAATCCTTTACTCACCCTCCTTACATTTAAATTCCTTCCTTTCAAGTTTTTCATGTACTGCGGAATTGGCCCAGCCTGCATCTCAGCTCACGTGCTACCACTGTTTTTGCCACTACATTCTGCACAAATATAACGTTTCTCTTTCTATTTGTCAAGAACCTATCTGTATACATGCAACTTCAGTAAATTTTTGGTCATTTATTTCTGCTGGCCATTACTACTGTGATATCTGCATGATAATTTTCCATCTTAAAAATTTCTCAAAGACAGATACAAATGTCCAATTATCCAAAGTAAACAAAACTATAATCTCTCCCATTCCTTAATTTAAAAGCCATTCCTCAAGGTTAGCATTTAGAAAACTAGTGGACAGTCTAACACACATCAATATTCCTTGAACCTGTAACCTCCCCAGCCAAAGCAACAATTGACACAGCTGTTGTAACCACTGCTGGGCTGACTTCATGCTGGAGGATATTTGGGAAGGCTACATTAACTGATCCTGTTCTCAGATTCCTAATTCCATGTTCTTAGAAGTGATTCTTGATTATTTCCAAGACAGCTTTCAGTTGCTCTTATCAGCGTGTCTGAACCAGTATTTTTTTCTTTCTTTGCTATGTAATAGCAAATACACCTTGTTCCTCAGAGCCCAGACTGAAGGTTTGAGCCCAGAATGAGGATTCCTCTCCCTTCACATGGAATTATTTTGCAAACACTCAGTTCCTTCAAAGTGAATGCATGCACCGGCAGCTTCGTGTGTGCCTTTGTGTGTGCACACGTCATCATGCAACATATCCATCCATTTGCCAGGCAAGATATATCAGTCAAATATTATGATGCCGGAAGACAAAACAAGTAATTTGTAAACTCAGATTTTCAACATTCACATTACTACCAGCTTTTGCTTCATTTGCATGTGTTTTTTTTAGATCTGAAACATACCTGTTTTATTTTTTGCTATAATGCAGAGCAAAGACCTTGTTATATCCTATATGGTACAATAAGCACAACAAACATAGAAAAAGACCCTTGAAATGCTAATGCCATTAAAGAAAGTGTATACAATTCACCAAAGGAATACAGATGGTGCTTCACACAATGGTATGTGAACAAAGTGTTTGCTTTGAATAAGACTAGAAACTCCTTGCTCTTAAATGTGCCTTTTAGCTAATTAATGTAATCAGAGTTTCACCCAGCATGTCTGAAACAAGAAATCAACTTACCTTTGAGCACGAGGATGTCGAGTGAAAGGCCATATTGTTCAGAGAAGAGAGTATTTTGGTGCAAGGGGAAAAGATGGCTAAGAGGAATTATAAAACAAAGTCCTGAAGGACTCTGAAATGCATTATCAGTACTTACACCAAATGTACAGTTGTCAGTAACTGGGACAATGTTTTCAGTCCACAGAATCTTATCTGACACTGCACAGTACACAAAAAGACAAAAATTTTAAGAATGTTCCAAACCAAGCAAAAGCTCCAATTTACTGTGCTACCTTTTCTTTATCTTGTTTAGATATATTGTTAGATATCGTATGCTTCTAGACATACTAACTCTAAACATTGGCACAGTTACATGTAGGCAACAGGGAATGTCTGAACTTGTGGGCTTTCACAAAAAAGGATATTTTTTCAGCATGTATAGAGTAGCCAGTCTTGAAGCTCGAAAGTTGGCTCTGACAGATCGATAAACAGCTTTCCGGAGACCAATAAGATGCTGACTAGGATGCTGTCCAGCTTTATTAAATGGGCAAGCGGCACTGACCCTGTCAAGCAAACTTGAAAAGTAAAATGTGATACAACTGTACAGATGTCCTAAAGTATTTTTAAAATACAGTACATCAGTTTTCTTATTCCATTACTTACGAAACTTTTTCAAAGTTTTGAGACTATGAGAGCAAAACCAAAAATTCATCATATCAATGATATATTTAATCAAAATTTCAGATAAGCAGCCAGGATTCCTCAGTAGACAGACTGATGCTATTCTAATCTGAGACATGACAAAACTCCTGAGAAGATTTGTTTTCTCCACAGTTTTCCAAAATGATACACTAAGGGTTGACAGGCCGTAACATTATCTCTGATACAAAACTATCACAAGCCCACTGTCAGCTTTGGAAGTTTTTACACGCATATATTTAACAGAGGCCTCTTTATATGCAAATTTGTTATTTAAAAAAATTTTGATGAAAAAAACGTGCTACTACATATTGGTTTTCATGCAAAATACTAAATTCTTTCAACCTTCTCCATGCAGAATCTCCTCTAGGTCAACAGAAATATTATTTGAGCGGTGACATAGATTTTATGATCATGCATTGAATGACAGCTGTGTTTGTGTGAGACTGACAGGTAAACACATGAAATGTATGCAACTATACAAGCATATTTGAAAACATATTTTGGTGTCCACATATACAGGTGACTCTACCATCTATAAGAAACTGTACCATTTGCCTATTAGGATATACTTCAGAATGGCTTTAGAACTGCAAGAAATTGCCTCATCTGCTAATAAATTGAATTGTGAACTGGGTGAATGTTAAACATGTCTGTGTAACATTAAGCTGTAGAAAAGAAAAAGAAAATATTAATATCCAGTTATATCTATTCATATACAGTCTAATGCCAAACCTATGACTGAGACACTGAAAATATCCCAGGTGCACCCTACTTGCTGGGACTGTTTTCACTAGAATCAGCTCAGGAATGGACATAGTGTGGACAACGGGATGATGAATGGCGATGAATTCTTTGGGGTCTGGAAGCTGCTTCTGCTCTCACCTTTCCCAGGGCACAGTGAGGAGGTGATTTCATGGCCACAGTCACTTAAAATGGAAAAGCACACAGGATACCTGGCAAGAGTGATGTGGGTTGCTGTACTGGTAACTATTTATGCAGAAAGCTAAAGAGCTGAGCAAGGCAGCAGACCCGACCCTGCTGGAAAAATGTCAGTCCTACCACATGTGTGTAGCGGGACCACGCTGCTCATTGACCGGGAGGGCAAATAGCTTATTGCCTTCACTGTCAAATATGAAAAGCAATGCAGCCCACCCAGTGAGCAAGGCTGGACTCGTATCAGCATGTTAAATATGATTAACACAAGGAGATTCATGCCAAATACTGCAGCATGTTGAATACACTAGCTGAAACACCATATTAAAATATCTGCGTACCATATTAAAGTATGTGATATTAAAAATGGTTTATACAACATCTCATGAAGTCCTTTAGAATCTGAATAAAATAAAAACAAACTGTTAATTTTCATTTCCAAATGTAAACTTAAAAGGCTAGTCTTGCCATACGTTTCACTAGGGAACACAGCATGTAATGTAGTACATGCCAATCTCTAACATTTCCCCAGCTTTTGAAGGTAACAACTGGAAATGTTTATGGATAAACTCTCACATCAGTTTGTAGACTCAAGCCCTGGGTGAATTGTCAGAAGCACGCTCAAAGAAAAGGACCAAAATTTTTCTACCATAAAAAAAGAGATGTATGTTCTGCTACAGTGATGTAAGCATTGCCAGCTCCTAAACAGAACAAATTTAGCACAACTCATGCACAGCATGTACCACCAGTATTCAGCAAAATAATTTGCTATCCCTTCTGGGAAGGCTCATTGCACTGTTTCTAATAAAATAATTCTTTATTCCAGTACTCTTAAATTAGTATAACTTGCTATAAATGTCTATGTGCCAGGCATGCCATATCCCTAACTTCCTAATATTCCGTTTATCTTCTACACACTTTAATTTGACTTAGAAAATGTTATCAGCTTTGCCCATCAGCCACAAATAGCAAGAAGAAAAAAAGGTTAAGGGTGAATTTCCTCTTTACTACTGCTCCAAAACCATTTTACTTGTAAAGAACAGTGCCTTATTCCTCCATTAATCTCATAAGCCAAATGTTAAACAGGCTCTCCACTTCAACCAAACTTGTATAGACATGTTAATTAAATCCTATTACTGCACTCCAACATGAAAACAGTTCTATGAAGATGTTGCATACACCAATATGTGCTTGTAGAGCTTGATTCTAGATCAAAATACAGTAGAAAGGGAGAATTTGGAGAAAAGCTAATTATTTCAGTGACAGACCAGGAAATAACTACTTGCTGCTTATTGCTGCAGCCTTTCATTATGTATTCCTACATTTTCATTTTATAATGTGCAAGACAACGGACATAGTTTCATTACCCAACGGAAATTCCAAGCTGCAACCTGCGATCAGCCTTCATTTGTCTAATTGCAAATGAGGCAATTAGACAGAAATACTGCCATTCTGCCTGAGTAAAGTATCGCCTTACCTTGGCTGCACAATTTCCGTAAGCTAAACCACCCTGGCGAAGCCTTGCCCATCTCTGCATTGCAGAGCTTGTACCACGCAGACACACCTGAAGTGCCAACAGCAGCGTTGAACACTTCTGAAGGCCAGTCTGAAATCAAAATATCCAGTTGGCTTTGCAAGTTGCTAACATAAGAGAGGCCTGACAGCATTCTTAGTTCCTCTCCTAAGTGGCTGCTGTGGGATTTTTTGGTGGGAGGGGAATGAAAGCAAAACAATGCTTGAAATGGTTATCCATATAGCAGTCACTACCACATAGTAGCAAACCAGTGAACCAGTGGACAACTGACCAAAACCTCATCAAGAAAAACTTAGCATTTATAGAGACAGCCAAATATCAATCAACATGGGGCAAATATGGTAGAATAAAGCAAACCCACAGATATTTCAAAGCATATGTAAGTTATCCTAGGAGAATGCAGCAATGGATGGTGCAAGGGGGAGAAAAAACAGCAGTGGAATGCAAGGAACTTCGGGCCAAATCTGCAGACCTGGGTTTGCCATATAGACTTTAGCTAAGTGCAGCTAGCCAAAACCTGAACTCAGTACTATTTAAATGTCAACTTCAGTACCTTTCCATTCACAACATGGTTAAAACACAGTCCAAGGGATGCTGAGCTAGCAGGATATTAAAGCAGCAGCATACATATCATTGAGCACAGTGCTGTGCTACCTGATTGAAATCCCGTTCCTTCAGGATGTAAAATGACACAAGTAACTTTGCAGATGCAACCATTTCTATTGCCATGTGACTCTTTCTGAACAAGCATTAAGGCTTTGACAAGGTTACTACAGGAGAAGGTACTAAACTTCGTTCTGCTAAGGTTCATTGTACTAATATATTAACAATGTATTAGTAGCAAAATTCTGGAAGAAAAAAGGGGTAGCTAGTTTTTTTGGATCACACATTAAGTGCTGTCTCAAGCAAAGAATTTCATGGTGCCCTGTGCAGCAGCATCTCTTGCATATGTGGATGCAGAAAGGAGACACTCTGGAGTTGGAGCTTCCTCCAGGCTCAACCAAACCCGATCTTGTACAGCAATGACTTCTTCATACTGGACAATTGTTCCAACGAGGATGCTGGCAGTGTCAGACTTCTCCCACTCCATCCATACTCCCAAGACTTTTGAAAAGCTTGCCAGAGTTTTAAGTAAAGAGGCTATTAGATCAAGCATCAGCTTAAAGACCAGTCTGTTTCTTGTTAATTTGTTATCTCAGATATGTAGTAAAAGAACAAGGCACCAGCAATTTAGACATTGACCACAAGTTCGTTTGCTTAAACTTAGGAAAAGATCCAAATGTTTTTCTCATCTGTAATTTGGACAAGTCCTAACAATAATTTCTTTTGAGAACCCGTTTGCAAAGATAAGACAGCCTATTGCTTAACTATATGCTTCTTCAGCAAAAAACCAAAACAAAACAAAACACATAGCTAGGCAGACTGAAGACATGCTTATGCATTCCAAAGGGAGAATGAAACATTTCTTCAGTGAAGCATACTGAAAGTATCTCAAGCTGGAAAATTAATTCAAAATGTTAAGTCTACAGTTTCAAGCTTGCATGTAAAAACGTGTGCCTGAGTGCAGAGTAGTTCGCCTGGCACGAACAAACAATTTCTTGGTGCACACAGGGGAATTTATTTGTTGTTTTTAGAAAGAAGTCGACTGGAGTCCAGCTGTCCCACCTCCTCTAACCTTAAGTCTAACTGGCACAGGTACGTATCAAACCACAGGCTGTTACAAGGGAGGAGCATACAAGGCAATGAGAGTGCGCAGAAGTGGGCCTGTTGGCTTTGACATCATTGCATTCACTGAACACATTCTCATGTTCTTTCACATAGCAAATTAGCAAAAATTACCAAATAGCTACAAGAGCTAAATAACCAGGAATACTTTCACATGCCTTAAGTGGATGAGAGGTAAATTCAGCAGTAAATAGTTCAAGATTTTAAGCATCTCAACAATTGTATGCAATAAGAAAAAGTATTGTAAACTTTTTCTGAGGTGGGAAATGACCTTTGATGGTCTTTGCTGATTGTTGTGTTCTCATTACTTCAGAATGTTATTTGTTAAATAAAAATAGAATGGTTTTCACATCCTCTTGTTTTCTAAAATATCAACGATTACTTGCAGGTCAGTTTATTTACATAGATTTGTTAATACAAGATACAAAAACCCCTCAAACAAAAAATCTTCTAAATGACTCCCAAAATAGTTAACTAAACTCGTTCAAAATTTATTTCTTCATGCATTTCATTGCTAGCAGAGCAGAAGATTTTAAAGGCATATGAGTTTTGTGAGACTTTAATTCTCTTTCAGGATTCAGGGTTTTAACACTGACTTGTTAGAATTCATACTTTTATTATAAAAAGTAATTATACTATTTTATGTAAATGAAAAGCTTAAAGTATTATGCTTTTCTGTAATTCCACTTGTTATGGGAGACGGTGTAACAAGACAATTTGAGGAGATGGCTGGCTTGAATGGATCTGTATATTAAACAAAGTGAAATACAGACTCACAGGGTAAATCCTCTGGAAATTACTTCAGTCTCTTGAATGAGTCGTAGAGCTTTCCTCACGAGATTAGTAAAAGCTCGGCTGTTCGCCACTGTTTCTTCCAGCTGGATGCAGTATTTTCGCAGGGACATTTGCAGCTTGGCTGTCCTCCATGTGCCCCACACTCGAAAGACAACATAGACAAGCAGAACTACTGCCCACAGCGGCCACGATGAATCCTTACACCACGAAGGAAGCATAAGCAGCGCACTTACAAAGGCAAGCAACAGTGAGACATCCCTGCAAAGAGAAAGTGCCGTCAGCCACAAATTCCTGAGGTCAAACAAGTGGGAAAATCATGAAGCTTTCAGTCACATTTGAGATTACGACACCTTACTACAGGGCTTTTATGTAGGTCCTGAAGGCAGCTATAAACACCAAAAACTCCTACTAGCAGATTTAGATGTATATGTACATGATATTGCTTGGTCAGTATACTTAAGGAAACATTTATCCGGCTTGTTAATGGCCCGAGTAAAAGAATAATATACCACTTTGAAAGGTCAGTTTCTCTTACACATATGACTTTAAAAAAAAAAAAAAGAAAAAAAATTAGAGAAAGAAAAAAAAACTGGCTACTCAGCATTATCAGGCAGGGTGGGTAGGAACTGGAATATCTGTACTTCCAGGTTCAAGAGTACAGTAGGGAAGGGCATGTTTCTTTTGGTAACAGAACCCTCAAGTAGTGCCAGCTTTATTTTTTCCAGATTCTGACTCATTTAACTTGGACAGCAACGCACTACTAGTTTTTAACACATTTTTGTAAAAATGGCTTGAATAATAATTTTGAATAATTTGGCAGTTTTTGAAAATCCTTAAAGAACAGAGTTACTAGTATCTCAGTTCAGTTATTTCTCAAAGACATTTCGAAAACTTCATAAAGCTGTTAGTTTCACCTAGAAAAATGCAACAAAAATAGTTGTAGCTGCTAGAAAATACACTCTGTTTCATATATAGTATTTTAGCTGTAGTTTTATAAAATTATGACAGTCTTCACAGAGTTGGATAGGATATGGGCTTCAAGATGTAAAACAGCTTTAATTTTTCAGAATCTTTTTAATGACAAATATTCACTTTCTTCACCCCTTAAAGCTGTGCATCCTGTGTTTAGTTTTGGAAGTATTCACAAGGAATGCTTTCCCATTTCTAAAATAAGACATGATCTCTGGGTTTCTATTTTCTGGACAGTTGTGTAGTCATATTTCAACAAACTCTGGAAGTGTTAACTCTTCAAGGCTATTGACGGGTTTCAGCAAATGTCCAGGGTTAAAATATTACAGATATGTAACTAACTTCGAAAAGGACAGACACACAGTCTATAACTCCCTTGGTACACAAAAAATAAAAAATTCCCCCCCCAAAAAAAAAAAAATTGCAACAATGAAAGACTGGAAGGGATTTAAGAGCTCACTTTGTCCATTTTCAGTTTCTGGTTAATCCAGATCATCAGAAATAGACAAGGAAAAAATGGAGACTCTACAACCCACCCAGATAGCTATTCTATCTCATAACTATCTTTAGAGTTCCAAAGATTTCCCCCAAGACCAATCTGAATCATTGGCAAATTAATTGCATTATTTTTCCTCATATCCTTCCCTTTTCTGAACAGAACAACCAACAACTGCTGATAACCACCTTCTACTAACTACCTTCTACACACTGTAACACTATTCCATCCCGCCTCAATTTTGGCAAAACAGTCCTAACACACTCTATAATGTTTCTGAAAGATTACATTTTCTAAATTCATTATTCTTCTTGTTCTTCTCTGGACTGACTCTAAGTTACCTATGCCTCTCCAGTTGCGGCATCCCAAACCAGATGCTGTAGTTTTACCACAAGGCTTAGGGAAACAGGCAGAAAAGTAAAACCCCTGTATCCTACAACATATAACATGGACTCCAGGCTGAGATTTCCCATTTTTTGATAATCTGCTCACGCTTTCAGTTTATGCTCTGCAACATTGTGCAGATCCTTTTCTGAAGTAGTACTGCCTGCCCAATGATTCACCACTTTGTTGTTTGTTAATATGATTTTTCCTTCCCAAGTGTAGCATTGGACACTTGTCTTTATTGACTTTTCTATTGATTTCAAAATATTTCTCCACTTGGTTAAGCTACTTTTGAACTCCATTCTGCCAAAACACTTTAAAACTTGGTGTCATCTGTAAGCTGAGCAATATTCACCAATTTTATAAGTGTACTTAATCATCTGAATAGCTAAAGAAACAATGAATAGTGCTAGGACCAGGACAGACCACAGGAGAAATCTGATTAGAAAGTTCTCTTGTTTGAGAGAGAGCTTCAGTAATGACATCCTACATCTTAAACAGTCAGGTTTTTTACCCTGCTGTGTTTCAGAATAATTCTCTTTTCCTAAGATATGCATGAAAACACAGCACTGGGCTGGTTTGTGAGCTATTTTTATCTACTGATTCCTGTCCATTTCTCCATAAGCCACTCTGTCAAAATACCCACCGCTCTTGTTATTTTTCACATACAGGTGGCAGCTGCTCAGACTCTGCTGCAGCCAGCTCCTTCAGTATTCTAGGGTGAATTTCACCAGCCTCTGAAAGCATCATATGTAAATATTCTTTAGTTTGTACCTATGGTGTTCTACATCTGCGAAAATTAATTGCCTTCCCCTACTATCAACATACTTTACGAAGACCACAGCACAGAAAACACTTTCCAATTCAGTTTACACAGTCATGTGTCATTTATTAAAATCACCACTGTATAGCTTTCAAAATTCATTAATTAATCGACCATGTTAGTTCTTCCTTATAGCATGGATTAGAGTTTGTAAATATCCATTTAAGTTCATGTAGCTATCTCAGATTAAAACTCATTCTTTCAATAAAATGCCCAAGGGGAAAAAACATGCTTATCTATATATTTGGGGAGCAGTGGACTGAAGACTCAAAAAGACCTGACAAAAAAATTTGTGACTTTATTGCTGCATTTTATACAAGGAACACACAACATTTTTTGTTTGTTTGTTTCTCAGTGAATACAGTGGTAGATATTCTCTGTACAATACCAAATATTAGGAGTTGCTAGGGAGCGTAGTGTTGGAAGTTGTCCATTTTCTTGTTGCTTACACTGCCCTGCAGACAGGATACTGGGGTCAAGGAACTCAATCAGTTCCACATCCTCCTGCAGCAGAACTTCCTGTTGCAGGATGGTACGGAGCGTGTCAAATCGAAATCCAACATCCTTACCACAAACAGGCAAGAGAAAAAACAGGCATTAGTAAAGAATATGCAAATTCTTAAAATCAAGTTAGCAGAACACGTAAAACACTCAGACACTCTACACTTTATCGACAGCTATCTGTTCCCAAGGACTACAGGAATATTTCGGATATATCACAACTAGCTACTTTGTTTTTATTAAACTTGCTTAACTTCAAAAACTCACATACCACCTAACAGTTCAGACTTGCAGGATTCATCACACTGACTTTGAGACCTAACCTAGACAGTAACAATACCTGGAAGCATGCCACAGATTATGCCAATATATATATTTGGAATCAAAAGAATCAGAGAGATACTATATCTGCTAGAAGATCATGAATAAAACGGCAAACACTTTTTTAATGTCATGACATAATTTATGTCATTAACAAAGAAAAATTAGAGAGAGAGATATTACAAATTAGTTAACAAATGTCACCTGTGGACACTTAATCACAACAGGGTCAATGTACTGGACTCAAGCCGCTTGCCAAGTCCTCTCCTGCAGGATTCTGTGCCTTTCCCAAGGGAACTTGATCCAAATATTAAACAGCATGGGGCTCTGAAGACCTCACACTCGCTGAACTCCAAGCAAACTGTGGGGAGTTACTTACTTGTGGCTTTGATGCCATTTGATAAGCATTTGCTAAATTTGTTTCCTACAGCTATAGTTCTTCAAGACAAATACACAGATCTTGAAGACAAACATATCCATCAGAAAAGCCCCCCGAAATTTTAATTTGCATACTGCACCAAACTATAATTACAAAACACTTCAAGTTACGAATGTCATAACAAATGCCAAAGGAGAATATTCCTGTAAAACCCTCTAACCGAAGCTGTTAACAGAAGTTTGACAACTCACAGTACTAAATCTGTTTAGTTCTGTCATTGACAAAATGAGATTCTTTATGAAACAGTAAGACAGCTACTCAAAAGTTTAATTCCATACAGCGATGTCACTTGAGATAACTTGCATTCTACTTTTATGGGAAAACATTTGTTTCAGGACTGTGCAAGAGGAAACTCTGCACTCCTCCGATGCATCCTGTGTCATTTCAGTACCCTGCTGCAGCAACCAGCAGGAGAAACATGCTTTCCGTGTTCTTCAGTTGTGTCTCCATCTCAAGAAAGTAAGGCTAAAATAAGCTGTTAATACCTTTGATTCATAGGGGAAGATGGAGGAAGAAAAAAGTCAACCAAAGATCAGTATTGAGAGGTTTCAGAGGGAATTTTGTCCTCTTGAGATAAAGCAGAAGACATAGCAAATGGAATTGGCAGAACTCTCTGAAAAATGGAACTCCCTAACTTCTCATGCTGCTCAACATTTTTAAGCTACATTAGAAGACATCATCCCTGTATTGTAGTAGAAAAAAAAAATAAAAATTCTAACTTTTAGGTTCTGAATAGTGTGACATTTGCAAACCAGACTAGGAACCTGAAGCAGCTGGGTGCAAGTTAAAGCAGATCTCAGACAAGCCCAGGCTAGAGACTGAACTGGCTAGGAAGTGGTGCTGCTAATAAAATAAGGGGTGTAAAGGCAGAATAAAATTATTTCTAACTATCTGGGGTAGAACTATCACGCTTCAGGTCTACCCCACCCAGTCTGACTTGGGTCCTAGAAGTTCCTGCAGGATTCAGGAGCAGGAGAATACAACTTCTGGTGAGGCAGATGGACACACACCCTGCTTCTGAATTGCTGAGATGAGAACATACAGGTATTATACGTTATATAGCCAGACCACTATAAAGATATCATCTGCTCTTAATGTGTAACACTGTGCTGAAGCATTATAACAGAGGTGCCTCAGTTTGCTTCATTGTTCTCAAATCCAGCAGCACTGTGGAAGAGCAGAGCAGAAACAAACAGGTCAGGCTGGCTCCATGGGTCGTAGAGCTGCACCGCGGTGGTGGTGCTGCTACACTTGAGCTAACAAGCTCAAACAGAGGGTGAAGCAACACTCAGATGAAGCTCTGGAGCTTCTGTCTTGAACGAAGCACGAGGCTGCAACATGTGAACTTTCTCAGTCAGCATCTCCACACTGCCTCCCACCGAAGGGGGCAGCTGCACTGTAGGTTAATTCCTTTCAGTTTTTAAGAATGCATTTAACTTCTCACACATTTTATAGTAATCTCCCTTCCACATTTTGAACATCTTCAAGCTGGCTACTGATATTGTTCCTGTTCTTGTGTGCCAAATTTATCTGGCATGGTAACTCTGAAAATCAGAATCAATATTATCTGAAGAATAAGTAAAACTCTTAGAGCTAAAACCAACAATACGGACCAAAGACGGTGCTCAGATGATGAGGTATAGAGGAGAAGAAGACTGCTGGATTAGGAAAGGAAATGGAAAAAAAGAGAAGTGATCACTTACCAGTCGGTGAAGTACGTCATCATTTTTCTTATACTGTGGAAAAGGAAACCAGCTTCTAAAGAACTCAACTAGTTTTGACAGGATGCTTTGCTGAAGGGAACAGAAATTACTCCAATTAAAAATAACCCTAAGGCAAAACCAAATAAATAGCAACAGACAATTCCTTTACTTCTGCATTTGCTTTTTTGTGTTAACTCAGACCCAAGTACCTGTAAGGAAGTTTCGCTTACTGTGTCTGGCCTGACTTCAGAGCACGCTAAGGGAACATCTGCTTCCCGTCAGTTTGCCTGTACACAAGAGTGTGAAATAAAGCTTTCAGTAACCCCACCTATTCGGAGCATAATGTATTGTTATGTTGCACTGTTAAAAATAACTACAGCTAGAATTAGTTTGATCTCAAGTTGGCAGCTACCACATTGGTAGGAAGGACTTTCTCCTTGAAGATAAAAGCAAGCAGTGAAGTTAAATGGCAGACAGGCGCTGAAGAAAAGTAAAAGACCAGGAGAGGAACAACCTCTCCTTGGCAGACCACCTCAGCTTGAGGACAAGGCTCTGGAGGAGCTGTGAAAAGAGGTGGGGCATCCTAGAATCATAATATAGTTTGGGTTGAAAGGGACTCCAAAGGTCAGCTAGTCCAACTCCCTGCAATGAGCATCTTCAACTAGATCAGGTTGCTCAGAGCCTCATCCAGCCTGGCCTGGGATGTCTCCAGGGATGGGGCATCTACCACCTCTCTGGGCAACCTGGGCCAGTGTTTCACCACCCTCACTGTAAAAAATTTCTTCCTCCTGTCTGGCCTGAATTTCTCCTCCTTTAGTTTAAAACCATTACCCCTTGTCCTTTCACAACAGGCCCTGCTAAAAAGTCTGTCCCCATCTTTCTTACAGGTCCCTTTTAAGCACTTAAAGGCTGCAATAAGGTCTCCCTGGAGCCCTCTCTTCTCCAGGCTGAACAACGCCAACTCTCTCAGCCTGTCCTCATAGGGAAGAGTGATTGTAAGAAGAGGAACTGTTCCAGAAACTCCCTATCCCAACCAGCATGTGCTATCAGGTACTTCCTTTCCATGCTGTTTCCCTTGCAACCTAAATCCACACTTTCATCTGAGCTATAAACATAATTTGAACACCACTGAGGGACTCATTCTCCATTATCACACATTTCACTCATGTATCTTCCTAAAATATGATGTATGAAAGATTATAATTAAATAGATGCGTGATTTTGCAGCCATTGAATGAAAAAAAAAAAAGTGGTTTTGACACACACTGTGTATCTACTTTCCTCAGACTGAGCTGACAGGAAGTATTTCTCAAATATTTACTTAGATGTAATTCATTAATTCTAAGGCGTTACTGTTTAATTTTCAGACTGCTGACATGTAATACCATCGAACTAAATGTATACAAAAAAAATTAATTGTGGAGTACTTACATTTTGTGGCACACTGTTTCAAAATTAAAAAAAAAAAAAAGAAAAAAGAAAAAATACTAACAGAAAAACCCCCAAGCAGATTATAATAGGTTAAATGTCTGAATTAAATCAGCTTCTTCCATTTCTCTTGTGTTTTTTTTGTTTGCCTGGTTGCTTGGTTTGGTTGTTTTTTGTTTTGGGGTTTGTTTGTTTGTTTTTTCCCCAAGTAAAATGTGGGAAACAGAATAGTAAAACCAAGCAATGGGAGTTGGAGCTTTGCAGTTCACCCTGTGATGAGCTGGACAGGCCTCTGAAGGCAGTGGGACACAAGTTTGAAGCAGCAAGCCTGGGTAGAAAGGCTTTGAGTCATGTCAGAAATTGTCACCCTAAAGTCCTTATGCTTCATAGAACAACTTTTGAAATAAGTTACTTTAGTGTCTATTTAGGTAGCCTAATCAAATGTTTCTTTACATATGCCACATCTTTCTGTGTACAGTTAGAATTGCAGACCTATGCCAAAAAGAAGAGTTTTTAGGTCAGTGGAGAGACAAACCAATAATAGGAGTTTCATAATGATAACTCTTCCCGATACACAGACATCATCGTTGCTTATAAGGAGGAGCTATCCCAGCAATCCACACTCCTGAGACCATGGAATAAATCCAAGTGATTGTATTTTGATGTTGCTCAAGGGCACTGACGCAAGTTGGAAGAGAAGAAGAGTGTCACAAACTGCAGCACTAGATTATCCTCCAAGTTTCTTGTAAAAATGGTGCAAAATAGTACAAAATTTTCTGATGACAATTTGTAGAAAATTGAGATTAACTAAACAAAAGTCCTTGCTCTGCATTTGAGTTGCAGACAGCTACTTCATTCAGAAGTACCTTTCCCAGTATTTTGAAAGCAGAGGACAGAAAGAGTTGCCCATTTACAATTTAAAATTATGCCTCCTGGAGCCCATGATTTTCAAATGCTTAGCCTTCTTAAGTCCTTGAATTTTTATCGTGAACATTTAAATCTTCACCAAGGATAATTTTTAATGCTGCCAGCTGACTAAACCAGACTGTGGAATTCCTGAAACAAAACAAAACATATAGTGTGATACCTAAGCAATCTTTTCATTTATTTTCCATGTTTTAGTTTAAAAATAAAAATCTGAGCTTGCATAAACACTCCACAGGCATGTCAGTGCTTGAAAACACAAAACGAGACAACCCACTGTCTTGGGCTGTGACCCAGAAGAGCACAGTAACTCATCAAATTATTCAGATCCTTGGAATAGTGTCTCACAGTTTGCACTCCCATTGGGAGTGTTACTGACAAGTAAAACAACTTTCATCAACAGACAAGTCGCGTCATGTTGCCAACACTTCTGGAGTATTCTTCTTACAACTTCAGAACAAGGCTCAGTCAAACTCTCTGTAAACCGAATAACAAAGACACGTAACTCCTAACATTTAAAAAAAATAGCAGAGGACATGCACATTTTAGGTACATTCATTTGAATCTAAAATCAAATTCTAAGGACTATTTCTCTTCTGTACAAGACGAACCTGAAATGGCAAACTAACAAGTATCTAAAATATCCTCATTCACATTGGCACCTTTCAATTCTGTGCACTTCAGAAAGAAGGTAATGCTACATATTAAATACCTTCCAGCTACCCAGAGCTAACATTAGGTGGGTGGGAGCCCTAGGCAAAGGCAAAGGACTGGTCCCTCTGCCTTTCAACACCAGGTTACCTGCAGAGGCTCAACACAACCCTCAGTAGCTGCCTCCAGTACCAGCCTTGTTCTAGTGATGAAATATTATCACATCTGAGGTGGGATAAGGTGTGACACTATAATCAGTTTAAACACTCAGATCTGCATGGCCGTCTAGGAAAAAGAGTGAGAAAGGAAAAATGTAAATGGGAAGAAACACACTCTTTAAAGATCAAGCAGAATTTAACTCCAGAAAAGAGGTCTAGGAGCTCTTGCCAACAATGCTTTTGAGTGTCAAGTGATCATGAGACCAGAACTTTAGCTGTAACTTTCTCCAGAGATTGGTTACAGCCAGGAACACCACACCTATAATTACCGTGCTAAATCACATCTCTACACTCCCTCAGGTGGGCGCTTGGCATTTCACCAGCCCTCAGAACACAACCTTGAAGCACCTTTACAGCTTTTCGGCTCAATGTTCATTAAGACCATGCTCCAGTTTAAAAAAAAAACTACCAAAGCCACACACCTTCAAAACTATTCAAAACATGCTTCAAATTCAGCTGATGCCTCTGAAATCCAGGAAGCCTGAACCATGTGCTCTGCTTGGCAGGACAGCAAGACACAGCATCGGCATTTGTATCAGTCACCTAAAACCTCTTTTCTTTTTTTCCAGATTTGCTTTTTCAGTCCCTGAACATCCCAGACTATATCTTTGCCTTGCCTAAACCTTACTACATATTATCAGATTGTATCTGATTCCTACTGGACTGAATACAAGAGGAGTAAACAATCTCAACTCAAAGCAATACTGCAGTTTTTCTACTTCTATTTTAACATGTTCAAGGCATTTGTAAACTTGCTTTTCAGAACAGAAGGAAAATGATACACACATACTAGGTATCAATCAGCATGGAACATCATCTACTCCCTGTGATTCTATTTTGCATCACACTAAGCCTCAACTATGATCATTTTATATTAGAACCGTGGGTAGGTACATATTCAGAACTCAGAAACCATTTGTTTTCCAGACATTTTATAATTTCAGTAGACTAGTCCAGTGAGAGAAGGGAAGTGATAATAGTCTCCTGTAAAAATGAGGAAATGATTGAAGGGGAATGTAAATTATTTGCCTGTATGTCATACAAAAGTTGCAACAAAGCCTGAGATCTAGTCTACTACTTTAAATGTGTGGCCAGCTGCCTCTACCTCATTCTCCTTCCTTTTGAGACACCCTATAAAAACGGAACTCAGAAACTGTATGACAAAAACAGACTTTCTGACATCAGATTACAAAAGAAAAGTATTAATGTTCCCAAACTGGTATCGGAACAGCAGCAGGAAGAAACTACTACATTTTATCACTAGAAGCTACATGCAGGTTCCTTCCTTATTTCCACCATGTATCCTTGTCTAGACAGAGACGAGACAATGTGAATGTCATCCCAGTATTTGTCAGAAATGGATGGCCCATTTTTGCACACCCACTCCCTTCATGTTGCAAGGCAAACCATGATGAATTATGGCTATACCTGACACAATGCTGGAGGACTTGCTCCCAACACAATAAAACTAAGTGTAAAATGCTTGGGGTGGAGGGAGAGGGAAAAATAGAATAATTGAGGCCTTTAAAAGCAGTGTATCTTAATGCTTTTGAGGTTCATAATCCCATAGCACTTTTGTATTAAACTTAGTGGAAATTATGTACAACACAGCATCACACTGCTTTACTGACGCTCATTAAAGTAATTATGCAAAACAAAGTAATGCAGCTAACAAGCGATAGTCCATGCACTGCTTCATAGTAATGAACAGATAATCAGCCAATTATATATATCACTCTAATTTTCAATTAACAGTGGTTTAATTAAAGTCTTCCTGCACTAAACCAGAACAGGTATCTTCAATTCAAATGTACATAAAACTGCCAACAGCTTTAAAGGGAAGATATATTTTCAGGTGGTTTCCTAAGGATTATGGTGGGTGTCAGCTGACAATTTTGAAAAGCAAGTGTAGTGGACCTAATATTTCCATGAATACTTTTAAAGGTAGTTGAAATTAAAATACAAAATATTACGAGTTAATCCCGGCATTAAATTCAGCCTTGCCTTGCGACCAGTGACAGAAGCAATTGTTATTACAAATGCAATAGTTAGCCACAGCAACAGTAACTAGAAATCAATTTATTCATTAAATTTAAAATAATCTTGCATTAGAGAAACCAGTCAAGGAAGCATGGCGACACTGCAAGAATTGCTTCTCCTCCCCCCCGTAGTTAATCTCTTTCAAGTGCTCATAAATCCCCCACACATGAGACTGGAGTTCTATATGAAGCTCCTTCGTAATTTTTTTCTACAGGATTGCTGAACTCTTTGAAAAGCTGTAAACTCTACAACAGAACATCTGAACTGCACTAAACTTAGGGATTCTTATTATAGGATGACTATTTTTTACAGGCTCTGTCTAATCCATGTGCTGGGCACGCAGTGGTACTTACTGATCTATTCAATGGATATGAACCCTGTATCTTATCTACATGGTCACCTCTGATCAGAAAGTGGGGCAGTAGAGAAGTGAGACATGGCACACTTTTACAAGTTTATAAACCTCAGAAACTGGGGATTGAGGCTGTGAAGCAAAGAGCGTAGTGTACCTGCCCAACAGGTAAACATCAACTATCCATGATGAAAGACTCCAAGAGGACTGAATACCAAAGCAAAATGTTTTATGTTTTATTACCCTGTCTTTTCAAACAGACTAATGAGAGTGTGAGGAAATTTATATAGTCTATACAGAGAGTGGTTGAAATGAATATCACTATATGAAAATATGAGCCTACCAACACTTCTTTGAATACTGCCAGATGAAAAAGCTTCACACTGCGACTTCTAAGTTTCAGCTTCAAAGACTGTGCATGTCAGTCCTTGAGAGTACACCATACTGCTGTAAACATTACTGTGCTCGCTTGACTGAACATGAGTTAATTTTCTTCGTGCAGTTAGAAACATTTCTTTTTCATAGCTAGCGCAGTCATTATTCGGACTTAGTCTGAGAACAAGAGATAACACCCCCACACAGAGCGAATGTTTTTAATTGCTCTGGTCTGAGAGCCAAGGACATTCTGAGTGCTCTGCCCACAGGTGTGAGGCAGCGAGGAAGAGGGGCATGGAAGGGGCAGAGCTTGACTGACATCCAGATTGAACAATAAGAGTATTCCATCCCATTAGCGCAATGCTAATTATTTCAGGAGAGTTGGGTCCTTCCAGTTGGCTCTTCCGCTATCTCACTTCTCTCTTCACTCTTTTTTGTCAGAGCTGGGGGAGCTTTTGGTGCAGGACATTTAGTCCAGCTTTTGCTGTTTTGCAGAGGCCTCTGAGCCTTTCTGCTTTTTTCCTCCTTTTTCGCTGTTGGGGACTGGGTGCTGCTTCCTGGGACTGGCTGCTCAGTGTGGATGGAGTTCATGAGGAATTGCCTTGAGTATCTTTTATTTCTATTATATATATACATATATTTACTAGTAGTTTATTAGTATTTTGTTATTTTATTAAACTGTGTTTATTTCAATCCAAGTTTCTCCTTTCCCTTTCGATTCTCTCCCCTACTGGGAGAAAGCGGCTATCATGGTTGTACTGCCAGCTCAGGTTAAACCACGACACCACCCATGAATGCTTGCTTTGGGTTCTTACTGCCGAGGTGCTGCCCACCTCAGCCTGCAGTGGTCAGGACGGAGAAATCTGCACAGAGGCCTCTTTTTCTTCCTGGCTTAGCACATAGCTGGAGCATGTCCACTGAAAACTGAGCTCTCTACTGTGAAAGTTAAAGAGGTGGGCAGAAAATGACTGCTGTTTGCACGCTCCACCTAGGTGCTAAGGAGAAGACAGACTGACTACTGAATTTTCAATATACTTGCTGCCTTAGAAGAGAAGTTTCCTCACCCACACTATAGCTCCTCATCTGAGTCACATGGCCCATACACTACCAATAAAAGTAAACTACCATTTATTTTTAATGAGGAAAACAAAAAATGTGTATGCCATAATAGATGTTAAATGGCAAAATTCTCAATTGTGATACCAAAATGTATTTTAAAAATCCACAAGACTTTACTTAGAACAACAGAGAAATAAGAAATCTGAGCTAATCAGTTGATGATCCCTGTCAGCTGTTACTGTTAGAAAATTGGCATAACCTAAGCACAGTTCTACTATCTTGTTCAGATTGGTTACTGTATTTATACTTTCCAGAAATCCCCTTTTTGTTTTGTCACAGACTAAGTGATATTTAGTAAGTGAATGCCTCAGAAGGGCTGGGAACTATAAATATTCTGTTCCAGAAAATTACAGGTTTTGTTCCCAGGATGTAACGCTAAGCTAACATAATAATAGCCAGTAAATAAGATAATTTACAACACTCAAAAAATTCACTATCAAAGCCTCTTTGCTTCTCTAGCTTACATAATGGCAAAGAACCACTTCAGGCTATGCTGGTAAACCATGTATTTCCAAACACATTTGCAGACAAGATATGACAACTGGTTGGAGTTCTTTGTTTGTTTTCTTTTTTTTGGGGGGGCGGGTTTAAATACAGTAAGAGATTTATCTTTATTCCTTTGATTTTCCCTGTTTGTGAAGTAATGCGGTTCTATTTTGAGAAGATAAATACTCAGGAACAGGAGAGCGCTCACTTTCTGGGCAGCGTGCACAGTCCGCTCTTTTTGGATTTCCGCTGCTGCACATTGCTCTGCCTTCTGCGACACAGATGAACATACTTCAAAATCTGTGTGTCCCAAATCCTGCAGATATTGGTAGAGTGGGGAATTCTGAAAGAGAGTTAAAAGAGAAAAATGAGGAAAAAAAACCCACAATGTTAAAAATCATTCCCCGTTTCCCACAAAACGCAACAGCGAATAAAGCCACCACATAACCAGCAATGAAGGGATTGGAAGCAGCCCTGCAGAGAAGGAATCGAGGATAGTGGTAGATGAAAAATCAGACATGACTCGGCAACATATGCTTGCAGCTCAGAAAGCCAATACTGGGCTTTATAAAAAGAAGTGTGACCAGCAGGTCAAGGGAGATGATTCTCGCCCTCCGCTCTTCCCTTATGAGACCCCACCTGCAGTACTGCATTCAGCTCCAGGGACCCCAACATAAGAAGGACTTCTTGCACGGAGGCCAGAGGAGGCCACAAAGATCATCAGAGGGCTGTAACACCTCTCCTGTGAAGACAGGCTGAGAGACTTGGGGTTGTTCAGCCTGGAGAAGAGAAGGCTCTGGGGAGACATTATGGCAGCCTTCTAGTACCTAAAGGGGACCTACAAGAAAGCAGGAGAGGCACTTTTTACAAGAGAATGTAGTGATAGGACAAGGGGTAATAGCTTTAAACTGAAAGAAGGTAGATTTAGATGAGATATAAGGAAGAAATTCTTCACAATGAGAGTAGGGAGACACTGGAACAGGTTGCCCAGAGAAGCTGTGGATGCTCCATCCCTGGAGACATTCAAGGCCAGGCTGGACGGAGCTCTGAGCAACCTGATCTAGTTGAAGATGTCCCTGCACATGGCAGGGGGTTGGACTAGATGAGCTTCGAGGGTCCCTTCCAACCCAGACCACTCTGTGACTCTACACAACAGGAAAAAACCCCAACAGTTAGTAGCAATGAAGTCAAAATTTTGCTTTAATTACCTCCCTTAAGTTTTATCCTGACCATAATGAAAGAGGCTCGAAGAGAGTCAACATACAAAACTATACGATAAGAAATGAGCATGCAACCAATCAACTTTTCCCATAGCAAATTTTTTTCTAGGTTACCTGATAGGGTTCTTTAGATTATAACTGACATGTTTTCAATAAATAAACTATGTATTTGGTAACATCTTTTAAAATATTATTGTGTGACTCTGGAACACTTAATGATGCTGTTTTCCTAAAGTTTATAAAAACTGCATAGATTATACTTTGAACTGCTTCTACTGAAACAAACTTTAAAACCAGAGGATGTTTCAAACTTCAGTAAATTAAGCCTCAGTGTAACTTGATTAGGTACCTACAGAGGGTTTTACTGAAATCGAAAAACAAATAAGAAATGTAGGGATGGTACTGGCACTTCTTGCAAAAGGGTATCGCAGTTATTTATACAAACAAACAAACCAACCCACAAACTTTTTAAGCTGCTGGCTACTAATTTACAAAAAGTCCTTAATTAAATTCCTTGGAGAAAGTATGGAATTCTGACTGCCAGAGCGTGGGTTTTTACATGTTTAGATATTTATCTATATAGACTTATGAAACTTCTTGTTGTCATCTGCCTCAGATATTTAGATTTACTTAAATCTTATTTTTCTGTTTACATGCACATATGTGGCAGTATCTCTGATAGATTTGATGTAAAGGATATTTATGCTAACTCCGGTTCTATTCAGGACATGTAAAGAGACTTTGTTTTTCAAGAAAAATCTCTCAGAAATCAATCTTAAAGAGCCTAGCTGGTTAGGGATTCATTCTGACCTCTGAAAAATTTTACCAACATCCCACACTAGTATGTGAACACTAGCAAACTGCATAGGAAGAACACAAACCATTTTAAGAATTAGAACATGCTACCAATGTAAATAAAAAGTAAGAACTTTACAGTAAATAATGTGCAGTTGTGGAGGTCTGCAGAAACAAAAGAACATCTAGTACAAATTGTTACATGAACTATTATTAACTTGCTGGTGGCCTGTCTCCTATGGTCATGTATCAACACGGCCCAATCTCAAATGATGGCTTGCCATACAATAAAACCTTGATGCAATCATTCATACTAGCTGAACAAAGTAACTTGTTGCCTCTAGGGATTTTTTTTAAACCCTATCACCAAAGTGCTATTTTGATCACTCTTACCTATTTAAAGCATGCAAATTCATACTTTTGCATGCTCAGCTTGAGTTACTCACAATAGATTCAGTGTCCAGTCACTACCTGAAACTCAAACATTTGTACCAGCTCAGAGGTAGAGACAATTCCCCTCACCCACAATGACGGTGATTGTGCAAAGCGCTGGGATAGGTTCTAGTGATTCATTTCCTTGCGGGAATTTTTCCAGTGTGACAACTCAATCCTGTCATTTTTCCAAGTACCCTTCCTCCACAGTTGAGTATTTTTTCAAATATGTCTAAGTCTAATTCAACAATGTGCTGTTCTGGACTGGCTAGAAAGAAAGTATGTTTCTCTCTAAGTACTTTACTGGAATTATTTAATTAAAATGGAAAAGAAAACATAATAGACTAGAGTACTTCTCTTATTTAACACACTGTTCAATTTGCTTAATAACTTCAGAACAAAACTCAGAATATGAATGGATATTGCATTACCTTGTTGTCTTAAAATGCTTTTCACCCAGAGCCAGGCTGGGCACTGCCAGCATATCTGGAACATGAGAGGCTGCAGGGTAGCAGGCAGGTTTCAGTCAGAACCAGCCAGAATTTTCCCTACTTAGACGAAGACACATAGATAAACCAGTGGGTGAACAGAGAACATTTTATTCAAAATCATAGTTTTGATGCTCACTGCAGGCAGGACTCCAAATAAATTGTATCTCTTGACAGACCTGTCCATCATCTTGGCTATACTTGTCCAGCATCTTGATCATCATCTTGATCACACTTGTCACAAGCAAGGCCAGCCATCACTTGACGCATGACCATTCTTGTATTTTATTGGTGCTCACCTACATACAGACACCTGGCAAAATAGTCCAAATATACCAAGGAGTTTCTCCACTAGTATCTCAGTGCTCTGGGTTCCATGACAAGATAATTTTCTAAAAGTTGAGCAAGAAAATTGGTCTAATGCTCTTTAGATTGGTTCCATTTCCTCACAAAAATGGATGATGGAAGGTAGAAAGAAACACAGAGAACCTGTCTACTGAAGACAGAGAGAAGCAGCTAAAATCCTGAATGCTACATTTAGTAAGTGAAACACTACACAGATGTGAAAATGCCCAGTCCTTCCCTCTTATCGGGTATTTGGCAACATCAAAATGTTCCATGTAACTGTAATTAGCACATTTTCTACTCTACATAAATAGTAAAAAATACACCATCTCTTCAAACGTTAATGAAACTTTAGCACCTGACCAGGATAAATAATTTTATTATTTCTCGTAATAAAGGTAGAATACTAGGTTTCACATTGATGCCTTCTGATTTACTGTTCAAAGGCTTTTACAAGGTCTCATTATGGGTAGATTTGCATTTTTTTAATCATTTTATCATCATCATTATTATTATTACTACTGCTTGGAACTGGAAATCAGTTTTCTGATTACTGAGTTAGCAAATGATAATGGATTACCATTTAACTTGAATGTTTGTCACATATTCCTTCAAGTAGGTAAGGGTTCTCTTTTTTCAGTTTCTCAGAAAGTACTAAGGCTACGACAATCCTCCTTTAACACATTTCTCTGGCTCCACACACTTCCTCTTCCCATTCTTTTCTAAAAGATTATTAGTGGAACTGAAGCGCACATTGGAAAACCTCATTTTTTATTAACTTAAATGACAAGAACTATGCTGTGACTAAAATCCCTTATGCTACAAGTAAAACCACCATTGTCACCTTTTCTAAATCCATTAGCAGCATGTAAGATGTGGGTAAAGAAAGCACTAAATAAAAAGTGGGTTGAGGCCCTTGTGAAATTAGATTGTTAAGAACCTTAATGAACCGATCATAAAATTCTTCCAGTAACAGTGAGGTCTCTTCTGTACCACACTCAGCTTCACATTTTGCTCAGAAAATGTGAAGATTATGCTCCTCTTCTATTAGAAATATCACTGATGACATACATAAATTAGCCTACGCTAAGATAAAACCACACATTATTTATGTGTTATATTTAATGTCCTAGATACTGTGCAAATTTAAATGATGCTGACAAGCCTGTCATTTGCAAAGCTGTGTGGTCTGTGTAACTCACTGAGCATGTCTCCAACAGTCTGTAGCAAATTCCTCCCATGACATATCTAAGTAATGGCTAGAAAATCCAGTAAAGGAATTTTTAGGAGCTGAAGGGTAGATTTTATGTATGTGAATGTTCACACAAAAGTTCCAGTATTATTAAAGAATCAGAAAATTATTAATTATGCAACTACAGAATTGAAATATGATACCATTAAAATATTCTATATACTGCTTGTTTCAACACAAGAGACGCAAGTATTATACTTAATGCTTACAAAGCATTTTTCACCTTCACAAAGCTTTAAAAACAAAAATTAAATCTCATAATGTGTCTGATTTCTTACAAATTATAGCTCTGAATTTCTAGCTTGCACCCTTACCCAAGCCTCTCACTCCTAAATGCCTTCTTTTCCATAAAACAGATCATATTCTTGCACATGCACTTCTAACTGTGAGAAGAGTTTCTTGGTTTCAATTCATGCTGTCATTCATCAACACTGCCAGGCTCAGCTGTTTTCACCTGTAAATGCCATGATAGTATTAAAAAAATCTGCTTCCTGGTTGGGGAAAATTTGTCTTTTTTCCTCCTAATTTTCTTTGCTCAAAATTCATGCATTCCTTTTTTCAACAGTCAAACACTAAAATAAAAGTAAATAAAAGACCAACGGATTTTACAAAGTTCATAAAAACATGTAAAAACTTTCTGCAATTAAAAAGTATATATAATTTAGACTTGAGAGAAACATTTTATGTTAGAATGTCGGGTAAAATGACAACAAGGTTGTTGCAGTGGACAGCATGAAATGGAAATTTAAAATATAAAATCTCATCTTCCTATCAATACAGCATTGTATTATTCTGGAGGAGTCTATTTCCTTGTATTTTTTAATATTTTCAGCCACTCTCAACTGAGATAATAACTATAATAGTACTACTCATGTTTGACTAGTTCATTTATTTATCTCTAGTTGTCTGTGGTAGAATGACATGGTAATGAATCATTTATGAAGTAAAGAAGAAAAAAAAATTAATAATTCAGCATATTGCTATGTTACCATCATAGTACCAGTTATTGATGGGAAATATTATCTGAAGCAAGTGAGGATACCAAGATGGGTTTTTTCAGCAATATGCTGCATATATTTCTGAAGTTTCTTCTAAGTTTGTTCTTTTTCTAAGTCACTTTCTGAGACCACCTAGGCACAAGAGACGGGTCAGGGAATGTACAGCCAGGACATTTTTTTATTATACTACTTGTCCAAAATGTGTGCTGGAAAGAGAAGACAGCTCCAGGACAGCCAGAAGACAAAATGCCATTATTCGTTGGTGCACTTCTTACAGATTAGACATGGAAAAACCTATTAATAAGTGAAGCAAGGTAGCCTGAAACAGTCAATGTTTTAAGTAGGAATATACTTTCTGAAAATTTTAATAATTAGGGTTTTCTGGGGACTCAGAAGAGACTGACAACAAAAAAACAATTTATCTTTCTATGACTTTTCTAAGTCACTAGTCAGGCATACTGCAAAGCCATTCAATCGTAACTAGACATTTATATTATGGAATAGATTTACATAAGCTACTGTTTCCAGAATCTAGAAAGAAAATTATTTCCTCCTCATTCATAACTACTTGATCATATTTATTTTAGACCCATACCAATAAAAATTATTTCACTCCAATATATATATCTAATTATAACTCTCCTTTTCTCATCGTTGAAAATGGTTGAGTCTCATTCTAGACCCAAGATATATTACACAGTTTAAGAACAGTCCACTAAACTAGTTTTGTTCTTTAACCCCTTCTCAATGCTTATTTTAATGCCACTTGCCATACAGCACTGACTTAGTTAGAAAAAAAAAATCACTTAAACTGAAGACCAAGCATTGTGTTTGCAACTCTAAGCCTACAGTAAAAATAAATGCAAAAAAATCAAAACCAAGCTAAACACTAAAAGCTAATCAAGCACATATAAGCTTGTGTATTGCTACATGATGGAAAGGTTGTTACAGTAAAGAATTTCCTAGCCTCAGAAAAGAGCTTATTTTGATAGATATCTACTCAAATACTTACACCTATTGCAGCCTTGCAAGCACAGATATTGCACTTAAATATGAGGCATTCTGTGCACATTCTGAAAAAAACCTTTACAATCACAAATTGGATTAAGACACCGTTAGCTTTCACAGTCTTATTACAATAGCAGCTGAAAATCAAAGCCACACCCAAATTATTTTTGCTGATGCATCATGAAGTAAATGACTCAGGATTTCTCCCTTATAGACAGGGGCTTTCCACACCCGACGTTCTTTACTACGACAAAATTTACTGCCTAGGTAAACCCCTGCTCTAGTTTCCAACCATAGCTAATGGAGCAAATTAACTTTAAAAGTAATATTTAATGACATTGCACAAAATCAGAGGCTTAAAAATCCATTCTTACACATGGATACGTTTTTCCAAAGCTGAGGTTTCCAATATGCCAAAAAACCTGTGGGAGCTTAAACCACCTCCAAAATAACTACAAGTTATGAATTATCAGTTAAAGAAAAAAAAAAAGATGAAACATTTCTACCAGCAACAGCAAAGGCTAAGATACGCTGAACAGGTGGTTAAACTCAGAACAAAATAAACAGCACTGAAATCTTTCCTCCCCTCTCTCAAAGCACAGCTTGGAAGAAGTTGAGCTAACACTCACAGACAGTGCGATCTTTGTCTCCTGGAAGAGAGCATTCCATTTTTCTCTTCGGTACTGCTCCCATGCACCTGACAGAATCTCGCCTGCCTCCCCGTTTCTTGCCGCCTGTCCCTCCAGGGTGACCCGAGCCGAGGATGAGAAGCAGCCGTCAGTGTAACTGCACCTGTGCCCCTGCACAGTCGCATTTTCCTGACGGCATCAGCGGATGCAGCTTGAAGCTTCCCAGGGCCGCGCGATTTCTCCTGACTAATGTGGCTTTCTAACCAGGGGGGAGGGAGATGAGGATGACAGATTGCTAAAGGCTTTTAAAAAGATGCTGCTTGGAAGAATTATTGCGCATCGATCTCATACACAGTCATTAATAAGACTTTCCAAGCAACAGTATTTAAAAGCCTTGGTGATATTCTCCTGGCTGGTAACCACCTCCTTCTGTGCTTCGACTGACAGAGAGCCAGGCGCTGACAGGGCTAATCTTAGACAATGACTTCAAGGCAGCAAAAGAGTAATTTAAATTTCCCATTTTGCTTTCACTGCCACAGGAGCACAGACCTTGGGTTCTCCAGAACTAGTGGAGATCATCTGATCTAGAAGCAGGCTCCAAAAACTACTTTGAAGCCAATAATCTATTACTGTTCCCGGATATTTTCTGATACACAATATATATCTAATTCTGCATGTACTCACGTGTCTCGAAGAGTTAGGAAAGTTTTATAGTCTGTGTGTAGTTCTGTATCACTGGATCTGTGACAGGGGAAAGCTCTTCCCTTTGCATTTTCAGCAGGTGGCTGGAAAAGTCTTAGAAAGAAATACTACACAGTAGCCAAAGCCCTGAGACCCATCTGCAATGGGATCCCTGGATTATTTGCCTGTTCAAAAGTGGACCTGCAATTACAGGTGAAAAGCTGAGCAGGACCTTTCTGACAAGGACAGACATGAAAAATACTTGAAAAACTGAAAGTGGTAAATGCTACCTTCCCTGGAGGACAGGGTAACAGGCCAGCCAGGCTCCATATCTGTGGCTTGGGGTGGGCAGTCACCGATCAAGCAGGTCACCGCCCTGAACTGACACAGGAAAACTGCTCTGGTTTATATCAGTTACTAAAAACTCACAGATTATACCCTTTGCTTACATTCAAAACCAAATTAATGAAATTAATGCATCTGACTGGTAAACTAGTGGAGTATTTCTGAATCATCTTGGAAACCTCTTTAAAATACCAGCTCCAAAGAACCAACTTGTTTATTCACTATAAATTATGTTAATTCTGACTCCTAATGACAACACACCATAAGCAAACATCTTTACTGAAGAGCATCCAAGAAACAAAAGAGACAGTCACATTATAAAGACTAAAAGAAAAGTACAGTGAGGCATTTTTTTTAATTCAGGCGTCTCAAGGAGGCTGATTCATGACTCGAAGTTGTGAGAGTAGTACTGCAGTATTAACCCTCCTGTAAATATGACCCCAGAGTAATTAATACAGATAAGAATTAAAAAAATTTTGGACCAACAGATCTCAAAATTTACTATGGATCATCATGTACTTTTGTCTTCAAATTTTCTATTAAAAATAAGAAAGGCAATGTGGGTTCACATACCATATGGCCCATACCTGTTCGGATACGACATTTAGCGTTATCAAAAAATGCCTGATGAGTTTACTTGGCCTCTGTAACAACCAGACTGTTCTTTACACAGTTTTAAGCTCGCAATTTATTTTCTCCCTGGTATCACCTGCCTTATAGTCATGCGATGAAAAGGAGTACAGCCTGTCCTTTTCCTCCTCTTAGCAGACTGCTGAGAAGGAAAATATCAAAAAAGTGCGTCCATCGCTAGTCTAGGTGCCGGTACAGTACACTACAATTTGCAGCAGAGACATCTCCCTAGGCTGCAGTTACATGGTCAATTTAATCTGTCATTACCAGCAGGTGCAGACAAAGGCTGTAGTACTATTTCAGAACACTAATGGTAATATTTATACAGACAAATGGTGAGATGGAACAAGTAACTGATCTAATGTAAAAAAAAAAAAAAAATCCATATTTTTTTCCTTTCTTAGCCAGGTTAGTTTATAGTCTAATCAGTCTCCTGAATAAAGGATCACTCACAAATCCAGGTGCCAGTAGAAGGAAGAGGATGGGCGTATGCTGAACAAGAGGGGTGAAGCCCAAACAGCTCTCCTGGCAACAGCCCACACTTCAGGCAGACAAAGCACAGACTCAGAACCAGGTCATCACAATGAAAAGTAAACTTTATTTCATGCCTATGTATAAAATGAGAGTACTACATCTTTAGTCCACTCAGTATTTGGTGAGAAAAATTCTGTTGAAAGAGCACTACTGACACCACCATTGAAGTTGTGTGAATGTTGTTCTGTTGTGTGAATGTTCTTCTTCAGCTGCCTATTTTTCCTAATTTATAATGTTTGAGACATTATTTTTTAGAATACAACTTCTACAATCCTGATGTTTGTCAAAAATCAAGTTATTTTGAAAGTCTAAAAGTTTTCAGGTTTTAGAACAAATATGACTTAAAAGTTTTGTCACAACAAAAAGCTTCTGAGGTTAAGTTTCCTGGGGTTTTCATTTGTTATTGTTTCATTTTTTAAACAAAATAATTTTAGAACAGCTCAATTTGGGTGGAGAAAGCATTTGTGAAAATAAACGTCACTGAGTGTTTTGATAAAAGTTACATTTGGTTTAAAAGGGTTCAGATGAGGATTTAAACATCTCAATTTAGCGACACACCAGCATTCTAAGCAAAAAATAGTGTATTTTAGATATGTTTTACTATTTTAGGCATGCAAAGAACACATCAGCTACAGGCTGTTCTGTATATAGCTGTATTATGCTGGGAAATGGTGTTGCCTCTTGCTGGAATCTCTCTTAAATCTTACAGGAATCTGTATATCAGAATATTATATGTGGGCATCCTCCATATCCCTCAGCACCAAGCAGCATCTTGGCTCGTTGCCTAAATATGCAGCAAGAGTTTTCTTTCTGAACCTGACGTTTGAATGCATTATGATGTTGCCCAGCACTTCCCAAGCACTTTTGTCCCACATCCCTCCTAAACAGACTCCACCATTTCTACCTCCTCCCAAAATGGGCCAGATCCACTGTTAGGGAATAAAATTACCTATTTTAGAAGAATTTTTTGAATCCATGCCTGAGCCTCTGCTATGGGCAACTAAGTGAAAAGGAACCTCTTTAACACCCAGTGCCATGTAGTTGCCAGCTCTGCTGAGCCCTGGTGCCTTCCTTCTCTCTCAGGATGGCATGTTGCTGGTAAAGCACTTCTCCCCTGTTTTCAGGACTCATTTTTCACAGTAAATTCTTCCACTACAGCAAGATGACAAAGAACCCAGACCATGTCTCTTTAAACTCTGGAAAGGGTTAATTCTATTTCTGTGCATATCTTCCCTCAATGATGAGAAGATGACTGCTTGAGCAAGGGCTGGCTATGAAATGAGAGCACCTGTTGTATATTCCAAATCTTGGTTCAGAGACTGTGGGTTCCCATTCTAGGTTGAGTAGAGCCATGTTCAACATTTTACATAGATACAAAACTTCTGAATTTGGACATGAGATTTTTGACTCTCTTTGCGTTCATCCCCAGTCTTTCCTTTTTAAAAATAATAACTCATGAGTTATTAAAGCAATGTCTCAAATGCGGTAAGCTTTATTTCCTTACTAAAATAAAAAAAAAAAAAAAGAGAGAGAGATATGTCTATAGCAATGAAATTAATTCAGTACTATATTTTACACAATTCTGCATGCCAAGCTTTATATTTCAAATTTTGTGTAAGAAAAAGCCCTTAAAAATCTAAGGCGGTGGCAGTCTGACATTGTGGGTCTCAATATCTCATTTTTTGTGCTAGTGAAAAGTCTTGCATGGATTAACTTTATTCTGCCAACACAGCATTGAAATTGAAAATAACAGTAGTCAGCTTCAATCCTTCCACCAGAACCACAGGGTTGACCCAGGAAGACTCTCTGGGATTAGGTTCCAACAATGATCTGGGTGAACCTGAAGGAAGGAGCAGCTCATACATGAGGAGAGGCCGAGAACTGGGACTGTTCAGCCTGGAGACAAGAAGGCTCAGGGGCATCTCATCAATATATGTAAATACTCACATCAACGTATGTAAATACATACATGTATGTAAATACCCAAAGGCGAGCACAAGGAGGATGGAACCAGGCTCTTTTCAGTGACAAAACCAGAGGCAATGAGCACAAACTGAAACACAAGAGGTTCCCTCTGAACATCAGGAAACATGTTTTCACTGTGATCAAGCACTGGCACAGGTTGCCCAGAGACGATGTCGAGTCTCCATCCTTGGAGATATTCAAAAGCCCACTGGAGATGGTTTTGGGTGACCAGCTCCCTGTAACCCTGCTTGAGCAGGGGGGCTGGACAAGCTATCTTCAGAGATCCTTTGCTACCTCAACCATTCTGTGATTCTGTGAGTATACCTTCAATATCTACCCAAATGTAAAAAGCAAAATTGCACAAGCTCATTAAAATATAGGACACATGACTTAGCTGGAAGCAGCAATCGTGAGCTGAAAATGCACTCAAAGAGCAGTGTTTGGATCACCTTCAGTGTTCTGAAGGAATGGGCACAGAAGATCAAAGATCCAGCAGAAAGAATTTTTAATAAATCTATAAACTCCAAAGTGGAATAAAGCAAACATAGTGCCTACATTTACAAAGAGAAAAAAAACAATCAGGAATATGCCAGGCCTACGAATCTGATCAAAAGCCAGCATGCTGCTGTGAATAATTATTCTTGAAAAATTCAAAGAAGAAAACAGATGATCATCAAAGAAGATATCACATAGGTTCACCAGAGGTAGATTGTGCCAAACTCACTTGACATTCTTCTTCAACAAGACAGCAAATTTTTCTAGATAAAGGAAATGCAGGAAGTTTACATGGCCTTTTGAAACTGTGCCATATCAGTTAAGATGAAAAAGATAGGAAATGAACCAAATATTCAGATGGCAGAGATAACAGTGGGTTATGCCAAATGGAAAGCTATCAGATCTGAAGGTGACTAACGGAGTTCCTAAAAATGAATCTTTGGATAAAGCTTTTGAATTTTTCTCAATTAACTTTATACCAAAAAAACCACTTCCTTCCTGATTATGCATGTGTCAGCACACCACTACTGCTTATAATACTGACCGATATCTTGCCTGCAAGGGCTCCAACAGCATGGAGAAAATAGCTGTTCACAGGTCTCAATGCTGAAGGCCTCCATGCAACAGTGACCACTGAAGAACAACACAGGAAGTGACATACTGAGGTGCAGAAAAATGCAGTTGCTTGCCAGAAACCACAAATAATTAAGGGGGAGAGTTTGGGGCCTCCAAAACCCCCCAAAAACCCCAGTAATTAAAAAATAAATATGTTGCAGCACTAACTACCCAATTACTTTTTGGCTTCTTGCTAATTCCCATCTCTGGCTCATCTGTGTGGAGGATGTTAATAATTCTCTTTGGAGCCTTCATTTTACAATAGCATGAACCCTGCTGAGCACTTCTGAAGATAATTTTTATAGGTATTTCAAGGTATGCATTATTATGAGGGTATCTCACCCAGCTCTGTACCTCAACCAATCAATCAACCAAATAAATTGGTATTTTCCCTACTGTTGTTTATTTGATATTATAGGTGTACCCTAGTATATGAAAGATATGTTACTATATCACTCAGTATACTCTAAGTGTGCACACACATGCTTGATACAATAATGTATCAAAGAGCCTTTACTGGTGACAGAAGTCCATTCCCAAGTGCATATGCACATGCTGGGAGATCTTTCACTCCCTATGCAGCAGAATATTTTCAATCAAAACAGTAACTGCTGCATGAACTAAAGAACTGTGCACTTTTACTGAAGAAGGAAATGCAGAGGGCAGGCATTACATCTGCGAAATAAATTTTCACCATGGATATATGTTATTAAAGGAAAAGATTTAACATAGCAGCAATATAAATAACAGATTTTATTGCTAGGATTCAAGTTTGGTTGTGGATAAACACAAAATTTCATGGTACAGACCAAAGACATCCACATACAAGTCGTACTTGCACGGCTGAGAAAACCACTCCTTATGTAGGGAGCTTTTTGCATCCTGGTAAAATCATAAGCTTTATTACTACTACAATAACTAATCATTTTAAAGACAGTGTTTCTCTATAACTACTTTCTCTGTACACTTGTAAAAACAGTCATGCCCTCCCTGAAGATGCAATTACATTTATCCACTGCAAACTGACCTGATCCTGTTACTGAACTGCAACAGCAGATATATCTAGCCACTGTTTTAGATAAGGCCAAGATTATACTGTAGCCCCATTATCTAACAAGACATGCAATATAATTTTAAAAGTTTCATTCAAACCCTGTAAATAATGCAAACACTAGAAAGACAGAATCACAGAATAGTTTTGGTTGGAAGAGACGTTCAAAGGTTATCTAGTCCAACCCCCTGCAATGAGCAGGGACATCTTCAACTGGATCAGGTTGCTCAGAGCCCCGTCCAGCCTGGCCTGGAATGTCTCCAGGGATGGGGCATCTACCACCTCTCTGGGCAACCTGTGCCAGTGTTTCAGCACCCTCACTGTAAAAAATTACTTCCTCATGTCTGGCCTGAATCTCCCCTCATTTAGTTTGAAACCATCACCCCTTATCCTGTCATAACACACCCTTCTAAAAAGTCTGTCCCCATCCTTCTTATAGGCTTCTTTTAAGTACTGAAAAGCCACAATAAGGTCTCTGTGGAGCCTTCTCTTCTCCAGGCTGAACAACCCCAACTCTCTCAGCCTGTCCTCATAGCAGAGGTGTTCCACAGAATCACAGAATGTTAGGGATTGGAAGGGACCTCGAGAGATCATCTAGTCCAATCCCCCTGCCAGAGCAGGAACACCTAGATGAGGCTATACAGGAAGGCGTCCAGGTGGGTTTTGAATGTCTCCAGAGATGGAGACTCTGCAACCCCCCTGGGGCAGCCTGTTCCAGCCTGTACCCTCACATGTAAGTGGAACCTCCTGTGTTCCGGTTTGCACCGGAACACAGGTACCCCCTTGTCTTATCGTTAGTTGTCACTGAGAAGAGCCTGGCTCCATCCTCGGGACACCTCTCTGATCATCAAGACGAGGTAGTTTCAGCACTTACTACACAGATGACTGCATGCTGAAATCCACAATCTACCTTTTATGTGAATTACACTGATTTAGAAGCAGGATTTATTAGCTACACATCGGGTTTTCTGCCTCTGCCCCTGATCCCACAGGTCGGCTGTCGGTGCACAGAGGTGTGAAGCTTCACACCCGTCCTGCCCCAGCAGCTATGAGGACGTGCCGCTGGCAGACAACTCGGCGGCCGCTCCTCAGCCCCGGCGGGCTGCCCAAGGCCAGCTCTGAGGAAACACCCGCCGACACGGGCCTCCCGCCCCGCCGTGCTCCTTTCTCACCGACCTCGCAACGCCGGCAGCCCGAACCGCGGGGGCAGGTCAGCCGTCAGCCGCCCCCCCGCGCAGCCCAGGCGGGCCGCCGCACAAAGGATCGCGCCTTCCCGGCCGACCCTACCCCGGCCCGGCTCCCTCTCCCGCCAATGCTCCCGCCCTCGGCCTGCGCGGAGGGGCGCGGCGCGACACCGGTGCCCAGGCTCCTCCGGAGCGTGGGACACCCCCCGCCGTCCCGCCGAGCGCCGCCCCGACCTGCCGGTCCCGCCGGCTCCCGCCCTCCCCCGCCAGCTGCCCGCGGCCCCCGGCCGGGCCCCGCGCCCGCCTCACGCCCCACGGGCACCTCGGGCCGCCGGGCGCATACCGCCCCCGGGGACCGCGGCGCAACGCCCCGGAGAGGGGCGGAGAGACACGGGCCCAACCCGCCCCGGGTGGCCCCCGCGCCCACCTCAAACACCACTTCTTCGTCAAACTCCGGTGTCATCCTTCTCCGCCATGCCACCCCCTGCGGGCACTCTGGGAAACGGAGTCCGCCGCGCCGCCGGCGGCGCCTCCCCGCCCGGCCCTGCCTCGCGCCGCGGGGAACTACAGCCCCCAGAAGGCGCAGCGAGCGCCCGCTTCCGGGCGCCCTGTGGGGGGTGGCGATTGGTGGGCGGGACGGGGGCGGGGCCAAGCCGAGGCGGGACGCGGGCCCGGCAGGGGGCGCCGCTGTGCAGTGGCGGCGGGCGCTGCCGGCGCTCAGTCCGCTGCCAGCCGCGGGGCGTTATGCGGCGGCGGGCGGGGGGTGCTGCGGCTGCGGCGGCTGGGTGGCGGCGCGGGGGAACAATGGGCTCCTTCTCCGCGGCCCTTAGAGGGGCCGTGGCGTAAGGGACGAGGGGGAGGACGGCGCGGCGCGTGGGGAGCACCATGAGCTCCGCCGGTGAGTGCCCAGGGAAAGTTTGGGGAGCGGCGGGTCCCTTCCGCCCGCCCGGCGGGGAGTCCGCATGTCCCCGCGGACAGGGAGCGTTGCCTCACCCCGTGGCGACTGGTGAGACCCGGCGCCGGGGGGAGGGAATGAGGGAGGTGCGGTGCCGGCGCGGGACGGGACGGGAACCGGAGCCGCCGCTGCGCTCCTCGTCCCGGCGGCGCCGGACAGTTGCGCCCCGCTGTCCCCCAACGCCGCGGCGGGGCCGGGCGCCGCGTTCACCCCTCGCCCCGGGGGGTCAGCCCTTCTGCGGGGTCCGCTACGGGCGTTCCTCTCTCCCTCGGGCTGTGCGGGCATGTCCCTGCCTCGACGCTGCCCAGAGCTGAGCCGGGGTCGCCGGTCACCTCTCGGCGTGCGGCTCTCGCCGCCCTCGCCTATCCGGGGCTTCGTGTCCGGCGGCGGAGCCTCTCGCTCGGCGCGGGGCTGAGCTGGCGGCGGGTGAAACCTGCCGAGAGCCCCCGCCGGGGACCCGGTTTTCTTTCCGGAAAGGCAAAGCGGTGCTTGGGTTACTGCTCCGTCCGACTTGGCGGAGCTGCGAAAGTTTGTCAGAGCTGAGCCTTTGCTTCCCGGTTACCTGCCCTAATCCAGCCCGGACAAGCTGGAGCCCTCCTGCAGGGGCAGGGACAAGGGGAAGCCTTCACTTCTGGCCTTTCTAGCGGCTGGCTTGAACTGCCCTACTTCAGTGCTTTACCTTTCCTCCCCCTTTTCTTTAACCGCTGCCAATTTTATGACTGAAAGAGCTGCGAGGCAAATTCTTGGCTTAAAACAAGAGCTCCCCATGTTTAAGGGAGTTGCTGATAATTTTTGTTTGTTTGGCTACACGGTGTGTGCTATGCTGTTAGTACACCCGTCTGTTAGATTAGTGGATTCCTTTCTTAGTCTGCTTGAAGATGAGGATAGGAGTCTTTTCTGCGTTGAAAAGATGTCGTGTAAGTTTTGATGTATTGGGTGGAAACACAACTAATTACAGTGTAAACCTGAAGCAGCAAAGTGTTTCCTGTAAGGATTTCGGGAGGTGGGGTGTGTTCTAAAGAAAAAGCAATACATGGACATCAAGCAAAAACATCAACTTAACTCTCAGTGTTTTCCTCTCAAATACGTCACATTGTTAGCAGGTCCAGCATTAATTACCCGGGCTCTCTTGGTTAAGCAGAATTTACTGGAAAATAAAAAGCTATTTAATGCATCTTTCTGTTCCGTTTAATATATTTCCGCTTTTTATATGTGTGACAGGACTGATTGCATTTAAATCTGGAAGAACAAGTAATAAAGTGGGATAACATATCTACTTAACAGCTGCATTATGTGCTTTCTGGTGTCGGCGGTGGTACAATTCACCCCTGTTCTTTTAAGAGTTAAACAGCTGTGCAAATAAATGATACATGTTAGGGGGTGCTCAAGAGCTTAGAGCTGGGCTGCTAAAATAAAATTCGATATGGTACTAAGTTTCAGAAAGTTAGGCAGATTTTCAGTGCTAAATGGTGATTTCAGGACTTCTAGAGCTGATGCTGTGTGACCGAGTCTGTTGTTTTAATTTATATTGTGGTGGTGGTTGTAGTGAAGATGAGGAGGAAGGTTCTGGTGAGCAAAGTCACTTAGAAGGCAAAAGAGAAAGGGATGCTGCGGAATACCACTAAGAAGAAAGTGTGACAATTTTGTGGAAAATGTGAATTTTAGCTAAGGCATAGAGAGAGTCCTGGTGGGCAGGAAGAGGGAAGCTGAGGGGTATGTGAAATATATTGAAGAGAGGATGAAGAATGTATTCTTTGTGATGGATTATGTGAGGATAAGAAAAATATATGGGGAACAGGTGAAACAGGATCAGAGATTCATGATCCTGCTGACAGTATCATGACAGTTTTTGACATTTCATTTAAGGAGCTCACAGGGTATGAGGAGAATGAGGACTGCCAGAAGATGGTTCTGAAGGTTTAACATACATCATTTCATATTGCTGTAAAATTTAGCTCCTGAAATATATAGGCAAGCCTTATAAAGCTATTGCTCAAGTAAAAATGTACAAACACCTGTATATTAATTTCAGTCCTGCAACCCATAATATCTGTTTCCTACACTGAAATTTAGATTGTGAATTCAATTACTACTCTGGTTTGTACTATGTAAGCTGGCTTTCTGACAACTGATTGTTAATACAGTGTTTCAATAAAAATATTATCCTGTATGAAGGCTTCAGATGGAACTTCAAATGCCTAGAAATCCTTCTGCTCTTCCTTCGGTTTAACTTGAAGGGCTTGAGTGTCTATCTCTTATATCTTCTTTTAATGTACTTTTAGAACAAAGCAACCTGGTACAGCATCACCAGTATTGATTTAATATTTTTAAGTAGGATTTGCAGATAAGAGTGTCTTCAACTTGATATGCAGGGCTCAAGACAGCTTCTGTCTATGGACAGAAGTTGTGAAAGGTCCAGCATTGATAACCCAGCCTTAACTCCACTCCAGCTTGCCTTTTACCTTTCTAAATAATGCAGTGCATTTTCAGTTTATTGCTCTATATCTTTTCTAGTTCCTTTACGGAATTGTTTCATTTAAATCTCAGTCCAGAGCTGGATGTATGCAGATGAAACAGTTCTTTCATAGCTGCTACTTACATATATGAAGATGTAGGTGTAAATATAGACTTGCTAGAACTAAAGAACTATAGCACTTATTTTCACAGTATCACAGTATCACAGTATGTTTGGGATTGGAAGGGACCTCAAAAGATCATCCAGTCCAATCCCCCTGCTGGAGCAGGAACGCCTAGGTGAGGTCGCACAGGAATGTGTCCAGGCGGGCTTTGAATGTCTCCAGGGAAGGAGACTCCACAACCTCCCTGGGCAGTCTGTTCCAGTGCTCTGTTACCCTCACTGAGAAGAAGTTCTTTCTCAAATTTAAGTGGAACCTCTTGTGTTCCAGCTTGATCCCATTGCCCCTTGTCCTATCATTGTTTGCCACTGAGAAGAGCCTGACTCCATCCTCGTGGCACTCACCCTTTATATATTTCTAAACATTAATAAGGTCACCCCTCAGTCTCCTCTTCTCCAAACTAAAGAGCCCTAGCTCCCTCAGCCTTTCTTCATAAGGGAGATGCTCCACTCCCTTAATCATCTTTGTTGCCCTACGCTGGACCCTCTCCAGCAGTTCCCTGTCCTTCTTGAACTGAGGGGCCCAGAACTGGACACAATATTCCAGATGGGGTCTCATCAGGGCGGAGTAGAGGGGAAGGAGGACCTCTCTCGATCTACTGACCACCCCCCTTGTAATACACCCAAGGATGCCATTAGCCTTCCTGGCCACAAGGGCACAGTGCTGGCTCATGGTCATCCTGTTGTCCACCAGGACCCCCAGGTCCCTTTCCCCTAATACTTCTAGATACTTTAAAAATTGTCTTATTGTTGTGATCAACCTGTATGTTGTTTTCAACCTTCATACAGCTATTCTTCTCTCATTGCTTTCTCATGTACTGCGGGTTCCTTCAATAGGATACTGATGAATGTGCATTTACTCATTTTCTGCCTGGAACTATTGTGCTGTCTTCAACTATGTGCTTTGCCTTTAAAAGGGAAAAACAAAACCTCAGAGTTATGACTTTGACATTTTATTATTTATTGCTGAAGGGACAGTCCTTATTTGTGAATCTATACAGCTTATTTAATGTGGGCAAAATGTGTAGCTCAGATTTGAAATCTGATTTGACAACAGCAATGAGAAATATGTAGTGTATTTTAATGTCAAAAATGTAATTCAGAGGGAAAAAAACACATAGGAACAGAATAAACAAAATCAACATGACTTTTCCAATCAAACTTCATTGCTTTCAAGGATTGAAGAAATGAGGCCTACAGGGTTTAATGTCCCTTTAACCCTCTAGTATGTCAAGTCTCATTAGAGTTGCTCAGCTCTGTCTCCACATGTGATCTTAAAAGGCTGTTTATTCATCTCTTGTCCTTACTCTAAAGTTATCCTCAGCTTTCCTGTTTTATTTCAACAAGTCATTGGACAACCTAAAATTTTGAAATTAATGTTTTCCTTTTGCAGTTTATTTGGGACGTTTTCTAAAACTGTAGTGGCTTGGAAACCATCATTTTCCCTTGTATTTAAAAACTACATGTGTTATCTTCCGGGATGTCATGACTCATTCCTTTTTTGTTTTCTTTTAAGCATTGTGGCACCTGAGGAAATCAGAACTTCTACATAATGAGAAAATAAATACACATGTGCAGGAAATAAATTAATGATCTCAGAATACTTTTCTGAGGTGTTTACCTAATTAAACTTTCTGTAACTGAAAGTGAAGTAATGGAACTGAAAAGCCTTGTTGTATGTCATTAAAACTTAAGTTGCTGGAGAACAGGAGTTTTAAAATACTTCATCTGTTTCTCTGTGTGGTGTGTTAACTACCATCGCAATAATCTCTGAGTGTATCCCAAACATATAGCAATAATTATCTCTCTCCCTATAAGTTTTTTAAAAGCCAGATTGGTTTTGTTGTTTTGTGTCTGTGAGTTGTATTGTTCAATGCCAAAAGTAGTCCCAGGAACAGTAAATTGGCTAATGGAGCGAGCTGCTTCTTCATGTGAGAAAGAGCACATTGATCTCTTCGTAGATACCTTCTGGGCATCATATTATTTTCAAATATAGGCTACAGGTGTGATTTCCTAACTCACAGAATACAGTATGCATATGTAAACAAGGTGCCATGAGAAAGCCAGTATGTACATTTACAGTGGGCCAATTGCTAACCAGTAAACTGTTTCAAGCACTTTTCTTAGTACAGGTGAAATAGATTTCACCTTGTAGGTGAAAAGGAATAAACTACCCCTTATACTATGCAGTAAGATAAGAGTATACCTATGGCCAGCTTCTATAGAGTAGCTGATTCATTAAATTCACACCTTGGCTTACCCTATAGTAACTTGATTGTGTACCTGTATCTTAAATCTAGGTCCAGCTGCTGTCAGTCTTATGTCACACTGATTGTTTTACTGTCTTCACACTGTTTTGTGATTCAAAAGGAAAATTGCTTTAGGGTGGTTGTAGGATCCTGCCATGGGGATGACTCTTGGGTGGCAAGAGATAGTCCCATATGGGACCCCAAATACCAGGAGAGAGACCTCTGTTTATGTGGAGCATTGCAAGAAAAGGAATATCAAGTTATGTTTGCATGACTGTGTCCAGAACCAGTTGTCCCTGTTTCTCAGACAGATGCAGGTGATCAAAACTTCTTCTTTTCCTGTTCCCTAGTGCAGAAGTTGTTAACATGATCTCAAAAGTATGGGCATAAGCATAACCTCGGAAAATGTTCCTTTAGCAATAGTAGGATTTATTGCAGAAGTAGTAGTGCTATTTGATTTTTTTTTTCTCTCAGTTCAACTTCATATATCTTTTTTTTCTTCCTGTTCTGTGCTGAGCAGGAAAGAGGTAAAAATTTGAGGAGAAGATTTAAAATTGTTTAATAATAGTGCATAAGACTGTGCTGTCTTATTTGCTTTCCTGCTCATTCATGGTATTGCATAGGGGAGGACATGAGGCTTTTTAAGTGAGGTCTTCAGTTGCCGAATTTTGCCATATGAAGAACAGAAATGGACACTTTGAGGCCAAAACATTGGGAAGTTGCTCCAGGCTGTTCTCACCCTCTTCTAAAACAACTTGAAGGTAGGACAGGAATGCTCTCTAGTCAGAGGAGGAATAATGAGTGTTAGTCGCAGAGGAGCTCAGCAGGATGAGAATGGGTGGGTGTTGCTTTTTCCTGGAGGAGATAACTCACCAGAGGGACAAATATCTGTTCTCTGTGCTGTGACGTGGAGTCAGACAAAGAACATATGCATTGACCACATAGGTGGTGCTAACAGCTATTTACTGTTAGAAAAATAATGCCATTTTTAATATACTTTTTTTTAAGGGTGTTTGGTACATTGATATTTTTGAGCATTTCTTTTTTTCTTCAGCAGTAAACATGGTGTTGGCTGTTCCTAGATGAGCAGCAGGCTTCCTGTTGGTGTTGGCAGCTTTATTAGTCACTTTATTTATGGATTTTTTCCTTTACCTAGTCAAGCAAGTCAGAGGGTATATCTGGCTGCTTCTCTGGCTTCTAATCATTTAATCTGTTTATGCAAATAAAACTTTGTGTTTCTGCTATTACATTTGGTTTTATTACTGGTAACCAATAATGCTAGTCTGAATGCAGGGATCCTCTCTGAGAAATGGGGTAAGATTGGAGGAGGGAGCGGAGGAAACCATAATGATTCTCTATTCTAATCTCCTGAGTAAGACAAGCCAGAGAATGCCAGGTGCAGTCCACAATTTCCTCTGAAACCTCTACACATCTCAGAAAGTGAGTTTAGGTTGACTGTTAACTGATAGTGGCTCCACCACATGTTCCTGAAGTTAATCATCCTTTGGGTTTAGTAACAATTTTAAAGCTTTGTTTCTAGTTTGAACTTATCAAACTTCAGTGGTCAGCTATGGGATCTCATAGTGTCATTTTTTTCCCCTCTGATTACAGAGCCATCTGTTACCAAAAATCTTCCACATGTGCAGAAGTATATATACTATTACCATCTCACTTCTTAAATTCTTGGTTAAATTAAGCAGGATGAGCTTTCTTGGGATTTGAGGCATCATTTTTAGACCTTGGATACTTCTGTAGTTTTTGCATTTATCCCAAGTTTTTTGGGATTTTGCATTTATCCCAGGAAGTCTTCTTAGATGGTGTCACACACGTTCTCAGACTCACTGCTCTGAGAAGACCACTATAAAGGGGTCTTTGGTGGGAGCCACATTTTATGTCTTGGTTGGATCTGGCTGTGGTCATTACAAGCATGGGCTGGAAGCTTCTCAGGTTCTCTAGGCCTGGGCACCTCCTTGGCTGAGGACCCTGTCTGTTGTCTGAAGGTTCCACCCCTCCTGCTCCCCAGCCTGGTGAATATGAGGAGTCACTGTGCCCTGGGGTGGGTCGTTGTGGGCCAACCCAGGTGTGGGGCACAAAAGGTGCTAAAGAGCCATCAACTGCCCTACTGAAAGCTCCAGACCTCATCTTGGGGGTGTGCAACTGCCACAATGACAATGACATAGCATGTCACTAGCAGTCTGGCAAAGTGCTGTGTACAGAAATGTTTTCAGCTCCCTTCATCTTTTTGTACTTATCTCCTTGAAATTTGGAGGATGATTTACAGCTTAGCTGCAGACCTGCATGGAGCACATGCAAAATAACTACAATGATTTCCAAATTCTTTTCAGTTTCTACTTGCCCCAAGCATAACCAACCATCCCTTTTCTCAGGTGAGCAGTTCCATATGGCACCAGGAAAAAGCCTGTTGTCCAAATAACTTGCCACTCCACGCGTTTGTTCTGTAACGTTTCCTTGATTATATTTATTGTTTTTCATCAAAGAGTCTTGCTTATGCTTACCATTTAACAAAAAGTCATTCTCATATGACTCCCAGTCATTCCTTGCACCTTTATATGTAACAGTTGCCTCCTACTTAGTTTTCTTCCTATTCAGCATGGGAAATTGTCCCTTTTAAAGCACTATGTTATGTAGAACCGTTTTTTAACCACACATGGTGAATTGAATTAGTTTATAATCAACCGAACTTCAATTCTCTATTTCTAATCAAAGTCTAATATACTTTTACCCTTGCCTAGCTGGCATAATCTTTTTTTTCTAAGCAGTTAATCACTTGTATTTTTCAGAAACTTAAAGATATTTTGTTGAGGAAAATGACTGGTATGCATTCCCTTCCTGCAGTCTTTCCTCTCACGTCATACTTCTGTTTGAAAGGGCTCTTCATCACATTCCTTTCTGATTGAGCTGTTGACTGCAGATCTGTATTGATACCGAGAGAGACTGTAAAGTGCCTGTTAATACATTGACCCATATCTACTCTAGATGAAATGAGCCATCACTTTAAAGCAGATAGTGGTGTCTTTATTATACCACACAACTTGCCTGTCTCTTTTGTCTGTCCCAATGCTTTATAGCATTGAAGTAATCTGAAAAATTCTAGTAGGCTTCAGAAATTGTATTGAATTGCACTTATTATCAGAAGTGACTTTTTCTCACTCTGTTCATTATCCAGGTTTGCCCTAGTGGCATATAAACAACTGGTTTGTTTTCTTTGCATCCCCTTACATTTCCATGTTTTAGTTTTGAATCCTATATTCAGGTAATGATACCGTGTCATACTTTGAGTGCCCTCTGTAATGAATACTAATTGAAAGCCCTGCAGACTAATCTAGTTGATTGCTATCCAAAATGTTAGGCAGTTCTGCTACAGAAACTTCCAAGGTTTATGGACTTAAATTTGCGGAGTGGGACAAATAATCCATGGGATATCACTTACCTAGCCAGTGTTTAATCTCCTGTATCATCTGCAATCGGTTTCTCTCATTCGGGCCTCAGGACAGATTCCTGCTGCCTCTCTTCTGTTTTCAGGGAGCTTTAATAACTTAATAAATATTACTGAACATGGCCCAAGATTAGTACTGTGTTGAGTTCTGTGAAAAACTGGGCATCCCATCCTTCTTTTTACTGCAGAAAACAGGCTCCTTTATCACCATCACTTCGTTCTCCAACTGAATAGGCAGTTGCTGTGTCTGAAAGTGAGTGTACAACTCCCTTTGCTGTTCAGGATCAGTGGTTACTCATCCAAAGATTTTTATTTTTGTTTTTTTCTAGCAAACTATTGACTCTTCACTCTGTGGGAAACTTCTGTCTTTTGGACAGGGATCAGAAGGTGGTTCGTTCTTTGCAGTAGCTGGTAGTTGGGTCATTCTTGGCTGTCGTTGGTGCCTATAGGGAGCTGTACCTTTGGAAAGAAATTCTGTGTTCTCTCTTGCAAAATGTCTCAAAGCTTATCTCTGCCATCAGGTTCACCTCTTTGCTAGTGTAATTGCAGCAAGGGCAGCTGTTCTAAATGGAAGTGGAGTCAGTCTGGATACCACTTAATGATTCATGTCCTAGAAAAACATGGTTTTCCTGTTTCTATAGTAGAGACATTGTTTCTGACCGTCTGCTTAGAGCAGTGGCTTAGTGTTTGGGAAATGCTACCAACTGAGGGCATTTGCCCCCCGCCTGCCCCCCACCCGTTATTTTTTTTTTTTTTATAACCATCTACATCTCTTCCAAACAAACAAAAAATCCAAACCAGAAAAAAAAAAAAAGCCTGGAACTTTATTCTCATATTTGTAGGCTACAGATTAAGATATAGTTGTACCATCTCTAATAATGGTGATAAAAAACAACCAAATACCAGACCCATGGTTCAAAAGGAATTAAAAAAATCAATGTCTTACTCAATCTCTTCACATGTGAAACATTACTTAGCATATTATCTTGAGAGTTTTATTTAATGTGTATGACTTCCTGAAAGCATGGCAGAATATTGTTCAAAACAAAGGTAATAAATACATTTAAAAGTACATTAAAAAAATAAAATTGTTTACATTAGAAGTCAATTTTTGTGTGTCAAAAATCAGTCAAAGCACTTAGAAATCTGAAATTATTCCGGTAAAAGGAACTGAATTGGTCATAAATGATCTCCTGCAATATTAAAATGTTTTTAAAAACTCCAAACAAAACAAAACCAAAACAAACAAACAAATGAAAAACCCACTCAAACCCACAACACCATCAAAACTCTGTAATCTCCCGGTTCCTCATGTTCTCCTTTTCCTGCCATCCTCTACTGCCAGGGTTTATCATCGTGTGGTGTCAAGTGGGTCATAAGTCGTGGCTGTGGTGACTGTTTCTAGATCAGACAATAACATATTGAGAAGAGCAATTTTGTAAGATGCACAGGAAGAGTATTTGCTTTTCCAGTAGGAAGGTACCAACTTGCTAAAAGTTACTGTGTTAACTTCACACTGCAGACTCATTTCACTGAACTGACTATAGTGACACGCCAGTTTTACAACTGATACAGTAATGTCTCAGTATTGTTTGAAAAGAAGAGGAAGGGAAGGGGGAAGGGGATGACACATTTCCAGAGGTGGCAGGGGAAGGAACTGGACTGTCTTGGTAGTTACTCCTGCTGTTCTGTTATCTTTGTGGCTTATTATACATGAGAGAGCATAGCTGCATCATTTAAAAAAGGTATTACAGTAGTTCAAACTGCAAAACCAGGGTAATCTGCTCTGTTTTTCTTAGCATCATATTTTAGCATCTGAGCAAGGGCACAGAGTTTCATAAAGTTAAACTGTTTTTTAATGAACAAGTTACCCTTGCAGACTTTTCCTACCACTCCTTGATTGTGGCTGTTAAAAAGAAGGAAGGCAAATAGTGGTGGTAGGGAAGGGAGGCATGCTTTTAGGAGGAAAACATATACATACACGCACTAAGATCCTGTAGATCATGTGATTTAAATGTTACGAAACTCTTAATAATACTGTGATTCAGGTGAAGTTGTTCTGTGGGCTGATAGTGACTAAAGTCTTTGCTTTCAATCCTTCCTAGAAATTAAGAAGCCACCGGTGGCACCCAAACCAAAATTTGTGGTGGGACACAAGGCGACGCCTCCACCTGTTGCACCGAAGCCCGATGTTGTACTTTCTGGTGTTATACAAGCAGCAAGGAAAACCAAACCAGCAATTGCACCAAAACCAAAGGTTCTCAAGAGCTCGTCTGTTCCAGAAGTTAAACCTCCGTCATCTACAAGAAAAAGCACAAAAAGCTTTGAGGAGCACAGGGAAGATTCTTCTCAAACTCTAGACCATTTGAACTATAAAAATGAAGCCTCAGAAGGGAGTGTTGGTAACACAGCCTATATTCTACCAATGTCTTCTTGCAAATTTGGATGCCTTCATAAGCTTGGAAATGGGGAGAACACCTGTAAAACTCAAATAATTTTTGAGCACTTTGAAAACTTGGAGAACATCAAAGTCAGTGAAAAAAGCGCACTAGGTCTAGGGGATAGTCACAGTGAAAAACTGGCAAATAGAAATCAGGTGGTTTTGAAAGCCAGCATTTTGGAAGAGAAACTTAAGGACGTTCTAACTCATAGTGTGTTTCCTAACAGCAGTCCTGTGAGGCACAGGTATGCAGATAAACTTGACAAAGGGGATGGCAGCAGTTCCAAGAACAATGTTAAAATAGAGTTTACGGAATTTGTGCAGTCTTCAACATCTGAGGTAGCTAAAGGGAAGCAACAAAATACTGAGGGTAAACTCACTGCTGGTGAGTTTCAGATATCTGAAATTTGCTGTAGTTTGACTGAAAATAACCACAGTTGCTCTTGCCCATTGGACCAGGAAATCCTGGAAAATGAAAATTTAAATAGCAGTAGTATGGTGTCAGGTGAAATGGGCATGAAAGCAGATGCTGATAAAGCTTCCTCTGAAACATCTTCAGTCCTGAGCTCAAAAGTGCTTCCTATCCCCAAACCAAGGAAGCCTCGTGCTGCATGTCTAGTCCGTCAGGATGGCATAGACACAACGGGAGAAGGAACAAAGGAACCATCTAATTCAGAGAAAGATTCCTTTGGGCTTGCAGAACAAAGCTTTAAAAAGCCAGCAAAAATTAATATCCTTGGTCAAAGTGTTTGCTATAACAATAATACAGAAGTGCTTCATCCTGGAAAATGTGAGATAACTCAAAGCAATGCAGACAAAATGCATCAGGTAAAGGAACCTGCTATGGAAGAGTCAACTTCACAAAATCTTTTGCCTCAGTTGTCACACAAAACTTCTGATCTGGTAGAAAGTGTTGAATGTTCTTTAAATGCAGACCATAACTTAGTTAACTCCATGGATGAGATGACAGATGATACTAGTATGCTAGATGCTGCAGACAAAAGGACTAACTTTGTCAGGTGTGATGCTTTGTCTATGAGTTTGCCAAAGCAACTCAAGTTAACTAGCAGTCAGCTCTCATCTGCTTCCAATAGCCTCCATGTTTCCCCACAAAAATTGGAAGATAAAGAAGTTAAAATAAAGGATGAAAGTTCTCCGAAAATAGTTCCTAAGAAACCACAGAGGCACAGCCTTCCCGCTGCTGGCCTGCTGAAAAAAGCTGCATCAGCAGAGCTTGTGGAGAAAAGTTCTTACACCTCCAGTGAGGACAAATCGAACAGCATTCTGGAAGGATCGCACTTTACACGTCCACCTGCCAAGGAGCAAGACGCACTGTCATCTTGTGACATACCCAAACGTTCTTCTGAGAAACCTATCTGGAAGTTACCTCATCCTATTCTTCCATTTTCTGGTAATTCTGAATCATTAAAAACTGCTAACGTTCCTACCAGCTTCAACCACTTGACTGTTGTGACAAAGCCTAGGGCCAAATCTCTCTCTTCTGTGGACATAGAAAGGACCGACAAGCCTTGCAAAGACCATCAGAAGAAAAATACCTTGAAAAAGTTTCTCAACATGAAACTGTCAGTTTGCTTAATGAAAAGTGACTTCCAAAAATTTCTGTCTAGAGGCAGCCAGTCAATGGATAGCGCTATTGCCAAACTTTCCACGGGGGATGGGTGTGGAAGTGGTAGCAACCGGAATATAGCATCTGTAGGCAGTGAAAGGAAAGCTAAATCTACCAAGGCTCATTCTGTAGAAATAAGTAGTCCAGCATTACTAAAGAAGAGGCAGAGAAACAGAAGTCAACCTGAGATGCGAAGTAACCAAAGGCTGGAGTCTTCAGATGGGCATGTACTTTTGGGAGAGAACTTGTCACAAATGCATTTGAATTCTCTAACCAGCACTTGTGCTCCAGAGTACGAGAATGTGCGTCACTATGAGGAAATACCTGAGTATGAGAACTTGCCTTTTGCGTTGGGTGCTGCGAGAAATCATCACCTGGAAGACCAGAACACTTGTTTCTATGAGATTGAGGAGCCTTGTGAAGCTACAAGCAGGCGTTTGAGACTTGGCAGGTAAAATAAAAAGGGAACTTAACTCCATTGTAGCTCTGTTTGTAAACATGTTTAGGTGATGACTTGAAAGGCTGTGCCCCTTTCAGTAAATGTCAGCAGGACAGTTGTTGCTGCGTATCTTTATATGGTTTTGCTGTTCTGAAAATGGCTTGCACTTGGTAAACAGTCAAGAGGAAAAATAAGCTAGTTATTCCTTGCATATGATAAAAATCTGTGAACCTAACATATGTGATTTTACACATTTAAAGCAAACCAGATACAGTCGTGTATTTGTATCCAGTAATACTTAAATGGGGAAGAATAAACCTGATTACAGTCTCAGGATGAACCTGAATAAGCATCCATAGAGTGCAAGTGCATAATTGCTAGGTTTGTAAGGGGAATTAATATCTTTTTAGATCAGCTAATAGAGCTGGTAAAAGCGGACAAGCTTTTAAGTATGCAAATTCTTCGTTGGATCTGGACAGCTTTTTAGGTATAAGAAGAAAAACTGCCTGTCCCTGAATTAGAGAGTCTTCTCTGTCTCCCTGGGCTCCCAGGAAGGGCTGTGCTAGCGCACAAATTCTGCATGACTCACACAAAATGTTCCTGAGAGGCTTTGGTGACTCTGCAGGTTGCTGCTGTTTCATTGTATAGGGAGATGGTGAAGGCAGATAATATCAGCAGATTCAAAAAAGGGGTTGGACTGATTCACAGATAAATCCAAACAGATGCATAAGGGAATAGGCAATAACAGATATTTTAATATCTGTAATACTCTGATCATGGATGCTGGGAAGAGGAACAGGCCACAGAGAGTGGCCAGGCTGGTATGTTCTCCCTAAATAGCATCGCTTACCGTGTCTCTCAGAGTGTGGGAAGTGGTGAAGCATTGTTTTGACCCAGTACAGTATTATTTAACTTCTTAACTTCAGCTGATCAGTTGGTCTTACAGATCTTCAAGATTTATCTCAAATAAGCAATAAGGATTTGAATGAAATAGGGAGCCTCTATACTTCATAGTCCCCAGCAAACTTCTTTATGCTTCTGAATATATGCATAATGACAAGAATAAATTATATACCTTATAAACAGTCACATTTAACATTTTTTGCTGAGAGTTACTAAGCTTCCTTTCATTTTGTATGTGTGTGTAGCAAACACATGCTTCAAAGAATCTGAGAGCTGGCTATTCTTTAGAGGACTGTGTCCCCTTATATAGGAGGAGACAAATATTTTAAGTGGCACCCTGTATTAATAGTTATTTATACAGTTGATATCCTCAACATTGGACTGTTTGATGGAAAGCATAAAGTAGGATTTTTGGTTATGGGCTTGGTATTGGTATATATATTTGTGTGGTTGTTGAGTATTTTTCTTGTTTACAGTAGGATGTTCATGGTTTTTCTTGGCATAGTTTAAGTTCCTGACTGAGTGTATACTTTTTGTTTAAATTTAATCTTTGGGTATCTTTTGGGGGTTTTGACCACACTCACTTAACTACTCCCTTGAACTGGTTTACCTAAGAAGGGTGAGACCCAATTTAAATAAGAATATATTTTCTGTGTTTATGCAATTTGTTTGGCTTTGCATTGTGGTTCTGGATCAGGTGAGTGTATATCTTTGCTTTAGGAAAAGAAAAGGACTGTTCTGTTATATGAAGAGCAGTAGGCATGAGACTGCAGTTGCTCCTTGAGTGGAAGTCTATAGCTTTCTTACCTGAGTGCGAGTTATTCCCTCTTCACAGAAACCTTCTCCAGTACCAAGGGTGATCTAAGGGTTTAAGAGGCCTCTTGCATCCTGGCACATCTGCACCTGTAACTGCTCTCTAAGCTGGATGATCTTGACATAACTGAGTTTTTGTTGTGTTTTCTCTACAAAGCACAGAAAATCACAAGCAGAACCCTTTCTGTAAGTGTTTATTTTAAACTAAATTACATAGTCAGAAGCTACCTTAGGAAACTATTAATGTATGTGATTACTTCAGTAGATCTCAGTGAACAAAGGACAAGGGTAAGAAGGGACATAACAGGGCAGTGGTTTCCTGACCCAGATCAGCTGCTGCTGGAGGGGCAGATTCAGGTTTTAATTTTGGCCCTGGCTTGGGAGGTATGAGGGTCCTTACTCAGTCAGAGCCAGGCAGACAGCTGCTCCAGTTTTCCCATCCCTTGTTATCTCCAATCCTTTGAAGCTTCTTTATCAATCTTGTCTTACCTTTTCTGCATAGTTCTTTAAGAGCCTTTTATCATTTCCTGGTATTACAAAACCGGTTAGAGAAACAGTGCTGATGTTATTGAAATAATTACCGCTTGCCTTTTCCCCAGCCTGTCAGAACATGCACTTAGCTCTTTTTCATAGATCATGGCACATAAAACTCCTGTCATGCACTGCTAATGGGGATCTCAAAGCAAATTATCTTATGATTAAAGCCAACATAGAAATGAGATTGTTCTGAGAAATTCATAGACCGATTGCCTACTTTTCTAGTCATAGTAGGATATATTCAGTATATTAAGTCTGAATGCCAGGCTTGCCATGCTTCTGTCAGTCTTGTTCAGTCAACAAAATTACATTGTGTTAACCTTTGGAGCACATCCAGTCTGTATACATTAAAAGAGCCATTTTTGAGGGTAAATGCAATGTTTGTTACAAATCTAGCGATAAACTGTGCTATCCTTTATTTCCCACTCGAAGTTCTCACTGCAGATGGCAAAAATGTCCTAACTGTGTTGCTCCCATCAATATCCCCGGTACAATAGGAGGATGTCCTCGTCCTTCCTCCCAGTGACGTCGCCTCAGCTCGGCGTGTCAGCTTTCACCTTCAGGCCCAAGGGTGGCTTAGTGCAATGAGGAGGAGCCCACAGCACAGCAGCGCATTAAAAACTCTGCGTCCTTTAGCCTAACCCCCCTGTTCATGGGTAATAGCATCTCAGTTGTCACACTTTAATCAATCTCCAGTGCTTTGTCTTTTTCTTTACTTTTTTATTCCTTTTTTTTTTTTTTTTTCCTAATTTTGGCATTCTTTATATGTATTTCCTTTTCCTTAAGGTGGAGGAAGCTAAGCTGACGTTACCTATTTGTCACTGGATGTTGGCCTTTCTCCCCTGCCTCCAACACACGCGCTCCAGCTCAGGTTGCCAACAGGGGTATAAATTGCAGGTTAAGAAAATGTAGCAGAAGAGTGTAACTCAGACATAGAATGGAAAGTAAGATGTGACATGTGAATTGATGAAAGGCTCATTTATATGCTCAACAACAGCCTTTTCCTGTGGGTTATTTTCAGCGTTGGCTCAGGAAATCTGCTTGTGAAACTCCGTAGTACTCTGCTTTGTATGGTGCAGCAAGGTCTAATGTAATTGCATATAGGAAAACAGTAAGATTTTGGGGGGGAGTATAAAATAAATGTTAGGAAGAAAAACAATCAAAATATTAACATCAGTTTGTATTTCAATGCCAACAGTGGTATTATTATGTCTCATTTACCAAACATTTATATTTGATCCAGTTAAAGATGGTTTAATGAATAGACTTATAATACAAAACTGTATCCAACTAGGTTGTTTCAATGCACCAGACAAAATTTAGGTTAAGGAACCCAGGTTTCATTTTAGCTACTAGAATCCAATAAGTTTATTTTAAAAACATCAAGTTTACATAAGTTTTAATTTTCCATAAAATGATATCCTTGTGCTAATGAAAAACTGTTTCACTCAAACATAAGTGGACCAAAAAAAAAAAAAATTCAAGGTGCATGTGATTAAATAAAAGGAGATTTTATCAAAACTGCCATTTTGATAGGTTGAGCCTCAACCTGGTGGCTCAGTGATTTCAACAATGTGGAGTTCAGTTGATTTTTCTGGGGTTTTTTTTGTGTGGTGTGTGTTTGTTTTTCTCCCAGTGGTGTTCCTGGTGATCAGATGTTCTGCCTTGATTTTGGGATGAGCTGAAAAGTTTAGAAAAAGTGTCTAAATCCAGTTATTCCTCTAATCTGTGCAAAAGATTAGAAGAAGAGAGAGCACAGATCCAGTCTTGCAAACAGCTCAGTTATTATTTACAGCTAATCTGTGTTGGTCTCAATGAAACTATTTCATCCTCTACTTTCCAGAAGACTACCCACGAAGCTGCGTCAGCTCCCGTGCATGCAGACAGTCGTGTTTTTGAGAGTTAAAACACTCCATGTTTATTTTAGACCTGAGTCACTACCTTTTGAGTGCTCTGCTTCTTAGCTCTCTCTTGTTATCTTCTAGGTATCTGATATGAAAAATTGAATGCAATAGGTTGTCCGTTATTTCTAAATTGAACGAGCAACTTTTTGAAGAGAGATATTATAGCCCTGATTTCAGGGATAAAGTCACCCAAAAATCATAAAAATAATGAGTCAATACAGAAGATGCTTAGGGCCTTGCATTAAGTCTGATTTTAGTGTAGAGAAGAAGTTACACCTTAGAATGTCATGATAGCTCTGGCAATCAATTTTGTTTGAAATGGGTGTTAATAGGGGGGTTTGTTCACACTTGGTCTAAGTTTTCCCTTTCCTATTCGATGCATTTGGTCTGAGATTTTCATCACATTTTATTATAGTTTTCTAGAAGTCTATTCAGTGTGTGCTGGAGTTGTGTTTTTTCTTATATGTGTGTGTGACAGGAAAGTGTTTTTCTCTTTATGCTGCTATCCTTTCCCCAAAAACATTTTCCCACTAGTGTCTGTGAACTGAGAGAAGTCAGAATAGCAGCTCCAGATTTTGAGTGCCATATCTTGGTGGTCCTGTTTTATATTGTTTGTCACTTCCACGCACCAGGATTTTTTTCCAAAGGTCTTGGCCATTAGCATTGCAGTTCTCCCTATGAAACAAGAATTAATGACAAGGGAAGGCAAAAAGCTGTAAATTCTGCAATGACTTCCATCTTTGCCTACCCTGGGAAGCAGGTAATCCCTGACAGCCTTGAGTGGTGATGGGAAGAACTGATGCTGTGACTATCCCCTGCACAGCTCTCCAGGAAGGGGTTTAGATCCTAGAATCATAGAATAGTTTGGGTTGGAATGGACCTGCAAAGGTCATGTAGTCCAACCCCCTGCAATGAGCAGGGACATCTTCAACTAGATCAGGTTGCTCAGAGCCTCATCCAGCCTGGCCTGGGATGTCTCCAGGGATGGGGCATCTACCACCTCCTGGGCAACCTGTGCCAGTGTTTCACTACCCTCATTGTAAAAAATTTCTTCCTCAGGTCTGGCCTGAATCTCCCCTCCTTTAGTTTAAAACGCTTACCCCTTATCCTGTCATAACAGGCCCCGCTAGAAAGTCTGCCCGCATCTTTTTTATAATCCCTGGGTTTTGTCACAGTTGTTTCCAGTATCACTGCTCAGGACTGTCCCCTTGTATCCTCTTGGATTATATTCTGCTACTTTCACATCATCTCCTTTTGGCACTTTTTCTGGGGCTGCCCCGAGGGAGGCAGGGTGATGCCACCGTCTCTCCTGCTTGTCACAACGTGACTGTGGGAGATGAAAAGGGGCCTTGTGGGCACCAGCTTTCTCCGAGGCTTTTGAAACTGAGACCTCTCTTACATTTTTAAAATGTGACTTCTCTATGGTGAGTGTGGAAATATCTGAAGTATGCGTTGTGTGTTTATGTTGAACTTTCCAAGGAACTGAGGAATTGTCAACAAAAGGTCTGGCTAAAGATGGCTCCGGTGAGGCTGCCGGCGGCAAGAGCGGCCCTTGGGCGCCTCTGTCCCTGGGAGCTCGCGTTTTCAAATCGCAGCTAAATATGGAGATAATCTGAGAGCTGTTAGCACCTTTTTTTTAAACTGTGCAACGAAGTATGCTCACAACTGTACCGATTGTAGTATGCTTGAAGCAGAGTGACTGCCAGAATGGATTGCTTAAAGAAAAAAAAAAAGGTACAAAATTGATTAAGCGTGAAACGCATATGACAAATGCCTTGCTTATTTTTTGCCTAGAGTGCGAGTCAGATTTATTTATTTCTTCTTGTTGAGGAAAGAAAGAAGTGCTGTCTTGGCCTGAGGATGACAAATGCTAAACTAAATGCTGCTGGCTGCAAACGCTGGGATAACTGGGTTCCAGCAAGGCAGGTGTTGCAGTTTGCAACATGCTCAGCCAAGTATAGAAGGAGCTGCCAGTGGCATGATCCAACAGGCTAAATGCAGTGGCAGCTCTCGGCAGTGTTTGTGGCATCCTCCTTGCCCAGAAAACCCAGGTGTGAGCAGGGAGCGCCAGAGGTAAAATCTGGGATGAAAAGGATAGATCTTGGTGTTTGTCTTGGCAGGAGCGAACTCCCGGCATTCCCTCCTGGCCTCTCTCTGCAGCCAGCCCTTTGCCCAGGAGGCAGCCGACAGCTTTCGAAGTACAAGCAGCTCTGAACCAAAATCCATTTAAAACAGATTGTCTTGATCTGCTCTTTTGACACTGTATCATGGTCATTAAAGACCCTGGCTTCCTATAGAATACCTAGATGCTTATGTATTTGTACACTACATGTGATATTGCTTCAAATAATTCTGCTAGAATTCTTGAAGTCCTTTAATTGAAATTGAAAAAGTAACCTGATGTGCACAAAACATTTTTCAGTTAGCTGGATGCAGTTTGTTTCTGTTTTCTAGCTGTGATTCTTGAGGAGGGTTTATATTTGTTGTTTCATTCTCAAAGTTTTGTAACCAGCCCAGAGAGAATAAAGCACAACAGCTACAAGTAAAGCAAATAATCGTAGATTAATTTGTTTAGTTTGTTTGCCTCTTGTTTTTGGTGACTTTTTTTTTAAAGACTGTTTTAGAGGCATTTATCATTCCTCAGCTGTGTCACTTACAGAAGGACAGCTTGCAAAAGTAACTAATGAATTTCACAGGCACGATCTGTTCAGGTGGCCTTAAGTAAGGGGGATCAAAATGAACTGCCTGTCATGTTCCTTAGCATCAGACCAATAAACACTCCTGGTCTGATGCCTATTTTGTTGTTATTAGTTCTAATAATAGCAAGAATTTACTGAAATCATGGAGCTTTCTCTGCAGAAGAGAAAATGGCATAAGTCTAATGCTATCCTGTTGGAGAGGGCATCTTGCTATCTCGCCCCCTTGCTGTGAAAAAACACCATTTTTGGCAGAGAAGGTGAAGCCTGAGCAGCTTGGCTGCAGTAAGGCACCCAGTCCCTGGTGCTGGCAGCCAGGGCAACACTGGTAGAACCGCAGCGGCATCCACCAACCTTTGTCACACTGTCCCTACGCCAAGAGGAGAGACGTGATCTCAGCTTCAGCTCTTCCCATCTGTGCGCCTATCATTAAACCAAGGAGGTGACTGATGCTGTGGGAGTAACTCAGATAAGTAAGGCACCTGGTCCAGGCTGTGTTTCATCCTCATTTGCTGCTTAATGGTTCAGTATGCCTGAAGGAGAAAGGAAAGGCAGGGGGACACAGAGAGGATGATGAGGGAGGGAATTTTTTAGCTGTAGTGGTAGACAGTCACTGTTGTTCAGAGGATCTGAAGTTTAAACAATGAGGTGGATATGATGGGGTAGGGCCCAGGTGCACCTGGAGTGATATCGAGTTCATCTTCACGCTTTCCAGATGGGTTTGCAAAGGGAAACATGGGCTGGTGTTGGCTTCTTCAAGATGGTTGTGAGGCTGAGGTATTGCAGCAAAATGTAACCCATCCAAAAAGTACATTAATTGATAGTTTTGTTAATCTTGCTGATCACTAATTTTCTTAAAACTCACTAGTGATCTTGGTTAGTATTCATTATTATCTTTGTGTTTTGCCAAGTATGCTTGCTTTCAAGAGTTGATTTATTTTTTCCAGAATTCTAGAGTAAATAGATATTCAATAAAGACGTTGAACTGTCTAAAATAAAAAGTATTAAATTAAAGCAAAAGGAAGTTCACTAAACAAAATCAAGCAATTATTAACCATGCGGAAATTTCACTTTTGCTTTGGCTTTCCAAGAGCATCTTCTGTTGTCCTGAGTACCCAAATCAGATAATTGCTTCCTAAATTGTTTTGGGATCTTAACTTGATTTCTATATTTACAGCCCTTCTTTCTACCTTGGAAGAGAGATTCAGAATTCAGATAGGACCTAACAGAAAAGATGCCATAGAACTTGTTTTTTTTCCCTCTAAGTCTCTTATCATTGAGGTTTCCCAGAAGCACACACCTAGGATCCGTTGATGGAATCTGTCAGTGTGGAACGCTGCCTTACCTACAGCTATTAAAGTATGCAGTGCTATGAAAGGGCAACAAAGATGATTAAGGGAGTGGAGCATCTTCCTTATGAGGAAAGGCTGAGGGAGCTGGGTCTCTTTAGCTTGGAGAAGAGGAGACTGAGGGGTGACCTCATTAATGTTTAAAGATATATAAAGGGTGAGTGTCATGAGGATGGAGCCAGGCTCTTCTCGGTGACAACCAATGATAATACAAGGGGTAATGGGTACAAACTGAAACACAAAAGGTTCCACTTAAATTTGAGAAGAAACTTCTTCTCAGTGAGGGTAACAGAGCACTGGAACAGGCAGCCCAGGGAGGTTGTGGAGTCTCCTACTCTGGAGGCATTCAAGACCTGCCTGGATGCCTTCCTGTGTAACCTCATCTAGGTGTTCCTGCTCCAGCAGGGGGATTGGACTGGATGATCTTTTGAGGTCCCTTCCAATCCCTAGCATTCTGTGATTCTGTGAAAAAATATAACAGCCTTGTCAGCTATTGCCTCCACAGAGAGCCAGTGTGCTTTTAAGTCTTAAAGAAGCAGCTGAACACACCTTAATTATTGGTTGCTGGTGATATTAAAAACTTAAAGTGGATGAATAGCAGTAGCAATTGTTGCCTCTCTGGAGGAAACTGAGATGCAAGCAGCTGTGAAAGGATTGTGAAATTCTGTAGCAGCAAAAAAAAAAAAAAAAAAAAAAAAGGATTTGACATGAAATATTGTGGGTATGCTTGTTGGTGCTCTGATATTTTGGTGTGTATTTTTCAGTAGAGTAGGAACTTCAGTTTGTGTAGTTTTGCCTGTATGTTGAAGGCTTTCTTAAAAAATAAACAAACAAACAAAAAACCACAATGAAATACTGGAGGAACAGACAGAAGGATAAAGATGCTGGGCTGCTCCTACAAGAAGCAGAGTAGATGGACACTCCTTTTAAAATAGCAGATGGATAAAAAAGGAAGAATTTAGCAGTGTTGTGTACAAGGTTCTGTTCATTCAGCATTCCTACATATTTTTGATTATTTACTATAATAGAAGTAGAAAAAACATCTAAAAATAATTCACAAGGATCAGCATGGATCAATCTATTTTAACAAAGACTTTGGAGCGGTGCAAACTTGCTTTTCAGTAGTTATGGTGATGCTAACACTTGAAGTAATACCAGTATTTGATGTTGGGGCATTCCATGGCAGAGAATTTATCTGAATCATCTTAGTCAAGCTTAAAATACTAACTGCCTTCTAAATGAATTAGGAACTGAGACTGAATGTTAATTGTGACTTCAGGCTATAGTGTCCTATGCAATGTCTAAATTAACAGTGCCTCAAAGTGGAGCCTCAGGTGTATTTGAGGCTTCTATAATAATACAAATAAACTAATGTACACTAGTCTTGATCATCTTTTGAAGACAATAAGAGGTTTTTATGCTGGTTAGGATTTACTTTTCTGGCTGTAATAGCTTGATGACAATTTTTAAGTTTTGACAGTTTATCCTGCTGTATGCCTGACTAGGACCAGCATGTTTTGTTTCATTAATATTTTACTATCGCATTAGGAAAATACAGCACAATGTATACTCTTCATCCCATAAACTGCTCATTCCAAGGCAAACTAACACTCTCTTCATTTTATGTGTCAAATAAAAAAGCCCCACATCTATATTTAGGTAATTTGCTCACGAGATATGGCAACATATTCTTACTCAGTGGGCAGCTCAGTGAGTTGGCGGTGATGATGTTTCACATGACTGATAATGCAGAAGTTTCTCTTGGTAGTGCTATGGGTAGGACAAAGAATCATGATGAAGAGAGAACAAGATAGAGATAGGTATTTTGGGGATACTGTGAACTATCAGAAGAGCTGCTTAAAAATAGCTGCTACTGCGTGCCTGTGGTATTTTGGAAAAGAGGAATTGATACACGGTAGAAAAGACGCTGTTTATTTAAACATTTACTACTATTTTCAAACTCATTTGAAGGCTAAAAGGCATTTCGCTTTGTCCAGAGATAATTTTGGGAAACTATCTATACACTTAAGGTGTAAATGTGTTCAAAGGTAAAAGTACAGAAAGAGTAGTTAGTAAATACAAAACTGCTTTCTGTTTTGGCAGAAAAGCCATAATATTTATTTTGAAAGGTTAAGGCGTAAGATACAAGGAGAGCCACATGTTCTCCAGCATATGGCTGATAAAGGCAGATCAGCAAACACAGTGAAGCTGTCAGTCTCCTGTGAAGAACAGGACGAAACTGCATATACCACCCGTGGTGCATCTGTCCATGGCTACAGCATTGCAACCTGTCCCGGAACTCATGACTTGTTTGATTCTGGAAAATGCCTGAGTGTGAACTGACTTCTGATCATTAACCATCTAATCATCCACTGTGTTGTTTGTTTTGTTTTTTTTTTTCTGAAAGCGGGGGGTGGGGGGGGACACACCAAAACCAAACAGCCAACAAACCCACCCAAAAATGTATTGGGTAGAACCTGAGATCTGCCTTAGGCTCTGCGCTGGGTAAATGAGGATAAAGATGTATAGGGATTGCTCTGAGGTGCTTTGGCTTTTGGAGCAGATACTGTAGACAGGATTTGGTAGATGGTGCTCTCGGCTTTCATAGTTTGCTTTAGATGAATAGTAGGTGCATATGCACCAAACGCAAGAGAAGGAGTTTAGTGCTTAAACGTTGTGGTTCACAGGAAGGAAAAAATGTATATGCTGAGAGGCTCTTATGTGTGGACACTTACTAAACATCCTGAAGTCATCAGCAGTTAATGATTAAAAGCTTTTAGTAGTTTTTACTGAAACTTTCTATTAAATAAGTCAATCTTTCATTTAGAAAATTCTTCAACCAGCAGGCCCAGCTAGTTTGGTCTTCATCTTTCAGTGGCGATGGGGTTATGTTTGTGCAAGCAGAATACAGTTTCACTGAGAAATATGCTTGTTTCTGACTTCAAAAAGGGCAGATTTTCTAAAACTTCAAGTGTTGGCACAATTGCCCTGAAATGTTTAGATGGAAAATTAAGCAAAATCTGGGAATGGGCACCCTTTAGAATGTGCTTGAGCAAAAGAATGGTGTGGAAAAGAACGAGTGTGAAAATAATGTTTTCTGTGTGGGAACGAATCCTAGTTTAAAGGAAATTAAAACAAATATTAAGGATAAGGAAAAAGGCAATGAAATATCCGTTTAAAAAGTAAATGTTGATGCATAAGGGACCGAAAACTAAATTCTAGTGTGGTTGAAGCACTTAATACATTTTTCAATGGAAAAAAATAATCCCAGATCAGATGTAGATTCAGTGACAGATGTGGACAGTAGAACTGTAAATAATATAATAAAGCAAGGAGTAGCAGTAGTTATTTATGTTGCAGGCTTTGGATAAAATAGGAGTATATATTTCTCTTGTATAATGCTACAGGTATAATAAAGATGTTTGTCATCTGTAAAATAAAAGCATAGGAGATGCTATCTGTTGAAATAAACATTCTCAGACCAGCAGGTCATTCGACTGTGAATTAGATAGACTAGGCAAGTTTTCTGAATTGCTAAAGTGAACAAGTTACTGCAGAAATCTTGGCATCATGCTCATGTGGTTCCAAGGGAAGCTCTGGTGAAGCTCTGCGTATTGCATTCACAAAGTACATGGAAGTTCTGTGGGAATTGTCCCTGGCATACTCCATACCCTGTTGTCAGTAGCACTCCACTCTCTGCTGGCCACTCTGGTGGCCACATGAAGTTGATAATTTCCAATCTGAATTAAATGAATGTCTCTCTGCACCCTGCATGCTGCAGTCTGGGCTCAGGATCTTGTGTGAACTCGATGATGAGCTTGCAATCACCTTCCTCCCCCCACCCCATTTGGTTCTGGGAGACAGTAACTACTTGGGTGTTTCCCGAGTCCTTCCTGTGTTGTCTTAATAGAACCAAGCTATTTTAATCTTTTCTACGTCTTTGTGGCTGACCAAAGTCTGTCCGCAGGCCAGCTTATCTTGTCTTCATCTCTAAATATATTTCTATTTGGGATGAGCCTTTGTGCACTGTTTTGTTGTTGGTTTTGTTTTGTTTCGTTTTTTCAACTGTGCCTTGAGCATTGAATAATCAACTCCTTGCTGTGGCTGCCCCACACAGCTACTATTCCTTACTTCTGCTAGTCATGTTACAGGCAACCACCTCTCACAGTATCCACACTGACATGTTTTTGATGTTGTTTTCTTTTTTTTTTCCTGGTAACTATGACAGTTGGAGGTGTTGAGTCCAAAGAGTTGCCCTCCATCCCTGCTTCCTTGTGATTCAAAGTGAGGAAAAGAAAAGTCATGACTGTCTCTTGTGTAGGGAGGCAGAGGGCGGCTCTACAGAGGAGTGTGTAGCCCTGGCAGATGTTTGCTGCACAAAACGAGGTGTTGATTAGCACAGTGAGATCTCTGCTGGCTCCAACAGCTTGAGGGCAAGAGTTTCTGGATTTGGGGTTTTTTTTTTGGTAGGGTAGCTAATCCTTTTGGCTCATATCACAATAAGCCTGTGGCATCCCAGCATCTTTTTGCAGGCGTTTAACGCAGATTACGTGCATTTAGACACAGCTTTAGTGTAACTGGCAATTAACAGATGTTTTAAAGGATTAAAATAGGAGCTTAGAGATTTCTAGGTAACTTTACCAGAACTTCAGGCTCTGTTTCCTCTAGCCTCTGTTTTCTTCTACTCCCTTTTTTATTTTCTTCTAGAATTGCGTTTTTTAAATCTCTACTGAAGCTGTCAAGGCTAGTTAGAGGAAGAAGGTTGTGTGCATGTCTCATGCAATTTCTGTGTTGCAAATACGGCTGAAGCTAACGAAAAGAGACCTCTATAATCATTGTACAGCAGCAGAACAAGGTTATATTTTATAACTTTGACAGCTACCTGGAAGGTGTCTGTCTCTGGGGGATAGGAGTTTTCAATCCCAAAAGCTTCTGCTTTCTTGTTTTTGAGAAAAATTATTGGACAGAATGGTTATAATGTTGCCATCCCTGTTGTAGTTGTTTACTGTATGCATTGAGAAACAACCATATATATATACACATGCATCTAAAATTTCAGACAGAAAGCTCCAGTCTGAGTACCATATCTGGACGGAGTCCTGAAGCTATGAGACAGAGGAGAGCAAAGCAGCCATGGTCTTTCTTTATCCTTCTGGCACACAGTACAAATGTTGCACTATACATGCACATAGCAACAAGGGAATAGATTTATCAAACTTTGCTGTCAGGCAAACTCTGGTGGGCAAGAATAAGAGAAATATTCCAAACGTACTGTGGATTTTGCTTGCTGTCAGTGAGCATTGTATCAATACCAGCCTAAATAAAACACTGCACAGTTATGAGTCCACTGTGGAAAAGCCTACCACTGTCATCATCATCTTCAAATTACCCACTACTGTTTTCAGTGTTTCTTGTACCAAGTAGACCACTTAATGTGGGCTAAAACAGAAAACTCTTTACATAAATAAAGTATGGTATGTTTATTAACTATACATATTTTAATTTTAGGTCCGTAGAACACCATGATCATCCTAACATGGTAATGGGAGATCTTCAGTCAGATGAAGAAGATATCATGAACAGTTCTGATGAAGATGATGACACAAATTCTGATTCCAGCAAAGGGGAACCTGATCCTCAAGAAGATAAACAGGTAGCTTTTAATCTTTATCTTCTGAAGCTATTCCTCACTCTTGCACTATTTTGTAATTTGTAACCTGTTGGGATGTTTTCAAACAAAAGGCATTGAGTCAATACAACTTTATATTTTGTCATTCTTATTGTTTAGTGATTTTTTTTTCCTAAAATTTTAATTGAATATGTGTATGCTAGCCTGATATTAAGAGGTCAAGTTTAGAAATATCCCGCTGGAAAGTGTGTGTTGCCTGGCATATTTGTTTTTATGGAGCTGTAGAGGTGCCTACCATGCCTCTCTAACAGAGCTATATGCACAGATGTATGTTTAGAGAGCTTCAGTTTTGAGACCTGTAAATACCTTTTAATGAGGCTGTCTGTGCCTCACAGATCCTGGAGTGCACAATGTCTCTTGTGCACCAAACATTCAAAATCAACCTTTGATTTGTGAGCCTGGGTGAAGCTCAAGGAAAGGGGCCAGGTGAAGGTTGCAAGATCTGAGAAGATCCTTCTGAAAAATCTCTTGGAAGCTGTAGTTTTGCCCAGATGGTCTTATTTTGAGGGTCTTGACCATGAAGCAGAGGCTGTCTCTCACTAACCATCTCTGTGCAGACAGTTTTCTTGCATTTGCAGGTTCTGCATGCTAACCTGCCAATCACCGCTTATTGCACAGGGGGACAGATGGCTGAAACCATTTTTAATATTTCCTTTTCAATGACTTGAAACACCTTAAATGCCTTTCAGCATTTCATTTCCTTAATTCATTTCTTTGGTGCCGAGCAGAGACTTTGTGTGTGTGAGATCTGTCATTATAGGGTTGCAGAGCCACCTCTGTGGCCCTTGGAGGAGTGTAAGCCACACTTGACAATTGTGGTTGAGGTCTGACCTTCTGGTAGCTTCTGCAAGTGCCAGCTTGGAATGATTTCCACTATTTTATTTCTTCTTCAAATGAGGAGCAGGAAGACAGCACTAACTACTTAGAATGAAGGAAAGCCACCAAGATGATCAGAGGGATGGAACACCTCTCCTATGAGGACAGGCTGAGAGAGTTGGGGTTGTTCAGCCTGGAGAAGAGAAAGCTCCAGGGAGACCTTTTTGCAGCCTTTCAGTGCTTAAAGGGAGCCTGTAAGAAAGGTGGGGACAGACTTTGTAGCAGGGCCTGCTATGACAGGACAAGGGGTAACAGTTTTAAACTAAAGGAGAAGAGATTTAGACCAGACCTGAGGAAGAAGTTTTTTACAATGAGGGTGGTGAAACACTGGCACAGGTTGCCCAGAGAGGTGGTAGATGCTCCATCCCTGGACACATTCCAGGCCAGGCTGGACGGGGCTCTGAGCAACCTGATCCAGTTGAAGATGTCCCTGCTCATTGCGGGGGGTTGGACTAGATGAGCTTTGGAGGCCCCTTCCAACCCAAACCATTCTATGATTCTAGAGGTCCTGTCCCTGTCCGTGGGGATACCTGCTTTCTTACTACTTAGTACTGGATGTCTTGACACCAGACTGCCCATAGACCAATGCCTCTCCTCAGTACCAGTCCTGGTAGCTCTTTTTCATTTGATAGTAGTGCTAGTTGCATCCTTCCATTAAAAATGAATAATAATATAAAAAAAAAGCCAAACAATCAAAACCACCACCAACAATAAAAACAAACAAACAAACTAAAATGAGACTTGTTAGTATTTGAAGAGAATACTTGATGATGTGTCAGACCTGAATGTCATTTAACCAAATGATGAGAGGAATAAATTGGAGGAGGGAAAGGGAGCTGAGGGAAAAGTGAGTTCCTGTGAAACTAAGCAGGACTGTGCCTGTACAGAAGGTAACTTAATCTTGTGTGCCTCTAGAATTGCCCTCAACCTTTCACGACAGAGTTTTATAGGAAAGCGTCCCCAGTTAGGAGGCTTCTTGGGCAGGTTTCATGGCCTAATTCAGCGCTTGCTGTGCAACATGTGCTGTCAGCTCAGTTCAGCTGCCGGTGGCACATGTGGCCAGCAGCTGGGGATCAACAACCAACTTCCCAACAGGGAGAGCACCTGCAGAGGAGAATGAAGTGGCCTCTGCATTGCTCATCAGCTGGGCTTGTTTCTATTTTTGCTTACCACAAGCATCTGGCTGTTTTGATGCTTTTAATCTATTAGAGCAGGCACAAGGTTCTTTTGCAATGCCACACCTGAGAGCCCAATTTGTGTTGCTTGGGTTCTCCCATTAGAGACTCTCTTAAGCCCAGCCTGTCTTGGCTGAACAAATGCAAAGTGGCCTTTTCAGTGCCAGCTGGTGTGTGAAAAGTCTTTCAAATGGACTGGAAAACAGACTGCTATGTTTTGTTTTGTAATTGTTTGCTGTTAGCATCCTGTTCTCAAAATACTAATTTTCTTCTCATTTGCAACTGTCACATCTACCCCGATGGCAGATACCTTGCTCTGCATAATTGAGTTACTTGTAAATTCAGTCTTGTAGGGAGTATGTCAGCTGTGCTTTCTAAAAAGGCATTGAGGCCTGAGGATGAGTGTTATAGTCTCCCCTGAATCTGATTGACCCTCACAGGGTAAGATCTAAGTGGTTTTTGGAAATAAGTTTCATTTTAGAAGTAAAATCCCTGTGTGAATATGTCTCTGTAGCATATCAAATAAATAATGTACTTTGCATATATGTGATGCAACACCACATTATTAGATTTAGAAAAGAATGTCATTAATTTGGCAATGTGTAGTTAATCTCAAATTAAAATTATTTAAGTTTTATTTTTTATTTGAACTATAACAACATCATTAACCTCAACCTGTGAATATCATTGGTTCCCTGGTTTGATTTCTAGCACTTGAGACTTGTTTCTAGGTTCAGAAAAGACCTAAAATTCCAGATAAATCTTGCAGCATTAGCGCTTATGAACCAAAGGTTCACATACGTAATGCCAGAAATAGCTGCTTTTCTAGATAAACTGTTCAAAGCCTGTATTGCGCTGCCATACTCCATACAGCCTCCCCAGGAGTCCCATGTGTTGTATATCCTGTGATGTCTCGGTGCTCCTCATCCACGCTCTTTCTTTGCAGCCCATTGAAATGAAAGCCTGAATATCTAATAGATGTGGTGGCAGCTGGCAGCAGAGAAGCATATGGCAAACCATGAGAGCTGTTACGGAGAAAGGTGTTTTATCTGAGGGAAATTGTAAATTGGAGTTACACTGCATAGAAAACGTATTTGTGTCGTGACACCTGCCCCTTTTTGCTTTGCTGTACCTGTTCCTGATATCTGATGTTGAGCAGTAGCATTGATTTTTCTTTTTTAAGCCAAACGTGTGAACATAAAAAACATCATCATCTCCACAGTGTTTCAGATACATGACAAGGCTCACACTTCTACAGCTTTGCAGTACGATTGCTGCATTTTCTTTAGTAGGTGGTCAGAAGCTGACTCTTCTATTCAGTGTGATATTTTTCTCCTTTAATATTTTTCAGTAAAGAAATCCATTTGAGTTTATTGCAAATATTACTGTTGCTGTATTAGTCAGAAAAAAAACTGAATAATATACAAATATTATCTGTACTGCTTTCGCTAACTAATAAGTGTCACTTGCTAGGACTTCATTTGTTATGGGCTTCATTGCTTCCTGTAATAAATAAAAAGGCCAATAGTGTTATAAAAACTACTCTTGGCTAACGTTGTTTGCAGCTACAAGCTAAATTGGTTTTGTCACAGATCTGAAAAGCCAAATGATTCCAAAGCCAGGAGACTACAAAGGAGTATAAAACATTTTTATTAGAAATAACGATAGAGTAATTACATTGGATTTGAGGAACTGCTAGCCTGAAATGATCGTTACACCAGTTTTAGTAGGTGCATAGTATAACATATAATTTTATTTGCAGAGCAAGGCAGCTGGAAAGAAAACAAAGGTTTACCATATCGCCAAGGAGATCATGAGCTCAGAGAAAGTGTAAGTGTCAATGCTAAACTTTACACCTACTCAGTTGATTTTAATCAGGCAATTAGAATGTAACTATTTTATTTTTCTTGCTTTTCTGATAGGTTTGTGGATGTGCTAAAGCTCTTACACATTGTAAGTATATAAAAAAAAAAAAAAGGCAGCTTTTTCTTCTGTTTGTTTAATCATTTGAAATTCTATGTTTAGGCTTTATTGTAGTGAATGTGGCCTTTTTCTGCTGTCTCTACATATTCAAATTCTAAAAATTAATCTAATTAAGCAGAAGTTTAAAGTTTCAGATTTTATATAATGGATGAATATTTTGTGTCTCCTTCTGCATCTGCTTAATTAATGTATGCAGTCTTCCAGCCGAGTGGGGGTATTGCTTGAATAATGAAAATTGAATATATATCCATTTATGTTAATCAGCATCATCTTTATAATCCAGCTTGTACCATAGCAACCAAAATAAAATCTTTGGTTAGAGTAACTTTTAAAGTAAATAGAGCAGAGGTGGGAACAGTTTACTTCAGAAATGGCAAAAAAAATACACGTTCTTTAGGTAGTCTAATTAATTAGCTCTAATGTTGCATCCATCACCAAGGCAGCATATCTTTGGGCAGCAATTCTTTGACAGATGCTTGCTCTTCTGATAACAGCTGTGATTGTAGTATATGCAATATGTTGTGCACAGCAAGGGTTAAATATTTAATCCATGCTTATGCAGACCAGTCATCTGTTAAACAGGCTGTGTAGAAGGTGATAACAGAAAATTAATAGAGAATTTAGCTTTCTTTAGATTCATTTTATGTGTTTTCTGTCAGCTTCTAAGTGATATGTGTTTGTACCATTTTGTCACTCTATTATGTGCAAGCATAGTGATTTTTTTCCTTGGGCAATAGCAGTGGTAATATTGCGAACAGATGCGTTAGCCTGTCTTAGTCTCTTGAGAAGCATGTTCTGTGAAACTGGGAACAAAGGCTCTCATAGATGGATGTATATATTCCTGTAATATGGAGATCTTTCAGGAAACAAAGAACTTACCACACCACTTGCTGATTCCTCTTGCCTTCCGTTTTAGTAATTGATTTTTTTATTGCGTTGAGGCTTGTTCTTTAACAGCTAGAGCAGGCAGTTGCGGCCAATATATAAATTTATATTCAACATGTTTTCTAGTGCAGTACTCAAGCTTAAATACTGGTTAAAGGAAGATCATTGTTGTAATGAGTATGGGCAAGTTTTAAGCTGTATGGTTTTTAATTATCATATTTTTCAGGCATATAACATATCTTAAAGGTGTCTTCACTTCTCAGTGTGCTGTTTCTTCAAGTAATATGCGCAGTACTGGAAGCAAAGGCTGTTGGTGCAGAGGATGGAGACAAGCAGAGGAAGAACATGGGAGAGGGAGAGTAGTCAAGGCATTTAGGAAGTTTCTGGACTGAACTTCAGGTTGTCTGCGCATTGTAAATGTGTAGTGCTGGAGGATGGGTTTTGCTTTGTTTAAATGGATGACTCACAACTCTATTAATGACAGTATGCTAGTTTCTAGCTGCCAAATAAAAACCCATTGGAAATGTTTTTGGTGGCTAGCAATAACAATCGACGTTTATTCAGCCTGGTCTAACAGAGATTATGCTAGGCTAGGAGTTGAGGAAACAATTTGCCCTCAATTTGTTGGATGGCCTGTAGCATGAACCTTGGTGAGTGTCCTTGTCAGAGCAGGCGCCAATTTTCAGGCTCTGTGTGTGTGCGTTTTTCATTTTAAAAAAATTGCCATATCTGAGAAATGTTGCAGAAACATGTTGTTTTATTTACACAAAGTGGTATGCCTGAGGATTTGCGTATGTTTGTCAGAGACATTCTTAAATCTGTTTATTTAGTCATGTACTTCTTATGCATAGTATTTAAACATTGATAAAACTACCCTTGTGATTTTACCTGTAATGAACCACTTGGTCTTCAGGGTCAGGATTACTAACTTCAGGCAAGCAAACTGACAGATTCCTGGAATGAAAACTTAGATTCTCCCCAGGCTGGGCTTGTTTTACCCACAGTAAAGATTTGGCTAGTCAGGTGAGGCTCCGTTACACCTTCTGAACCATCTCTTGGTGGTTTTCCAAAGAGTAAATACTTGAAATTTAGTGACTAATTCCATTAGCGATGATCTGAAATTAATAGTGTTTTCCTCAGCCTGTCTTACCACTGCCAGTTAATGCAGCTCATTGCTCTTATTACAGCCAGAGAACAGGACTTTTGATGTAAGAATAAGGTTTTCAAATTGCTTCTGCTTAGAGCATTTGAAGTGGAGTGTAAAGCAGCTGAGAAGGTGGGAACGTGGCTGCAAACTGGTTACAAGTTGGTGTTTGGGGTTTTGTTGGTTGGTTGGTTGTTGTTGGGGGTTTTTTTGTTGTTTTTGCTGTGTTTGTTGTGTGTGTTTGTTTGGGGTATTATTATTATTTTTTCGTGGTGGTGGTGTTTTTTGCTTGGTTGAGGTTTTTTTTAGAATTTTTGTCTTTTTATATTGAAGTCCAGTTAGGTGGTGCAGCTCTTCCAAATACCAGAGTGAGGTGGTTCATGCATAGCCTCTGGAGGGTAAACAAGAGTTGAGAAGATGCGATAAGTACTATTTCTTTCCTAAGGGTACTTGCAGAAAAAAAGAAACTTGCAGGAAGAAAAGGAACCATGAACTGAATGTAAAACATAAATGACTTAAGAGAAACAAGCTTGTCACTGCTGTCTGAGATGCTCTGTGCCAGAAGAACACCTGGTATTCCTGCAAAAGGAGTAAGGTGGGATTGGTGCCATCTGTACATCTTTGTTGTGGGATGCTTTGGAAATGGTTTGCTTTGCACAACTGAGAGGGACCTCCTCAGCAGCACCCTGGTGCTGTGAGGATGAGCTGCCTGGCTTACTTGCTGTCATTGCTTAGGTCCATTTTTTGTTCTGAATTTTGTTCTTTTGCCAAAACCCACCACTCTCTTTGTTCTCCCATCCTTTTTGATTTCGTTTTTCCCTGCTGCTATGGTATGGACAGTGAGGCTTCTGGTCCAGCAGAGGAACATGCTTTTTGGGATAGCTCCTTCCACTGCAAGGTTTAGTGTGTGACTTTGTGCTATGTAAGCAAAGAGAAGCTTAGGCCTCTGGGCTTCTTCCTGAGCTTTTAGATCTGCAATTCTGACTTAGACCCCAGTTCTGTCCTTTTTAGGATTCTTGAGAGCAAGTAGGGAGCTTGTGAGGAGGCACCTCTAATTTTTATTCAACCAGAAGATAAGCTTCTTATTGGAGAAGGCAGACCTTTCTTTTTTCTATATTGTGTATCCTTCCAGAGACACTTAGAAGAGTGAGAAATTCTGGTTTAATATGCTTCCATTTTTCAGAAGACAATTGCAAAATTATATATACATCTATAAAATCACTACATATATAGTTTTATATATATATGAAAACATAGACTTTTTGTATATGGAAGCTAAATATTATGAAAAATAATTATTAGTAGATCTTGAAAAAGAATGTAATGTGCATGTTGAGAAATAAAATAGCTGTGCGTTTTGGAGCAAGGGAAGCCCTGACCTATGGTCTTGGTTTACAACTGACCTACTGTTTGTCTGTGAAAAATTCTCTCAACCTCCTTTTTCTCCAACTGTGAAAATTAAATATTTGACCAGTCTGAGGTGAATATGTTGATAACTTTTTAGTCTATGAAGTGCTTTAGAATTGCTGATTGAGGCATTTGACAATGAATTGCAGCTGTAGTCATCTTATTAAGAAGGCTAACAAAATAGTTTTGGTTTGGAAGGAAATACTGTTTTACTACCCAGCTTATCCCTCGAAATAACATTCTGGGAATATGTCACAGTCAAACAATTGATTATTGTAAAAAATTAACTATCTTATATCGTTAAAGACTTAGAAATTAAGGTGTGGAACTACTTGGCAGCTTTCCAGAAGCAATCTCATATGTTTGAAAAATGTCACGATCCACACTTACTCATAGTCTTCATTAACTGTCATTGCTACAGTTTATCTTAAGAGTTTATGGCTAATAGCCTAACTGTAGTTAAGACTGCCTATTTATATTTTAAGTAATGTATGTGTGGAATCTCCTGTAGCTGTATTCCTAGCAGGCGTGTTTACAGTTTGTCACATACGGCAGCCGTGCTCTTCCCCAGAACGTGGAACTTCCTCCCCTTCCCTCCTCCCTCCTGTAGGGTGGAGGGGCGTGTGTGTTCCTTGAAAAGTATCCAAGTGCGAATATATTTTTTTCCTTAAATTAAACTGATATTTGAGCTATCTGCAGGTGTATTTAGCTAGGACTTGCACCTCAGTGGAAGGGATTATGGCTTATTTTTGCTTTGCTGATGGTATGTTCTAGGAGAACAGATCCAAGATGAATATTGGTTGAAGCCTTAGGAGTAAAATACGTGACCATGTGTAGATCACGTAGTTCTTTCTCTTCCGGTTAAATTTACAAGAAGTTTTAATTTCACCCGTTTGAAATTATCTTTATTCAAGCTATTAGATAGCTGAAGGTACACTGAACCCGGTCAGCAGCTGAGTGAGAGTTTAGTCTGGTCAGCACCTATTTTGGTTTACAACTAAATTTGTTCCTTTGCTCCCGAAACTGAGGCAGGCAGGTCGCCTTGCTGGGAATCCTTTGGTGGAAAGAACTGAGAGGGATTGTGAGTCAGGGCATTTGCAGAGGGGAAGTGCGTGGGCTGGTCTCAGATGATTCACAACAGGGTCAGAATTATTTCAGATATCACAGCCTTTTGCTTATTTAAGGAAGCTGCATTGAAGGAGAGGTGGGAGGGAACAAAAGCAGTCATGGTGGTATCCTCAGATATTGTTTAAAAACCGCATAGCTCTAGGTGGAGTGTATAGGATAAATAAAATTCCTTAAACATTTTCAAGTCAGGAACATTTTATCAGGCACTAATTCAGCAATAATATGTACTCAGAAGCCTTTAAAACTACCTAAACTAGATTTTCTTATGCACAAGTACCCAGTGGGATGCTGTCTTAGTTGAGAATAAACTAAGACAGTTTCTGGTTTGGAAAGAATGTGCTTTCCAGAGATGGTGATGAGTGCTGTCCTCTTAAAGTAGCTGTGTGAAGACAGTTGCCTTTGCTTAAGCGATAAAAAGTGATATCAGAAGATTATTATTGGTCCAGAATATAATGTAGAGCACGAAAATGTAAACCGGCATTTCAGAAAGTGTACAATAGCCTCCCCTTCTGAAAGGAAAAATTATTTTGGTAAGAAGCTGGGATGATTCAGTATAACTAGCATAATCTTTTGTTTTCTGTCATGCAGCATATGAAACGTTTGCCTAGAGTTACAAATGTTATTTTTCCGTAAGATAAGCACATTAATTCCCAAGCATGGCAAGTGTTTTTTAATGAGTAAGACTGTAGTATTTGAAAGGCTCATTTTAAATTAGAAAATATCTGTGTTTAAAATTCACTGTAATGGATTGCTGCATTGCTTCAAACAGAATAATTTCTAGGACGTCTCAGGTGGCTGTCTTTGAAGAGGCTTATGAAAGCAGTACTCTTCAGCAGCATTATATAGTACTATATGCTAAATATGTTTGTGATATGAATAATTTCTTGCAGGTATATATAGATATTAGAGCATTTTTTTATTTAGCAGTGAATGGATTTAGTTTTAGAAGGAGTTAGGTTCTGCTGCATTAAATGGCTATTACTGCAATTTCTAATTTCACTTGTATAAAAAGCTGTCCTTATCTGAATACTCTGCACCCTTTGGAGTGAAAATTCAGTGTTTACTTTTTAAGTTAACATAGAATCATAGAATACCACTTTGGAAGGGACCACAAGAATCATCTGGTTCAATCTTTCTTGGCAAAAGCACAGTCTCCACAAGACAGCCCAGCACCCTGTCCAGCTGAGTCTTGAAAGTGTCCAATGTTGGGGAATCCACCACATCCAATGGCTGATTGTTCTTGTCATGAAAAGTTTCCCTCTTGTGTCCAGTCGTAATCTCCCCAGGAGTAACTTATACCCATTGCTCCTCATCTTTTCCAGGTGACTCCTTGTATAAAGGAAGGTAAAACGTATTTTATATCTGGTCATTAAAACAGACCTCTTCTGTGTTTTGTCCTTCTGGGTAAGAAATTACTTTCTCAGAAGGCCAGTACTTCAAGTGTAAACACCGTTAACTCCAACTGAGTTACCTTTGTTTGACTTTTCCTACCCCCACTCCTCAGGCATGTGCTCTCTGCCTTCAGCTCTTCAGTTTATCTCAAGATGAACTTGGCGTGACAGTTACTTCACACCCACTGCCAGGTTAAAAATAAATCTTAACATGATTACAGGGAAAAATGCATTGTACTGAAGACTTGATAATTAGAAAAAAAAATAAAATGAAAAAACAGCGTTGAAGTTTGGCTCTTTTGTTGTTTAGCAGGCTGGTTTGCATCGTTTGAAAGCTTTACCTTATCTTTCTTCCCTGCATTTCCTCTCTGCAGGGCTTCGTCCATTTGCTTAGTTGTGGAGGGACGGAGCGGGTGATGAAACAAAGTTTTGCTTTGCTGTTTTAATGATAGGGTCTTTCATGACATGGTCCAAAGCCTGGTGAAGCTGGTGGACTTTGGATCAAGCGAATTGAAAAACCAAATCTGTATTTGGAAATCATCCTGCAGACTCTTTGAATGCTGTATCTAGAAGTTAAATAAATGCTCTTAACTACGAATGACATTCCTGTCTTATCTACTGGTACTTAAACCTGGCTCCCTGCTCCCCTTTTATTGTTTGGGCCGGGAAAAGCCTGGGTTGTTTATTATGCTACAGACAAAGTTTTTTTTCTTTTCATCGTGCAAGTAGCTTTACAACATTCGGACAAAATTCTTGATCCATCCCATGGCAAAGTATATACGGTGTTTTGTGTGTGCATGTGATTGGGGTGGGGAGAATATTATCATAATATGATGATGCATTTTGCATGAAGCTCTCCAGAATGTCTCATTTGAGCTTTTGCCATTGTAATTCCATGTATAATTTCAGTGTTAAGCAATGCCCTAGGGTCAGGAAAACCCATAAGATGCAGCTGGTAGTTAACCTATGTGTCACTAGACTGCACAGAGGATGTAAAATGAAACATTTCCATATGAATAGCGCCATCTGTTTTTTAACTCCCTTGCATTTAATTCTCAGCCTTCCCCCATCACAACCATCACCCTGTATCTCCTTTCTGTTTCTTGTCGTAACTCTGCCCAGTCACAGCCTTGGTGACCCAGAGGGTCACAAAGCGAGAAAGTGTGTCTGGAGCTCACACTGCCCAGAGCTGATGTAATGAGGAGAAAGGGCAGGGGAAAGTTGAGGCTTAAGTTTGAGAGACCCTAAATAGTGCCAGATGCTGGACTGCTGACATAGCTGGTAAGACCTGCCGTAGTAGACCTGGGAAGAGGGAAAGAAGTGTCTAATTCTTTTTTCCCCAACCTGAGGGCCCCATGGATTTTCAATGATGACTGTGAACCCTGTTCACATTTAAAATATTACTCATCTTTGTACTTAGGAACATGTTTTTTGTCACCTTTTTCGCCATACTCGTGCACACATTATCAGGTTTTGGAGACCACAAAACACAAAAAGAGTTATTATGGATTATCTTTTTTCCACTGTTGCCCAAATTCAAGTGAGACATAACACAACGCACCACCTAATTTGGATTTTTTTTTTTTGGTCAGCTTAGACTATTATTTTTCAAGCAAAATGCTAAATTGGTAACCTTTTTTAAAAAAATTGTTTGCATGTGAGTGGGGAAAATACCTTGTGTAAAGGATGCTGAGTTTCAATATGGATATAAGCCTGACCCTACTGACTTGTGTGGAGCCAAGATTTTATTTCTAAGTAGTTCAATGGGGAGCAATAAGCCTCAGCTCTGTCCTACTGGGAGCTGGTTACAGCATTAAAATGCTGCAAGAAGACCCTTAAAGTGTAAGTGGGGTTTTCCTCCTCCCTGTAAATGTTTTGAATGTTGGTTTTGAACATCATTAACATTTGAAATCTCATAATTCCCATGTGTTGTTATGGTATATTTTTGTTAGATGTTTATTTTCATGTATAAAGAAGAACCGCTACATACAGTGATTTTTTGTGACCCTACATTTTTGTCCAAGAGGCACATCTTCCAAAAGGGCATTTGTAGATGACTTAGGAAATCTAGTATGATTTTTAATATTATATTATTGTTGTATTAACTGATGTAACATTGTTGCTTTTTGACCCAAATATTAGCAAGAAGATACTCAAGGCTGCCAACAGCCTTGCAGATAGATAATATTTTGGCCCCCCCTCCTTAGTTTCCTTATGTGTACTACCAGCAGATTTCTGAAGGGCATGGCATAAAAATTATGAACAACTTCTATATTACGCATACAGGAGCAAGAAAGTAAAGCTCCAGTGTCAAACCAAAGGGATTAAGGCAGTCCCAGGGGAGTAAATTGAAGCTGCAGAGAAACATAACCCAGATGGTACCCGCCTTGCCTTTGGTAATAGGGAGCAGCGCCTGGAATGTCTGCAGAGAAAACGCTGTTGTCTGTCTTGGTGCTTTGAAGGCTTTTGGCTGATGGGAAGGGGGGTTTCTGTCCTCTTTGTGCTCCGGCAGGATTTCCGGGACGCTGTGGCACATGCCTCTAGGCAGCTTGGGAAGCCAGTGATTGAGGACAGAATCCTGAATCAGATCCTGTACTACCTACCTCAGCTGTACGAACTCAATCGGGACCTCCTGAGGGAACTGGAAGAGCGATTGTCTCACTGGTGATTATCAATAAAGGGATACCGCTGCTTTGATGTTGTTGAAATGTATCTGTGGGGCTTACGTGACTCTGTGTGACCATGGTGTGACTCTTGCTTGTGTTTCACGTGCCTTCTTAAATGACAGAATTGACTTTGAAAGTACCGGAGAGAATTTTCCATTTAGATGTACTTTTTGCCATTTATATGTATCCAGAAAGGTCCAGAAGGCACATCAATACATGTTTTTAGCAATCACGCTTTTTTATTTAAAAATTCATTTTAAATTTGAAAGTTCTGGTCCCTGCATGGACATGAGTGGACTGATTTAATTAGAAGGCAAGCAGGCTATCCTGAAGACCCGTTTGCATTTTAAAGGTAATTGATATCTACTAACCAGACACAGCACTGTTTGACAGCCACAATCCCCTTGAAGTCCATTCTTAGTTACACTGGTGGGTGGATCTAAATCAGCTGTACAAAGGCACTGAAATGGGTAACGGCTGCAATCCAGTGCTTGCTATTAAGGGGTGGAGGCTGCATCTTGAAGTCTGAAGATGTGTCTCCTCAGAAATCCAGCTTGTACTAAAGTGTTCAAATGGTTCAAGACCATTTAATACAGATTGTGTATTAAGTGGTTGTCATCTAACACTAAACTAGTGTGTGGAGGTGTGCCTGGTAAGATTTTTCAGAGTAGCTACTCAGATGGATGACTATCTGCTGAAATGTAAGGTTTTTGTTCAGAACATAAACCCGCACATCTTACTGTGAAAAATATGTTTTGCTGTGGGGTTAAGATATACACTATTTTTAGCTCTTTCTAATTGCTCTATGTTTTGTTTCTAGGCTTGAACATCAAAGAATTGCTGATATATTTGTTAAAAAGGGTCCCTACTTGAAGATGTATTCAACTTACATCAAAGAATTTGATAAAAACGTTGCACTATTAGATGAACAGTGTAAGAAGAATGCAGGTTTTGCTTCAGTAGTGAAAGACTTCGAGGTACTGTAGCTTGTTTTGTGTCTCTTTAGCAGTTGTGATCCTCCATAAGGCTTTACAGATTATCCTCCAGTTTGTGAGGTTTTTGATTGTTTTGGGGTTTTTGCTGCAGTTTTGGCTTGATACTTAGTAGGAAAGTGGAAAGAAGTGAATTCAGATTTTGTGAAGTAACTAGTGATTTTGGCTACTGTGAGATATGGTGAAGGATGTTGATTTTCAGAAAATGCAGCACTTGCTACAAATTATATCAAAGACACATTAACAAAATATCTAGCTGCAATTTTTAAATTTTGTTTCCTGATACTATGCACAGATTAACTGTCCTATTTTAACTAGGTTGATTTCTCTGCCACATCATAGAGCAGTAGCTTACTCATGGGAGTGGTATTTCATTTCAGTTGGAAACATAAAAAAGTGAATTATTAGAAGTTTCAAATCCAGCACATGCAGCAATTGGATGAAAGCTGATTCATGTCCCTAAGAGCATTGCCAGATTTTTTACATAACTCACTTAAAACAAATCAGAGAAGAGATGCAACCTCCCTAGGCACATGATCCACGCAAACTCCATTTACCTCCTACTACATGGGCTTCCCCTGGGGTAATCCTTGCTCAAAAAGCTACTTAGAGTGGGCAAAGAAGGAGCTCGAGGTAGTCCGCAAAGCCAAGAAGAGGACAAGAGGCCTTTTTAAGGACTCGGTGTTTCAGATGCACGTTATTTTGATGCAAACTCAGGATAATTAACATTCTGAAGCATGGATCTCTTAAATCTGTGTTGTCTTTAGAGGTGCGGATTAAATAAAACTCTGCAATGAGCATTGCTGTCTTCTCTGCCTTTCTGCCTGGTGGACGCTGATGGCAATTACAAAGCAGCATGTTGCTTTTGCCACCCATATTTCTTTCATTTCTGAGAAGCTTCACCTCTCTTCCTCATAAGCAAAAGCACCTATTTTGAATCCACAGAGTACGAGTGCTTACTGATGTCTTTTAACACATAAATTTTGCATGCAGCGTTCCACACAGAAATGCTTGCTCTATAGTGTGGTGTTTAACACTGTCACGGTCACACCTTTTTAAGATAAAGCTTATCCAATGCAATCAGTTGTTTGGTTTTAGATGTATTTTCTTTTGTTGGAACGCTTGACTACCGCAGAATCATTACTTATTACTTATTACTCATTTCTTTCAGATGAGCCCCCGCTGTGCCAGTCTGGCCCTCAAGCACTATCTGCTCAAGCCAGTTCAGAGGATTCCCCAGTACAGGCTCCTGTTGACAGGTACAGTCAAGCTCTTTCACGGGGGCTTAAGCAGCCAGTCTTCACATGTCCCAAGAAACTTGTTTTCAGGTGCTTGTATCCATCTGTAAAGCATGTTTATCTGACTTCAGATACGTGAAGCTTTTTTAAAAACATGGCATGGATTTAGAGGCTTTCTTTGTTAATATTGATTGCAATAAAATATACAAGCGACGTGCTAATATTCCCAATGCTGTGGTGTGCTCTCTGATCTTACTTGGAAAACATGATACCTGTGGTGGTTTTCATTTGTTCCTGTGGTAATAGAAGGCTGTAATTTCCTTGGAGGGTTGCAATGTACCGGTTTTGGTTTGGTTTTGATTTTTTTGAGGGTTTTTCTTTTGATGGTGGTGGTGGTATTGTTGTTGGGTTTTTTTTGTTGATGTTGCATTTGGGGTTGGTTTGTTGTTAATGAAGGGAAAAGGTAGTATGGAAAATTTGAGCTAGGAGAAGGAAGTGAAAGATGTCTATGCAACTGTGAACTTCTGCAAGTGGCTTCTCCATTTCTCCCCCACCCAGGTGTTTTGTCTGTAAAATCCATTCTCTTTTAAAGGCAAAACACATGTTTTTAGTGTAGGTTTGCCAGTTAAGTACGTAAGCCCTGTTACAGGGGCATTGTATGCTGAAGAGCTGGCTTGGGACTGGGAAATCTGGGCTCTATACCCTGCTCTGGCATTGGCATGTTTGGGGCACCTCGAGCAAGTAATCTCCATGATCCGGTGCTTTTCTGTAAAAGGAGGGCAATGATAGAGGCTTCCTTTGTGAAGTATTTTGAGATGTGTTTATTGTAAGCAGGGATGGCTCCTGTAAGGATTTGGAAATACTTAAGGCATTGTTTGTGAAAGCCATTGCTTCTTGATGAGCAATTTAAAAATAGCCTCTGTTTATGTAGTAACTGCAAGTGACCTTTTTTTTTAATTTTTTTTTGGCTCTGTAGCAGCTTGTTGGCATTTCCCCAGCAAGTACTTAGACTAGTGATGCTGTGGGAGATACAGCCCTAAGTATTATGCGGCAGTTACCAAGTTATTAATGTTGACTGTTTTCATTTTAATAATCTCATTAAAATCACAGGTGTTGAAAAAAGAGTGAAACCTCTTTATTAAATGGGCTGCTTTATAGGGGAAAACCTTAGTGACACTTGATAAAATCAGGCCATAAAATGTCATTGGGGAGTTGCTTTATTTTAAAAGGATACTGACTTAGGGCATGGTGTAGGTGTGATATACACTCCAAAATCAGCAGAGCTTTGGATAAGTTCAAAGGTTTTAAAAGGCTGAACAGAGGATCAGGATAGAGTAAATGCCATTGTCAATATACATAGGACAGCGAGAGATGTCAGGGGTGAAGAGCATTGAAACAAAACTCAAATATTGAAGGGGATTTCTTTGTGATCATTAACCATTGTTGTGGCTGGGACAGGCTGTTTTAGATCTGAAAAAAAACTTACTCTGTGGTGATGGGGGTTGCTGTGGGTGTCCCAGACTGCAGACCTTACTGTGGCTGCCCAGCTTTAAATACACCTGCAAATGCTTCTGACAGGAATAGGACTGCAATGCTGGCTGCTGATTTAGAAAAGTAATTTTCTCGTGTTCTATGGGAGCAATAAAGGAGGTCACACTAAGAATTTAATTATGCCAGGGCTGCGGAGTGCTATTTTGGATCCATTTTATTTTCAGTCTGTTCAATCCGTCATGCATTTCTGTTGTCCTTGAGATTCTCCCTCTTCCATATCTCAATGGATGACCGGTCTGCTCTGTTACGTTCCAGTCGCTCTGTGTAATATTAAGGAATTTCTATGTAAACTTGTGCTGCAAAACTTTTGGAGGATATGCAAAATATCTGTTGTTGCAGTGGGTGAGGTGCAGTGATGCAGCAGCTGCTCCAGCCAAAGACAAGGGGATCTGTGGGTAAGGGGCCAGTGGGTAAGAGCGGGGGAGCGAAAATAATCCAGGAAAGAAAGCTGGCAGGCATTAGTCAGCAGGGATTTCTTCCTATTTAGCCGTTTTGTGTCAGTGGGACAGCTTTGTACTGGTAACCTGCTGCTACAGGGTCACATCACAAGCTTGTTGCTGTGCTTTGAAGTGGAGTTACTTTTCTGCTAACAAAAGCAGGAGCAGGTGGACTCGTAAATCAGGTAAGGAGAGGCGCAGCTGAGTTGTGTTTCTGTTAAATTATACAGCTTCTCCAGTCCAGCAAGACTTCCACTTCTCCTCACAAACCATCCCTGAGCTCTATACAGCAAATATGAGATGGGTTTTGGGGGAGTTTAGAGGCCTTTGCTTCCTTCTAATAGAAAGAAATGAAGGAGAGGTGATTTCTCTTGTCCCGAAAAACTCTGATTTGAGTAGATGCCTTGAGACTGCACAATATTAACAGGGTCTTCATTGTCATAGAATAAGCTTCTTTCCTCTTTCCCAACATAATATGTGCGGAGTCTTTTATTACCCTTAACTCTGGGCTATAGTGAGGGGAGGCTGAGGAGGGTGAAAAATCAGCCTTTTGAGCACACTGCCCCTTGGCAGATGGCAAAGAGAGTTGTCAGACTTGAGGCCAATTACATGTTGAGGAACGATTGCTTTGAGTTTAACTTGATTAAGTTAGACAACTTGAGACAAAAAGCAGTTAATGAAGCAGAAGAGAATTTCTAGCAGGAGAAGTGATAGTCACAGCCCCTCCAGCAAGAAGGAAGAGAGAATTGCTGGCTGCTGTCAGGTAGAAACAGGGCATAAGGGGATTTTATTCCTCACAGAAACAGTATTTGTGTGCATTTGCATTGATTTTTGTTATGTTTTGGAGTATCTAGCAGAGTTAGGAATTTTAATTTGTAACTCCACCTTTCTAAAGGTATGCTTAAGGTCTTCCTAGTCTGAACAACTAAAGTGTATTTCAGAGGGGAAGAATTTTGGCAAACACAGCAGATACCTTTCTACCTTAATATTTGACTTCTGTATTTATTTTATCTAGGAATTTTTTTGCTAAGTTTTTTCTGTAACGTTTTTCATGTCTGCGAAGTCCTCTTGTCTGTATAGTTTAAGCTTGTACCTCCAGAAAGTTGTAGCAAGCACAGCATTTCCAGTGTGTATTCACAGAATAGACAAAAAATATCTGTCCTGATGCTTCTCTGCAGCTGAGTTTTAGCTATGAACTGAGGTCCACTTAACAGATCTACAGGAGAGTATTAAGATGAAAATGATGTATTAGTAAGTACTTATCACTTTCAGGATTTTGCAGTTGCAAGTTTTATTGGCTACTTCAGTCTTTTAGTGCAAAAGCTGCCTTTTTAAATACGGAGTTTTAAATGAATGTAGTTGTGTTAAAATCTCTAATTTTCTCCTATTCACTGATGGTATGATTTAAAATGATAGAATATACCTAGCCAGAAAATGTTTTTCAGTGATGTAAAGTGGTGCTGTTTTGGGGAACATGTCCTACAGCATGAATACACCAATAAACCATTTTTTTTTCCCAAGTTGGGTCTCTGGATTTAAGTTTTCAGTGCAATAACTTTGGATATTAAGTTGGATGTCTCCATGTTCTGGGGACAGTTTCCTAGAGTGTCAGCAGTATATTTGGAGACGAGTAACTTATACCCACCTCACCTCTTGTTCCCATCCCAGAGAGGGGAGTGTGATTGGCAGCTTTAAGCAGTTGGTGTTTCTGTTTAACTTGTAAGGACTTGTTCTTTATACTGGGAGCTTCCCACTGGACCCCTTCGTGCTGGCCCTGCTGAAGATCAAGTTGCAATTGTGAAGCTTTACCTTGTTTGCTTTATGGTGGAATCGCACCAGTGCTTTGCCTGGGCAGGACAGCCCAGCTCTGACCTGAGAGAGCAGCTGTTGGCAGGCAGGGCAAGAGAGGGCACCTGGTCTCATATGTGCGACAGGTTCCTCCAGGTTAAACCAAGTCAAAAACATAGAATCATAGAGTGCTTTGGGCTGGAAGGGGCCTTTAAAGATCATCTAGTCCAACCCGCCTGCCATGGGCAGGGACACCTTCCACTGGACCAGATTGTTCAAAGTCCTGTGCAACCTGACCTTGAACACTTCCAAAGATGGGGCATCCACAGGTTCTCTGGGCAGCCTACAGTGTGAATTCTTCTCGGTTCCTTTCAAAATACCTCCTGTGGAGGGTTTGTTTGTTTAGTTGGTTTTTTATTCTCTCACACCAGCTTCTTACTAGTATAATCTAAAGTGAAGCAACATGAACTTTGTTTCTGATGGAATATGTGTCCACGTAAATGCTGCACTGGAACGTCTGTTAGCTACTACAGCACGAGATCTTGAGGGACATGAAGGATGCAATATTTGTGGAGTGTAGCCAGAGAGGTTTTGGTGCCATGACATTGTCTTAAAGGATTTAATGTTGACCAGCGCCTGCTAATGATCAGACAAAGCTTCGAGGAGAGCAGAAAGCCGTGGGTGTTCTGTGACCCAGCCAGACCTCCCAGTGCTGCCTCCCCGCTTCCCTGCAGCAGACCCCAGACGGTTCCTTCTCGTTCACCCCAACCTGCTATTCGTGCTTCTCCCTTGGATCCTCCCTTAGGTCTTTGCCAAAAAACTAACCTTTCAGTGCCAAATATTTCTCTTCCTGTAGTTCTGTTTTTCTCAAAGCTTTCATTAACTGTGACAAGATTTCTCACTCTTCATAGCATTGCTACTGAAGAAACATGTTTCATAATTCCTTTTTTTTTTTCTTCATAAGGAAAATATTACAATACACTGAGCGGTCTCTGAGCGGCATGCATGAAGCAAGACATCTTATGAAGGCAGGAACAACTGGCTCCTGACCCTTCTTGACTAAAAGGATTAATTTGGGTAGGGCAAGCATATTGGAGTTGAATTATTTCACTCCTACATGAAACATGTACAACTGCAAAACTAAAATTGAATGCTTGCTAGGTCATATGTGATTTGGTTTTAGTAGATCTGCTAGAATCTTAATACTTTATTTAAAGGGTAGTTATAAATCAGTATTTGTTGATCTTATCAATCTAACAAGTAAATTTCTTTGAAAGTTTCTGGTTTGGTTTCTTTCCATTTTAAGCAGTTCAAACATGTAGCTTGTAGATAATAGATGATTGACTTTTTACTGAAGATGTATTTTAATCTTTGACAGAATATTGTATTTCTTGGTGAACCAGACACTTGACCAGGGAATGGAAACTCAAGGCCATGTTTTCTTGTATAGTCATACATTTGGAGTTAATTTTAGCTAAGTAAAATAGATTTTAAAACTACCAAGACTTTAATGGATTGAGGGTGCCATCTTGTGGTTGAGGAACTAAATTTATAATTGAAAACCAAAAATACCTATTTGAACATTTGGAGGGCAAATAATACTTTTATTATTGAAAAAATATTAATCATAACAAGCTCTTCTGTAATGGACTACTTTTTTTTTCTTAACTCCTGTAGATAAGTTAGGTGCTCAGGCAAATATCTATCGCTTTCAAAATTTTTTGCATCAGCTTAAATGTAAATGATTGCAAGTATATATTTATGAGAGGTGGGCCTGAGCAAACCTCGTGAAATTCAACAAGGCCAAGTGCAAGGTCCTGCACGTGGGTGAGGGCAATCCCAACCATGAATACAGGTTGGACGGAGAAGGGGTTGAGTGCAGCCCTGAGGAGAAGGACTTGGGGGTGTTGGTTGGTGAGAAGCTCATCATGACCTGGCAATGTCCTTTTGTAGCCCAGAAAGCCAACTGTATCCTGGACTTCATCAAAAGAAGAGTGACCAGCAGGTTGAGGGAGGTGACTCAAGGCCAGGCTGGATGAGGCTTCGAGCAACCTGATCTAGTGGAAGTTGTCCCTGCCATGGCAGGGGTGTTGAAACTAGGTGATCTCTAAGGTCCCTTTCAACCCAAACCGTTTTATGATCCTATGATTTTTCACTTGTTTGTTTTGTTCTGGAATAATATATACGACATATCATTTGTCTTTGGAGAAGGCCACTGTTTCAATAACCTTTTCTTCCCTGAGCAAGATACCGTGACATACTTTCATTGTGGAAATGCTAATTTTCCTTTTGTTATTACTTTGACAGATTTAAAAGATTAGGTAGTAGATCTTTGTGGCATAGATCTGCCTGAAAAGCAGATTTCAAGGAAAAATGTGGGTTTTACTACTTTCTTATTCTGTTTATTTCTTTAACGATACCATCTCTATATTATTTTTTTCTTTATACAGATTATTTAAAGAATCTTGTAGAAGAATCTGCAGACTATAGGGATACTCAAGGTAAATGTCTCTTTAGATTAAAGAAATAACAGCTTATGTACATGTGATAATGTTTCTAAATTCTAAATGCATGCAACATGCCAAGCCAGTAACAGAGATGTTTTCTATTTAGTTCTAGGTTTCTCAGCAGAGGTACAAAAAGGTTGCCAATTTGTGTTTCAAAAAAGTTTTGAGCTGGCAGTTTTATCAGCTCACCCTTGAGTTGAAATCAAGAGATAAGAGTGAAGTTCCACAGGCAGCTTAAGCAGATATTTTGGACGCTGCTATGAAAGAGCCGGTCCTTGCATCTGTAGACCTTTCATGATAGGCAATCTGGTCTACCAGCTGCTCTCCCCCAGCTCTGAGCCTTTCTGGCCTCTTCCTCTGTCTTTGTGCCAGGACAAGTGTTCATGTGGCAGGAGTGAACAAGATCAAGGAGCTGCTCTGGGTTATGTTTAACTTGAGGAGTTATCCAGTTTGACTTGCCACGAGTTGCAGAAGCACAAGTGACTTTCAGAAGTTTGCCTGCAATGTGGAGCAAAAGGAGATAAGAGGAAATGAGAAGGAATAGTTGGTGATGGAAGAGGACAGGCTACGTGTTTTGTGGTAGCAGAAATGCAATGCACATTCAGACTGTTGCCTTCTTCCACATGTGTCTCAGCAGTGCTATAAATGCTCCCAATCAATGTTTCCATTTCATTTGCATGAGCCCCTGTCACTTATTTCAGCCTCTTGTGACATTCATGCAAGCCCATTATCTTTAGGACGGTTGTGCAGATGTAGTTGATTGGACCACAATAAATGAGTGCCTGAGTCAAGTTTGCTTTCTTATAGCTTTCTCTACTGATACAATACCATAACATTTATGAGTAAAGATCCTTCTTAGGGCATTTAGACATATTTGCTTGAGTGTGTTGTAAACATAAGCCAAAAATATTTTAAATAATTATTTGAGAGAGAAAACTTCATCTTGCACTTCTTATGGCCACGAACACACTAATGCTTGCACCATGTTTTTTTGTAGTTATACCTTCAACAGTATTTTTCTCTCCCTTCATACATCAAAAGCAGAAGCTTAGCTGTAAAAATAACAGTGTTGATTTTATGAATTTGGCATGTTTGATAGCCTATCTTTGAAACTGGGTAAGAAAAGAAAATCTAATCTTTACTCACCAAGATCTTTCTTGTAATAATTGACCTTAATTTAGTTCTGACTTTGCTTAGTTGTTAAATTCCATGGCAGAGGAGAGGATGGAGAAGACTAGGTTGGTTATGGTTAGTATTCTTGGAAAAAAATCCAAACACCACAATTCTTCTTGATGACCTTCATTTGAATACATTACTCTAGCTAAGTGATATAAGAATGGGAATGCTCTTCCCTGCCAAAACGCACTTTGTTTATGGATTTTGACCCTGTAAATTATTTTATGTTGTTGTTTAGGTTTGTTCAGTCTTGGCTCTATAAATAGCCCTGAGATCCCAGAATGTTTTGGTTTCTTTTTTTTTTCTGGAACTTTTAACATGCTTTCTTTTTGAATATGAACTCAACAATAAGGGAAATATATACATTTTACAGTACTATTAATAATACTCTAATGATTATCTGGGAAAAAACTCCAAGGCTTTGCTTTTGCCTGGTTTGGTAGGCTTCTCTGTGGACTTCTAAGCAAAGATAGTTCCTTTGTTTGAAGTATCTGACTGCACTTCAATTACTCAGAAGGTGCTAAAAGCTTTAGAGACTGCATTTTATCAGAGCAGTTGTTCTAGCTTTCAATTAATTGAGTCTTTTTTTGCACTTAAGTAAATTACAGGGTTTGGATAAGATCCTTGGATGGGTTCTTTCTCATATACACTCACAGTTCAGTAATTTACATAATATTTTTATGTAACCCCTTTTTGCTTATATTTTTAGCATATATTACAGTCAAGTTGCTAGCTATTAAATATCAGTACTTAATAAAATCTATAATCTTTGGTAATGCTCTGCTTTCAGAGATTTTTTTTTTTTTTCAAAGTTTGAAATTTAGAAATTTGAACTTTATACTGTTCTATTGAGGTGCAGCAAAACTAAAGGCAGAAGAAAGAAATCACAAAGATTTAGAAGATTTTTCTAGGTAGTATTCCGTGACTGGCACTGGAGGCAGTCGTCTAAAATAGAAAAAACATAGTTTCTACATAGTCTCGGTTAAAATGTTGTTAACTTTTATGCTGTTAGTAGAAACATTGATATTGAAGTAATTTTTTGGTGTGAGAAACTAGAATTTGTTTGTGGATTGTCTTGATGAGCTGTAGGTAATGATTGACACTGTTGGTTGAAGCAGTGACTTGCTAGGGGACACTTGTTAGACCGTGAACCAAAGACTCTGGGACCTGTCAGAAGTGTTCCTGAATGCAGTGACTGGCCCATCAGGTCCCTGAATCTTGGCATGGCGTGGAAGGGCAATATTGTACCTGTGCTTTACAGAATACCAATGCCAACTACTCTGTATAACCAAAGCATCTTTTCTTCATCCTCCAGATGCTCTAGCTGTTGTCATAGAAGTTGCAAACCATGCAAATGACATCATGAAGCAAGGAGTAAGTATTTTGACTTATGAAGTAGGTTGATTAAATCTTTAAAAAAAAAAAAAGTCATGGATGCAAGAGGAATTACTTACCTTTTGCTTTTTTCTTCCTGTAGGATAACTTTCAGAAACTCATGCAGATTCAGTACAGTTTAAATGGACACCATGAGATTGTACAGCCAGGAAGGGTAAGTCTGCCAGATGGCATTCAGCAGATTGCAGGAAAAGTGCAGCACAGATGATATGCAAGCAAAGTACCCAAGCTGGCATACACTGGGGAGAAAAAAAATTGGCCATCGCTTCATTATTTGGTTCTAACAGTCAAATGAATGCTGCCTCTCCATATGTGTGGGGTTTTTATTTTCTAAACATTTATCTGACGAAAACTTATGATTTTTAGAATTATTCCATGCCAGATATTGAAGGCAGGTTTTTCTCCTCAAGCTTAACCTTGTGTTTTGTCGTGGTTTCAAATGCAACATAGAAAACTGTAATGCAACCATTCACACTTTCAAAGAAACGTAAGGATGAACAGCCTTTCTCAGAAAGGGAACCTTTAATTCCAAAACTTCTGTGGCATTTCAAGTATAATAATAATTATTATAATCTGATGAAAAAGTCAGCTCATTTGTATGGCTTCTGCCCTGAAAAGCTAGGTTTTGAATTGCTTCTTTTAATTTTCTAGGTCTTTCTGAAAGAGGGAACACTGATGAAGCTGTCCCGGAAGGTCATGCAGCCACGAATGTTTTTTCTGGTAAGACACTGTACATGTTGCTGTGTGCGTAACATTGGTGTAATTTTAAGTGGCTGAAACATTACACTGCAAACATAAGTAACTAATAACTTCAGGAAGTGGAAAAAATGACCAATTGTTCTACTTGCTCAGTTCTAATTTAGAAAGATTATCTGTTGCATATGCGCCGATTTTAATAGAAAACTGCTTCTCACTTGAATGTACTGTTTTGAACAATGCTCATTTAAAAATTGAGCGCTTTTCTGAGAAGGTGTTATCCATGGTAGTGCAAAAACTAAAACAGTTAGTCCATCCCACTTAGCCATGCCACATCTTAAAACCTGCAACTCCACTGCTGCTCTTGCACCTTTCCCTCCCTCCATCCCTGCCTCTTCCTTCTCTCCTTCCCCTGCAGAGGCCGTTCCATCCTGTGCAGGGCACTGGGCTGGAAGGAAAGTGCTGGGTTCCCTTCCTTCCTCTGCTGCTGTTTTGTTCTGGAACTTCTGTGCATCTCTGAAGTTTCTGTTTCCACTTGAACCTTTTGTTTATCTCTTCTGTTTATATAGTAAAGCAATTGTTGCCCTGTGTGATTTGTGGCATTATTTGTCCACAGTCCTGGCTGAAATCTGTCTTTTAGTTACTGTAGTACAAATAAATATTTCCCTAGGCAGTCATGGGATATATATTCTAAGCTTGCAAGTGCCTGTCTTATGCTCCAGAGATGACTTTGTAGTGTATAAAACACTGAGATAACTGCAAATGTTATCAATTTAGGTAATACTCTCAAAAATCTGGTCTTCTTTGGACTTCCCAAATCAGATGTAGCTAATTTGAGTGTCTCTAGTTTGGATTATCTTTGTTTGTTTGTTGGGCTTGGTTGTTTTTTTGGTGGGTTTTTTGTTTGGTTGGGGTTTTTTTTTGGGAGGTGGCTTTTAGACTAGTGTTTATACCTTTAGACACTTTAGCAGTGATTTTTCCATTGCTCATGTTGTGTAGACTTAGTAAGGCTCATAAAACATTTAGTTATTTTGCAAATAATCTCATAGCAAAAACTTATGAGACAATTCAGTTTTCTGGTCTGTGTTTATGTGCAGTAAATGAAGTTTGTATCCATGTGTTGAACAAAACAGAAAAATTAAGGAATCTAAATAGCTGTTCAGTAAGTGCACTGAATGAAGCCAAGTCTGGTAAAACAGGAAATAAACAGTAGATGCACATTTAAACTGGTAAAATTCACATGGAACATACGGATAAGTTTGTCCTTAAAATCATAAATTACTAATCTTAATTCTGCTATCTTAAAGTTTCTGGAATTTTTGCTTTGTTTGAATGGCTAATTCTCATATCCTTTTAAAGTAGTTTATTATACAGTATAGCTGTGTACAGGAGAAATGTTTTGTCCTTTTTTACATCTGTTTTTTGACATCCCTGCAGTGTTTACTCATGTGCCAAATGTATATTTACACAAGGAAGATATAAACAGACACCTATTGTTATCTACATTCATACATGAAAATGTTTCTTGGGTTCGAAGTGGAATAATAGGAAGTAGAGGATTCCCTTCTGGCACAGTTGATCTCTGTGCTGTGTGAGTTCTGTACTTCCAATAAAATGCATCTGAAATTATCTGTCTCTAAACAGTTTAGTCATTAAAAATTGCTTCTGTATTACAGTTCAATGATGCCTTGTTGTACACTACTCCAGTTCAGTCAGGGATGTATAAACTCAACAACATGCTGTCACTGGCTGGAATGAAGGTGAGTCACTTGTTAAAATGAGTCTTTCTCCAAATCTGTTCAAACTCAGGCCTTCAATTTTTCAAAATGCTAATAAACTATGTTTATTGTTGGCAAGAGATATTAAAGACGCTTATGTTCCAGAGCAATCCTGCAGGCTTAATGTTTCTTGCATAATATGACCTGTGGGATCGCTGTCTATGTTTCCCTAAAAAACTGTTGCCCCAGGATCATCTCACCTGCATTTCATCATGTATTGTCCTACTCTGAAGTAGTCTGACTCCTTATTTTTTGTCTTGTATTTTGTTTAGACAGCTTTACTTTTGCCTTGTAACTGCTTTTTATTGCCCACACCCAGAGATTAGGCATCTCTGCCTGATAAGCTTCTGGTGTATCAAATCTCCATGGTTTATAGAGATCTGCTAAGCGTGAGGGAAAATATGGTTTTTGTTTCTGAGCCTTTGTGAAAAGCATCAAAGTTGAGCCCTGAGCCCCTCTGGGTAGTGATAAGGGACTTGCACGCCATATATTGACACAGTCTCTGACGTGACAGTTAGTGGGAACAACAAACCTTTGCCTCAGAAATCAAGTTGCTTGTCTCTGGTCCTGTCAGAGCAAAGCACCCAGTCCAGCTGCAGTGCACATCTGGCACCCAGGTCCAAGATTTCACAGGCGCAGCTGCAAAATCTCTTCTTCCAGTGCATGTTTTGTGGTGGCTCAAAACCACTCTTAACTTTGAAACCTCATTTTGTTTGTAACTTGGTAGCTCAGAAGGATCAGCAGGGTAGTCCAGCCCTTGAGGTACGAGCCAGATACCCGTTTTGGGGCACACCCCTGGGTTACATCTTGTCCTGCAGCAGCATCAGTGTCTTTTTTTGCCCTGTTGCAGAAGCTTACAAGGCAATGGGCCTGGGCATGTTGAAGCACAGCTCGAGGTGTCTGACAGCTCTTGAGCTTCCTTCCCCTCTACTTCGCTGTGGGGCCACAGTGAAATGAAATACCACATAATTTTGCTATAGCTGGGGCCCCTAGACTGATGTGTGATCTCCTGTCTATGAGATTTCTCTCTTCATTGTACCCCTTCTTCAAAAATATGTAAGAAATTTTACAGTGATTGAAACTAAAACAACTAGAAAAGTAGCATTTCAGTTTCAATGTAAAGTTTTCTCTCTCAATTGAAGGTTAAAAAGCCAACCCAGGAAGCGTATCAGAATGAACTGAACATTGAAAGTGTAGAGAGATCCTTCATTCTTTCAGCAAGGTGAGTCTTACAAATGAATAATGATTTTTAAACACTGTGATTTCAAACAGGTCACATAAGCTTTTTATAGCTTGTTTTGCACTTATGTAATGAAAAGTTACCCTTGGCTGAGTAATTACAGAATAGAGGGAGTGACAGATGGGTTTCTGGAAATGAGGTAGGCTTTGTTCTGATTTACTTCTGTTCACATTCAAAATCTGATTTTGAAAATTGAAGTTTGTTTTTAAAGGTGCTGGCGGAAAGGAAGCCTGGTCACATGTAATAAGTTTCACAGATACCATAAGAATTTGTAGTCTCTAATACAGTTCACCCTGGCGTGTGGAGACTGCCCATTGTGAAGCGATGGATGGAAGCACAAAAGCTGTAGTAAATGTGGCTGGTATTTGAGCAATTTGGGCTTAAGGCTGCAGCTGGTAGGGATTCTGCTGTCCACAAGACAGTTGACTGTTAATTAGAGGGAATAAAACTTTTGCTTGGTTCCTCCTTTTCAGCTTAGCTACACCTTCAGAAAAATTGAGTAGAAATATTATCCTCTCACTGCCTTTCCTTGAGAGGAACAAGAATTAAAATAGTTTCAATTAAATTAATTTTAGACTTTGTTTTTCAGTACTTTTTTGTTCTTCCGAAGTTACTGATATGCTCTATCAGTGTGTTAACAGGACAGGATGTCAAGCACAATACGTTTTGATATTATTATTATTGGTAACTGATATAAATTGGAAGAAGTCATCCTGGTCTTCTGGCTAAAATATCATAGAATCATAGAATGTCCTGAGTTGGAAGGGACCCGCAAGGATCATTAAGTCCAAGTCGTATGTAATTCAGCAGTGTAACTGAAACAAGAAATGGATCTCAGTAAACCTGAAATTACAGATTCTCCATATAGCAGCAAAAGGATACACAGCCAGCACACCAGAGCGGCTCTGATCCGCCTTCACTGAGATGCCTTTAGCAAAGAGCTGGTTTTGTGGATTGTTGTTTTTACTGTGTTTGACTTGGAGTTTTACATGTTCTGACATTTGTGACAGTGCTGATACCAATGAAGAAAGACGTGTTCTCTTTTGTTTAGCAAAGCTGAGCAAGGGCAGGCTGCTTCTTTTTGTGTGACCTTGTAAATACCAACATGAGGATGTCTGCACAAAGATAGGAGTATCTCTAGCTGAGGGGTAGACTAAGGTTAACCTTGTCAAAGTAGCCAAAGGAAATAGCTCAATTGTCTGAGCAGTAGTTATTTATAACAACAGACTTGAAAGGAGTATTTTTGTGTTTGTTTTGTTTTTGTTTTTTCAACAAATTTAAATGTTTCTTATGGTTTTTTTTACACACTGGGAAAAAAAAAGATGCATTTCACACTTTAGGGTACGATTCTGCTCCATTATAATATGAGCAAGTCTGTGCTGCTGAGGTGCTTTGGTGACTGGGTGTCACACAGATACATGAAGATATTTATGGGATTGCAGTAGGCAATGTGGTTTTATCTCTGCTTCACTTGAAACAGCATTTCACTTTTAATTCATTTGGTTCAAAAAATTGTACAAAATCATTGCAACTCGTGAAAATATTATCATCTTGAAATACAACCTGCCTGATTTCCCCAAAACAGGACAAACTTGTCTTTTTGAAGAACAGATTACATGGTAGATAAATTAAACTCTTGTGAAATACATGCTGGTCCATCAGGGAAAACCCCTATATGTGGCATTCTCATCAAATGGAGTAGAGTTTGTGACATGCTTTTGTCTTGACCTTGAAATTACTGGAATCACCCTCACATTACCAACTAAAGCTGCTCCGATTTGCTCTCTCTTTTTTAGTGTTGTTGATCTTGCATTTTTGGAGAGCATTCAACTGTTATTTTTCATACTGGCTGGAAGCTACGTGTGTGCAACAGCCCTGAGTCACACAACAGTGACAGAGAGAGGTTGCATTTGCTTGGGATGAAGGAGACACTGAGGGCCCCAGGTGTAAATGATGGTTTTTAGCTTGTTACGTGTCCGTAAGTGAGACCTGGGTAGGAGGGAAACAAGTGAAAAACTACCAGGAACAGGTGCTTGCATATGTTTTCTTCCCAGTTAATTATACTGTTCCTGTTGATAAATATCCTGGATGTGAAGAGAATCGGTATCTTGTCAGTACAGACTGCATCTTCCTTCCGATGATACCTCATTTTAACAGTTTCTTGGCTCCTATGTGGTTAAAAATCTGAATTACAAAACTACTCAAATGAATCTTACAGACATTGTAGACAAATTTCACATCTGTGTTTTTTTTTTTCAAAAAATAAGCATTATGTGGAGTGTACACAAAAGGAGAGATTCTGAAATGATCCTGGGGGCAGAGACAGGGAGGAGAGCAGTTAGGCTGCTGAAAAATTGCTAGTAATAAAACGTAAGCCAGTTAATAATAGGTGTATAGATTAATGCCTGGAGAAGATTCTTTGTCACTTCAGGTTTAGTTTTACTGATGGCATTAGTATTCTGCTTTATCTAGTCTGGGTTGAAGTTTCAGTTTTCCTGGGATATCTGTAGGAATGTGTATTGGTTTATGTGGTACAATGCAGTATTGTACTAGAAATCCCTAAATTGGAGAAACAAGTGAGCACATTCGCATGATACAGCACTGTACAGAAGTAAATAAAGCTTTGGTCCTGAAAACAACAGCCGTGCCAGCCTGACGTGGTCTGGGGCCAGCTGGCCATGTCCCCCTCCATAGGGCTAGCAAAGAGCTACCCCAGGCAGACGTGACTGCATCGCCTCCCCTAACACAGGGGGATGGCTCATGCAAGATGAGCTGAGCTGGGAGAGGTGCCCTGAGGCTCTGGTCTTGGAGACAAGAGGGGTATGATCTGTGAGCCCTCCTGGGACCACCGAGTTGCTCAGCTACATTGGGCAGCTGTGACGGGTGCCCCCAGCACACATGTTTGCCAGTACTAACAATTGCTGGGGTTCTCTGCAGTCTGTTTAGTTTTCTACTGTTTTGTTAAGTCTTAAAAAAATTATTATTTTTTTTAATTTACTGAAAACTCTAAGACGACCGTGGAATTTTACTAAACAAAATTAAACCGCTGCATTTTTAGTAAACAAAATTACTTTTGGAAGGATGCAACAAACACTGGTCCTGCAGCGAGGGAAGTGGTGGGGCTGTGCAGCTGTGGGGGAGGGCTGGGAGTGACAGTAGAAGAAACACTGCCTGTTTTGCTGCAGCAAACCATTACATCAATTCAGTTGCCAGTGGCACCGCCTTTGCTCTTAAATTTTGAAGGATTGTAAACAATCCGAAAGGCCAGCGCTAGCAAACGAACGAAGTGCAGGCTCCCTAGCGAAATATTAGGGTGGGAGCCATGTAGCTCATTGTGCAAGCAGCTTAATCTCCAAAAACGGGAACAACTTGAAATGTAATTATTTAATACAGTTTTAGGAACCCAATTAAGTGTAGCCAGATTTTGAAAACGCCAAAGAAGCTGATTAGAGTTATGAATGTTATGTAGCTAATGCAGACCAGTTGTTCTTTCCGGATGAGGAAGCAAAGGTAAATAAACTGAACAAAATGTTCCACTCTGAGTGTGAGATGTTGGGACAGACAATAATACATTACTTTGTCTTTGCTTGTCTTATTTCCTCTCATTTTGTTCTGATTTTTTTTTGCTGCGTGCGCTAGAACTTTTCTTTTTCTGCATGCCTGACAGGCTTCCCCTGTGTTTACCTTACCGGATTTGTCCTTTGTGATTCTGTGTGATACTCAATTTCACCTAGTTCAAAGCCCCAGCTCAAAGTAGTTTCCTTAAAGGTTCAAAGATGCTCAAAGCTTCCAAACTGTACCACAAAAGCCTTTAAAAAATAATGGGTGTTGCACACCTAACTTGTGTAAATCATTGCTTTCCTCTTCCCTAACTTGGCTTTTTACATATTCATCATGTTCATTGCCTTGGTTTAAATAAATTAATTTATTTGATACTATTTAAGAAGTGGGGAATAAAAAAAAATGTTGGTAGTAGATGGTGATTTAAATTTTAGAAGCCCTGTTTAAGCTGGTGTGATGTCTTAAGGGAGTGGTCTGGCTGGTCCTCTGCCACAAAACTGCTTCTTCCTTCCTCAAAGCACCATCCATGGTGCTGGCACAAGAAGTTGTTCATGTGTGATGAACCCAGGTGGTAAATTGATCCAAGGGAAGGGGAAGTCGATGGTTTGACTCAATGATCTTGAGGGTCTCTTCCAACCAAAATGATTCTATGATATGTTTTCCAGTCTAGCACTTACGCCCACTGCATAGCCATGCGTGTTCTGGTACAAGGGAGAAAATAAGACCTATGTGGCTGAGAGGGAGTATATAGGCTGCCCTTTGTAGCAGCAGTATGTATTTATATTATGGGAAGGTAATACAGTAAGCTCATTTCTTTGGGTTAGCTAATCCAATGGAAAGTTTTTTGGGGAAAAAAAGAATTATTTCAAAGCAGCATGATCTGTTAGGAGCAGTCAGGAGCACAAAGCTGGGGAAGAAACAATGTGTTTTTTCTGACAAAAGCTAAGGGTTTCACAGGTTTGGGTATAACAAACTGGACCCCGAGACAGCAAGGAGGGAGGGAAGGAACTGGAAAAAAAGGCTTGCTGAAATTTCAGAGTCCCTTATAAGAGGGAGGGACTGTGTCTTTGTTCTGGGAGCACCATTTACACCAGTGTTACTCAAGCTATTCAAGGGGCCAGGGAGGAGGGGGAAGCAATGACATACAAACCTTGAAACAATCACTGGGTATTTTGGAAGGAGGAAAGGCAGGGAGGGAATCCACATTGTAACAACAGACAAAGAAATCTTTTTTAGTATTAATCAACACAAATAACTGAAACCTTGTGGACAGTTAAAAAATGCCATTTTCAGTAGGAACCGGAGATGGTCTATAAAACTGAAATTGCAAGAGAGTTAAGTCAATGCGTAATAAAACTAATGGAATTCTAATCAATGCTTGCTTCTTAGTTTTAAATAATTTTTTATTATTTAAATAATTTTTATATATTAATAATTTTTTTTTAATTCCAACAGTTCTGCTACAGAAAGAGATGAGTGGTTAGAAGCTATCTCCAAGTCAATTGAAGAATATACAAAAAAGAGAATCACATTTAATCCTAGCAAAAGTCTTGAAGAGGTATATCACACCATTATTGTTGGTTTGCTCCCTTTATGAATATGAAGTTTCTTTGCAGGTGTTTAGAGAAAAAAGAGGCATTCCATGATGAATAATAAAATTGAATGGTAAATAATAAGTGAGCAGATGATAGAACAGAATGCTATTTAATAATGTTATCTACTTCATAAATTAAAAATTTGTTTCTTAAAAGAACCCCCAAACCAGCTTTCTCAGTTTTCTCTGTAAGATTGCAAACAGAAAGATGAAATGAAAACATTTTTTAAAAATAGAGGTTTATTATGTAAATAGTCTGTTAAAGCTTGAAAGTCACACAGCCCTTTTGAACTAATTAAATGCAGCTCTGTCATCAGGCTTGCATTAGAATGGTCACTGATGAAATAGCAGATAACATTTAAGACCATGACAATTTATCAGAGAAGGCTTTTCAACATAAATAGTTATCCTGTAATCACTAATAATTATTAACCATCACTGAATGTAATGGTGTTCTGCCAATGTTCCCTCAGGCAGATGCAGAGAAGCAGGAAGAGGATAGTCCGCTGGGATCAAAGGCTCCAATCTGGATCCCGGACACCAGAGCCACCATGTGCATGATCTGTACGAGCGAATTCACGCTGACATGGAGAAGGCATCACTGCAGGGCATGCGGAAAGGTTGGGCAATTTTGTGGTTATGGTTTCCCTTAATTAGTCACTCAGGTTCCTTGTGTGACAAATACAGATGGAGCCTGATCGCACCACAACAACTCTTTTAAGGGAGCACCGTACTATGACACAATTATATGGATTAAAATCAATATGTTGGGTTGTTTGGTAGGGTTTTTTTTTAGAGTGAGGTGTTATGACAGTGGTCAACTTTTTAACTTGTTACATGGCTCTTATTTTGCATTGTGGAGTACTATATATGGTTGTCTTCTGCATCTGCACTTACATAGTACAAATGAAGAATGTTAGCTGAAATGAGATAAAATATCTCTGTACTAATTTTTGTAAGATAAATAACGAACTTCTTTAAAGTTAGTACCAATCTTATTTTATATTTAACACTTAGGAAAGGTATATATAATAAACCTTTGTTTTTCTTGTTTTAATCAAGTGAGAGTACAGAATTCAATATAGTTGAGACATCCATGTTATGGAGAAATTCTCAAGAGAGCAATGACTATTTTTAGTTATTTATTTAAAATCTTATGATTTGAACAGTTCAGTAACACAGTAGGCTTGTTTTGCTTTTCATGAATTATTAATGTTGGCTTACTGACTTGTGTAATTCAGTGATTTTTTTTATATTTAAATTTTTATCATTAGAGGAAGAAAAAGAATAATGTTGGATGTAAGCACACAGGGAAAAAACAAGATCTTAAAACCATTTTCTGTGTAAAATTGTGCCTGTTTCAGGTTCTGTTACGGACTTAACAGTGCTTAAGTGAACATCTTTGAGCATTTGGTGATTTACAGGTGTACATCACGTACAATGATGCCTTTATCTGTTTCCAGATTGTCTGTCAAGCTTGTTCATCAAATAAACATGGTTTAGACTATATGAAAAACCAGCCAGCAAGAGTATGTGATCATTGCTTCAGGGAGCTACAGAAACAAGGTAAAGAAAATCTTCACAAACTGTCTGCCTTATTTTTGTGACCCTCATTAGCATGGTATAATGTGTTTGTGCCTTGTCTTTACTGCTGGGTCCAAGTGCCTGATTCGCCTAGTGCCCGAAAAGCAATTGGCATCTGAGGTTGTAAGAGCCCAAACAAGTTTTTGTGGAGGCAGCTAGGAAGTGAATTTGCAATACATTGGCTGTTCTTTCCCAAAACATGCATGTATTTTCCCTACGGTAATGACATGTAACTTATGCTGCTTTCTATTTGAGGTAACTAGTGTTACATCACTTTTCATTAATCACAGGGTACAAATGTTTATTAAAGTCCTCACAGCTTATCGTGACCTCCCAGTGGCTTCCTGTGTATTTTACTCTCTGTAACTTGTATGGCTGTAAACTTCATTTTTGCCAACTAAGTTTCTGAGATAGTTCTGGGGCTCTGTAAAGATACGGGCCTTCATCTTGCTGAAGCTGAGTCTCTTCAACCTCCAGCCTTGGCTCATCTGGAATTCAAGAAGTTGGCATATCTGCACCTCAGTTCTGCAGGCAAAGCCCTCACTGTTACCTACTGCACAATGGCAACATGGATTTCAATGTAAAACACCACAGCTAGAGCTATTTTCATTGAAACGCTTTCAGAGAACATGGTACTGTTGATGCCTGCTGGAAAGCAAGGTTTAGATAGCCTGGTAGTAGTAACATTTGCTTAGAGAGGGGGCCCAGGGTTAGTTTCCTTTTTATCCTGAGAGAACTGAAATCCATCTCTTTGAAGGACCTTCATATCTTTATGCAGAAACAAATGTCAAATCAATGGAGGCACCTCCCAATGAAGGGATTCCAGTCCCACCTCACAAAACTTGCTCTGAATTCTGTCTAAATACTCCAATATAAAATACACCAACAAGCAGCAAGCAAGCAGAGTTTGCCACCCTTCCCTCCAGCAGAGGCTCTGGTTTAACACAAGCTCTGTAGGGTATCAGGAAATCTGTGATGCCCCGGTGGAATAATCAAGCTATGGCTGGGGGTGACATTGCTTATGGGCATGTGGAAAGCAGCATCGACAGCCCTTGAAGTGGTGGTGGAAGCCTGAGATGGTGGGGAAGGTGCGTTGTCTGGACCACCCGCAGGTCTCTGCCTTGGTCACTAGAGGCTGCTGTGCTGCAGGCGACTGCAGGTGCTTGTAGCTGGGAAAGGAGCTGCAGAGCAGGTGCGGTACAGCTGGCAACCCAATTACTGACCTGCTCTGCATGTTATTTCATGTTCAGGGACAACTCTAGAAGTAGACTTGCTGAAGTACTGTTTGCAGGCTGGGCTGTAAAGCAGTAGTAGATGTTGCTAGAAAAGGGTGTTTTAAAGGAGTGAAGTGTTGCAGAAGTCTTCCAAGAGAGATGATGGAACTGCGTGCGGCAGTGGAGAAAGACACCATGTTCTCTGGAAGTGGGAATCTCCAGAAATGTGTGTGTGTTGGCATGATGCTGAAGAGGACCCCTACCGCATCCATACTGAAAAAAGCTGAGGGCATAACAGATGTAGAGAATTAAAGGACAGAGTTGTGGAACAGAGGTAAAGCACAGACCGGAATGCTCTTAAAACCTGGTGTGGTTTTAAAAGAGTTGAATTTTCACTCCGTGTATGGGCAAATGTAATTCAACATCAAAAAAACAGGCTTTGAAAACAAACTAGACCAATCCATTTAGTTGTAAATTTCTTGTGGGTTTTTAGCCTGATAGTGATTTGGGAGATTCTAACTCATGCTGGTGATGATAATACTGACAAGTTAATTCAACACTGAATTTAATGTGTTAATCTGAAGTACTGTAATCAGAATAAAGGTATTGGCTGCTTCTTAGAAAATAAGTCCAAGAAGGGCTGTGTTTAGTCATCTGTGACATGAAAGCAATATATTCATCCCATGCATTTTAGATAACCAGTGCACTCCTAAGAGCGGATCCCCAGTCAACCATAAATCTCCATCAAGTGCCTTGTCTACGGTATTACACAGTATTCCCTCTGGAAGAAAGCAGAAAAAAATTCCTGCAGCCCTCAAAGAAGTAAGTGCTTTACTGGTCAAAAGTAATTATTTGTTGCTATTATACCATCAATATTAACATAAAAAATATTCCATATTTTAGCCATCCTCTGTAGAATCAGAACTTGAAATTCACCTGTAACAGTGCTTTGGGCCTTAGTTTTATATAGGCAGGGACCTAAACTATGAAGCTGAATATAAGCTGTATAAATACCTGTGAGACTGTGATTCAGAGGGATAGCCAGACTTGTAATTTCTTTCTTGCTTCCCTGTGTTTCAAGAAATTGTGATTTACCTCTGCACCAACAGTCAATCAGGAGACTGATACACCAGCTCAGTTCTTGGCTTATGATTAGGAAAGGTAGAGCTAAACTCTACCTACCTACACTGGAGGTCTTGGGAATGGGAGGAAGTAATTTGCTTTCTTATATAGGAATGTGTGTTCTGCAGCTGTACGTGGTCCTCAGTGTTTCGGCCCTCTCTTGTCCTGTTGCATCCAATTTAAGTTCCAACCCTTAGTGTCTGCAGTAACCTCTCTTCCAGACCAGGTAGATGGTGGCAGAGAAAATAACTTTTCTTCCAGTCATCTGAGTTAATTAGCAACATTAACCTGAGATCAGGTAAGACTCTGAGTCTTTGACAGGACAAGTTTCTGGAGATCTGTCTTTAAAAAGCTGTACTGCAAAAACCTGGACAGATGCATAACTCTTAAGTGTCGGGCTTTTTTTCACTTCAGGTTTCAGCAAATACAGAAGACTCTACAATGAGTGGCTACCTACACAGATCTAAGGGCAGTAAGAAACCATGGAAACACCTATGGTTTGTTATAAAAAATAAGGTGCTATACACATATGCTGCTAGTGAGGTAAGAGCCTACATATTAGAAATCAAATATCCAATGATAATACTGTATTTATAATTAGATTGTTTATTTTTATGATCTAGAAACAAGCTATAAAATTAGATCACCTTACAGTAATGAATCAGATTACGATGTAATATTTTGAAAAGGCCCGGTCAGCTTGGTACCCTAATATGCTGATAGAGCTATGCTGTTTCTGATTCCAGACCTAGCTTTGAGTATCTCTGCACTACACACCATTGCACAGTTGTAGGTATGTTCTGAGTCAATTGAATACATGGGGGTCTCTTTAGATGCATCGCACTGGACTAGTGGCAAAGCCAACATTGTAAAAGCATCTTGCAGTGTGTTGTTCTGCAATTTCCTAAGGTATTTTTAATGCTTGGAAGATGAGAAAACTAATCCTCTTGACTTCTCCTCAAACTATCAGCCTGGAGTTCTGATTTTCTACTGCAGCGCTGTATATTAAATAATAAATGCATCTTGTCTAATGGCATTTGCTTTGTTATTTAGAATGCGTAGTCCTATTGCAGTGTGGAATAATCTCTAAACAATATATATAAGCTCTACACATCCCCGTGTGTGCTGAGGATGTAGTTTTATTGCATCTTACAGCGTTTTGCAATATATGTGGATGTCTTGTAGCACTGGAAGATCTTGGGGCTTGCTTTTTTTATTACATGTTATAGTTTGCTAACAGATTTCAAGAGCAAAATATCCAAAGCCATCTGTTTAAAGGTACTGCCATCCCTCACTTTCTTTAAAAATGGCAAGGCCCAAGCTATCATGACTGTGTGAAGAGTTCAGCCTTCTTCACCCCCACACCATCCCCACTCTCCGGTTATTTCTTGGTTTGTGTTCAGATTTGTTACTGGGTTGTTTCTGCTATAGTGCCAACCTTTATTTTACCACTTCTGAATTATGCCCAGAACATGTGATGTTATTACCACCACAGGACTGACAATAGTAAAAAACCCCACCCTATTTCTGATAAAATCTTCAATAATTATGTATAAAACAATTACTTCTGCAAAGATGGGTAAAATATTTTAGAGCATGGTGTCTCTTCTGGCAGTTGCAAAGGAGACTTTGGTAACTGTAAAGAAAGCCATATTAGCCTGTGATGGTCACCTTATTTTCTTCTGCTTGGCTTCCTCTGAGATATTAGCCTTCCAGAGTAGCTTCAATTTGCAGCTCGCAATCACAAGTCTAACTCTTTCCGGTTTCTTTAAACTATTTTTCATCATGATGAGACATTGCTTGAAGAATCTCAAGGGAAGGTTATGATGGTTGCTCCAGTGTGGGGTTGCCTTAGACAGGAAACCCCATTTAAAATACTTATATTTGTTCCAAGTGATATAAAGATTAGTGGTAAAAAAACACTTACTAGTGGTATAAAGACTTTGGATAGTAAAACAGATTGCTAAGCCTTACTTGACTGTTTTCCAATACCAAGAAATGCTGCTTTCATCAGATACTCTTGTTTCTAATGTAAAGGCAATTACCAAAGTCTTTGATGTGTCAGTGTTCATGTACATTCTTTGTTTATTTTTTCTATTCAGAAGCATGGCAGGACCCTGCCTAGTTACAAAACACTATTTTGGAAGTTGCAGAGAATCAAGATACTTCCTTTTATTTTCTTTTTTTTTTTTTCCTTCCTAAAATGCTGTGCATTGTATTTATTAATTAAAATACAAGAGGATAAAAAAAGGGAAGTAATTGAGATGAATGAGGAAGGGAAAAGGTTGACTTTTTAGCCAGGTTTTGAAGTTAAATGAAGAGAAGGTAAAAAGGTCTAGTTTCTCTTGCCACTTTTTCCTAGCCAACAAGAGACTATACAGTGAAAGACAAGGTAGATGTTATCAGGACAATAGAAAGAGGAACAGCAGTGTTGAAGTCTGTGAGGTTTTGGTATTTCCTGTTCCTTGATTCGTGCATGGAGACTAAAAATAGGGGCATTTTGTGCATGACTATTTGTAACAAGTTGTATAATCTGTTGCAATGGTATGGTGAATGAGTAGAGTATAAATGCATTGCTTAGTATGTCTTACAAGCTCTAATTTTGTCTTGTTTGTTTTTTTTTCCCCATAAAATAGGATGTGGCAGCATTAGAGAGCCAGCCTTTACTGGGATTCACAGTCAGTGAAGTAAAAGATGAAAACTCAGAGTCTAGAGTGTTCCATTTACTGCACAAAAACACTTTATTTTACATATTCAAAGCAGATGATCCCCATTCAGCTCAAAAGTAAGAAACTATTTGAATTACTTTGTTACTTATTTCTATAAAATGTTTCAGAAGTCATTAATATTAATAATCATAGATTAAGCATATATGCAAAATATACCTGTTATATAATATGTAAATAAAACTTTTTAATTACTTAAACACGAGGTCCTGGTTTCATTAGGACTTCTGAAATCCTTTAAATGGAGCAGCAGTCTGTCCTCTGCAAAAGAATGCATGCAGGAGAATGGAAAAATCAAAAATAAAACAAGAAATCTTTCTTTTTCCTAGCTCATTCCTCTATCTCTCATCTGCTCAACTCAAAATTGAATGTTACCTTTAGAGAAAGCCAGAAAACGTATTTTAAGAGTTAATTACTGATAGTTGTATTCCTTTTCCTCCAGATGTAAGGTTTAGTTATTTTTAATGCCTCTATGGCAGTGACTATAAAGCAAACCCCAAAAAGTAAAGGGCGTAAGTTTGAGGTGTGCGTGCAGATGTGCATGAGCACATAGACATGCTTGATACATTCAGACCAAAAGCTTGAATTCAAAGAACACTCACACAAGCTGTTTCATTTCATGTCCTGCTGATGTGTCTGAGTCTGAAGTCATATTTATCAATTTATCTATTGTGTGCATTTTATATAAAATAACCTATGACCTTGATTGTTAATCAGTAGAAAATATTTGTTATGTGAATCATGGAGAAAACTATTACAGAAATGACCACAGAAGCCATACATTTATCTTGCCTATATGCCTAGCTTATCTGACTGGTTTCACTGCAGTTTTCCCAAGTGAATTTTACATTAATAAAATATATTTTATGTGCTAACTAGTCCATTAGTAATACTTAAGCATTCAAATGGCTGCAGGTATAGTTTGTGCAAATAGAGATATTCTAAACAAAACCAAAGTACCCAGGGCTACTGAAAATTTTGAACAGCTGAGAATGTGCTTAATGACATTTCTCTACACACAAAATATGGAACTTCTCATTTGATTTTGGGGGTATTTTGTCTTGCAGGTGCACACAAAGGTTTCATTGTTAATTAAGATAGTATTCTCTTGTTTTCACTGTGTCCCCCTTTGTGCTACATATTAAAAAAAAAAAATCCAAGGCATTCAATAGCTTTGTTTTCCTATTCAGACAACGGCTATTGTCATCAGTAGGAAAACTTGAAATTGGACATACTCTGTTTTCCTGAGGCTAGGAATAACATGAATTACTTTAAATTGCAGGCTTTCTCCAAGTATTTAATATCCTTAGGAGATTTATGCTGAACTTCCAAATAAATGCTGCCTTGATACCTTAAAAAGAAAAAACAAAGAACATGCTGTTGACCTGTATGCATCAGACACTACTTTCTCCTGTTAGGGCCAAATATTTCAGATATATTTGTGCACGTACAGTAATTAAATTTATCAGATGTTTACTTTTTTATGAGCTCTTAAATTTGTTAGTCCAGTACTATGTTCAATGCTTAAGCTGCTTATGAATTTGTTGTATTTGTATTCCATTTTGGTTATTTTTAATTAATATATGGCTATGGAAAATCCAATAAGCCCTAAAAAGTAAGGGATAGAAGTTTGAGTTGTGTGTGCAGACACGCATTTACACATGCTGAATATGTTCATAGCAAAAGCTTGAATTCAAGGAACCTGCACACAGTTACTAAGCTAAACACTAAGGGCGAGGAAGAGCCAACATTTGTGACTCAGATACCCTGTGAATACTAAAACAGAGTTGAATTTCCGTGATAAAGATAATTTTACAATCTTTGTCTTATTCAGTTATTGTAAGATTTTCACTTGGGGAAAAAAAAAGTCATTAGCATGTGGGCCCTTCACTTTACAGGCACACAGTTCAGCACTCACTACGAAGACAGAATTATTCAGGTTTTTTACTGTATTTGTCAGTGTAGCATCAGAGTGCTTCAGAAATGTTAATTTCTGCAGCATCCTTGAGAAGGTGAGGATATTTATCCCCCTCACAACCAAGTAGAAGCAGAAACCACAGCTATAGGGAGTAAAGGTATCTGAATATTAACTTTGAATTTCCAGTTTCAGACACCTTGGATCAGCTGTTTGGGACTTTGCCCCCCCTTTACATATACTTGTATTTTCACGGATATAATGTGAGGCTGTCTGTTAATATGTGATTCAGTAAGAGCACACATGTCTCTGAATACAGGAGGAGTCATGTCATCGTGCAACAGCACCATTCCTGCACCCCATCCCACATGCCCCGTGGCTTCTTTCCTTCAGCCCCACTAGTCATAGAATCATAGAATATCCTGAGTTGGAAGGGACCCACAAGGATCACCAAATCCAACTCCTGTCCCTGTATGTGACAACACCACAGTTCACACCATGTGTCTGAGGGCGCTGCCCAGTCTCTTCTTGAACACCGTCAGGCTTGGGGCTGTGACACCTCCCTGGAGAGCCTGTTCCAGTGCACCAGCACCCTCTGGGGGAAGAACCTTTTCCTAATGTCCAACCTAAACCTGCCCTGGCACATCTTCCTGACATTCCCTCATGTTCTGGCACTGGTCGCTAAAGAGAGAAGTTCGGCGCCTGCCCCTCCTCCTCCCCTTGTGAGGAAGCTGTAGATCATGATGAGGTCTCCCCTCAGTCTTCTCCAGGCAGAACAAACCAAGTGACTTTATCTGCTCCTCATATGGCTTCCCCTCAAAACCTTCTCCAACTTTGTAGCCCTCCTCTAGATGCTCTCCAGTAGCTTTATATCCTTTTTATCCTGTGGCACCCAGAACTGCACCCAGTGCTCCAGGTGAGGCCACACCAGTGCAGGGTAGAGTGAGACAATCACCTCCCTGGCCCAGCTGGCAATGCTGTGCTTGATGCACCCCAGGACACAGGTGGCCCTCTTGGCTGCCAGGGCACACTGTTGGCTCATGTTCACCAAGACCCCTGTTACAGCTGCAAAAGGTTTGGGTTATGCAGGTGGCTGCCTCAGTTATTGTAGTGTCCTGATTCATCACAGGTCATGGTTACAGTGAAGGGAACATTGCATTTTTTTTTTTTTTTTAAAAAGAAGGTATACTGTCATGTTATTAAAGTTGGCAGAACCTTGGCATTTCCTACTTTTTGAGCATTTGATTCCCCAGCTTCGCTTGTTCTTTACGCATATAACTTCAGGATGGAAGAAGTATGGAAAAAAGTTTCTACTATCTGGCCTTGCACTGATACCTAATACCTCTCTAGCAAGCTTTGTATGGTTGGATTTGCACTAACAGACCAACTGGTAATGGAAGTACGATGTTACTTCTTCTGTGAATCTGTAGATAGTGAGCAGTGTGATTTGTACTTTTACCAGCAACTTCCTAACAGTGTTTAATTTTCTAATAGGTGGATAGAAGCTTTTCAAGAAGGCACCATCTTATAGCAGTGTTGGTATCACATCTGCAAGTCTAAAAGAAAATGTCCAAGGATGGTTGGTGGTAAAACAGAGTACAGCGGCTGTTCAAAGAAACAGAATCCTGCCGTCTCAATCTACACAAAATTGTATATTTGTCAGGATTAGGAGCAGTTGCATTTTTAGTGTGAGGTAATATTTTTCTAAAGAATTATATGTATTTCTGTGTTGCTACAAAATGTGTTATTTATTAAATTCCAATGTTTACTTTACTGGTCAGAATTATTTGTGAGGTCTGCATTGAGGTCCTAAGTGCCCATGTTTTCACAATGGCGGGTGGTTGGTCAACATATTCCTCAAGTTTGTGCTTTTTTTTAAAAAACAAACAAAAAAAATCTGTTGCAGTTGTACAGTTCCTCGTGTGTATAGGTCTTGAGTTGGTGATTCTCAGTTTGCAATTTAGCAAGAACAGATCAGAATAGGAATTTCAAAGGTTTTGCATCTTTGTTGGCTATGTAAACTCCTTTATGAGAAGTTACATAATATTGCTGCTCCTTTCCTTGAAAGGCAGTTGAAATCTTACCAGTACATTAAAACAGTACAACAAATTCTGTATCATAGAATCAATTGGAAAGTACAGTTCAATTATTTAAAAAAAAAAAAAAAAAAAAGGAAAGATATTTTAAAACAGACTTTGCAATTACAGAGATAAGACACTAGAGTTTTTACAGTACTACAAATGCCAAAGAGACTAAATGAGTTATCTTCAAACCATTGCAGGATAGATTTTATGTTTCCAGTAGTAATTTAAAGCAAAGTAGAAAATACATTTCTGGTATACAGGGAAAAGAAAAAATATCATATTTGTTTCAAAACTTTGTGGCAAATGAATTCTGTATGCAGTATGAAACACTGTACAAACTGTTGTTCAAAGAACGTTAAATGAATATATGCACCCCTCTCCCAAAATTTTAAACTATTGTATATTTAAATATTATGTTTTAACTGGAATTGTGCCGTACCAAGAAAACCCAGGGGTTTTTTTAGTGCAGGTGGCATTGAAATATATGCCATTCTTTGAAATACTCTTTGTTTACACACTATTATTTGTTCTGCGTGACACTTTAAAACACAATTCAGTTTCAGGTGTTTGGGTTCTTTTCTTTAAGAAAATTGTCAGTATACCTCATTAGGAAATACTTACTGATGATTCCGGTGCATTTATTTAACTTTTGAAAAATTTTTAACACTGTAATAGCATAAATGGAACTAGAACTATGAAAAACACATGAAAGGAAGCCATTTTTATGTCAACCGTGATGCAGATGTAGCCAGTTAATTTTACTGTATGAAACACTTTTCAGTAGTTCTCTGAATCAAGCTAGTTGTAGTAACAGAATTAAGAGCAATTCATTTTTAAGTAATAGTTTGAATCCATGTTAATAATTTTTCTATGGCCTCAAAAAGGAAAGAGAATAGATGGTAGTTTAGTCATTATAGAAACATTAAGGATTAAAATGCAAATCAAAATTCTCTTATTCCCTCAAATACCTCAAGATCGGGTCTAAGATACCAACATAGCGCTGAAGAAGCTTGATTCTCCAGAGCTTCTGTTAAGTTACTAGCAGGCTTGGAAGCCTAATGCTTAATATTAAGTATACAAGTAATTTCATTGACTTTAAGCATTTCAGTACAGTACCTTTCCAAATCAGGGACTTCAGGCTGTAGATCTGGCTTCCCTCATGAATGCTGGAGATGTGACCGGAGTCTGATCAAAGCCTTTATTCTCTTTTTATCTTAATACAAACAGGATAAATGAATATTTTTCTCTTGTTATATATAAAGGGCTTTTACTTAATTTTTAAAACCAGCTGCTGACTGAAGCCACGTAAGCTACTAGCATGTCTCTTCAGGGTGATTTCTGACATGGTTTTTACTGTATCCAGAACAAAGCTGATACCAATGTAATATAGATGTGATGTGGCTCTTCCTGTTGATATTATCAACAGGAAGAGCTCATTAATATTTTATAGGGCATGCACACTAAGATAGAAGGCCATGAACCAACAAATGAATCAAATTTGGCTAGGAGCAAGCTAATTTCATTTCAATTTATGGTTTGATACTGATCTCCCTGCTGCAAAACAGAGCAATAAAAGTCAAAACACATATTGAATAAGGTGCCCAAGTTCTGCCTTGTGTGTGGCGTCAAACTACCTCTCAAGGATTTGGTGCAGAGTGAGAAAACAGTTTAAAGTGTTCTGTAAAAATCAAAGGACTTCTTCCAGAAGCAGTCAGTTGATCAATCAAAAAAATAATCTTTCTGTGACAGAAATAGCTTAGAAGAGAGCCTTAAAAACAATAGCACGCATGTCGCAGTCTAATACTGCGTGAAATTATTTGTCCTTGTAAACACGTTTGAATATCTCTTTTTCTCCAGCACTAGTGTTTTGTGTCATAAGAAGAACCCACAACATTGGCATTTTCATAACATTTTCAGATTCATAACATTTTCAGATGGTTGCTTTCCAAACTTACCCTGTTTCTCAGCTCACCTCCCATTTGGATTCATACCATTAAAAATATTCACTTCTTGATGTAACTAAACACTAAGATCAGAAGTTTTTAAACACCTGGCTACCTCCTCTTATAAAAATCTATAGTTAATAATTAATTTAAGATTGGTTAGTAGAGTATGAGACAAACATTAGCATTGAATACTAATTCTAGCATCTTTGTTCTTGAATAAATGAAAGATTCTAGGATCTCAAATTCTCTTTAACTTAAAACTATTTTTATGCCCAAAGGACTTAAAACAAATGGAAAGCTGAGCAGCCACAGAACACATTTTACTAAATGTTTTTTGTTTGTGGAAACTTGATTACTTGATTATGTATATTACATCATAACATAAAGAGATGTTTGTAAAGACACATTCAATGCATTTGTTTGCCGTAACTGCTGTCTCCTGTATTTACCATCTAAAGAGACTTATTTGGAGCAGCCCTAAAATGTCCTGACTAAATAAAAGAATAGAATCTTTATTTTGTAAATGAAAACAGTTTAAAGTTGTTGTAAATATTCCTGTGGATATGTATCATTTTTGTATAAATAAATTCACATTAGTCGTGTCTGCACAATTTCTTTCACATTTTCAGCTTTTTATGTATGATGTCACTTGTGTATTCATTGATTTTTCAAACAGCAGAATTTGCCATAATTATCCTGCACATCAGTCTTGCTTTAAAATTCCTGCTGTTTTGCTTTTATGAACAGAAAACAGCCTGAAAAGGCACAGACTGACAGTGCTGCTGGATCTGACCACCTGAAACAGATTGAAGTGAATTGTCATGCTTATGTCAACCAAGACACTACACACTCTCTTTACCCAAACTGGTGTCTTTTCCACAAAAGTTATTTCCATCTTTCCTTAGCTGCCTCTTGCTGTCTAGTTCTTCACTTTCTGTTCCCTCATCCCCAGCCTTCAGAAGTTCTTGATATTCCTTTTCTATAAAGCCCTTCCATAACTGGGTGTGGAGCCTGTGCTGGAACACAGTTTGCAAAGTGCAACAATCCAAAAAATTGCTCCCAAGCAAGTCCCACCTGTAGGAAACCAAGCAGTGGGGTTTTATCTTCTGAAGCCACCTCGCAGCCCTGGGGAATGACGGCCCTTCTGAGATTCATCAGCCCAGGAATGAACTAGGCACCCTATGCTAATGTCTTATTTTTGTGAGAATGTAAGATTTTTACTCATTTTCTCCCCTTTTCAGCCACAAATATGAATTTACCTATCCTAGTACTGTGTTCTTGTTTGTCTTTTGAAAAAGAAAGTAATCTCACCAACCTACTCTTCTTAATGGTTACTGCATCTGATTTCCAAACTCATTTTTAAAAAATAAATTCTTTAGCACGTTGTTATGGATAGACATACCCATGGCAAAGAAACCATCATTCTGAAGAACTGAAGGAGTGTGTGAAGGTCAAATGAAGGGTGGTAGATTAATCACTCCTTTTGCAAAGCCCAGTTCTGCTGTGTCTACTGAAGTACGCCTGAATTGCAGTTTCTGTTAGTCTCAGGGCCTGTTAGGGAGAGAATTGCCTGTCACATTAGTTAGGCTGCCTCCTCGTACTTCTCTGGCAGATATTTGAAAGCTGTTTTTGGACAACTTGCAGTAACAGCAAAAAGGCTGTTGCTTCTCTCTATATTTTTGATAGGGATGTTGTCTCTTGTAATCCTGGCTGACACAGCTACATGGACGTGTGTTTGTAATACAGATCAAGTATGAACTGGGTCACTTGCTAAGGAAAAAAATCAAACCATGTTTTATTGGTTAAAGTGACATTTCTGCTCTATTGAGGTATCAGAATATTTGCCTGAAATAAGCCTTGGTGCAAATTCCATGGTATTTGTTAAATTAAACTGCAATAAGCGCCTTCATTTAGAAAGTGGATGTGCAGCTCAGGCTAGTTTGGGAAGTGACAAGTACTGTAAATTCAGAGTGCTGTATCATTTGATGCTTTCAGGAAATGCTTAGCAAGTTCATTGCTCCAATTTAAAAATTCTTCACAAGGTTCATTTGCATTTAGATTTTGGGAATGTGTCTGATCAAAAAGCAAAATACGATGCTTGCAAGTACTAAGTGAACTAGTGATCTTGAGTGAGGGTAACGAGATGCAAGTGCAGCAGTGGGACAGGAGTGGGAAGAAAAGCAGGAAAGGAATTGGCAAGATAAGAACATGAATGATTTTATTACTGTTAACACATAAATTGCTTGTATTCTTCGGGGGTTTCTTCCATATGTCTGCTTCTCAGATGTTGATGCTCATATCATCTGATTCAGTAGAAATTGCATAAAATGGTCTAAACAAATTTCAGATAATGAAATTGCGTGTACAGCCCCAGTGGCCTAAATGATCTTGAAGTTTCTGCTGATCTCTAACTCCAGCTATACAATCTTAATTGAACAGGTGGGGAAAAGGGACATATTTAAGGTATACAACTCTTACTAAACTCAAGGTCAAGAAAATAATCAGCATAAACTACGTAATTAGCTAACACAACTTTAGCACAAACGAATGTAACCAGAACAGCAGTTAAGTTGTTCCTTTCACACTTTTTTGGGAGCCCTACCCTAGCCTGGAGCACACTAATTAGCAGCCAGGCCAAGCCCTGTTCAGAGAAGTCATGACATTTAATGAAGTAATTTGCTGCTGCCATGCTGGCAGATAAAGACAGCTCTTTCCAACATTGCTGGTTGAGCTGCCACAATCATTGCGAGCACAATGCAGTGTGATGAAGCGGCTTATGTCTTCATCTTGTTGAACGTTTCAAAACAAATCTGTAAGTCTGATCTATATATTTGGCTCACAGAATCATAGTTTGGAAGGGATCTTCAAAAGTCATCTAGTCGAACTCCCCCCTGCAATGAGCATGGGCATCTTCAACTAGATCTGGTTGCACAAACCCCCATCCAGCCTGGCCTGGAATGTTTCCAAGGATGGGGCATTTCCCACCTCTCTGGGCAACCTGTGCCAGGGTTTCACCACCCTCAGTGCAAAAAATTTCTTCATGTCTGGTCTGAATCTCCTTTCCTGTAATATAAAACCATTACTCCTTCTCCTATCACAATAGGCCTTGTTAAAAAGTCTGTCCCCATCTTTCTTATTGGCCCCTTTTAAGTACTGAAAGGCTGCAATCGGGTCTCTATGGAGCCTTCTCTTCTCCAGGCTGAACAACCCCAACTCTCTCAGCCTGTCCTCATAGGAAAGCTGTTCCAGCCCTCTGATCATTTCTGTGGCCTCCTCTGGCCCCTCTCCAACAGGTCCATGCCTCAGTGGGAAGACCATACTGAGCGACCCAAAAGCTTTGCACCCGTGCTGCTGAAAACGGAGATATTCCTGCTTCCTTGCAGAGAACGGCGAGGGGGATCTGCAGACTCGAGTTTTCCCGACCATGCCCTCGGGGCTGGCAGAACGACCCGGGGGCAGAGCCACTGCCTCCCCACCTGTGAGGGAGCTTCGCATCAGGCGGCCCCTCCCGAGCAGCGCTTGTGTCAGGGCCCGGCCCGCTGCCACCTGCCCGCAGCACCGCAGCTCCCGGTGCTCTCCGCGGCCTACGCGCGGTGGCGGCAGCGCCCGCCGGTGCGGACAAAGAACCGTCACCACCACCGCGCCGTTAACGGCCACCGGAAGGGCAGGGAGGGTAAGGCGAGCCCCGCCCCACCCGGCGCGACCCCTCCCCGGCGCCCCCCCGCCCTCCCGCCCGGCGGCCGGTCCGGAGCGCAGGCGCAGCCGCCGCGGCGGGGCGGGGCGGGGCCGGGCCGAGCGGAGGGGGCGGGGTCGCGAACTCTGACCTCCGGGAGCCGGAGCCGCTGCCGACGAATAAACACGCCGGAGAGGCCACCGGGCCCGCCAGGTGAGTGTCTTTCCGGCAGCGGCCGGGCTACGGCGCGGGTGGCAGCCCCGCTCTATCCATGTGCGGCTGCCGGCCCGCCCAGACCCGGCGGAGCGCGGCGTGGGGCGCCGCCCGTCCCGCCTCAGGCCTCGGTGCGTCCCGCGGGCGGCTCCGCGCCCCCCGACCTTTCACCTACAGGAACCGCTTGCGCCTCCCGCCGCCCCGCATCCGGGCGGCGCCAGCTGCCGCTTCCCGGCGTTGCGGCGGCTCCGGGCCCTCCCGCCGCGGAGAGGGCGCCGCGGGGGGAGGTGGCGGGTGATGCCACCCTCGTGTTGGGCCCCGACCCCCCCGCCCAGCCCCGCGCAGCCATCTTGTGCCGGGAGCCGCTCTGCGGCCCCGCTGCCCGTGCCGGAGGCGAGCCCGGGCGCTGGGTCTCCTCTGCCGCTGTCCCTCGAAGACCCCGGGGAGGGGAGGGGAGAGGAGAGGGTGGCCTGCCGGGAGAAGGGTGGGCTTGGTGGTGACGGGCTGGGCCACCGCTCCCTGGCTGCCTCCCGGCGCTGCCGTGCGCGGCCTCTGCCCTCCCGGAGCGGGGAAGGGAGGCCGTGCCCCCACACCCCTCCGGTCACTTTGTGCAGGTTGAGTCCCGTCTCCCACCGGTTCGCTCTGCTCAGACAGCTCTGGCTGGGTTTATTTGGGTTGCGGTAGCATGTCCCGCTAACACCCGCTATTATTGTTGTTGAGCCAGATGGACCTGTCGCTGTTCCTTTTTTGTGTCCTTGGGTGGTTTTTTTTTTTTTTATTCTAAGCTGTGGCGTTTGTGGATCCTTTATTTTCTCCGGGCTGCAGTATATTAAATGTTAAAAGCATGGCCCTGTAGCACACGATGAACTTAGATTTGCACGTTGAAGAGGGGAGATGGCATGTGTTGTGCAAATAAACTTGCGCAACAGGAGAAAAAAGTCTTATGGTACTGGTTTTACTGCAAGACAAGTGTGTGGATGTGATTCTTGAAAAACTGAGTTGGGTGTTCTTCATATGTGAAATCTCTGATCTGAAGCTGCCAGTACCAGCATCAGCAAGGTGGACTTGGGAAAGTGGTGTAGTAAGAAGAGCTGCAACCACACCTAGCATAGAAAATAAGATGGAAGAAAATTCAAGTAGTTTTCTGTAGGGCAGCTTCCTGGTTTTGGAGTCATTATGTAAGTAGAAATGTAAGTATTGAGGGGAGGCAAAACATCACATTACCATGCTGGATGAGGCAGTGGTCACCTGGGGACTCTTTCTTCTACACTTTGTAATTTTGGATGTTTTGTTCTGTAACAACATTTCTACCTGAAGATAATTCTGTAAATATTGCCCCCCACCTGCTTAGTCCATGGTAGCCATTTGTGACATGAGGTATCCAACAGAGCATTTAGCCCACACCTTACTCCTTGCTGTGAATCTTTCCTCATGGACACTTGTTTGAGGGAAGTCTTAGGGTCTGTGAAATGTTTGACTGCTTCTGTCTGTAGCTCTTTCTCTGGATGTGCTGCAGATCCTGTCTTACCAGAGGATTAAATATTTTCATGTGATGCTGGTCAGCTGCATGTGTGCACTTGCATGGTAATATAAGGACTATCACTGATGTCACCCAGTGGGGTGTACAGTCCTCAACTGCTGCTGCAGTTCATGCAAACTGCTCCAGCTGGATGATTGGACACCACTTGCTAAGTCTGTTGCATTCTGCAACAACAGATCAAGATGCTTATTACAGAAAAGATCTTGCAGTAGATAAATAGCTTTAGCTTCCCCCTCAGTTCTTACTAATATTTTTGTTTTCTTGCTGGAATGTTCTCTGGACGGGAATAGATTTTGTGGGAGTTCCGATATCTTTAAGAATAGCCATAGCCTGAGCCAGATTGTCGGATAGGAGGGGAGACTGTTTGTTTTTAAAACCTACCTTGGTTTTTCTGGCCAGGTTTCTTAGCCTCTGAAGACAAAGCCCTAACTCTGAAGCTGACTCTACTTTGAGGGAAGAGGGTTTGGACCAGATGACCTCCAGAAATAACTTCTAACATTAATTATTTCATTATTATATTCTGTTACTAAAGTTGGGGGGGAATGACATGGGGAACCAAAACCAAAGAAAAAACCTGCTGATACTGTAGCATGCAGTTAAATAGCTCGCATGAAAGATGTAATTGCGGAATGCTTGAAGCTAGTGTGCTAGCCCTGTGAAAACTGGCTTTCCTCTATAATGTGAAATCTAAATATTTACACTGGTAAGATTAGTTTGCTTGTTCCTTATGCTGATACTCAATTTTCATTTTGATTTATTGTGTGCTCATTGTATTATGCAATTAAAGTTTGTGCAGCCAGTGAAATTGCTGGAGTTGCCTTACAGTTTGTGAAGGAAAGCAGTCTCCCTAAAGTAACCTGTGTCTAATGTCTGGGTGAAAGAACCCTGGAAAAAAAACAACACAGTAGCCCCTACTTAGAGAGTTTAACTGTATATAAGAAATAGAGCAGTGTTAAATCTTTAATTTGTACGTATTTCTTCTGCTTGCAAAGTGTAGCTCTCAGCTCACAGTGCTGCAGCTGGTAGAGGGTATGTGTGCGTTTCCTGCTGGAGCAGTTTGAATAGTAAGCTTTGCTAACCTGAGTTTTGTTTGATATCAGGTCAGGCAGCTCTCCGGTGAGGATCTGCTTTCCCAGACCTGTGGGGGTATCAACATCCCCTGTAAGGCAGCGGGGAGCAGCTGGGGTGGGCGTGGAGGCTGCAGGCTCTGGCTGGCACAGCTGTCTGCCTCTGCTTTTTGGTCACACACAGGCTGCAGCTTGTCACCCACCAGTGACCATCAGGGAAAACTAAACACCACCTAAGTTACTCTCTGGTAATCTTTTCACATTGTTTTTCCTCAGTGCCATTTTAGGCTGCTTTTAGCACTTTGAATTTGTGCCAGTATATTATTGGCATAAGATAAGCTGCTGCAAAACTGAATTTTATCACTGTGAGAATGATGGATAGCACTGCAAAGGTGCAGTTAATCAAGTTATTTGGTGTCTTCAGAGCTCTCCATATTCTTACCCTTCAGTCAGCAGTTTCTGATTCCAGAGATTACTGCATTGGGTAGTACTCGCCAAACTCTTAAAGCAACAAAGGATTTATCTTCTGAAGAATCAGACTCTTAAAATGTACTTCGCAGGATTTGATCAGCTTACTCTTAGATCTGTAGTTATAAGTGCATTATAAAAATCTTATAAATGTTATAAGATTTTATAACAATACGGCCACTAATCAATGCATTCATATTAGTGTCAAATCATAACTTTGGGTTCTTCAGTAATAGCTGTGGTTTTCCTGATTTTGATGTCTGAATATTTTTTATGTACCTTAGAAAACCAGAATTTTCTGCAGCATGTTTGATGCTTTTCTACAGTGTCTTAAATTGCTAATTTTTGAAATTTACTTCATGATACCATCAGTGTTAGGTGTTGGACTCGATGATCTTAAAGCTCTTTTCCAACCAAAATGATCCTGATTCTGTGCCCAGCTCTGAGACTGGAAGGTTGCTTGTGCTTTCTGAGCAAGTCCTGTGTATCTCAGGATGCAGTGTAAGGAAGTGCATTCCTTCCTGAAAATCATGGTCTAAGAACTGCTGTTCTGTATCAATATTTAGATTAATTTTGTTGGTTTGGCCAGGCCTTCTCTGAAAGGCTGTTCAAGTTTGTTTAACTTAAATTACTTTTGTTAAACTCAATAGTAAGACAGGCTGGACTAAGATAAATATTTGACTACTTTTGTAGGAAGTTAAACCAGAAACTTGAAAAACATAAGCCACCAAAAAACTAAAGCCAAACCCTCTGCTATTGTCCTATTAGCTATAATTACTGGTTATTTCATTCCAAATAAGCTGAGGTTGCTCTTTAGAGCTTAGAAGTTACTTTGGTGTGAAAACTGCCCCGTTTGTTTTGGTAATATGTTTTCTTTGAACTATTAGCAGGACAGTGTAAGTGTCAACGTGACTAATGTGTTCGCTGTGGACTAACTTAATCTGAGTATTTTTTCCAGAGTGCTTTAAAAAAAACACACACATTAGCAAAATCTAATCCTGTGGAGTTGATAAAGGGAAAAAAAAAGGCGGGGGAAGAAGTGGGTAGTGATATTTATAAAGGGATATTTTTGTCTGAAACCATGTCAGCACTGATTTATGGGAAGGATGTGTATGAAACACAAGGTTTTTTCTGGAGGAAGTTGCTGTGGATATGAACATGTGCAAGTTGTAAGGACAGAGCAGTTAGTAGCACTGTTGAACAGGTTGGGAAGTCCTTTCCATAGTTAAACCTTCACGTATCAGGTCCGTTGTCTGTGGCTGTAGTTCAGTGAATGCTCTGAGCAATCACATGACACCACGCCTATATGGACAATTTGGTGTCGTACATAAGCTGATTTAACAAATATGGGCTTTTCCAAAAGAAATTCTCTCATTTCTGCTTCTGCCTGCTTTTCTTATGTTACGTACCACAATTATTAGCTGCAGGGTGAATAAATTCACAAGATGAGCTTACTTTACAGCTACACAACCATGAGGTCAAATGCAGAGGGGGACAAAGCTGCCAGACAGGAATGGGGCTGCTCCTCTTTGTGAAATGCTGTAATTAGACCGTAGTGGATGTAATGCCTCTCTGCATTTGGAAAGAAAGGTTTACACTCGTGGTTCTGTGTTAGTGTAATCTTTGTGTGCCAGATAGAAGAACAGACCTGGCTGAACCTAACCCAGCGAAGGGGAAGTCTTCAGTCAGATGAACGCTTGCTCTGGTTTGTTGTGCTCATACAGGGAACCAATCTGGGTTTTTTTCACTCCTATAGCAGTGCAGGATTTTGCAGGTTTCAGGTGGAGATGTGGGCTGTGGGTGACATCCCACAGGGCAGGGTGACGCGATGACATGGCTGTTTCCTTACCTTGGTCTGGCGTGTAGCCAGCACTCTGTGAGTGGGCTCAGCTTGCACAGCCCCCTTGCCTCCTCCTTTCTTTCACCTGCTGATTGTGAGGCTGGTGAGCTGAATCAGCTCTGTTCAGGCAGGTTCAAGAGATGTCGTGATAAAAGCAACAGGAGCCTGGGGTAAAAGTGAGACTGTCCATTTGGTGGCTCAGAGTCTAAGAATGACTTGGCAGTCTCCTGAAAATTTATCCTAGCAGTTGTGCTTTCTCACCTCTCCTCCCACTGTAGCACTCACATGAAAAAGCAACAAGAGCAATGATTCTAAACTAATTGTACAGGCATGCCTGCTAATGCATCTCGTTATTGCTGTGTGCCTTTTAATTATCCCTTGAGCTTTTACAAGCATCTCATCTTGCCTGCAGGTTTTGCCGCTTCAGTTTCCTATGATTATCTGTCTCTTACATATGTACTCTCTAAATCTCGATGTCATGCAGATTTAATAAACAGTAACTGGTTATCAAGAGTCACATAAATATTCCTTAGTTCATTGATACAGAGAATATTACTCCTTTAAGTCTGCCAGCTGTTCTACTATCTTGAGCAATATGGCTTATGGAATGATAATCCTAGAATAGCTCGTTCAGTTTACCATGTTCATTGAGCTTTTCTTATATGAAGCATTGAGCAGAGTGGTGTCATTTGTTTCACAAATGTGTTTGGATTCCTTGGCTTAATATCTATAAAACATTGCAGAATACTGTTCTGAAACGTAAGTCTTAGTGCTTAAAACAAGTAACAGAACCTCTTAACTCTAGCAATTTTAATCTTAGAGGGATTAAGTGCTTTTTATTTTATGTGTAGGCATTTATTAAACAAGTTCAGCACAGGTTATACTGAAGTCTTAATTAGTACATGGAGAGTTTGAGAACAGAAATGAGGACTAGTTTGCATTTTAAGGTACAGAGCAGCTGTAAGCCCAGTGTGATGACCTGAACTAAAATAGCGTATCCTTTGTTCATCTTCTGAGATCTGTTGCAATAATTTACTATTGAAGCAGTATGACTATAAAGATTAAGACAGTTTCTTCGAAGAGGGAATACTTTTCCTGTTAGCTGTCCATTATATTAGCCTTTTGAGCTTTCCTAAAAAGTCATGTCAATCTTCCTGTTTTTCTCTTTACTGTGATATCCAGGAAGTTCTTATGTAACTTTGTTAGTTTAAATGTCCATCTGATCTTCTGCAGGTGGATTTAATCTGGGAAAGACCCCTGTATTAATCCCCATTCCATACACACACATAGTCATTACTAGAATCATTATGCATTCCATATGTAGAGTCAAACTGGTTTGACAGTGTCAGCAGGGTTAACTTAGACTACTCAAATTTTACAAGTATCACTTTGTACCAGTAAAACTACACTGCCCAGGGTTATGACATTTTTTGAAAGTCACCTGAAGATCTCTGGGGTGGGGAGAGGTTTCTCTTATTGTATCTTCATGCTGATGCAGTTTCTTCATACTCATTTAAAGGGTGTTAAATCAGAATCGTACTTCATAGTGGGGCAGGTATACCAACAGTACAAGGTAATAGAACAAGAGATGTTTATATCCAATGGAGAGTCCAAACATGAAGAAATATTCTTCCTACTACTTAAAGTTCTTAGTTTGCACCAATGTAATATTTTGAAATAGTATTAGTAGGAACTTCCTACTAGGAGAACTAAACTTGTGTAACTTTTGTCATTGGAGAAGGGTGTTAGTTAAACACTGATGTCTTCTGAGTATAACTGTACTAGTGGAGAGGTTACTAGGGAGTCTTCTGATTACCGGCCCTCAAATCTGCTGGCTGTTCTTGTGTGGAAGTTTCCTAACCCATTTAAATTTAAGTAAGTAAAAAACCATTTTAAAAATCTTTTCTAAGTTATTTTGACTAAAACATTGGGAAAACTCTAGCACATAAGAACTGAGGAAGAATTAAAGAAGAGTGGTTAAAATAGTGCAAGCTCATGAAAGTTTTCCACTGACACAGTGGCTCATGGAGTGCTTGTCTAAAGTAGTGATGGAAAACTATTGGCAATGATGTCAAGTTCAACACCAACAAGTTTGGGCTAAGACTGATGATAGTGATGTATTTAAAAATGACTACTGCCAAGAGGGCTTACTAAGTCATTTAATAGTGACATAACAGTATTTACATAGGATTTGCATACAGGAAGAGATTCTGCTTGCATTTCATTGAGTGTGAAGATTGAAGAGAGATGCACTAAATGCGTTTTAAGTAACACAGAGGGAATTTAATATCTGTCTTTAGTCAAAATGCCTGCTTTTAGATATTGCTTCTGGTAAATTGGGTTGGGGGATTGAGGTTTTGAAAATAAGAGACAGATATATAATTCTGCCTCTCTGTGAGTGAGTTTGTTTTTCAAAGGTTTTTTAAAGAGCTTCATTTTTTTTTTTAAACCGTGCAGGAAGTAATAGTGTCAAGCACTCAAGAAATAACTCTGAAAACAAATGCAATGATTATACTTAAAAGTAGGTCTAATCACTATAAATACAGATATAAAATTTCTGTTACTCTATACATAGAGCAAGAGGAGCTTTACTGTATTTGATATCTTCTAAGAAAGGGCTTTTTCCCTGGCCCCAGTTATCTACCACTAATGAGAAGATAGACAAATGGATCATCACAGACTGAGGGATTACAAGGGCACAAAAGTAGAATATGTTTTAGACAGTTGGAGAGGCAGTGATCTAATCATGTTGACAGTCTAAATGTTGTCAGTTTTGACATTGTTGTCAGCAACATATTTCCTCTAAGACAAATTAAAGGAAAGTTATGTGTTTGTTTTGTGGAGTTTTAGAAAGTGTTTCCAGTCTTAATGGCCCATCTGCAAAAAGTTGCAGGAGGAAGTAAGGGCCTAAGCAGTGAGTAGTATCATTCGCTAAATGCTCATGGGACAAAGCATTTCTTATTGCTTAATTTTTCAGAACCGTCATGGTAAAAGACAAGGGTCTTAAGTCTGATATGGAGTGGGGAAACCAGTAGAGCAATTAAGTAATAATTGCTATAAGCAACTTACTGGTTGAAACAGTGAGCAAAGACAATTTTTACAAGAGTATTCAAAGTGAGATATGGATGAGGCAAAATTTAAGTGGGCAATATTTGCAAACAGTGTAATGCTTGATATATTGGCAAGAGCATTGGCTCTCCTCCCTTCTTCCCTTTTAGAGTAATAACTGTAAAATTACCGTTCTTTTAATTGTGGGACATTATAAAGAAGATCCTGAAAGTACACACAATTTTTTTGATGTTGTATTCTCTGGTCTCTTTTAGAGTTCCAGTTCTTGTCCCTTCATTGTTTTATATAACTAGAAAAGTATTAATGTGATTAGCATTCAGTAACTATCATCTGGATAAAGTTTGGTTTATCTTGATTTGTCTCATTCCCTATGGAAGTAGAGCAAAGCATTCTCAAGGAAGACATCAATAATTTGACTTGTTCTACTTCTTTTCTATAGTGTCAATAAACAACATTTCTCATGTGTTGCCTGATGAGTGCTTTGAAGGTGTGTGGCATGGTTTGGACAAGTGTGGAACAAAGAAGCATCTCTGTAATCAGGAAGATTCACATTAGATGAGAACACCTTGAAGATTGCTGCCAGTTATTGAAGACCAAAAGTCACACTGTGATGGTAGTTAGTTAGATCTTTTTCTTTACTGGGAAATGAAGGTTTGTCTTAGTGTTTAAGGAATATTTGCTGATTTCAGAGAGCTCTGGGTTCAGAAAAAAATCATTTCACGGGAAACAATTCAGCCTTTGGGAATGTTGGCTGGAGTAACTCAGGGGAAAATACACTTTTTAAAACATGACAAATGTGCTAAATTTGTAAGTTTACATAATAGAAGAGAAAACTACTAGAGCATTTTTTCCACTTAATTATTTGCAGGGATCTCTAGAGAGCAATTAAACATATCTGATGTGAAGTTTGGCATAGATACCTTAGGTAAGGCAAAGGTGAACTACAAAATGTTTTATATCTGTCCCAAAGTGAGCTTAGAATTTGTTGATAGCCAGCTCTCTTTGGTGTGTCTTGCCTCGTCTGCAGTGTCAAGATGCGCAGCTTCACAGGTGGCAAGGAAGGAGGAAGAGGCTTGAAGGAGAAGGCAGCCCTGCTGTTCTGCACAACTGCAAGTGGAGCTTGTCTGACTCCATGAGGAACTGCCTCAGGGAGCTGGATGGGCCAAAAACAAGGGGTACAGTTCCATGGTGCAGTTAACCTGAATTATCAGTTCCCCACCAACAACAATGGAAAGAGAGGTTTGCTTCCTCTTCAGTCTTCCCTTTTATTGATCCCTCCCTTGACCTATAACACGTTCTCCCTTTTGTCTGCAGTGGAATGAATCAGACCTCAAAGTAAATTAGTTCAGTGTGCTTATCTAAAAAATGCTTGATGCATTTCTAGCAAGTTAGTGTTCTGTCTTTTTAGTGAGCTGAGTTGTCCTTGCATGTGGTCAATATCACCACAGCTTGATCAGGTTGATCAGGACCTTCTCCCTGGGGGTGAGCTGTAATTCTGTTTAAACTGCCTTTGAAACTATGCCCTGACTCTACAAATAAGAGGTTTCTGCCAGTTCAGTTCCTTGAGCTGCCTCCTCAGGGCATTACGTGAATGCCAGCACAAGAAGAGATGAAATAATAAAGCAAAAATTGGGAATGGGATAAGAATGACTTTTTCAGCAGTTGAGCTGTGGCATGAAATGCTGCCTGGAAGTTCATCAGTTAAACATAGATGTTGGTGTGCTTTTTCACCAGTATGCACGTTCTTTAGAAGAAGCCCACATGGTTTATTGGAGGTGATTTAAGGTATTTCAGTACCTAGCACCATTGTTACAAACACCATATTTGTGGACTGGTGCCCTGGTGTTTAGGGATCACCAAGTTAAAGACAGCAACAGTACAGAAGAACCTACTACCAAATGTTTATGCAACTTGAAATTGCAAGTGTCAAAATATAAAATGTGATTATCTGGGATTTTTTTGCCAATAATACTCCTTAATTTCACATTACAAAATATATATATATATATAAAAAAAAAACAAACTTAAGGGAGTAATCCTGTAAAATGTATCACCTTTTTGTTGAATGTAATTACAAGTCACACTGGTTACAGAGGATGTGTTTGCAGTGCAAGAAGTTGTGCAGCAATGTGAGCCACAGCCTTGCTTAGGCCATATCAGGTAAATGAGGGAGAAACCTGATTTTCATCAGCCTTTATTTTAGGGTGTAGTTGAGCATGACATTTATAAGTGTCAGAAACACTAATCGTTCACAGTTTGTTTCTTAAAGTCCATGGAAATTCCATCTCCTTGGGCCAAAATTAAGGTTACACTCTTCAAGATCTCTGAAGGGAAGGACCTCAGTGCAGCTCCTAACACACTCCTGGCTGTCACCCCACCTACAATATATACATGACCGGGGTGCTGCTGAGTCAGTTGCAGAGCAGCAGTCTTTACTGCATGGTGTTTTAGCAGAAATGGTAAAGACAAACTTCAGAACAACGTGCTAATCTCTGGTGATTCGACAACCGGTTCAGAAGTAGCTCGTCCACGCATACACTTCAAGGGACATGATGTGAGGGAGGATTTAGTAGAGCATTCCAAGCTATGCTGCCTCTGCTTATAAGTGCTGTTACAGTCTGACCAGTGTTTCAGACAAATCACCTGCTTTTGAGAATTTGAAACAGTGCTTTGCTTGCTAGCAAGAGCCATAATGGGACTGACTGCCAAGGAGTGTTAATTTGCCAGTTGTTTTGTACAAAGAGGAATTTCATCTGCTGATGAAGCCAGTGTAAGATCCTATCATAATCAGTATAACTTCAGGCATCAGGCCTGATGTACATCATTCTTAAGAAGTCACTGTGTTTAAAAAAAAATAAATATATCACCAGCAGGATATGTTGGCATTTATCCATTTTAAACAACCTTAGTTTAGTTTTGTTTACAAGCTTGTTTCACTATAGAAGTTTAAAAATGTGATGTTGCAACAGTATGAATGTACCAGTACATTTTATGTCTATAACAGGACAGTTTCCAACTTAACGCCGAGTTTTTAAACTTAGCAATTTGTGAGTCAAAGGAATTAAAGTTTTACAGCTTCTTTGTAAATGAGTGTATCAGTATTGATAACTCAAGAACTTCACACCTGCAATATATCCTCACAAACATGTAGCCACAAGCTCAATACCCTCAAAAGCTGAATTCACAATGAAATAAGTAAGGCTTTACCAGAAGGATGGTGCTTCATGCCAAAAAACTTAAATATATGTTTTTTATATATTATTATTTAGTCATGGTTTTGAATGACAAAACTTCAACACAAAAATATGAAGAGCTAATATCCTCTTCCTTTTGTTCAAGTGATAGGTTTTCTCAAAAGAATCCAGTAGGATTAAAGTCACATCAGAAGAGGTTTCAAATTACAGAGTTCTAATGCACACACAAAAAAGCAGAAAAAACAAGTACACTCTCCTAATGCATCAACTATTGTTGTAAACCCTAATTAAAAATCTGCTGTCATAGCTCTTTCGTAGCATAGCAGTTGTCAGTTGGTAGAGATACGAATTATATCTAGGAAATAACCTAGTTATTGTGTTAGTAAAAGATTGTTTTTATAATTGTAAACGTATACAAACAAATGCTGTTACTTCAATTATCCCACTTAAGTCCTAGAAATGGCTGTCCTTATGTGGTGGTTGAGACCCTCAATGATGGACACTTAAGTGTTTGATACACTTTTTTGAGGGATGTATTTTTTTCCTGAGAGCTGTGCTGTTTACAAGTCATTTTCTGAAGATCATAGTTGTTGAGAAATACCTCCTTGAAGGTGCTTTGAATGGAGAGGTGAGATTCTTCAAGTCCAGAAATAGCTGGGTTTGAAAACTCTTGTCAAGACAGGTTTCTCTTTCTTGGTTCTAAGAATCACATTTCAAAGAAAATCTTTTTGATCAATGAAATTATTCTGATTAGGAAAGGATAAGAGCATCACTTGTTTAGGGAATATTAAACTCATCAGGCTTTCAAAGTCCATTGTCACTCCATTAGGTTAAATCATCACCTTAAAAGCAGTTTGATTCTAAACAGTTTCTCAAAGGATTTCCTTACCACTGCCCTCTGGGTTTTATTAATTTTGCTTATTTTGGGAGCATCTGGACTGTATTGTCACAATTGAGTACATCTTGGAGCTTGTGGCTGAGTAACACTACTCTGTTCCAAATTCCTTCTTACTTTTTTTCCTCATCCTTAATATAGGATTCCTGCAAAAATAATACATCAGCAAGACAGGGACTCTCTTTTAGAGAACCTCTTCCTCTGCTCTTAAAACATAATATACTTACATTGCTCCTAACAGCAAAAATAAAGGATGCCTGTGGCAAATTCTGGATTTAGAACTGAGCATTTTCAAAAGTTTATTAGCATTGTTTGATAACACTGGATTAATAATGTAAAAATACCTGCTCTCATAGCCATTCATCTTGATCACAAGAGGGAAATCTTGTTGCAGACAGGTGTTAGCACTGATCCAGATTTCTGCCATAACCAATACAAGCTCTCCTTTTGTTTGATTTAGCAGTACGGCAAATAAAACACAGCCCAGCATCTCAGAGACGAGACACCATTTACCTCTGTGTTGGGACTTGAAAAAATCAGTATCTGTTTACTGGAGGACTAAAATCTATGCAGAGGTTGGAAAGTCTGTGCTGAAGAGTATTTCTGCTAGAGAATATGAGGGCTAGCTCATGGGTGTGAAACTCTTATAATTGCACTGCTTTCCTTGCATTATTTTTTAGAGTAGCTTTGGCTGTTAAGGTGATCATAATTAGAAAAATCATACCCTTCCTAGAAATAGTGTGTGAGGCAAGAAGAAAGATCCCTGTCAGTCTCCTAATTATACAGTATTTTAAATTATGAACCAAAGGTCTCTCCTAGGCCACTTCTTCATCGTAAGTGTTGCCTGTTTTGTCCTGTGTCTGTATGTTGCTTTATTTCATCATTTGTTTCTTGTTTCTTCAACAGGTTCATCTGTATGATCCAAAAATAAGTGTGTCTAAGCTTCAAGGTTCATCTCACAACGATTTGTAGAGCTGTGGGAAAGTATGGGAGACTTAAGATCATGTAAATTGCTGCTGCTGTGGAAAAAGGTGTGATCTACAGTTCTCCCCACTACCGGTACAGCAGTGGTGTTTGCATGGCAATATAGCAAGTGCAAGTCATTCCCTGGGCTGAGAACTAACACAAACAAAAAGAAAACTTTGCTGCTGGCTGTGAAGTCACAGCTGTACCGGTGATGGCACCAGGGAGAGAGGCTGGAAACTCAGGCCAAGAGACAGGTTGTAGCTAGCCCTTTTGTGTCAATGCTTTTGAATAAGGTAGTAATGAGTTTGCAGCATTAAAAAGAAAATAGCTTGCTTTCTTCTTTCTTAAGACTGTGGACAGTGGAGGCTTGGAGAAATCAAATCTCTCCATCTGTCATTTACTGAGTTTGTGGCAAAAATATTAATGTGTTGATAAGTTAAAGTAATTGTATGACATAGAACATTAAAGAGAATCTTTATAATTTTGCGGTGCCACAGATATGATAGGTAAGAATTTTCTTTATTCCTCATGTCTGAGTCAATTTATTTAGAAGTTATTTTCCAGATTTTGCCTCCTGTGCAAGTTCAGTATTTGACTGCAAGCTTTTACTAGATGAACAATAGAGTAAGCTTTTCACTCTACTGTATTGTTCATTTCCATGTGCTGCTGAGTTGGTGCAACACAGCTCCAGCAGTAATAATTAGTACTTGGTATTCTTGTTGGAACATGCGAGTTCTGCAGGCTGAAACACGGGAAGTTTTAGAAAAGCATAAAATAAAGTAGCCACAGGCTCTGTTGGTAAACACTACTAAAATTGAGAAGGTCATAATCATACTTGGTTCTGGGAAGGATTATAGACCTGGCTTTTCTGGTGGGAAAAGGCTATTGATGTAGTCTAGTTTCTTTTGGGAAAATAGTGTAGAAAATGCTACAGACAGTGACTGCAGAATGGAAGCTGTTACTGCTGTCTCAAAAGGCTGACACTGCTGAACATATACTCTCCATAAAATTGGTTTAAGCTGCTCAAAATAAACTTTCTTGTCCATAGCTCTTCAAGCTAGACATGCAGTGAAGTAAAACTTTAAAATTAGATAGTCGTTTATGGTGTCCTTGAAAATATCTGCACGGTAGACATACATGGAGGCAGTCAAAAGATTCTGCAAATCAAACTGCTTTCAAAATTCTGCGGATTTTTTATAATGGCAAGCAGCTCTTGTTTTGGTAGCTAAGTAAATAGCGCATTTTTGAGTTGTAAAATATTCCATGTGGGAAGCGACATCAGGAGGTATTTAGTCCAAAACTCCACTCAAAGTGGGGTTCAGATCAGACTAGAAATTTAGCGTTTTACTGTTTATTCTTCATTTTTGCAAAATATCATATGCACAATATTTCTGATACATCAAATTGTCATGAAGCAGTAAGAACTTCCTCTGAAATAACTCTTTGCAAAAAGTACATCTCTTACCCAGAAGTGTGTCTGTCTTACCGAATAGTTCTCTAAATTACTTTTAAGACATTCAGTTTTCTTCTCAGCTTTTCTCTTTTTTTTTTTTTCCTTTTTTTTTAATGAAGCAGTACTGATTTCTGGCACTGCGTGTGTAAACTGCCCTATTTTGTTGGCAATACATTGTTGAAAAAAAGAAAACATCTGATAGAATACACTGGTTGACTTGAAAGTGCTCCTTGAATAGCGGTTGTGCAGCAGCTCGCTGTGTGCAGACCTGGGCTAATAGGGTGCTCCTGCAACGGTGCTGACTTTTATTAGATCTTTTAACAAAATAATGCTCTTCAACATAAGCTTCAGCCTCAAATGTTTTCTGTGTATGCCTGTCATCTTTTCTCTTAATTTAACTAACAGTGCAGCATGGTGGAGGCTGATTAAGAATGGTCTTCAGTGCCCAGATATTTCTATGGTGTTCCCTTGCACACATCCGTCAGGGTGTAGTGTAGCGCTGTGCTCACTTCCAAGGCCTGCAGTTCTTGCTCTAGTCAAGAGAGATCTCTTTCCAATTGTAAGAGCAGAATGAGCTTCAAAACGAGTTAACATTTTTATTTGCATAGTTGATTGGGAAAGCTTAGAAATCAATGGGGTAGGACACAGTTCCTAGGGGTTCTAGCAAAGTTAAGGAGTGAAAAACAACTAGCCATATATATGGCTTTTGTACGTATGGAACTACTTTCATCAGTATTCTGCCTTTTGGTATGCTCAGACAGCACCATTCCAGCTTATTAACTAAACCTTTTACACCATGTAAAAAGTCCTTTATATTGACACCATTTATTCTTAACACAGGAATATGTGTGTTGGTATTAAACGTCTTCAGAATTTTGTCTGCAATGAGGAATTGATGTAACCCGAGTACATTGTATACTGGAAACAAGGCAAATTTAGTACATAGACAAATCCTTTAGTGTAAAAGTACTGTCTGCATTAATGTAAAAAGTACGTATTTCAGTGTTTATAATACAGCTTTTGTCAGGAAGATTAAGTGTTTATGGTGCTGCATTATCTGTATATATTCCTTTTAAGTACTGCCTAGTAAATATTTGTAAATTGATACCCAAACAAACAAGGCATACATCTGAATACTTTATGTTGCATTCATGAAGTAGTGTTTGTTAAATTCTACAGAATTCTTCTTATGAAGATTTGGATTTCTTATGCTGTAACTGCAGTATTGCTAACAAAACAACCTCTTTTCTTAAACATCTGTTTTCTGCCTCCCAAGTGGTACCCCTGTTAATTACAAAATTCACCTTCAAGCACTCCTGTAAATGCTAAAAAATCAGTATGAGTTCAGAAGATGTTAGATTCTGCCCCTTCATTTCTATGAACAAAATTGTCTCTGTTCCAGTTTTTAAGATGTTAATTATGTCCTTTCTGATGTCACGGTCAGTAATGCGCTTCTTTTCTCACTGGGAGTTTATTATATTGTTGCTCTTTGGGAAAGCAAAGGAGGAAAAATAGGAGGTCTCTATGTGAGTTATTTGAATAAAAAGATACAGAAGTTTACAAATAGAAAATCAATGATTACTTTTATAATATAATCAAACTTCTAAATCTTCAGGGTTGTCACTTTCAGACAACATACTTTACTTACGTGAACTGTATTTTCCCCAAGATATTTTTACTATTGAGGCTATAGATGTTAAGCATCTTCTTTCCTTTCTTTGACAGGAAATTCTGGTGGTTAATGATCATGGCAACCATACAGGAACTGGCCCATCAAATTATTGAACAGCAAATGGGAGAGGTACATGAATTTTGAGTCCTATTTAAGAGACATTGAATAATAAAATGTATAGACTGATAAGTAAAGAACAAAATTTCAAGAGAAGATAATTGTTAGTACACCAAACGCTTCTGGAGACTCTCCCATGGAAGACTAGAAGAACTTATTATGTCCATTTTAGAGTTATGCTGCAAAGTCTTTTTTGCCAAAGTTTGCCCCACAGAAATGAAGCTAAGGAAGGTCTGGCAGTGTTTCCAGTGAGGGGCTAGTTGTTCAGATTTGCTTTTTGGGCCTGCAGTGGTTTTCAGAGAGCCATCTGCTTGTTTAATGGCTTTGCTCACTTTCAGTTGGAAAATTTACAATCAAGAGCATTGTCAGTACATAGCTTTTACTTCCCAATTAAGCAATTGCTTCACTTGTCATGTTTGTTTTCACTGAAAAAGATCTGCCATAGTCTTCACTGTGAAATGTTGGTTGGTGTTTGATATGTCACTTGTTTCTGCTAACTTCTGGGTTTCATTTTCTGCAACCTGAATGCAAAATCTGTGTGCTGCAGCCAGAGAACTTCCAGAGGCACACAGATAGTTTGGGAGTGTGGATAAGAGTTTACATACTTACCTAGAAGGCTTCATCATAGCATAGCCTATTTAAAATCAGGACTGCTTTAAATTAAATAGAGGCAGCATCTTCTTTATCTTAAATGGTATTTTTTTAGCTTGAAATATCCACAGTTGGTTTCTTGTCTAGTCATAGACTTACTTTTCAGGTCGTTTTATTTCCTGTCAATCTTGAGTTCAAATAAAAAGGTTGGGGGTGTGAATTTGATTCTGTATAAATTCTTATGGCTTTTATTGTAGCATGTGACTGTTGCTAAGGCTACCTCAAAGGACATAAATGATTTATGTGATACATGGTGTTTTCTTTCATTTGTCCTCCTTTTAGGTGAGAGTAGAGGTGTCTACTGTAGTTTTGTTTAATTCCTTGTGGTGGTCTAGGGCTGTATTTCCTGTCTTTTTTTTTAAGTACAGGCTAGTCAAAGCTAGCCAAAGTGTACATTCCATTTGGAAAAGAGGATGGTGTTATGATGGTGTTTATCCTCTGTGAGGGTCGTTTCTCAATTTCATAACGTGATTCCATCAGACACTGCTCTCACTTAGTATCTCAGTGCCATGGGAAAGGGATGGTCCCTTTTCTTTTTCCTACCTTATTTAATTTCCACAACTGGAAGGTTTTCTGCTGGGTTAGTGCAGCAAGTAGGGTCTGAGGAGGCTCTAATGAGTACTGGAGGTGGCTGGAGGCCAGAAGGCAGCAGGGGAGAAGAGAAAGGGAGTGGAAGTGCAACACTGCAGGGAGCTGTTGGCTGTTTCTGTTAATGGTGAAACGTCTGCCTTACAGTTTTCATTGATATAATTCTGTCAGCAGTGTAGATTAGGATTTGTCCTTTAACAAGGTTTTACTGAGCTGGAGACCGTCACATCTGATTTGGCAGGAGTGCGGTTGAAGCATTCCCCAGTCTTCACTTAGCCACTTACTCTCACGCTATGCTCATCAGGCTCATGTTAAGCTCTCCATGTCATTGTGTAGTGGACAAAACTGGGAAAAAACCCAATTACAGGGTAGTGGAGAAAGGTCCTCCCTCCCATTTGGGGTCAGTTCTCTTGTCTGGTACAAAGTGCAGCCCAACCAGGCACATGGTTGAAAGGACTCAAAAGCGTCACCCGGGGCAGTGCCAGGTGGAACTCTGTTAAGCCGAAATTCCTGTCAAAGGAGTGCTCATGAGTGCACTGCCTGAAAGGTGGAGTCAGCAAGGCAAGTGTGCTTACAGGGACCTTCATGTAATATCCTACATTCCTACCTACCCGCTATAATTGCTTGGTGGTGTTCCTATTCAGTGTGAGCACTGAAAACCGTATTTTAAGGTCTATGGAACTTTAGCAGTATTTTTGCTAGCGTTTGTAATTCTCTTGAATGTTAAAGTAGTTCTAATTGAATTTACAAGAAAAATTTACATGAGTAGAACATGAGAGGAGAAAGACAGGTGTTCCCATTCTGAAGAGAATGGGAAGTGCTCCTGTGCCTCCTTGAAAAATGGCCAGAAGTGTTCTGTGATGTAGGTTTTGATTTCTTTATAATATTAATTCTTTTTTATGAAGCATTTTAAAACACAAAATTATCACAAATTATTTTATGATGATGTTCACAAACATGTGCTTTTGTTAATTTAGGCCTTCTTTGCATAAAAGCAGAACTTATTAAAAAAAAATTAATTTATAGCCTTGCCTGTACAGAGCATTGCAGAACGTTTATATTTTCTCAGATTCTGCCAACAGCGAATAGTCTTTCGCTGAGTGTGAGATAATTCATATTTCTGCATCAAGATCACATTCTGTAATTCATGTAGGGAAGTTGTGAAGAGCCCGCAGCGATCTGTTTTCTTTAATCTGTGGCTGGGTACACTAAGTACATTGTGGTTTGTTCTCACAGTCCTGCCAGGTACCAGTAACAGAGGAAAGCTGTGTATTTGTTGAAACAGTCTGTCATGCGCATACAAAATATATTTTTTAGCAAAGATTGTGGTTATTCTTAGCAGTATTTTTTTAACTACAATAGAAAAACTGTACTCTGTATAGAAGTTAAACTGTCAAGCTGACATTTTGTGGGGTTGAAGATCAGTTTTACCTTATACAACATGTAGATCATGACATTTTAATATGGAATATGTAGCTTGTTTTGTAAAGCAAAGCTAAATTTACATAAAACTCTGCCTGTAAATCACCATGTGTACATGTCATTTGAAAGGCTGATGCAGAATTTTAGTGCTTGAAAGTATCTCTTTCAAACTGTAAATGTTGCTGTATAACCAAAGCTTCTTTGTCCTTTACTAAGCAAAGAAGTAGATGAATTGTTTGAATATGGAAAGTATTCACAGTCATGAAAAATCAGGTATTTTTAGAAAGCCGGTGTTTGAAAATGGCTCAGGCAGCAGTTTGAAAAGCATTTCTTTTGATGGTGCTGGCAGCTTAAGCGATGCCCCCAGCAGCTTAATCCCACTCTCTCATTTGCTCTGATGCGTTTGCTTCCGAGCGGTGTGGAGATCTGGGCGAAAGGTTTGAGCCGTGCTAAGAATAGCCTGTGTCTGTCTGTCTGTGTGTCTGTCTGCCGGGCTGCTTTTTAGCCTGCATTAGTGTCCTGTTCCATATCCCTGAATGACTAGCCGACCAGTTTTACCTACCAAGCTGAAGCAATAGGAGCAAGTAGGTTATAAGAGCTGAGACTGGTACCAAAATATTGCCCTTTGGGGTAAATTTTAAAACTCAGCTTAGGCTGATGAGAGCTTGAATTTCTGCTGTAAGGGGAAGCCTTACCGACCACTTCTTCCCCTTCTCATACTCACCTCCAGCTGTGTGTTCTTGCCTCATTTCTCCTGCTCGTACGAGCACGTACGTGGTGGCGTGTTTGCAAAATCGGGAAGCTGATCCGGGAGGAACGAAAAAAAGCTCTCATCCTCTTACGAAACGGTACCTTTACTGCACATATCGATATAAGTTCTCTATATTAATTCTTGGAAGTGTGGGAGGGAGGACAGCAGTTGAATGGGAACATTTTTATAATGGTGTAAATAAGGAACATTATTATTAATACAGAATTGCAGAATGTTGTAGAGCTTTTTGAACTGAAAAAGGTTTGGAGAGTTAGGAATTTTAAGACAAAAAATTCAGTTGAAGGTGTCTGTCTCTGTGAAGACAAACTTCCTTTGTACTACAAAAAGTCCAGTCTTTCTGATTAAGCCACTGTAAACAGCAGCTGTACTTATTTTTTATTGACAAATAATGTCATGAATAATACCGTCCCCCCCCATATACCTTTGGCTATAGCATGTGAAGAATTTTTAAAATACTGATAATCATTAAAGGACTTCCACAAATGGTCACAGTCATAGAGATTTGAAATTATTTTAAGATACACTGCTTGCCAACATCGTGTATTTCATTAATTTTCTCTTTCTTGATAGTTCCCCAATACAGAATTCTGTTTTTCTGATATTGCTGCTCTCACAGAAGAACAGCAACAGGACAGAAAAGGCCAATTGCTGTGTTTCCACACCAAAAATTCAGTTTTCACTTAAGCCATTAAGGTAAAAATATTTTAGTGTAAGTGTAGCACAGCTATGATGAAAGGTATCGTGTTTAGTGTGTGTCTCATGAACATCAACAGTAAGAAGTATTCACTGTGACTTACATGGACTTGTCACAATGAATTGCTTTAATTGATATGTTTCTAAATTTCAGATTGGAAGGTATTTCAAAATGGGTTTAAAAGAGTGAAACAAACAGAATGTTCTAACTAGCAAAATTAAGGTATTACATCAGATTACAAGCATTTGCACTCCTTATACAGTACAAGTGTCAGACTTTGCATTGCCTTGTGCAGAGAAATCAGGAGTTGGTGAAACCATAGGGTTTCATCCAGTAAGGTGGTATATCCATCCTTAAGGTGATATCTCCTTTGCCAATCCATTATGTTTCTTTCTTTTTTTTTTCTAGATTACCCATTCCCAGGGAGCTGCTACACAAACACTAATGGATGGGACAGCACAACGAATACAGATTGTCCCTGCGGATTCAGGCCTCTCTTTGCCACAACGCATACAGGTAAGCTTCATCTGATATATTTTAAAAGCACAGATGAACTATTATTTCTGCTAGCTTTTACATATGATTCTTTTTTATTTGTGTCATATTATTTGCTTGAAGGTAAATATTCAGCCCTGGGTGGCAGAGACCATTTCTATATAAACAGGGATAAAGCATTCAAATGCTTCACCCACTTTTTTTCTTTTTTTTCCAAGAATTTTAAGGTTTACAAAATAATGTAACCACCAAATGGAAAATACTTTTTCTAATAATGTAATAATATTGCTCTTTAAAAGCTGAATAATTTTTAGATTGGATATTACAACTGAGTTGTTGAAACTTTTCTACATTTTGAAACAGGGAAGGAGGGAAATACCGCATTGAATTGTTGATACAAGTCATGAAAAAGTGCAAGGCAACTTAATGTCTGAGAAGGATACTGGTTTTTGGTTGTCCCAACCAATGTTATATGTCCCAGTATGCTAATTCATAACCTTGCCAGGTAATAATCTCCAATTCAAGTGAGGATAGGAAGTTTTTTGAAATGTGGGTAGTTAAATCAACGTAGATACATGTATGTAGGATCAGGAGGATTTGGGGAATGGAATTTTATATTTTATCCCTTAAAAGACAGTGCAAGTCCTTGTAGATGTTTTATTTTTCAGTATCATCCTACAGAAGAAAACATCAACTACAGAATAAATTTTTAAAATACTCTTAGATATATGCTATTGCATACGAAACCACTCTCATTTAAGCGAACCAGCTGCTAGTATAATCTTGGCTGCTTTTTCTTTTGCCGGCTTCACTCTTCAGTATTTTCCACTGTTTTTTCCTGTTTTGGTGCATCATGTTCAGGCTTTCAACCTTCCAAGAGTCTTCCCAGCTGCCCCCATACATGATCTATTGTTTTATCAACTGTGCGCTAATCATGGTACCAGTGTTATCTGTTCAGTACATCTTTATTCTTTCAGCTACCTCCACACCTTTTCTATACTTTGTGTACAGCTGTACCTTTTATTAACCAATTATGTTAATCAGTTAACCACCGTCTCTTTATCCTCTGTTTTCATTGTCCACACCTAGATGCCATAATGTCCCTGTAGTGTGAAGCCGTTTAATGTAATTTCAGTATCAGTGTCTAAATGTGGGATGATGACAGATAAACCCACCAGCCTCTATTGTTAAACAGCAGGACAGTTCTGTTGGTTCAAAGCCAGGGGCAGACTTGGAACCCGTGTGTGTCACCATTTTTGCGGGGTGACAGCTATTTGTGCTTAAGGCACTGCAATTATCGCAAATATGATGAACACAGAAGAATTGTATTTCTAGGGACAGGGACCTGTACATAGTTTTTCGTTGTCTCATGTAGCTAGAAGATCACTTGTTTCTAAGCTGGCTACTTTGTCCCTTGTCTTTTTTTCACCACACTCATTGATTCTTGCTTCAAAATGCGTGGTAAACGCTTTGGGTTGGTGATTGTCTCTCGATATGTGTGGAGCAACACTCAATCAAATGGCATCCTTCCCGCAAACATGTCACCAGTGCAAATAATAATAAATTAGATATGAGATAGAACTTAGTAACGAAAGCTTTCCTCAAAGCAGAATTTATGCCAAGAGTAAAGTACTTTGTAGGAACAAATGCATCTCAGTGAAATGTTCAAAATAAAAGTTAAATCAATTCATTTTGAGTTTATATTTTCAATCACTATTTTTCCCTTTTTTATTATTGTCGAATGCACGTAAATAATTAACTGAAATCTTGGCAATACAAAATTCTCGGTAAAACATTCTTTAAAACATGTTTCATTGATCACCCTTTTTAGGGAATGCTAACATTTCTCTGGGATAAAAGTTGAATGCCACCTTTGTTTTTAAACAGACATTTCTGTTCAAAACCAACTGTATTATGAACGGGTGGATTAAACCTCTGTGTTTAGACACTTTTTTTTTTTCTAAAGTAGGAACATGGAATTATTGAGGTATTTGAATTTCTTGAAATGATGTTCAAATGGAAGCCAAAACTTGTTAACAGACAAGGCTTAAAAGCAATAAAGGAAAATACTATTCTCCATTATCAGCAAGGTGCTTAAATAAAATACATTGGGGAAACAAGCAAACAATCCTAAAATATATTCCTGTTTTATAGCATTATCGCTTTAGTGATGCTGAGTTTCAGATTATTGAGGAATGTAGTGTGTAGTCAGTGAGCCCTGAAGGATTCCCTTGAGTGGATAAGTGGTTTCATTTTTCCCTATGATTACTTTTTTCCCCCTTGTCTCAATATTTAGGTGTCACAAGTTATTCTGGTTTGGTGGACTGCTCCACTTTTCATATTCCCGTGGTGGCTGAGGTGGAGTTTCTGCAGGTGTATGGCTGTAAGAGGTCAGCTACAGACAGACTGGGGCTTAATTGTTTAAAATGCTTTCTCTTATGCCTCTGTCAGATGGCAAATGCTTGACAGCTGCAGAAATCATTTGTGCAGATTGAATAGCTTGATATGGATATTAATGTCCCACTAAACCTACATATCATGCAGTGAAAACTCCATGGGCATCCCCCTAGAATTGCAGGAAGCCATTTGAAAAATTGGTACACTATTAAATAGAAGGTGAAATTAATTGTGTGAATTACAGAAGCAGCAGTAGTGAAGCAGCAATTGTTTTTTTGCCTGCTGTCCTGCCATATTTGTATACAAATACATACTTTTTAAAAATTATGGATCTGGACTACAATAGGAAAAAAGATAATTTAGCATATATATCCAAACACGAATTTCAACTTTAGTTTAAATTTTTGCCTTCACTTTTTGGGACATGCTAGTTTTTAAGTTAGTTTTGTACTATACTTGGTGTAAACCTAACTAAATCAAGTATATGACTTTCGTGATGTACATATAGTTGCACTTTTAATTTTTGATAGACAGATTTTAGATAAGAATGTCCTTCAAAGAATGGGTCTAGAGATTCCAGAAACAGCACAATATTCTGTGTTTGGCTTTTGTACATGTATGCATTAGATTTCTCCTAATCCCAATAATGTGTTTGGAGAGAAGGGGAAGGGAACTTCAGCTACTTTGAAAATAGCCAGAAGCAACACAGGAGAAATAAAGAAAATAGGAATGGAAAGAGAAAGTTAAGCAAATAAGCAAATTAAAAGTGCAAGGAAGTTTGCCTTCGAAAGAGAATAGAACCAACGTAAAGGAATTGAGAGGAGAAATAAGGGACTGCTGAAGACATTTCTGGTCCCAGAGATGTCGATATCTCAGAAAACTGAATGGAAAATCATGTATTAATCATGTTGATAATATTATGGGGGTTTTGCATTGTCTTCTCACTCTACACCCCAAATCTCACAATAATTCACGTTCTTTTCTTATATATTTAGTGTCTGGAATTCTATCATCTTACCTGGACTTCTCTCTTAAATGAGCTTTTAATTGTTTTTTTTTCAGAGAAAAAAATTGAAATTTGATCCATTAAAATGTTAAAGGCCACCTGAAGAAAATACATTCCTTTTGTATATTTTGAAATTCATAATTTCTGAATGTTTGAAAGTGGCAAAATTGACTTATAACTGCTGAAATAAGATACTGTATATCTCTTGCAGCTTATCTTTTCAAAAAATAAGCTATGCACGGGTTATTGAAACAAATTTAAGTATATTGAACATTTAGAGAAAGTAATAAAGTATTTGTGAAGTTGCAATAGCCAAGTTGATAAAGACTTGTGCAAAATTATGCCGCATTCACTTTCTTTGTGTGCCCGTTCTCCACTTAGATAATAAAATGAATATTGCTGCCATAACTTCATGAAACTAGTTATGATAAGTGTTAGACCATGAAACAAATTATTTCATCAGTAATAAGGATCATATAAATGTTAGGGATGGATAGATGGACGTAAATGTTTGGTTGTAGCTGAAATGAAAATTTAATAGGAGCTATTTTATTGATTTGTAATTCAAAAATTGCAGGGAACAGTCTTTGTAGGCTGATTCTACTTAGTCTCCAGACGGATTTCCACACAGGCATTTTGATGGAGAAAGGCAGGAAGTACTAAAAGTGAGAATTATAATGGAAGATATATGGAATCTTGATTATTTTATCTGAGGATTGTAATCTTCAGACAAAGTTGGCAAAAGATGGAAGTTTAGTGGAAGATTATTTGATCAAGTTCTGGTGTATTTGTCCTTGAAAATAGAGATAAAACAAACAAACAAACAAAAACTATAAGTCTGTTCTTGATTATGAAATGAAACATCAAAATCATATTTTCCTTTAAAAAAATGTCAGGGAGAGAGATTCTGGTTTACTTATTTTCTTTGGGAATATATATGTTAAAAAAAAAAAGCCCCCCCTAAACGAAGCCTAAAATATATATACAGATACAACACGATTATTTGTTTCCTTGCTGTTTGATGCTTAACTTTTTCACCTGGAAGTTTACATTTGTGTTTTCAGGAAGTTTTTTGTTAAGCTGCCAGACCTGGGGGGTACTAAATACTTCACGTGGTATGCAGTGAATTCAAGAGTTAAGGTTTCTCATAACCTGATGGGTCCTAGGGCAGAGCTACAGACCTACCTCGAATTCTGGGTTCTAGAGTTGTCAAGGGTTTCATTAGTGTTGTAAAAGCATGGGCCAATTGTAAAACTTGAGTATCAACTCAGAGTTTGACTTCAAACACCATCAATTGAAATGTGTTTCAAATGCAGTGAAAATCCAAGGGTTTGCCTGAGTTTACTTCACTCTTGTGTGACACGGGAAGACGATCCTGCTTCACAAATGTCAAAGGCAAAATGCCCGTTTTCTTCTAGTGCCCAGATTGGGCCCCAAAGGTGAACTTAAATTACCATAACAATTTGAGATAAATGTATTATTAGATTGTCACAGATCAGCAGACGGGCCAGAAGATTCAGATTGTTACAGCACTTGATCAGAGCTCAGCAGGCAAGCAGTTCATCTTAACAAATCATGATGGCTCTACCCCAAGCAAGGTGATCCTTGCCAGACAAGATTCCACTCCAGGAAAAGTTATCCTAGCAACTCCAGATGCTGCAGGTGTCAACCAACTGTTTTTTGCATCCCCTGATATATCTGCACAACACATCCAGGTAGATAATCCACTTTTTTTCATACTTTTGGTTCAAATGGGATAAGAAGAGATGTTTTATTTCCAAATATGTATGTCTGGGTTCTCCTTTTTTGAGTTTGTTTTGATTTTTTGTTTTGTCATTTGTTTTTTTTTTTATGGTATATTTTTTCTTACACTAGGACTCTGCATGGATACTTAGAAATTATGAAGAAAACTTTTTCTTTTGTAAAAGTATTGCTTTTAAAATTTATATCCTGGCTCATGACATTAGAAAGAATACTGTTATTTTTATAGTGACTTCTAGCTCCTGCCATAGCAAGTCCTTCTTTGTTTCTGCTTCATTGACTCTCTGTATGTTTTCATGTATTCTTGAAAAACATACTCTTTTCCATTGTCTTTATCACTTAGCATTCCCTTCTGCTTGTTTTCATGCTGTACGCTGTTGTAACTACTGCTCAGCTGTGTGGATTGTACTCCAAGCTAGTTTCTCAGAGAGACTATTCAGCAGGGAAGCACATTACTCAGTGGGGGTGGGAAGCTAGTAACATTAAAGATTTGGGGTTTGCTGATTGAGATTGTAACTACTCAGGACTGTAACTCCCCAAACTGGTCCCCAGTGCACCTTACTCCCATGGACAGTGTATGAGCCGCTTCCTTAGTCTTCACCCTCCAATTTCCAAGCTTTCTGCTCTGTACCTTCACCTGGCAGGGATGGGATGGCACTGATGGGAAGAACTGAACAGAAGACTTGGGAGATGGGAGCTTCTTCAGCATGAAGTAGGAGATGACTGCACTCCAGCTAAAGTGTAGTTAGTGCATATTGTTTACCCCGTGTACGTTTATGCTGCTGTTAAAATACATCAGTGTGGTAGGCCAGGCGATGCTAGGGTGGTTACAGCCCATTTAGTCTTACATTAAATGATGGCCAGAAACAATTACTTAAGGAAAAAAGTTAAAAACTGGACAAGTAAATAATGATCCTTCAGAGAATATCTTTTCACTTCCATTAGTTAGTGGTTTAGAGCAACCTCCTGATTTGGAGGTTGCAGTATTTGATAGCTGCCATTAAAGTTTAACAACCTTTTTCATTATTTATATAGACCATATATGCTTTGTTCTGTATATAATATCCGACAGTACAATTGTATGTTGTGCAAAAAATACTTTAGTTGATTTGATCTTCTGAGAGAATTATCTAATTAAGTGTCTCTTGTGCTATAAGAAACAGCTATAAAGGATGCTATTGTTTTTGTAAATCAGTATTATATGCTTTTTCAAGTAATCTCTTTTCAACTGAAGACCCCTGATCTTTTTAGCTTGTGCTCTTTTGGGAGCCCAATTTGCTACCCACATGTTGTGCAAGCTTGAATCATCTCTCTTTATTATATATTACTTTTTTTTTTTTTTAAATCACGAATCTTTGCAAATGGACATCCAAGATCTTTGCTCCAAAGATTTTGATTGCTGTGAATAGGGGAGCAGTAGCAAAAACCAGTCCCATTGAAAGACATTTAAGTATGTTTAGTGATACCATACACTTTGTATTTTTGGTAAACCCCAAAAAAGTATAAACCAGTGGGATATGATTTGAAGTAATCCATGCAGAAACAGGTTAGTTTGAGAGGCAACAGCATATTCTGTCACTTCAGTTAGACTGTTCTGTTGTTAGCTAATATGTATAGGGAGTGAATTTTTTTTCACTTGAAGTTTGTGAAATACAAAGTACCATTCATTTATTGTTCAGCTCTTTGGGATCTTTCCTGTTTTCTCCCTTAAATGGTCTTTCCATCTGTAGTTTCACCTGTTCTGTTGTGCTTCTGTAGCCTTCACTTGAAATGCCCATTCATTTGCTCTACAAAAGACTTCTTTATTTCATCTTATCTTTACATGGACTTCTTTGGCAAGACCCTTTCTCCCATCATCTATTTTAGCTTCAGTGTCTCTTCTTCATCTTAATAATCAATTTCTATTCTTCATGTTCCAGGTCAGTTCTCTGAGTCTGGGATTTTTATCTCCTCATGGGCCAAATTCTATAGACCTTCCATATGGGAACATTTCAGTGCAGGTTTCGTTTATGGAAGGACTTAGAATTTGTTTATATTTATTTTATATAATATCATGAAAATATATAATGCTAATAGTGGAAATTAGGAAGGAATTAAAGTCTAATACTCTTTTAAAGCATCAATATTATTTTTCTTAGATAGATGTTATATTAAAGGAAAACTTAATGAATCTCTGAAACAGTATTGTTAACAAAGTGTAACTAGAAATCATTATGCTTGTTAAACATTCTCCTATATATCATCTATACTTTCAAAAAAAAGTTAGTTCTTAATTTTTCTCTATAGAAGATAGGCTATTTTCTCTTTCCGTAAGTAATATTTCTTTTTATCAGAGATCCTGTTTTAAATATCCAAAGCAAGAATGGGAGAGTCTGACTTCCAATTAAGACACAGTAGAAGTTAGAAACACTTAAAACTTCTATATCTGTCATCACTTTTTAATGGGAAGAATAATGTTTTCTTTTCTACTTCACTCAGTTGTTAAGATGATGGTTGTTACTTGTGATATGCGTGTTCCTTTCCTAAACTGAATTTTTGCTCTGCCTTATTTATGTTGCAGTAGGAGAGAGGTTTTATAGAACAAGTGTAAGACTCCAGTAGCTGCTCTGTAGTTCAGGAATTCTAATGTTGCTTAATGTTGCTTTACAGGTACCAGAGAGAAATGAATGAGACAAGATGAGAATATTGTACTGATGTCAAATTGTTACTGAAAGCTAAACTATATAGCAATTAATAGCACTGGTCAGAGTACATTTTCTGTTGTCCACCATTTGTGTGTATTATTAAAAAATGGATTAGTAAATCTGACTGTAGATATAGTAACCTTTACAAGGGATGTTTGTTCTGCTTAATGCCTCTCTTTCCTTTGTACTATGAACAAGTCATTAGAATATAAATACGAAATTGAACAAAAGGTAAGATAAGAGTATGCAGATGCTGAATGTTTTTCAAAATGTCAGTCCATTCTGCAGAGGCAGTATTTAAATAAATGGTGAAATCTTTTCAGAAGTATTAACAGTAAACTTTTGTTCCATCCTGGAAAGGAGCATAGTGGCATGGCAGGTAGCTCCTTTGTGTTTATGAAGGCTGTTAAATGCAGTCAAGAAAACCTCATAGTTTGTAGATTGGGTCCCCTGTCTTAGAGAAAAAACATGAGCAGGAGATTTGTTTTTATCTTTCTTGATGGTAAGAAAAACAAAATTGAAATTGTGTCACACCTTTTTTCCAGATTTTAACAGACAACTCTCCCAATGAGCAGAACCTAAATAAAGTGTTTGATCTGTGTGTTGTATGTGGCGACAAGGCATCAGGTATTTACTTTTTTCTTTCTTTCCTTTTTTTTTTTTTTTTCCTAAGGTGGTGCAACTTTATAAAAGCAGTTTAAAATTCTTCTGAAGCTACATATCAGTTTGCATGCATATACATCTCTATATGTGCATCCACGAACAGAAAGGATGCACTGCTCTCTCAGTGGAGAATTACATGAAAGGTTACTCTAGTGTCCATGGCTGTGACTTATTGTTGGTTTACAGGATAGGATAGGATAGGATAGGATAGGATAGGATAGGATAGGATAGGATAGGATAGGATAGGATAGGATAGGATAGGATAGGAAGAATAGAAGTGGTGGGTTGGCCATGGCTGGACACCAGGTGCCCACCAAAGCCGCTGTGTCACTCTCTTCCTCCTTGTCTCTGCCATTCCTTCCTCCTCAGTGGGAGGACTCCTCACACTTCTCCTCCGCTCCAGTGTGGGGTCCCTCCTACCGGAGACGGTTCTCCACGAACTTCTCCAAAGTGAGTCCCTCCCATAGGCTGCAGTTCTTCACAAACAGCTCCCGCCATGAGTCCTTTCCATGGGATGCAGTCCTTCAGGAACAGACTGTACTCCAGTGTGGGGGGTCACAAGGCCTGCCAGCAAACCTGCTCCAGTGTGGGCTCTTCTCTCCAAGGGACCACAAGTCCTGCCAGCAGCCCGCTCCAGTGCCGGCTGCCCATGGGGTCACAACCTCCTTCAGGCACCCACCTGCTCTGACGTGGGATCCTCCAGGAGCTGCAGGTGGATCTGCTCCACCATGGACCTCCATGGGCTTCAGGGGGACAGCCAGCCTCACCGTGGTCTGCACCACGGGCTGCAGGGGAATCTCTGGTCCGACACCTGGAGCACCTTCTCCCCCTCCTTCTGCACTGACTTTGGTGTCTGCAGAATTCTTCTCTTCCATATTCTCCTCTCTCTCCTGACTGCTGCTGGAGCTGCGCAGTTTTTTCCATGTTCTGTGTTATCCCAGAGGCACTACCACTGTAGCTGGTGGGCTTGGGCTTGGCCAGCAGTGTGTCCATCTTGGAGCCGGCTGGCATTGGGTCTGTCAGACAGAGAAGAAACTTCTAACAGCTTCTCACAGAAGCCACTGCTGTAGATCCCCCCACTACCAAAACCTTGCTATGCAAACCCAATAGAATAGAATGCAATACCATTTCAGTGTTTTCTATCAGATAATATTTGCCTTTTTTTCTCAGTCTTATACATTTTATTTCCTGTTATAGAAATTTGGCTGATAAAATTACTTAAGTGACACCATTGAGAGCTTTTTCTTCCTTAAAATAATATTATGTAGTGAACTTAATTATTGACAGTTCTCTTAAAATATATGAGAAACCTGTTCATTATTTTAAATATGAAACTGGTAGGTAAGGAAGACTTTGCAAGGATATGAAAACAATGCTGGCGTGAGATTTATGCAGGACAGTTAGTTATTTGAAGAACCATTATTAAAACTGTTAAAGTGCATTATAATTCCAGTAAAAAATAAGCTTCAGAATGGTATATTCTTATATTGCCACCAGAGTAGATTGCAACAGGAAGAAAAATGTTTCATGCACTAAATTTTGTTTAATGATATTAAGAGACTGGAAGGAATTATAGTGGGAACGTTGTGCTGGAGAACTCTGTATCCCGCATTACCTTTGCATGTAAATCTGCCATCAGGTTTTCCAGATCGGTCAGTGGTGGAATTACTGAGAGAGTGTCTTGTCTTTTTGTTTTAGAGAGAATTAGAAAGACTGTTCCTCAACATGGTTTAGCTAAAAGCTCCTTTGTCTTTGCACTTTCTTTGTTAGAGAAGATAATGGGGTGTAAGAGAGATGAGATGTTTAACTTTGCTCTTAGCTAAAATTAGACTTTGTAGGGAGATCATAGAATCATTTCAGTTGGAAGAGACCCTCAGGATCATTGAGTCCAATCATAATCTAACTCTGGCACTAAACCATGTCCCTAAGAACCTCATCTAAATGCCTTTTAAACACTTCCAGGGATGGTGACTCCACCACTTCCCTGGGCAGCCTGTTCCAATGCCTGACCACCCTTTCCATGCAGATTTTTTCCTAATATCCAACCTAAACCTCCCCTGGTACAACTTGAGGCCATTTCCTCTTGTCCTATCACTTGCTGGTTGCTCCAGCAGAAAATTCTTATGGTTTGCCGGTAAAGTCTGTGTGATGAACCTTCAGTAATATCAAAATATGACAGCTGCAGTTAAATGCTTTAGGGAAGTGATAGGAATAAAATGTATAAAAATCGGAGGCCAGAGGAAAGAAGTAGTTAAATGTAAGGAAATCATCATGAAAAGTAGTAGGATGTGGAGCAAACTGCTTGGAAAACAAAACCAATTTAAAATTCTCTACCACAGCAAAGTTTAGCAGAAAAATTTATAGTTCCTAGAGCTCTAAATCCACGTCACATTTCACCTGTCTCAAAGGAAATTTCTGCCAAGCATAAGGCAGAGACCTTGTTGGCCTGCACTGAACGGCAAGACTCCTTTGGCACCTTCAT